>NC_087254.1:13589102-14789102 GCF_037042905.1 Lytechinus pictus | reverse complement strand
ATTGGCGAACTAAAAATTAAATCCAATCATAGTTATGTCCATAAATGACGATTTATTTTTAAAATGAGCTGGCTACGATACCCTTTTCTGGTCAGATATATATCCTATCCAATGGTAGTAAACATTCGACCCTCTAATTTCACGTTTATTTTTTAGGATTTTAACATACTATAGGTAATGTTTTACGCGCATGACACCTGTATGCATTAATTTTAATGTTACGAGTGGCATCGCATGGACCATACTTCATAGTGTCCACATAATAAAAAAAACTCGTACAAGTTCACAAGGCTATCTCAGGACCAGGCGATGAGAGGTGTATTGGAGGGTACACTGCAAAAACTCCGGTGTTGATTTAACACCAGCCTGGAATCTATATAATGTTCAAACCAGAGAAGTATTCAAACGACACCAGTTTGGAATCAAACCGATGCAGTTTTGATACTAATTGGTGTTGTATAAACACCTATCTGGTGTTAGACCAAAACAAAACTGGTGTTGTTTAAAACTTCTCTGGTGTGGACATATATAGATTCTGGTCTGGTGTCAATCAACACCAGAGTTTTTGCAGTGTATTGGCGAACTAAAAATTAAATCCAATCATAGTTATGTCCATAAATGACGATTTATTTTTAAAATGAGCTGGCTACGATACCCTTTTCTGGTCAGATATATATCCTATCCAATGGTAGTAAACATTCGACCCTCTAATTTCACGTTTATTTTTTAGGATTTTAACATACTATAGGTAATGTTTTACGCGCATGACACCTGTATGCATTAATTTTAATGTTACGAGTGGCATCGCATGGACCATACTTCATAGTGTCCACATAATAAAAAAAACTCGTACAAGTTCACAAGGCTATCTCAGGACCAGGCGATGAGAGGTGTATTGGAGGGTACACTGCAAAAACTCCGGTGTTGATTTAACACCAGCCTGGAATCTATATAATGTCCAAACCAGAGAAGTATTCAAACGACACCAGTTTGGAATCAAACCGATGCAGTTTTGATACTACTTGGTGTTGTATAAACACCTATCTGGTGTTAGACCAAAACAAAACTGGTGTTGTTTAAAACTTCTCTGGTGTGGACATATATAGATTCTGGTCTGGTGTCAATCAACACCAGAGTTTTTGCAGTGTATTGGCGAACTAAAAACTAAATCCAATCATAGTTATGTCCATAAATGACGATTTATTTTTAAAATGAGCTGGCTACGATACCCTTTTCTGGTCAGATATATATCCTATCCAATGGTAGTAAACATTCGACCCTCTAATTTCACGTTTATTTTTTAGGATTTTAACATACTATGGGTAATGTTCTACGCGCATGACACCTGTATGCATTAATTCTAATGTTACGAGTGGCATCGCATGGACCATACTTCACAGTGTCCACATAATAAAAAAAACTCGTACAAGTTCACAAGGCTATCTCAGGACCAGGCGATGAGAGGTGTATTGGAGGGTACACTGCAAAAACTCCGGTGTTGATTTAACACCAGCCTGGAATCTATATAATGTCCAAACCAGAGAAGTATTCAAACGACACCAGTTTGGAATCAAACCGATGCAGTTTTGATACTAATTGGTGTTGTATAAACACCTATCTGGTGTTAGACCAAAACAAAACTGGTGTTGTTTAAAACTTCTCTGGTGTGGACATATATAGATTCTGGTCTGGTGTCAATCAACACCAGAGTTTTTGCAGTGTATTGGCGAACTAAAAACTAAATCCAATCATAGTTATGTCCATAAATGACGATTTATTTTTAAAATGAGCTGGCTACGATAACCTTTTCTGGTCAGATATATATCCTATCCAATGGTAGTAAACATTCGACCCTCTAATTTCACGTTTATTTTTTAGGATTTTAACATACCATGGGTAATGTTTTACGCGCATGACACCTGTATGAATTAATTATAATGTTACGAGTGGCATCGCATGGACCATACTTCATAGTGTCCACATTATAAAAAAAACTCGTACAAGTTCACAAGGCTTCTCAGGACCAGGCGATGAGAGGTGTATTGGAGGGTACGCTGCAAAAACTCCGATGTTGATTTAACACCAGCCTGGAATCTATATAATGTCCAAACCAGAGAAGTATTCAAACGACACCAGTTTGGAATCAAACCGATGCAGTTTTGATACTAATTGGTGTTGTATAAACACCTATCTGGTGTTAGACCAAAACAAAACTGGTGTTGTTTAAAACTTCTCTGGTGTGGACATATATAGATTCTGGTCTGGTGTCAATCAACACCAGAGTTTTTGCAGTGTATTGGCGAGCTAAAAACTAAATCCAATCATAGTTATGTCCATAAATGACGATTTATTTTTAAAATGAGCTGGCTACGATACCCTTTTCTGGTCAGATATATATCCTATCCAATGGTAGTAAACATTCGACCCTCTAATTTCACGTTTATTTTTTAGGATTTTAACATACTATGGGTAATGTTTTACGCGCATGACACCTGTATGCATTAATTCTAATGTTACGAGTGGCATCGCATGGACCATACTTCATAGTGTCCACATAATAAAAAAAAATTGTACAAGTTCACAAGGCTATCTCAGGACCAGGCGATGAGAGGTGTATTGGAGGGTACACTGCAAAAACTCCGGTGTTGATTTAACACCAGCCTGGAATCTATATAATGTCCAAACCAGGAAAGTATTCAAACGACACCAGTTTGGAATCAAACCGATGCAGTTTTGATACTAATTGGTGTTGTATAAACACCTATCTGGTGTTAGACCAAAACAAAACTGGTGTTGTTTAAAACTTCTCTGGTGTGGACATATATAGATTCTGGTCTGGTGTCAATCAACACCAGAGTTTTTGCAGTGTATTGGCGAACTAAAAACTAAATCCAATCATAGTTATGTCCATAAATGACGATTTATTTTTAAAATGAGCTGGCTACGATACCCTTTTCTGGTCAGATATATATCCTATCCAATGGTAGTAAACATTCGACCCTCTAATTTCACGTTTATTTTTTAGGATTTTAACATACTATGGGTAATGTTTTACGCGCATGACACCTATATGCATTAATTCTAATGTTACGAGTGGCATCGCATGGACCATACTTCATAGTGTCCACATAATAAAAAAAACTCGTACAAGTTCACAAGGCTATCTCAGGACCAGGCGATGAGAGGTGTATTGGAGGGTACACTGCAAAAACTCCGGTGTTGATTTAACACCAGCCTGGAATCTATATAATGTCCAAACCAGAGAAGTATTCAAACGACACCAGTTTGGAATCAAACCGATGCAGTTTTGATACTAATTGGTGTTGTATAAACACCTATCTGGTGTTAGACCAAAACAAAACTGGTGTTGTTTAAAACTTCTCTGGTGTGGACATATATAGATTCTGGTCTGGTGTCAATCAACACCAGAGTTTTTGCAGTGTATTGGCGAACTAAAAACTACATCCAATCATAGTTATGTCCATAAATGACGATTTATTTTTAAAATGAGCTGGCTACGATACCCTTTTCTGGTCAGATATATATCCTATCCAATGGTAGTAAACATTCGACCCTCTAATTTCACGTTTATTTTTTAGGATTTTAACATACTATGGGTAATGTTTTACGCGCATGACACCTGTATGCATTAATTCTAATGTTACGAGTGGCATCGCATGAACCATACTTCATAGTGTCCACATAATAAAAAAAACTCGTACAAGTTCACAAGGCTATCTCAGGACCAGGCGATGAGAGGTGTATTGGAGGGTACACTGCAAAAACTCCGGTGTTGATTTAACACCAGCCTGGAATCTATATAATGTCCAAACCAGAGAAGTATTCAAACGACACCAGTTTGGAATCAAACCGATGCAGTTTTGATACTAATTGGTGTTGTATAAACACCTATCTGGTGTTAGACCAAAACAAAACTGGTGTTGTTTAAAACTTCTCTGGTGTGGACATATATAGATTCTGGTCTGGTGTCAATCAACACCAGAGTTTTTGCAGTGTATTGGCGAACTAAAAACTAAATCCAATCATAGTTATGTCCATAAATGACGATTTATTTTTAAAATGAGCTGGCTACGATAACCTTTTCTGGTCAGATATATATCCTATCCAATGGTAGTAAACATTCGACCCTCTAATTTCACGTTTATTTTTTAGGATTTTAACATACCATGGGTAATGTTTTACGCGCATGACACCTGTATGAATTAATTATAATGTTACGAGTGGCATCGCATGGACCATACTTCATAGTGTCCACATTATAAAAAAAACTCGTACAAGTTCACAAGGCTTCTCAGGACCAGGCGATGAGAGGTGTATTGGAGGGTACGCTGCAAAAACTCCGGTGTTGATTTAACACCAGCCTGGAATCTATATAATGTCCAAACCAGAGAAGTATTCAAACGACACCAGTTTGGAATCAAACCGATGCAGTTTTGATACTAATTGGTGTTGTATAAACACCTATCTGGTGTTAGACCAAAACAAAACTGGTGTTGTTTAAACTTCTCTGGTGTGGACATATATAGATTCTGGTCTGGTGTCAATCAACACCAGAGTTTTTGCAGTGTATTGGCGAACTAAAAATTAAATCCAATCATAGTTATGTCCATAAATGACGATTTATTTTTAAAATGAGCTGGCTACGATACCCTTTTCTGGTCAGATATATATCCTATCCAATGGTAGTAAACATTCGACCCTCTAATTTCACGTTTATTTTTTAGGATTTTAACATACTATAGGTAATGTTTTACGCGCATGACACCTGTATGCATTAATTTTAATGTTACGAGTGGCATCGCATGGACCATACTTCATAGTGTCCACATAATAAAAAAAACTCGTACAAGTTCACAAGGCTATCTCAGGACCAGGCGATGAGAGGTGTAATGGAGGGTACACTGCAAAAACTCCGGTGTTGATTTAACACCAGCCTGGAATCTATATAATGTTCAAACCAGAGAAGTATTCAAACGAACCCAGTTTGGAATCAAACCGATGCAGTTTTGATACTAATTGGTGTTGTATAAACACCTATCTGGTGTTAGACCAAAACAAAACTGGTGTTGTTTAAAACTTCTCTGGTGTGGACATATATAGATTCTGGTCTGGTGTCAATCAACACCAGAGTTTTTGCAGTGTATTGGCGAACTAAAAACTAAATCCAATCATAGTTATGTCCATAAATGACGATTTATTTTTAAAATGAGCTGGCTACGATACCCTTTTCTGGTCAGATATATATCCTATCCAATGGTAGTAAACATTCGACCCTCTAATTTCACGTTTATTTTTTAGGATTTTAACATACTATGGGTAATGTTTTACGCGCATGACACCTGTATGCAATAATTCTAATGTTACGAGTGGCATCGCATGAACCATACTCCATAGTGTCCACATAATAAAAAAAACTCGTACAAGTTCACAAGGCTATCTCAGGACCAGGCGATGAGAGGTGTATTGGAGGGTACACTGCAAAAACTCCGGTGTTGATTTAACACCAGCCTGGAATCTATATAATGTCCAAACCAGAGAAGTATTCAAACGACACCAGTTTGGAATCAAACCGATGCAGTTTTGATACTAATTGGTGTTGTATAAACACCTATCTGGTGTTAGACCAAAACAAAACTGGTGTTGTTTAAAACTTCTCTGGTGTGGACATATATAGATTCTGGTCTGGTGTCAATCAACACCAGAGTTTTTGCAGTGTATTGGCGAACTAAAAACTAAATCCAATCATAGTTATGTCCATAAATGACGATTTATTTTTAAAATGAGCTGGCTACGATAACCTTTTCTGGTCAGATATATATCCTATCCAATGGTAGTAAACATTCGACCCTCTAATTTCACGTTTATTTTTTAGGATTTTAACATACCATGGGTAATGTTTTACGCGCATGACACCTGTATGAATTAATTATAATGTTACGAGTGGCATCGCATGGACCATACTTCATAGTGTCCACATTATAAAAAAAACTCGTACAAGTTCACAAGGCTTCTCAGGACCAGGCGATGAGAGGTGTATTGGAGGGTACGCTGCAAAAACTCCGGTGTTGATTTAACACCAGCCTGGAATCTATATAATGTCCAAACCAGAGAAGTATTCAAACGACACCAGTTTGGAATCAAACCGATGCAGTTTTGATACTAATTGGTGTTGTATAAACACCTATCTGGTGTTAGACCAAAACAAAACTGGTGTTGTTTAAAACTTCTCTGGTGTGGACATATATAGATTCTGGTCTGGTGTCAATCAACACCAGAGTTTTTGCAGTGTATTGGCGAACTAAAAACTAAATCCAATCATAGTTATGTCCATAAATGACGATTTATTTTTAAAATGAGCTGGCTACGATACCCTTTTCTGGTCAGATATATATCCTATCCAATGGTAGTAAACATTCGACCCTCTAATTTCACGTTTATTTTTTAGGATTTTAACATACTATGGGTAATGTTTTACGCGCATGACACCTGTATGCATTAATTCTAATGTTACGAGTGGCATCGCATGGACCATACTTCATAGTGTCCACATAATAAAAAAAAATTGTACAAGTTCACAAGGCTATCTCAGGACCAGGCGATGAGAGGTGTATTGGAGGGTACACTGCAAAAACTCCGGTGTTGATTTAACACCAGCCTGGAATCTATATAATGTCCAAACCAGGAAAGTATTCAAACGACACCAGTTTGGGATCAAACCGATGCAGTTTTGATACTAATTGGTGTTGTATAAACACCTATCTGGTGTTAGACCAAAACAAAACTGGTGTTGTTTAAAACTTCTCTGGTGTGGACATATATAGATTCTGGTCTGGTGTCAATCAACACCAGAGTTTTTGCAGTGTATTGGCGAACTAAAAACTAAATCCAATCATAGTTATGTCCATAAATGACGATTTATTTTTAAAATGAGCTGGCTACGATACCCTTTTCTGGTCAGATATATATCCTATCCAATGGTAGTAAACATTCGACCCTCTAATTTCACGTTTATTTTTTAGGATTTTAACATACTATGGGTAATGTTTTACGCGCATGACACCTGTATGCATTAATTCTAATGTTACGAGTGGCATCGCATGGACCATACTTCATAGTGTCCACATAAAAAAAAAAACTCGTACAAGTTCACAAGGCTATCTCAGGACCAGGCGATGAGAGGTGTATTGGAGGGTACACTGCAAAAACTCCGGTGTTGATTTAACACCAGCCTGGAATCTATATAATGTCCAAACCAGAGAAGTATTCAAACGACACCAGTTTGGAATCAAACCGATGCAGTTTTGATACTAATTGGTGTTGTATAAACACCTATCTGGTGTTAGACCAAAACAAAACTGGTGTTGTTTAAAACTTCTCTGGTGTGGACATATATAGATTCTGGTCTGGTGTCAATCAACACCAGAGTTTTTGCAGTGTATTGGCGAACTAAAAACTACATCCAATCATAGTTATGTCCATAAATGACGATTTATTTTTAAAATGAGCTGGCTACGATACCCTTTTCTGGTCAGATATATATCCTATCCAATGGTAGTAAACATTCGACCCTCTAATTTCACGTTTATTTTTTAGGATTTTAACATACTATGGGTAATGTTTTACGCGCATGACACCTGTATGCATTAATTCTAATGTTACGAGTGGCATCGCATGGACCATACTTCATAGTGTCCACATAATAAAAAAAACTCGTACAAGTTCACAAGGCTATCTCAGGACCAGGCGATGAGATGTGTATTGGAGGGTACACTGCAAAAACTCCAGTGTTGATTTAACACCAGCCTGGAATCTATATAATGTCCAAACCAGAGAAGTATTCAAACGACACCAGTTTGGAATCAAACCGATGCAGTTTTGATACTAATTGGTGTTGTATAAACACCTATCTGGTGTTAGACCAAAACAAAACCGGTGTTGTTTAAAACTTCTCTGGTGTGGACATATATAGATTCTGGTCTGGTGTCAATCAACACCAGAGTTTTTGCAGTGTATTGGCGAACTAAAAACTACATCCAATCATAGTTATGTCCATAAATGACGATTTATTTTTAAAATGAGCTGGCTACGATACCCTTTTCTGGTCAGATATATATCCTATCCAATGGTAGTAAACATTCGACCCTCTAATTTCACGTTTATTTTTTAGGATTTTAACATACTATGGGTAATGTTTTACGCGCATGACACCTGTATGCATTAATTCTAATGTTACGAGTGGCATCGCATGGACCATACTTCATAGTGTCCACATAATAAAAAAAACTCGTACAAGTTCACAAGGCTATCTCAGGACCAGGCGATGAGATGTGTATTGGAGGGTATACTGCAAAAACTCCAGTGTTGATTTAACACCAGCCTGGAATCTATATAATGTCCAAACCAGGAAAGTATTCAAACGACACCAGTTTGGAATCAAACCGATGCAGTTTTGATACTAATTGGTGTTGTATAAACACCTATCTGGTGTTAGACCAAAACAAAACTGGTGTTGTTTAAACTTCTCTGGTGTGGACATGTATAGATTCTGGTCTGGTGTCAATCAACACCAGAGTTTTTGCAGTGTATTGGCGAACTAAAAACTAAATCCAATCATAGTTATGTCCATAAATGACGATTTATTTTTAAAATGAGCTGGCTACGATACCCTTTTCTGGTCAGATATATATCCTATCCAATGGTAGTAAACATTCGACCCTCTAATTTCACGTTTATTTTTTAGGATTTTAACATACTATGGGTAATGTTTTACGCGCATGACACCTGTATGCATTAATTCTAATGTTACGAGTGGCATCGCATGGACCATACTTCATAGTGTCCACATAATAAAAAAAACTCGTACAAGTTCACAAGGCTATCTCAGGACCAGGCGATGAGATGTGTATTGGAGGGTTCACTGCAAAAACTCCGGTGTTGATTTAACACCAGCCTGGAATCTATATAATGTCCAAACCAGAGAAGTATTCAAACGACACCAGTTTGGAATCAAACCGATGCAGTTTTGATACTAATTGGTGTTGTATAAACACCTATCTGGTGTTAGACCAAAACAAAACTGGTGTTGTTTAAAACTTCTCTGGTGTGGACATATATAGATTCTGGTCTGGTGTCAATCAACACCAGAGTTTTTGCAGTGTATTGGCGAACTAAAAACTAAATCCAATCACAGTTATGTCCATAAATGACGATTTATTTTTAAAATGAGCTGGCTACGATAACCTTTTCTGGTCAGATATATATCCTATCCAATGGTAGTAAACATTCGACCCTCTAATTTCACGTTTATTTTTTAGGATTTTAACATACTATGGGTAATGTTTTACGCGCATGACACCTGTATGAATTAATTATAATGTTACGAGTGGCATCGCATGGACCATACTTCATAGTGTCCACATTATAAAAAAAACTCGTACAAGTTCACAAGGCTTCTCAGGACCAGGCGATGAGAGGTGTATTGGAGGGTACGCTGCAAAAACTCCGGTGTTGATTTAACACCACCCTGGAATCTATATAATGTCCAAACCAGAGAAGTATTCAAACGACACCAGTTTGGAATCAAACCGATGCAGTTTTGATACTAATTGGTGTTGTATAAACACCTATCTGGTGTTAGACCAAAACAAAACTGGTGTTGTTTAAAACTTCTCTGGTGTGGACATATATAGATTCTGGTCTGGTGTCAATCAACACCAGAGTTTTTGCAGTGTATTGGCGAACTAAAAACTAAATCCAATCATAGTTATGTCCATAAATGACGATTTATTTTTAAAATGAGCTGGCTACGATACCCTTTTCTGGTCAGATATATATCCTATCCAATGGTAGTAAACATTCGACCCTCTAATTTCACGTTTATTTTTTAGGATTTTAACATACTATGGGTAATGTTTTACGCGCATGACACCTGTATGCATTAATTCTAATGTTACGAGTGGCATCGCATGGACCATACTTCATAGTGTCCACATAATAAAAAAAAATTGTACAAGTTCACAAGGCTATCTCAGGACCAGGCGATGAGAGGTGTATTGGAGGGTACACTGCAAAAACTCCGGTGTTGATTTAACACCAGCCTGGAATCTATATAATGTCCAAACCAGGAAAGTATTCAAACGACACCAGTTTGGAATCAAACCGATGCAGTTTTGATACTAATTGGTGTTGTATAAACACCTATCTGGTGTTAGACCAAAACAAAACTGGTGTTGTTTAAAACTTCTCTGGTGTGGACATATATAGATTCTGGTCTGGTGTCAATCAACACCAGAGTTTTTGCAGTGTATTGGCGAACTAAAAACTAAATCCAATCATAGTTATGTCCATAAATGACGATTAATTTTTAAAATGAGCTGGCTACGATACCCTTTTCTGGTCAGATATATATCCTATCCAATGGTAGTAAACATTCGACCCTCTAATTTCACGTTTATTTTTTAGGATTTTAACATACTATGGGTAATGTTTTACGCGCATGACACCTGTATGCATTAATTCTAATGTTACGAGTGGCATCGCATGGACCATACTTCATAGTGTCCACATAATAAAAAAAACTCGTACAAGTTCACAAGGCTATCTCAGGACCAGGCGATGAGAGGTGTATTGGAGGGTACACTGCAAAAACTCCGGTGTTGATTTAACACCAGCCTGGAATCTATATAATGTCCAAACCAGAGAAGTATTCAAACGACACCAGTTTGGAATCAAACCGATGCAGTTTTGATACTAATTGGTGTTGTATAAACACCTATCTGGTGTTAGACCAAAACAAAACTGGTGTTGTTTAAAACTTCTCTGGTGTGGACATATATAGATTCTGGTCTGGTGTCAATCAACACCAGAGTTTTTGCAGTGTATTGGCGAACTAAAAACTAAATCCAATCATAGTTATGTCCATAAATGACGATTTATTTTTAAAATGAGCTGGCTACGATAACCTTTTCTGGTCAGATATATATCCTATCCAATGGTAGTAAACATTCGACCCTCTAATTTCACGTTTATTTTTTAGGATTTTAACATACTATGGGTAATGTTTTACGCGCATGACACCTGTATGAATTAATTATAATGTTACGAGTGGCATCGCATGGACCATACTTCATAGTGTCCACATTATAAAAAAAACTCGTACAAGTTCACAAGGCTTCTCAGGACCAGGCGATGAGAGGTGTATTGGAGGGTACGCTGCAAAAACTCCGGTGTTGATTTAACACCAGCCTGGAATCTATATAATGTCCAAACCAGAGAAGTATTCAAACGACACCAGTTTGGAATCAAACCGATGCAGTTTTGATACTAATTGGTGTTGTATAAACACCTATCTGGTGTTAGACCAAAACAAAACTGGTGTTGTTTAAAACTTCTCTGGTGTGGACATATATAGATTCTGGTCTGGTGTCAATCAACACCAGAGTTTTTGCAGTGTATTGGCGAACTAAAAACTAAATCCAATCATAGTTATGTCCATAAATGACGATTTATTTTTAAAATGAGCTGGCTACGATACCCTTTTCTGGTCAGATATATATCCTATCCAATGGTAGTAAACATTCGACCCTCTAATTTCACGTTTATTTTTTAGGATTTTAACATACTATGGGTAATGTTTTACGCGCATGACACCTGTATGCATTAATTCTAATGTTACGAGTGGCATCGCATGGACCATACTTCATAGTGTCCACATAATAAAAAAAAATTGTACAAGTTCACAAGGCTATCTCAGGACCAGGCGATGAGAGGTGTATTGGAGGGTACACTGCAAAAACTCCGGTGTTGATTTAACACCAGCCTGGAATCTATATAATGTCCAAACCAGGAAAGTATTTAAACGACACCAGTTTGGAATCAAACCGATGCAGTTTTGATACTAATTGGTGTTGTATAAACACCTATCTGGTGTTAGACCAAAACAAAACTGGTGTTGTTTAAAACTTCTCTGGTGTGGACATATATAGATTCTGGTCTGGTGTCAATCAACACCAGAGTTTTTGCAGTGTATTGGCGAACTAAAAACTAAATCCAATCATAGTTATGTCCATAAATGACGATTTATTTTTAAAATGAGCTGGCTACGATACCCTTTTCTGGTCAGATATATATCCTATCCAATGGTAGTAAACATTCGACCCTCTAATTTCACGTTTATTTTTTAGGATTTTAACATACTATGGGTAATGTTTTACGCGCATGACACCTGTATGCATTAATTCTAATGTTACGAGTGGCATCGCATGGACCATACTTCATAGTGTCCACATAATAAAAAAAACTCGTACAAGTTCACAAGGCTATCTCAGGACCAGGCGATGAGAGGTGTATTGGAGGGTACACTGCAAAAACTCCGGTGTTGATTTAACACCAGCCTGGAATCTATATAATGTCCAAACCAGAGAAGTATTCAAACGACACCAGTTTGGAATCAAACCGATGCAGTTTTGATACTAATTGGTGTTGTATAAACACCTATTTGGTGTTAGACCAAAACAAAACTGGTGTTGTTTAAAACTTCTCTGGTGTGGACATATATAGATTCTGGTCTGGTGTCAATCAACACCAGAGTTTTTGCAGTGTATTGGCGAACTAAAAACTACATCCAATCATAGTTATGTCCATAAATGACGATTTATTTTTAAAATGAGCTGGCTACGATACCCTTTTCTGGTCAGATATATATCCTATCCAATGGTAGTAAACATTCGACCCTCTAATTTCACGTTTATTTTTTAGGATTTTAACATACTATGGGTAATGTTTTACGCGCATGACACCTGTATGCATTAATTCTAATGTTACGAGTGGCATCGCATGGACCATACTTCATAGTGTCCACATAATAAAAAAAACTCGTACAAGTTCACAAGGCTATCTCAGGACCAGGCGATGAGAGGTGTATTGGAGGGTACACTGCAAAAACTCCGGTGTTGATTTAACACCAGCCTGGAATCTATATAATGTCCAAACCAGAGAAGTATTCAAACGACACCAGTTTGGAATCAAACCGATGCAGTTTTGATACTAATTGGTGTTGTATAAACACCTATCTGGTGTTAGACCAAAACAAAACTGGTGTTGTTTAAAACTTCTCTGGTGTGGACATATATAGATTCTGGTCTGGTGTCAATCAACACCAGAGTTTTTGCAGTGTATTGGCGAACTAAAAACTAAATCCAATCATAGTTATGTCCATAAATGACGATTTATTTTTAAAATGAGCTGGCTACGATAACCTTTTCTGGTCAGATATATATCCTATCCAATGGTAGTAAACATTCGACCCTCTAATTTCACGTTTATTTTTTAGGATTTTAACATACTATGGGTAATGTTTTACGCGCATGACACCTGTATGAATTAATTATAATGTTACGAGTGGCATCGCATGGACCATACTTCATAGTGTCCACATTATAAAAAAAACTCGTACAAGTTCACAAGGCTTCTCAGGACCAGGCGATGAGAGGTGTATTGGAGGGTACGCTGCAAAAACTCCGGTGTTGATTTAACACCAGCCTGGAATCTATATAATGTCCAAACCAGAGAAGTATTCAAACGACACCAGTTTGGAATCAAACCGATGCAGTTTTGATACTAATTGGTGTTGTATAAACACCTATCTGGTGTTAGACCAAAACAAAACTGGTGTTGTTTAAAACTTCTCTGGTGTGGACATATATAGATTCTGGTCTGGTGTCAATCAACACCAGAGTTTTTGCAGTGTATTGGCGAACTAAAAACTAAATCCAATCATAGTTATGTCCATAAATGACGATTTATTTTTAAAATGAGCTGGCTACGATACCCTTTTCTGGTCAGATATATATCCTATCCAATGGTAGTAAACATTCGACCCTCTAATTTCACGTTTATTTTTTAGGATTTTAACATACTATGGGTAATGTTTTACGCGCATGACACCTGTATGCATTAATTCTAATGTTACGAGTGGCATCGCATGGACCATACTTCATAGTGTCCACATAATAAAAAAAACTCGTACAAGTTCACAAGGCTATCTCAGGACCAGGCGATGAGAGGTGTATTGGAGGGTACACTGCAAAAACGCCGGTGTTGATTTAACACCAGCCTGGAATCTATATAATGTCCAAACCAGAGAAGTATTCAAACGACACCAGTTTGGAATCAAACCGATGCAGTTTTGATACTAATTGGTGTTGTATAAACACCTATTTGGTGTTAGACCAAAACAAAACTGGTGTTGTTTAAAACTTCTCTGGTGTGGACATATATAGATTCTGGTCTGGTGTCAATCAACACCAGAGTTTTTGCAGTGTATTGGCGAACTAAAAACTACATCCAATCATAGTTATGTCCATAAATGACGATTTATTTTTAAAATGAGCTGGCTACAATACCCTTTTCTGGTCAGATATATATCCTATCCAATGGTAGTAAACATTCGACCCTCTAATTTCACGTTTATTTTTTAGGATTTTAACATACTATGGGTAATGTTTTACGCGCATGACACCTGTATGCATTAATTCTAATGTTACGAGTGGCATCGCATGGACCATACTTCATAGTGTCCACATAATAAAAAAAACTCGTACAAGTTCACAAGGCTATCTCAGGACCAGGCGATGAGATGTGTATTGGAGGGTACACTGCAAAAACTCCAGTGTTGATTTAACACCAGCCTGGAATCTATATAATGTCCAAACCAGAGAAGTATTCAAACGACACCAGTTTGGAATCAAACCGATGCAGTTTTGATACTAATTGGTGTTATATAAACACCTATCTGGTGTTAGACCAAAACAAAACTGGTGTTGTTTAAAACTTCTCTGGTGTGGACATATATAGATTCTGGTCTGGTGTCAATCAACACCAGAGTTTTGGCAGTGTATTGGCGAACTAAAAACTACATCCAATCATAGTTATGTCCATAAATGACGATTTATTTTTAAAATCAACTGGCTACGATACCCTTTTCTGGTCATATATATATCCTATCCAATGGTAGTAAACATTCGACCCTCTAATTTCACGTTTATTTTTTAGGATTTTAACATACTATGGGTAATGTTTTACGCGCATGACACCTGTATGCATTAATTCTAATGTTACGAGTGGCATCGCATGGACCATACTTCATAGTGTCCACATAATTAAAAAAAACTCGTACAAGTTCACAAGGCTATCTCAGGACCAGGCGATGAGAGGTGTATTGGAGGGTACACTGCAAAAACTCCGGTGTTGATTTAACACCAGCCTGGAATCTATATAATGTCCAAACCAGAGAAGTATTCAAACGACACCAGTTTGGAATCAAACCGATGCAGTTTTGATACTAATTGGTGTTGTATAAACAACTATCTGGTGTTAGACCAAAACAAAACTGGTGTTGTTTAAAACTTCTCTGGTGTGGACATATATAGATTCTGGTCTGGTGTCAATCAACACCAATGTTTTTGCAGTGTATTGGCGAACTAAAAACTAAATCCAATCATAGTTATGTCCATAAATGACGATTTATTTTTAAAATGAGCTGGCTACGATACCCTTTTCTGGTCAGATATATATCCTATCCAATGGTAGTAAACATTCGACCCTCTAATTTCACGTTTATTTTTTAGGATTTTAACATACTATGGGTAATGTTTTACGCGCATGACACCTGTATGCATTAATTCTAATGTTACGAGTGGCATCGCATGGACCATACTTCATAGTGTCCACATAATAAAAAAAAATTGTACAAGTTCACAAGGCTATCTCAGGACCAGGCGATGAGAGGTGTATTGGAGGGTACACTGCAAAAACTCCGGTGTTGATTTAACACCAGCCTGGAATCTATATAATGTCCAAACCAGGAAAGTATTCAAACGACACCAGTTTGGAATCAAACCGATGCAGTTTTGATACTAATTGGTGTTGTATAAACACCTATCTGGTGTTAGACCAAAACAAAACTGGTGTTGTTTAAAACTTCTCTGGTGTGGACATATATAGATTCTGGTCTGGTGTCAATCAACACCAGAGTTTTTGCAGTGTATTGGCGAACTAAAAACTAAATCCAATCATAGTTATGTCCATAAATGACGATTTATTTTTAAAATGAGCTGGCTACGATACCCTTTTCTGGTCAGATATATATCCTATCCAATGGTAGTAAACATTCGACCCTCTAATTTCACGTTTATTTTTTAGGATTTTAACATACTATGGGTAATGTTTTACGCGCATGACACCTGTATGCATTAATTCTAATGTTACGAGTGGCATCGCATGGACCATTCTTCATAGTGTCCACATAATAAAAAAAACTCGTACAAGTTCACAAGGCTATCTCAGGACCAGGCGATGAGAGGTGTATTGGAGGGTACACTGCAAAAACTCCGGTGTTGATTTAACACCAGCCTGGAATCTATATAATGTCCAAACCAGAGAAGTATTCAAACGACACCAGTTTGGAATCAAACCGATGCAGTTTTGATACTAATTGGTGTTGTATAAACACCTATCTGGTGTTAGACCAAAACAAAACTGGTGTTGTTTAAAACTTCTCTGGTGTGGAATATATAGATTCTGGTCTGGTGTCAATCAACACCAGAGTTTTTGCAGTGTATTGGCGAACTAAAAACTACATCCAATCATAGTTATGTCCATAAATGACGATTTATTTTTAAAATGAGCTGGCTACGATACCCTTTTCTGGTCAGATATATATCCTATCCAATGGTAGTAAACATTCGACCCTCTAATTTCACGTTTATTTTTTAGGATTTTAACATACTATGGGTAATGTTTTACGCGCATGACACCTGTATGCATTAATTCTAATGTTACGAGTGGCATCGCATGGACCATACTTCATAGTGTCCACATAATAAAAAAAACTCGTACAAGTTCACAAGGCTATCTCAGGACCAGGCGATGAGATGTGTATTGGAGGGTACACTGCAAAAACTCCAGTGTTGATTTAACACCAGCCTGGAATCTATATAATGTCCAAACCAGAGAAGTATTCAAACGACACCAGTTTGGAATCAAACCGATGCAGTTTTGATACTAATTGGTGTTATATAAACACCTATCTGGTGTTAGACCAAAACAAAACTGGTGTTGTTTAAAACTTCTCTGGTGTGGACATATATAGATTCTGGTCTGGTGTCAATCAACACCAGAGTTTTTGCAGTGTATTGGCGAACTAAAAACTACATCCAATCATAGTTATGTCCATAAATGACGATTTATTTTTAAAATCAACTGGCTACGATACCCTTTTCTGGTCATATATATATCCTATCCAATGGTAGTAAACATTCGACCCTCTAATTTCACGTTTATTTTTTAGGATTTTAACATACTATGGGTAATGTTTTACGCGCATGACACCTGTATGCATTAATTCTAATGTTACGAGTGGCATCGCATGGACCATACTTCATAGTGTCCACATAATAAAAAAAACTCGTACAAGTTCACAAGGCTATCTCAGGACCAGGCGATGAGAGGTGTATTGGAGGGTACACTGCAAAAACTCCGGTGTTGATTTAACACCAGCCTTGAATCTATATAATGTCCAAACCAAAGAAGTATTCAAACGACACCAGTTTGGAATCAAACCGATGCAGTTTTGATACTAATTGGTGTTGTATAAACACCTATCTGGTGTTAGACCAAAACAAAACTGGTGTTGTTTAAAACTTCTCTGGTGTGGACATATATAGATTCTGGTCTGGTGTCAATCAACACCAGAGTTTTTGCAGTGTATTGGCGAACTAAAAACTAAATCCAATCATAGTTATGTCCATAAATGACGATTTATTCTTAAAATGAGCTGGCTACGATACCCTTTTCTGGTCATATATATATCCTATCCAATGGTAGTAAACATACGACCCTCTAATTTCACGTTTATTTTTTAGGATTTTAACATACTATGGGTAATGTTTTACGCGCATGACACCTGTATGCATTAATTCTAATGTTACGAGTGGCATCGCATGGACCATACTTCATAGTGTCCACATAATAAAAAAAACTCGTACAAGTTCACAAGGCTATCTCAGGACCAGGCGATGAGAGGTGTATTGGAGGGTACACTGCAAAAACTCCGGTGTTGATTTAACACCAGCCTGGAATCTATATAATGTCCAAACCAGAGAAGTATTCAAACGACACCAGTTTGGAATCAAACCGATGCAGTTTTGATACTAATTGGTGTTGTATAAACACCTATCTGGTGTTAGACCAAAACAAAACCGGTGTTGTTTAAAACTTCTCTGGTGTGGACATATATAGATTCTGGTCTGGTGTCAATCAACACCAGAGTTTTTGCAGTGTATTGGCGAACTAAAAACTAAATCCAATCATAGTTATGTCCATAAATGACGATTTATTTTTAAAATCAACTGGCTACGATACCCTTTTCTGGTCATATATATATCCTATCCAATGGTAGTAAACATTCGACCCTCTAATTTCACGTTTATTTTTTAGGATTTTAACATACTATGGGTAATGTTTTACGCGCATGACACCTGTATGCATTAATTCTAATGTTACGAGTGGCATCGCATGGACCATACTTCATAGTGTCCACATAATAAAAAAAACTCGTACAAGTTCACAAGGCTATCTCAGGACCAGGCGATGAGATGTGTATTGGAGGGTTCACTGCAAAAACTCCGGTGTTGATTTAACACCAGCCTGGAATCTATATAATGTCCAAACCAGAGAAGTATTCAAACGACACCAGTTTGGAATCAAACCGATGCAGTTTTGATACTAATTGGTGTTGTATAAACAACTATCTGGTATTAGACCAAAACAAAACTGGTGTTGTTTAAAACTTCTCTGGTGTGGACATATATAGATTCTGGTCTGGTGTCAATCAACACCAATGTTTTTGCAGTGTATTGGCGAACTAAAAACTAAATCCAATCATAGTTATGTCCATAAATGGCGATTTATTTTTAAAATGAGCTGGCTACGATACCCTTTTCTGGTCAGATATATATCCTATCCAATGGTAGTAAACATTCGACCCTCTAATTTCACGTTTATTTTTTAGGATTTTAACATACTATGGGTAATGTTTTACGCGCATGACACCTGTATGCATTAATTCTAATGTTACGAGTGGCATCGCATGGACCATACTTCATAGTGTCCACATAATAAAAAAAACTCGTACAAGTTCACAAGGCTATCTCAGGACCAGGCGATGAGAGGTGTATTGGAGGGTACACTGCAAAAACTCCGGTGTTGATTTAACAGCAGCCTTGAATCTATATAATGTCCAAACCAAAGAAGTATTCAAACGACACCAGTTTGGAATCAAACCGATGCAGTTTTGATACTAATTGGTGTTGTATAAACACCTATCTGGTGTTAGACCAAAACAAAACTGGTGTTGTTTAAAACTTCTCTGGTGTGGACATATATAGATTCTGGTCTGGTGTCAATCAACACCAGAGTTTTTGCAGTGTATTGGCGAACTAAAAACTAAATCCAATCATAGTTATGTCCATAAATGACGATTTATTCTTGAAATGAGCTGGCCACGATACCCTTTTCTGGTCATATATATATCCTATCCAATGGTAGTAAACATACGACCCTCTAATTTCACGTTTATTTTTTAGGATTTTAACATACTATGGGTAATGTTTTACGCACATGACACCTGTATGCATTAATTCTAATGTTACGAGTGGCATCGCATGGACCATACTTCATAGTGTCCACATAATAAAAAAAACTCGTACAAGTTCACAAGGCTATCTCAGGACCAGGCGATGAGAGGTGTATTGGAGGGTACACTGCAAAACTCCGGTGTTGATTTAACACCAGCCAGGAATCTATATAATGTCCAAACCAGAGAAGTATTCAAACGACACCAGTTTGGAATCAAACCGATGCAGTTTTGATACTAATTGGTGTTGTATAATTACCTATCTGGTGTTAGACCAAAACAAAACTGGTGTTGTTTAAAACTTCTCTGGTGTGGACATTTATAGATTCTGGTCTGGTGTCAATCAACACCAGAGTTTTTGCAGTGTATTGGCGAACTAAAAACTAAATCCAATCATAGTTATGTCCATAAATGACGATTTATTTTTAAAATGAGCTGGCTACGATACCCTTTTCTGGTCAGATATATATCCTATCCAATGGTAGTAAACATTCGACCCTCTAATTTCACGTTTATTTTTTAGGATTTTAACATACTATGGGTAATGTTTTACGCGCATGACACCTGTATGCATTAATTATAATGTTACGAGTGGCATCGCATGGACCATACTTCATAGTGTCCACATAATAAAAAAAACTCGTACAAGTTCACAAGGCTATCTCAGGACCAGGCGATGAGATGTGTATTGGAGGGTTCACTGCAAAAACTCCGGTGTTGATTTAACACCAGCCTGGAATCTATATAATGTCCAAACCAGAGAAGTATTCAAACGACACCAGTTTGGAATCAAACCGATGCAGTTTTGATACTAATTGGTGTTGTATAAACACCTATCTGGTGTTAGACCAAAACAAAACTGGTGTTGTTTAAAACTTCTCTGGTGTGGACATATATAGATTCTGGTCTGGTGTCAATCAACACCAGAGTTTTTGCAGTGTATTGGCGAACTAAAAACTAAATCCAATCATAGTTATGTCCATAAATGACGATTTATTTTTAAAATGAGCTGGCTACAATACCCTTTTCTGGTCAGATATATATCCTATCCAATGGTAGTAAACATTCGACCCTCTAATTTCACGTTTATTTTTTAGGATTTTAACATACTATGGGTAATGTTTTACGCGAATGACACCTGTATGCATTAATTCTAATGTTACGAGTGGCATCGCATGGACCATACTTCATAGTGTCCACATAATTAAAAAAACTCGTACAAGTTCACAAGGCTATCTCAGGACCAGGCGATGAGATGTGTATTGGAGGGTTCACTGCAAAAACTCCGGTGTTGATTTAACACCAGCCTGGAATCTATATAATGTCCAAACCAGAGAAGTATTCAAACGACACCAGTTTGGAATCAAACCGATGCAGTTTTGATACTAATTGGTGTTGTATAAACACCTATCTGGTGTTAGACCAAAACAAAACTGGTGTAGTTTAAAACTTCTCTGGTGTGGACATATATAGATTCTGGTCTGGTGTCAATCAACACCAGAGTTTTTGCAGTGTATTGGCGAACTAAAAACTAAATCCAATCATAGTTATGTCCATAAATGACGATTTATTTTTAAAATGAGCTGGCTACGATACCCTTTTCTGGTCAGATATATATCCTATCCAATGGTAGTAAACATTCGACCCTCTAATTTCACGTTTATTTTTTAGGATTTTAACATACTATGGGTAATGTTTTACGCGCATGACACCTGTATGCATTAATTCTAATGTTACGAGTGGCATCGCATGGACCATACTTCATAGTGTCCACATAATAAAAAAAACTCGTACAAGTTCACAAGGCTATCTCAGGACCAGGCGATGAGATGTGTATTGGAGGGTACACTGCAAAAACTCCGGTGTTGATTTAACACCAGCCTGGAATCTATATAATGTCCAAACCAGAGAAGTATTCAAACGATACCAGTTTGGAATCAAACCGATGCAGTTTTGATACTAATTGGTGTTGTATAAACACCTATCTGGTGTTAGACCAAAACAAAACTGGTGTTGTTTAAAACTTCTCTGGTGTGGACATATATAGATTCTGGTCTGGTGTCAATCAACACCAGAGTTTTTGCAGTGTATTGGCGAACTAAAAACTAAATCCAATCATAGTTATGTCCATAAATGACGATTTATTTTTAAAATGAGCTGGCTACGATACCCTTTTCTGGTCAGATATATATCCTATCCAATGGTAGTAAACATTCGACCCTCTAATTTCACGTTTATTTTTTAGGATTTTAACATACTATGGGTAATGTTTTACGCGCATGACACCTGTATGCATTAATTCTAATGTTACGAGTGGCATCGCATGGACCATACTTCATAGTGTCCACATAATAAAAAAAACTCGTACAAGTTCACAAGGCTATCTCAGGACCAGGCGATGAGAGGTGTATTGGAGGGTACACTGCAAAAACTCCGGTGTTGATTTAACACCAGCCTGGAATCTATATAATGTCCAAACCAGAGAAGTATTCAAACGACACCAGTTTGGAATCAAACCGATGCAGTTTTGATACTAATTGGTGTTGTATAAACACCTATCTGGTGTTAGACCAAAACAAAACTGGTGTTGTTTAAAACTTCTCTGGTGTGGACATATATAGATTCTGGTCTGGTGTCAATCAACACGAGAAATTTTGCAGTGTATTGGCGAACTAAAAACTACATCCAATCATAGTTATGTCCATAAATGACGATTTATTTTTAAAATGAGCTGGCTACGATACCCTTTTCTGGTCAGATATATATCCTATCCAATGGTAGTAAACATTCGACCCTCTAATTTCACGTTTATTTTTTAGGATTTTAACATACTATGGGTAATGTTTTACGCGCATGACACCTGTACGCATTAATTCTAATGTTACGAGTGGCATCGCATGGACCATACTTCATAGTGTCCACATAATAAAAAAAACTCGTACAAGTTCACAAGGCTATCTCAGGACCAGGCGATGAGATGTGTATTGGAGGGTACACTGCAAAAACTCCGGTGTTGATTTAACACCAGCCTGTAATCTATATAATGTCCAAACCAGAGAAGTATTCAAACGACACCAGTTTGGAATCAAACCGATGCAGTTTTGATACTAATTGGTTTTGTATAAACACCTATCTGGTGTTAGACCAAAACAAAACTGGTGTTGTTTAAAACTTCTCTGGTGTGGACCTATATAGATTCTGGTCTGGTGTCAATCAACACCAGCGTTTTTGCAGTGTATTGGCGAACTAAAAACTAAATCCAATCATAGTTATGTCCATAAATGACGATTTATTTTTAAAATGAGCTGGCTACGATACCCTTTTCTGATCAGATATATATCCTATCCAATGGTAGTAAACATTCGACCCTCTAATTTCACGTTTATTTTTTAGGATTTTAACATACTATGGGTAATGTTTTACGCGCATGACACCTGTATGCATTAATTCTAATGTTACGAGTGGCATCGCATGGACCATACTTCATAGTGTCCACATAATAAAAAAAACTCGTACAAGTTCACAAGGCTATCTCAGGACCAGGCGATGAGATGTGTATTGGAGGGTTCACTGCAAAAACTCCGGTGTTGATTTAACACCAGCCTGGAATCTATATAATGTCCAAACCGGAGAAGTATTCAAACGACACCAGTTTGGAATCAAACCGATGCAGTTTTGATACTAATTGGTGTTGTATAAACACCTATCTGGTGTTAGACCAAAACAAAACTGGTGTTGTTTAAAACTTCTCTGGTGTGGACCTATATAGATTCTGGTCTGGTGTCAATCAACACCAGCGTTTTTGCAGTGTATTGGCGAACTAAAAACTAAATCCAATCATAGTTATGTCCATAAATGACGATTTATTTTTAAAATGAGCTGGCTACGATACCCTTTTCTGGTCAGATATATATCCTATCCAATGGTAGTAAACATTCGACCCTCTAATTTCACGTTTATTTTTTAGGATTTTAACATACTATGGGTAATGTTTTACGCGCATGACACCTGTATGCATTAATTCTAATGTTACGAGTGGCATCGCATGGACCATACTTCATAGTGTCCACATAATAAAAAAAACTCGTACAAGTTCACAAGGCTATCTCAGGACCAGGCGATGAGAGGTGTATTGGAGGGTACACTGCAAAAACTCCGGTGTTGATTTAACACCAGCCTGGAATCTATATAATGTCCAAACCAGAGAAGTATTCAAACGACACCAGTTTGGAATCAAACCGATGCAGTTTTGATACTAATTGGTGTTGTATAAACACCTATCTGGTGTTAGACCAAAACAAAACTGGTGTTGTTTAAAACTTCTCTGGTGTGGACATATATAGATTCTGGTCTGGTGTCAATCAACACCAGAAATTTTGCAGTGTATTGGCGAACTAAAAACTAAATCCAATCATAGTTATGTCCATAAATGACGATTTATTTTTAAAATGAGCTGGCTACGATACCCTTTTCTGGTCAGATATATATCCTATCCAATGGTAGTAAACATTCGACCCTCTAATTTCACGTTTATTTTTTAGGATTTTAACATACTATGGGTAATGTTTTACGCGCATGACACCTGTACGCATTAATTCTAATGTTACGAGTGGCATCGCATGGACCATACTTCATAGTGTCCACATAATAAAAAAAACTCGTACAAGTTCACAAGGCTATCTCAGGACCAGGCGATGAGAGGTGTATTGGAGGGTACACTGCAAAAACTCCGGTGTTGATTTAACACCAGCCTGGAATCTATATAATGTCCAAACCAGAGAAGTATTCAAACGACACCAGTTTGGAATCAAACCGATGCAGTTTTGATACTAATTGGTGTTGTATAAACACCTATCTGGTGTTAGACCAAAACAAAACTGGTGTTGTTTAAAACTTCTCTGGTGTGGACATATATAGATTCTGGTCTGGTGTCAATCAACACGAGAAATTTTGCAGTGTATTGGCGAACTAAAAACTACATCCAATCATAGTTATGTCCATAAATGACGATTTATTTTTAAAATGAGCTGGCTACGATACCCTTTTCTGGTCAGATATATATCCTATCCAATGGTAGTAAACATTCGACCCTCTAATTTCACGTTTATTTTTTAGGATTTTAACATACTATGGGTAATGTTTTACGCGCATGACACCTGTACGCATTAATTCTAATGTTACGAGTGGCATCGCATGGACCATACTTCATAGTGTCCACATAATAAAAAAAACTCGTACAAGTTCACAAGGCTACATGTATCTCAGGACCAGGCGATGAGAGGTGTATTGGAGGGTACACTGCAAAAACTCCGGTGTTGATTTAACACCAGCCAGGAATCTATATAATGTCCAAACCAGAGAAGTATTCAAACGACACCAGTTTGGAATCAAACCGATGCAGTTTTGATACTAATTAGTGTTGTATAATTACCTATCTGGTGTTAGACCAAAACAAAACTGGTGTTGTTTAAAACTTCTCTGGTGTGGACATATATTGATTCTGGTCTGGTGTCAATCAATACCAGAGTTTTTGCAGTGTATTGGCGAACTAAAAATTAAGCAAAATCAGTATTTTTCAAATATTGCCCCCGAAACCCCCCCCCCCCCCAAACCAGCCGTCATCGCTCCGAGGGGTCTTCTAGCATCCAAATGGGTCAATATACAGGAAAAAAAAAAGATCCATTTCGAACGGATTTTCGGGTCTCTCGCCCCACCCGCGACCTGGACAAATTGTCCAAAATTGAGCAAAATCAGTATTTTCCAAATATTGCCCCCGAAACCCCCCCCCCCCCCCAACCAGCCGTCATCGCTCCGAGGGGTCTTCTAGCATCCAAATGGGTCAATATACAGAAGGAAAAAAAAGATCCATTTCGAACGGATTTTCGGATCTCTCGCCCCACCCTCGACCTGGACAAATTGTCCAAAATTGAGCAAAATCAGTATTTTCCAAATATTGCCCCCGAAACCCCCCCCCCCCCCAACCAGCCGTCATCGCTCCGAGGGGTCTTCTAGCATCCAAATGGGTCAATATACAGAAAAAAAAAGAAGATCCATTTCGAACGGATTTTCGGATCTCTCGCCCCACCCGCGACTTGGACAAATTGTCCAAAATTGAGCAAAATCAGTATTTTCCAAATATTGCCCCCGAAACCCCCCCAAACCAGCCGTCATCGCTCCGAGGGGTCTTCTAGCATCCAAATGGGTCAATATACAGAAGAAAAAAAAAGATCAATTTCGAACGGATTTTCGGGTCTCTCGCCCCACCCGCGACCTGGACAAATTGTCCAAAATTGAGCAAAATCAGAATTTTACAAATATTGCCCCCGAAACCCCCCCAAACCAGCCGTCATCGCTCCGAGGGGTCTTCTAGCATCCAAACGGGTCAATATACAGACAACAAAAAAAAGATCCATTTCGAACGGATTTTCGGGTCTCTCAACCCACCCGCGACCTGGACAAATCGTCCAAAATTGAGCAAAATCAGTATTTTCCAAATATTGCCCCCGAAACCCCCCCAAACCAGCCGTCTTCGCTCCAAGGGGTCTTCTAGCATCCAAACGGGTCAATATACAGAAAAAAAAAGAAGATCCATTTCGAACAGATTTTCGGGTCTCTCGCCCCACCCGCGACCTGGACAAATTGTCCAAAATCGTCCACTAAATTATTACAAACTAAATTATTGATCAAAATATTAAATGGAATAACCCTCTTAGAATGGAATAACCAGAATAAATATGGGACTAAAGTAATGATTTAAACGATAAAATCGAATAACTCAATTATAATGGAATAGCCTAAAGAAAAATACATGTAGAACTGAAGTCATAGTAAAAAATCAAAATGGAATCACGCAACTTAAATGGAATAGGCCAAATAAAAATACAACTAAAGTAAATAGTAAAGAACAAAATGGAATAAACCAAGTAAAATAAAATCAAATAAAAAAAACGGAATAACCCCTGAAAAATGGAATAACCCGAATGAAAAGGGAATAAAGTAATGATAAAAAACAAAATGGAATAACCCAACAAAAAATAGAACTAAATTATTGATCAAAAATCAAATTGAATGACCCAATTAGAATGGAATAACCCCCCCCCAAAAAAAAAAAGGGCTAAAGTAATGATTAAAAATGAAATAACCCATTTTTTAAATGGAATAGCCCAAAGAAATATACATGTAGAACTAAAAAGTAAAAAACAAAATGGAATTACCTAATTAAATCGAATAGCCCAAATAAAAATACAAGTAAATAGTAAAAAACAAAATGCAATAACCCAAGTAAAATAGAATTAAATTAAAACGATATGGAATAACCCAACTTGAATGGAATAGCCCAAATAAAGATTGAACCAATTTAATGATAAAAACAAAATGGATTAACCCAACTAAAATGGAATGACCCAAATAAAAAAAAGACCTAAAGAAATAATAAACACTAAAATGGAATAGCCCAAGTAAAGAACTAATTTATTGAACAAAAAGCAATTGGAATGACCCAATTAGAATGGAAAAACACCAATAAATATGGGACTAAAGTAATGATTTAAACAATAAAATCGAATAGCCCAATTATAATGGAATAGCCTAAAGAAAAATACATGTAGAATTGAAGTCATAGTAAAAAATCAGAATGAAATAACGCAACTTTAATGGAATAGGCCAAATAAAAATACAACTAAAGTAATTAGTAAAGAATAAAATGGAATAAACCAAGTAAAATAAAATTGGATTTAAAAAAGCGGAATAACCCCTGAAAAATGGAATAACCCAACTTAAATGGAATAGCCCAAATAAAAATGGAACTAATTAAATGATAAAAAAATGGAATAATCCAACTAAAATGGAATGACCCAAATAAAAAAAAAAGACCTAAAGAAATAATAAAAAGTAAAATGGAATAGCCCAATTAAAATTGAACTAATTTATTGATTAAAAAACAAATTATAATGGAATAGCCCAAAGCTAGTGGGTGCAAGCGCCTTGCTCGAGGCACATGTAGAACTCTTTATAATGTATTGATTATTTTTCATTTGATTTATCTCGCTTCATTGCGTTAGGAGTTTTTAATCCTTGATTATTTTTCTTATGGGAACCTATATGTCTATAAGCTTTGCTTTTTAATAGGTTCCTCGTATTTCACGATATTGTATTTCCTTGTAAAAACACTACAATTATGTATTTTTTGTCATCATCTTCTCTTAATTATATTCAAGATGTATGTTTTTGTGGAATGTGATACAATAAATCAAATCAAATCGAATCAAAGAAAAATACATGTAGAACTAAAGCCATAATAAAAATAAAAATGGAATATCCAAACTAAAAATAGAATTAGTACTTAATAGTCCGGGTTATAATTGAGCAAGGTGCCACACAGAAAAGGAGAAATTTTCATATAGTGCTTCTAGACCAGTTTTTTACGCTGAATATGAATATATGAGGTAACCAGGCTGTATCCTGAAAATTAACCCGTGAGGGCGCTTTTTTCAAAATGGCCGCCAAATTTTCAGAACATTTGAATTTTCGTACATAGATTTTGACATAAACATTCCATTGCCACAAAATTAGTGTCATATGAAAGACAAATACATTTCCTACAATTTGGTACCATTTATAAGGGATAAGTAGGTCATTTGGCTGAGATTTTAGGTAGAAAACTGCATTTTTTGTCATTTTTTCCTAAAAATTGAAAATTTGGCAAATACATGATTTTACATAATTCTAAGAAAAATGAATCAATTATCTTGAAATGTTCCAGAAAACTTTATTGATATACTATTATCATGTGGAAGAAATTCCAACTCTGTATCATTCTTCTTAGCAAATTTATAAGGTATCAAACTTGAATACTTCAATATCAGAAATGTCGCTTTTTGTATGCATTTCCATAGACTAATACGTATAACATGTATAACATGTATAATGTATAGTTAAAAATCAAATGCAATTATCTGCGCTCGTTAATCACTTGGATAGTTAAGAGTAGGCTTTTCTCTATCAGCTACATCAAAACAAAATGTTGGCACATCAAGGCCTAACACTCTCATGGGGTGGGGTGTCGAAGACCCCCCCCCCCCCCCCCCTTGGCTATATCATGTTGTTGTATATTGCCTATTTGTTGGAAAAAGCACTGTTTTTTTTTAGCACCCATTGAAGCAAAAACAGGAATTTCTACTATACAATACAGCCACTTTGATTGCTTTGAAACCACTTGGAGAGGAAAGAGTAGGCTTTGTTCTACCAGCTACATCCAACGAAGAGGCACATCGAAGCCTACCCCTCTCGGGGGG
Organism: Lytechinus pictus; assembly: GCF_037042905.1. Classification (NCBI taxonomy): domain Eukaryota; kingdom Metazoa; phylum Echinodermata; class Echinoidea; order Temnopleuroida; family Toxopneustidae; genus Lytechinus; species Lytechinus pictus. The sequence continues at coordinate 14,760,095 of NC_087254.1, read as the reverse complement.
AGGGGGCTTTTGCTTAATATTGCATATTTATTTGAAAATTCACAATTTTGGACCCAACATTGAGGCCAAAGAGCGTTTGTGCTTTGTTGTACACTCCATTTTATTGATTTCAAACCACTTAGGAAAGAGTAGAGTTTGTTCTACCAGCTACATATAAATAAGCACTGGCACATCGAACCATTGCCCTCTCAGGGGCTGTCTAAGTCAACCCCCCCCCCCCCATATACATGATATATAGATATCATGTATATTGCCGATTTATTGGATATTTCACCATTTTGGATCACCCATTGAGGCAAAAGCGCGTCCCTAAGTGGTACAGCCAATTTTATTTTCTTGCAATGACTTGGAGAAGAAAGAGTAGGCTTTGTTCTATCAGCTACATATAAGAAAGTGTTGGCAAATCGAAGCCTATCTCCTTCAGGTGGCTGTAGAAGTTACCCCACTAATTTTCGGTATTTGGCTATTCGTTGAAAAGTCTCCATTTGGAGCCCCATTGAAGCAAAAAGGTGTCTCTGATATATAGTTCTGCCACTTTTATTGCCTTGAAACCACTTAGAGAGGTAAGAATAGGCTTTGCTCTATCAGCTACATAATTTTGTGCTGGCAAATAAAAGGCTAACCCTTCTGGGGGCTGTCGAAATCAGCCCCTCACCCCTTTGCGTTATTGCCTATTTATTGGAAATTCACTATTTTTGAGCCCCCATTGAGGTAAAAAGGCATCTCTGATATATAGTTCTGCCACTTTTACTGCCTTGAAACCAATTGAGGAAAGAATATGCTTTGCTCTATAAAGAAGTGCTGGCACATTGAGCTTACCAATCTGGGCGGCTGTCAAATCACCCCACCCCTCTTGCATTATTGTCTAATTATTTGAAAATTCACAATTTTTGAGCCCCCATTGAGGCGATATGCACTTCTGCTGTATAAAACACCCAATTTCTCTTTCTTGAAACCACTTGGAGAGGAAAAAGTAGGTTCCCCTCTTTCAGCTATATATAACGAATTGCTGCCATATCGAAGCCTGACCCACTTCAGGGGACTACAGATGTTACCCCACCTTTTTTACGATTTTTGCCAATTCATTGGAAAACTCGCCATTTTGGAGCCCCCATTGAGGCAAAAAAAATTGTTTCTGGTATATAGAAGAGCCATTTCTTTATGTGTAGCTGTTAGAGGGAAGCCTACTCTTTCCTCTCGAAGTGGTTTCAAGGCGGTAATAGTGGCAGAACTATGTATCAGAACCACCTTTTTGCCTCAAAGGGGGCTCAAAAATGGTGAATTTTCCAATAAATAAACAATATTGAAAAAGGGGTGGGGTGATTTCAACAGCCCTCTGATGGGGATAGGCTTTTATTTGCGAGCATGTCTTTATATGTAGCTCTTAAAGCAAAGCCTATTCTTTTTCTCGCCAAGTGTTTTCAAGGGTGAAAAACGGCAGAAACATAATCAGAAATGATTTTCTGCCTCAATGGGGGCTCCAAAGTGGTGATTTTTTTCAATAAATAGGCAATAATGCGAAAGGGATGGGTGATTTCGACAGCCTCCTAGAGGGGGTAGGCTTTTATTTGCCTGCACTTCTCTATTATGTGGCTGATAAAGAAAAACCTATTCTTTCCTCCCTAAGTGGTTTCAAGGCATTCAAAGTGGCAGAACTATATCTCAGAAACACCTTGTTGTCTCAATGGGGGCTCCAAAATGGTGAATTTGAAGGGGGGAGTAATTTCGACAGTCCCCTGAAGGAAGTAGGCTTTTATTTGCCTGCACTTCTTTATATGTGGCAGATAAAGCAAAACCTATTCTTTTCTCCCTAAGTGGTTTCAACGCAGTAAAAGTGGCAGAACTATATATCAAAAAACGCCTGTTTTACTAAATGGGGGCTTCAAACTGGTGAATTTTCCAATAAATAGGCAATAATGCAAAAGGGATGGGGGTGATTTCAACAGCCTTCCGAATGGGGTAGGCTTGTATTTGTCTGCACTTCTTTATATGTGGATGATAAAGCAAAACATATTCTCTCCTCCCTAAGTGGTTTCAAGGCAGTAAAAGTGGCAGAACTATATATCAGAAACGCCTTTTTGCCTAAATGGGGGCTTCAAAATTGTGAATTTTTCAATAAATATGGTATCATGCAAAAGGGGTGGGCTGATTTGACAGCCGCCCAGATGGGTAAGCTTCAATGTGCCAGCACGTTTTTATAGAGCAAAACCTATTCTTTCCTCCCTAAGTGGTTATAAGGCAGTAAAAGTGGCAGAACTATATATCTGGAACGCCTTTTTGGCTAAATGGGGGCTTCAAAATTGTGAATTTTTCAATAAATATGGTATCATGCAAAAGGGGTGGGCTGATTTGACAGCCGCCCAGATGGGTAAGCTTCAATGTGCCAGCACGTTTTTATAGAGCAAAACCTATTCTTTCCTCCCTAAGTGGTTATAAGGCAGTAAAAGTGGCAGAACTATATATCGGGAACGCCTTTTTGCCTAAATGGGGGCTCCAAATGGTGAATTTTCCAATAAATAGGCAATAATGCAAAAGGGATGGGGTGAATCAACAGCCTTCCGAATGGGTTAGGCTTGTATTTGTCTTCACTTCTTTATATGTGGCTGATAAAGCAAAACCTATTCTTTCCTCCCTAAGTGGTTTCAAGATAGTAAAAGTGGCAGAACTATATATCAGAAACGAGTTTTTGCCTAAATGGGGGCTTCAAAATGGTAAATTTTTCAATAAATATGGTATAATGCAAAAGGGATGGGGTGATTTCAACTGCTTCCCAGAGGGGGTAGGTTTTTCTTTGCCAGCACTTGTTTATATGTAGCTGATAGAGCAAAGCCTACTCTTTCCTCTCTAAGTCATTGCACGAAAATGAAATTGGCTGTACTATATAGTAGAAACGCACTTTTACCTCAATGGGCGATTCAAAATGGTGTAATTTTCAATAAATAGGCAATATACATGATAAAGAGGGGGGAGGTGACTTAGACAGCCGCTGAGAGGGCTAGGGCTCGATGTGCTAGCGGCGCTTATTTATGTAGCTGGTAGAACGAACTCTACTCTCTCAAAGCAATAAAATACTAAAAAAGAACAAACGCGTTTTGCCTCAATGTTGGGTCCAAAATAATGAATTTCCAAATAAATTGGCAATAAGCAAAAGGGGGAGGGGTGACTTCCCTAGCGCCCCCCCCCCCCCCCCGGAGAGGGGTTGGCTTCAATGTACGTGCCACTTCTTTTGATGTAGCTGGTAGAACAAAGCTTACTCTTTTCCTCTCCAAGTGGTTTCAAAGTAATTAAATTGGCTGTACTGTATAGTAGAAATGCCTGTTTTTGCTTCAATGGGTGCTAAAAAAAACCCAGTGCTTTTTCCAACAAATAGGCAATATACAACAACATGATATACATGATATAGCCAAGGGGGGGGGGGGGGGTCTTCGACACCCCACCCCATGAGAGTGTTAGGCCTTGATGTGCCAACATTTTGTTTTGATGTAGCTGATAGAGAAAAGCCTACTCTTAACTATCCCAGTGATTAGGGAGCGCAGATAATTGCATTTGATTTTTAACTATACATTATACATGTTATACATGTTATACGTATTAGTCTATGGAAATGCATACAAAAAGCGACATTTCTGAAATTGAAGTATTCAAGTTTGATACCTTATAAATTTGCTAAGAAGAATGATAAAGAGTTGGAATTTCTTCCACATGATAATAGTATATCAATAAAGTTTTCTGGAACATTTCAAGGTAATTGATTTATTTTTCTTAAAATTACGTTGGATCATGTATTTGCAAAATTTTCAATTTTTGGGAAAAAATGACAAAAAATGCAGTTTTCTACCTAAAATCTCAGCTAAATGACCTACTTATCCCCTATAAATGGTACCAAATTGTAGGAAATTTATTTGTCTTTCATATGATACTAATTTTGTGGCAATGGAATGTTTATGTCAAAATCTATGTACGAAAATTCAAATGTTCTGAAAATTTGGCGGCCATTTTGAAAAAAGCGCCCTCACGGGTTAATTTTCAGGATACAGCCTGGTTACCTCATATATTCATATTCAGCGTAAAAAACTGGTCTAGAAGCACTATATGAAAATTTCTCCTTTTCTGTGTGGCACCTTGCTCAATTATAACCCGGACTATAACAAGTGGAATGCCTCTGGCCGTCTCACCTGCATCACGCGATTCAATATAGCAGCAGTGCTGATTTTGAAAACTACTATAACCCGCACAAGATGTTCAGTGATACTTGGTTACTCTTATTTCCACGTTTTATGAACTAGACCAATACACTTATAGAGATATGATGGCAATTCAACAAATACCCCCAACGTGGCCAAAGCTCTTTGACCTTACATGACCTTTGACCTTGATCATGTGACCTGAAACTCGCACAGGATGTTCAGTGATACTTGATTACTATTATGTCCAAGTTTTATGAACTAGACCAACACACTTTCAAATTTATGGCTGTAATTCAACAAATACCCCAATTTGGCCAAAGTTCATTGACCCTAAATGACCTTTGACCTTGATCATGTGACCTGAAACTTGCACAGGATGTTCAGTAATACTTGATTACTATAATGTCCAAGTTTCATGAATCAGATCCATAAACTTTCAAAGTTATGATGGTAATTCAACAGATACCCCCAATTCGGCCAAAGTTCATTGACCCTAAATGACCTTTGACCTTGGTCATGTGACGTGAAACTCATGCAGGATGTTTAGTGATACTTGATTAACCTTATGTATAAGTTTCATGAACTAGGTCCATATATTTTCTAAGTTATGATGACATTTCAAAAACTTAACCTTAGGTTAAGATTTTGATGTTGATTCCCCCAACATGGTCTAAGTTCATTGACCCTAAATGACCTTTGACCTTGATCATGTGACATGAAACTTAGGCAGGATGTTCAGTAATACTTGATTAACCTTATGGCCAAGTTTCATGAACTAGGTCAATATACTTTCTAAGTTATGATGTCATTTCAAAAACTTAACCTCAGGTTAAGATTTGGTGTCGCCGCCGCCGTCGCCGTCGCCGCCGCCGTCGGAAAAGCGGCGCCTATAGTCTCACTCTGCTATGCAGGTGAGACAAAAATCAAATTGGATGACCCATGTAAAATGGAATAACCCAAATAAAAAGGGGCTAAAGTAATGATTAAAAAAATAAAATGGAATAACCCAAATAGAAATACAACTAAAGTAAATAGTAAATAACAAAATGGAATAACCCAAGTAAAATAGAATTAAATTTTAAAAACTGGAATAACCCCTGTAAAATGGAATAACCCAAATGAAAATGGACTAAATGATAAAAAACGATATGGAATAATTCAACTAAAAAGGGGCTAAAGTAATGATTAAAAAAATAAAATGGAATAACCCATTTAAAATGGAATAGCCCAAAGAAAAATACATGTAGAACTAAAGTAAAGGTAAAAACAAAATGGAATAACCCAAATAGAAATACAACTAAAGTAAATAGTAACAAAATGGAATAACCCAAGTAAAATAGAATTAAATTTAAAAAAACGGAATAACCCCTGTAAAATGGAATAACCCAATTAAAAATGGACTTAAGTAATGATAAAAAAACGATATGGAATAATCCAACTTAAATGTAATAGCCCAAATAAAAATAGAACCAATTTAATAATATAAACAAAATGGAATAACCCAACTAAAATGGAATGACCCCAAAAAATACAGTAAAATGGAATAATCCAAATGAAAAGGGACTAAAGTAATAATAAAAAACGATATGGAATAACCCAACTAAAATGCAATAGCCCCAAAAAATAAGAACTTTATAATAAAAAACAGTGGAATAACCCAACGATAGTGGAATAAAATTGTAATATTAGTTTTGATAAATTTTGTTGTGCAAAGTATTAAATCTATTTCTATTTCCTTTTTTACTTCATATTTCCTTTCTCTTAACCGCTTAGAGGCAATTTGCGAATCTGCTGTATATAGCATTATCATTATCATTTTCAAAAACTTAAAGGTATATGACTGGCCCCATGGAAGACATGGAAGACCAGCAGCAACAATTATAGTTGCTGCTGAATATGGGCTACCAGCCGTAATTTTATCTTGCTTGTATATACTGTACATTTTTATTTGTAAAATTGTATATTTTTAATCTTACAGAAATAAAAACATCATTAATAGTACATAGACTTGAAAGAAATTGTGGATCTTACGACTTGTTAATTCTATCTCTTTATTTGCTCCTGAGATTGCGGTATTATGCCGCGAAATTCTGTCGAAAATGATTAGTGGTGTATCTTGCAGAAACATTTTTTTGTTAGACGAAATAAATCAAATAGGCCTGCATCGAAAAGAAAGAACCGATGTCTAATAATAGAGGGCCTATAAACCGAAATTTGAAAGAACTCTAAATGTTATGAATTTTAAAAGATAAGTCCAGCCCTACAAAATGTTGATTTGAATAAAAAGAGAAAATTTTAACAAGTATAACACTGAACATTTCATCAAATCGTTGTAAAATAAGAAAGTTATGACATTTTCAAGTTTTGCCCAATTTCACAAAACAGTTTTTATGCACAGCCTGGTAGGTATGCAAATGAGGGGACTGGTGACATCACTCACTCACTATATTTCTTTTGTACTTTATTATGTGAAATATTAATTTTCTCCTCAATGTCCTGTGAAACAAAATTGTATTCCTCTCTGAACATGTGGTGTTACCTTTGTTTATGGTACGCTTCAGTTAGTGTTTAATGTGAAATTGGTAAAAATCGAAATATTGTACAATTCAAACAATTAAAAAATAAGAAATAGTCTCTCTAATATGCATGTCACTGAGTTGTGCACAACTGCTTTGTGAAAAGATAAGCGAGAATTCAAAATGTCATAACTTTCTGTATTATTTTACATCTGATTTTGATGAAATTTTCAGCATTATGCTTGTTTGATTTTTGTATATTGATTCAAATAAACATATAATCTTATCATTTTTTTTCAGATTCGTCATCCCCTAGTCATTTGAAATATTTAAAAATTTGAAAAATCCGGTCATGGAACCTGTTTAGATGAATTATATAACTGTATATTCAGTATAATGATCAACTGTTATAAATAGGCGTAAATTATAATTTACGCCTATTCTCCAAAAGACGCGTTGTTCGCGTCTTTTGGAGATATGCTCGTATATGTAAGTGGAAATTTGACAAGGAAACCATGGAGCTAGGGGAAACACTATACAGTGCGTCCCACAAAAAACGAAACCGAGATTTATCATAACTTAATCATAAATAAAACAGACAAATGACCTACCAATGTAAAGCTTAGAATCTCTTCTTTCATCTGATATTCCTTACATTATTCCTCATTCACGCATGAGTGGGCAAAATCAATTTGAAGAAAGGATACCAAAAACCCATTTGGCGGTGGGTATCTGAATTTCAATAAGAAAATCACATGCCTAAAAAGTTAAATATCTCTTTTGTTTGATATCTTAATCACAAAATGGTCAAGAAGTAAAAAAGTTATGCTCCCTCGAAACAATGCTTGTATTTCCATAATTTCATTAAATAAACGTGTTTTCACCGGTTTCCCACAGAAACTATCGCACGGTTAACAAAAGACTTCATGCATGGCTGATCGTCAACAAAACGGAGTATCGAGGAGTTTGAACGCTAGTCTGTAAAACCTCTTCATTTTATGAAATTATTGAAATTCAAGCCTTATTGCAAATAACCAGAACTTTGTTATTTCTTGACCATTTTCTGTAATTGAGGTATCAAATTAAAGAGCAGATATTTAACTTTGTAGACCTGTAGTTTTCTTTTTGAAACCCAGATACAGCCCGCCAAGTGACTTTTTGGTATCCCCTCTTCAAATTGTTTTTGCTCACTCATGCGTGAATGAAAAATAATCTAGGTACCTTCAGGTGAAAGAGGAGATTCTAAGCTTTCCAATGGTAGGTCATTTGTATTTTGTATTTTATGATTAAGGTATGATAAATCACCGATAAATCTCGGTTTCGTTTTTTGTGGGATGCACTGTATAGTCCGCAACTGTTCGTACCTTGGCTAGATTCCCAATTTATACTTCTCTTGTGACTGGTTTACCCAACATTTAACAATTGACCAAGTTTCCATTTTATTCTTTATTGAACAGCTTCGAGTGAAGACGGACAGTCAACCTGCCCGAAACGTCGAGTCTCTCTACTACTCATCATCTCTACTCGCCGACTCAAGCCAGCATCTCCTCACTAGCTCTACTACTCAAGCTGTTCTCAACTCATCAATCTTTCCTGGTTTACAGTCCTTTTCAGGACTACTTTCAAGAAAGAATACTCTACTCTCAAATCTCCACTTTCTCGCCTATCCATTTCTTCTCTTCTCCTATCCACTGTTTCTACAACACTTCACATGGTGTACCGTAAACCACATCAGCGATTGTACATACCACCATGCAAACCTTTAAACAACATCTGAGCTTCGAGTGAGTAATACTGTTGTCACCTTTTCGATACAACCATGCGTTAAACGGTCACTGCAGGGGTCACATGAAGTCATTGTGATTATGAAACAAACCAGTTTTTATTTTATTTTTTATTATTCCTCATAAAAAATAGATTAAATAAACGGTCACCTGATTAGAATCTGTTCCACAACTTTTTTTCTTCAAAACTAAACATGTTAGTATCATCACCATCATCACCATCATCATCATCATCAGCAGCAGCATCATCATATCATCAAGGGCGTAGGCTTGTTGAGCATGGGAAGTTGCACATTCTGGGGGAGATAGAAATAAAGTGGCATGGGGTCCACATCTTGGGGAGCGAACAAAATTTTGGAAAATCAGCTGTTGAAAGAAAAAGAAAGGGATACAAAATTCAGTTTTGCTTACCACTTTCGGAACTCCACTGGGACAAAAAAGTGGAAAATGCTCTCTTTTCCTGCTTGGGCAACTGTTTTGTGGATTTGATTTTCTATATTTTTGTTTACTCATCAAGAAGACTATATCCCTACCCATTTATCATGTTTATGAAAACCGGTGTTCGCTCCTGGTTTTGGGTAAATCCTTTGAGGACGTAGGTTCACTATTTTCGAGAAAATGCGAGCGAGTAATGCGGACAAACAATAAAAAGATGTTTTAAAAATTAACTGAAGATGTTCATCTTTTTCTTTTACAATCATGAAAATGTTACCTGTTAGGCTTTCACTTGAAAAGCTGCAAACTTAATTATCCGTTCATCAAAGATGGCGTAGTTGCTGAGATTCGGCACTGTCTGGCACAATTTCGCGGTTGTGAATAATTTTTTTTTTTTTAGAGTTGCAAGTGAATTTGAGTGCAATTACGATCATTGTGAAAAATACAAAATACATGCCCTCATAAAATATTTCTTTTTTCTCCCCCGCCGTATTCTAGTATGCCGCTTGCTCCTTCTTATTGGGTCCCTTGATAAATATGACGTCAACACTCTGCAAGGGAGAATAAAATCGAGTTTTCTTTTCCAAATTAAAACGTGAAAACATTTAGATTTTGAATGAATGACTTGAAAAGAGGGAACATCGAACATAATTACCGGTAGCGAATACGAGCTCAAAAAATTGAGGGGGCAAACATGGAGCATGGGGCAAAATGCCTCGAGTTGCAAGCGAGCAAGCAAAAAAATTACCTTTTTAATTGAAAAAGAATCGATTTTGTGGGAAAAAAATTTGACTAATCCACAGAAAGATGTCAAATTCCACCCTTTTTTCTTTTCCCTATCTTCCTCTCCTTTTCTCTAGACTTGGGGGCTATGCCCCCCTGAACACCCCTCAACAACACCGACAACCACCCTCTCAAGACTAGCGTGATGATGCAACAGGTCTTAACAATATCATGAGTGTTTGTAGTTTCTCAGTTTTTTTATACACTTAGTATTACTTAATTTCCTTTTTTTAAATAGTAAAGTAGGTAGAAGCGCCGCCCCATTAGTCGCCAGTCTTTCCCAGTCTCAAATCCAAACATTATGCAGCGCCAGCGCTTGGAAGATTATAACACGCAAATGTGCGTCGAAATTTTGACATTATAATCTTATGTAATCAATGGAAGAAATTCAAATCACATTGCAACACAAAAGATCTAAAATGATTCAATATTTCTAAATGTTCGTCCGTGAAAAACTGATCAGGGTAAACGCATGCTTCTTTCAGATTTCTGATAAAGAAAATCTTCGAAGTTCGTTATGATCGGTAAAATTTGCTATATGGTTGTGAGAAAAAGATTAAAAAAAAACACTATTTGCATGTCACTTCCAATGTATACACAGAAACAGAAAAAAAATCAACCGTAATTCAATCAAATTCACCGTGGGGGTTAGGCACCAGGTGGGTGTTTCATAATGCTTTTCGTAAACTTATACGAACGACTTTACGAAAGACTTGAACATGTTCTCAGGTGATTAGTCAACTACCTAGGAATAATTTAACTCAAGAAAGGGAAACCAATCGTGCGTTATGTCATTCGTAACTATTTTTGAACAGCTTAATGAAACCCCCACCTGTGGTCTTTCAACGGAATAAGAATACACTCAGTAATTAAAAATTTCACAAATTGAAACCCCAACCCTACCCCTTCCCCTCTCGCTGACGTATGGATGTGGGACTTAGGGGCCATAGACCCCCCCAAAAAATAGTTTCAGGAAAAAGGAAAAGAAACGGTGAAATAAAATAGATTTGGACATATTTTTAAAATACAACTTATACCGTTTCTTTTCTTTTTTCTTTGTCGTGATATTTTCTTTTGACATTTTAAAAATGTATCGAAAACATATTTTTGTCTTAAAAAGGTCAAAATTTCCGTCGCTCGCATTTAAAAAAATAAAATAAATGTTGCCCTATACGCCATTGATCCCCCTGCCTAAAAAAAAAAAAATCCCTCACAGAAACAAACTTGGGTCGGTCATTTCCCACCCATGAACATCGATTGACACCCATGTTTCCCCCCCTGATCATATCATAATGGAAAAAATTAGCATGGTTACCATGGTTACTGCTGTCGAGAAAAAAACTGGGAGGCGGTTGGGGTTACAACTTTGCCGTTTTCCCCGAGCGTGATTGTATCAGGATAGAGTTTTGGTGTTTCTCTTATTCGATTAAGACAAAACGCATCAATTTTGGTGGGGATCTCATTAAATACAATTATTGAAAATATTGCATTCATTTTATTTTATATTATGCTAAGCACTGTTTGAAACCTTGCAAACTTTCAATATACCTTTGTCGACGAGTTCCTATAATAATCTCCTTTGTGTGCGCCGTCTGTAGAAAGAATATAGATCGGATAATAAAAGAGTGTTAAGATATGATAGAAGATAATCAGAATGGATTTGAAAATCATATCAATTAACTGCTTTAGTTGTGCAAGGGCGTTACCAATCAAGTTACACTGTATCATCAATTTACATCTGCATATCACCTGTTAGCACAGAACGTTGGGTCTTTCATACAGTGCTATAACATACTTTTTTTTTAATATAAAACCTGTGAAAAAAATTGGTTCCAAATAATTTTCAAAAGGAACAAAATTCACATTTAAAATGTTTTTCTTAGTAAGTTATTAAATTTATCGCTTTCCTTTGTTCACTGTTAATTTAGTTTGATGCATATTAAGGAAGGACTCATCTAGCTATTTATTACATTTTTTATATCTGTATAACTTAATTGTATGAATTAACCTCTTCCAACAACCCGAGATGAATGTCTCTTTCTGCAGATTTAAACACATTTGAAAATGGAAGTCCAGCGTGAATTAGGGCAAAAATAATTATAGTGATTTTTAGATGTTTTAATACAAATTAAGCTATATTAAAGTATATACATATATATATATAGTAAAACTGCAAGTTCTACAAAAACTGATGACGTAGACTGGTAGCCACAACATGTAATACAATATCTGAATGCATAACTTTAGGTAAATATGGTTGAATTTAAAAATCATTAAGATAACGATAGGGGATTCGGCTCCCTTTTTTTATTAAACTATGTTGGATTTAGCTCATTTCGGATGAAATTTTATTTCAAATAAGACGATGCATTTCAATCTAATGTCGAAGATATACATATTGATCTTTAAAAGTCTATTTTTTGTAAAAAGTGGATTGTACTTATTTGTATTATGTTGAAGAATGAAAAAATAAATTGAATTGATTTAGCTCCTTGTGGAGCAGCAGTGACGCCCTTACACATAACAGAGTCACCACGAGAAGGTAGCAGCACGACCCCGTGTTAGTAGAAATAAAAATAACCAAAAAATACAAATGGTAATTTGGGTTAGTATATAGAAATAAAAGATGATATACGCAATACATAAAACATGTATAAAACACATCAAACATACATCAAATATTTACAACATAGCAAACATGTATAACATACATTAAATAGGTAACATAGGCATACATCAAACATGTATCGCAGACAAACACTAACAAAGTAACATAGCACTATATCAAAGATGTATAGCAGACAATTACTCACAATTACAACGCACAACCAAACCGTGTTTCTCTCCTTTAGGTCCTGCATAGAAAAAAGGGTTAAAAATCGGCCGACGTGATTTATCACATCAAAGACCAATATGTTCATATGGAAAAAAAAGAATAGTGCAAACATCAGATAATTTGACGACAAAGAAAATTCATTTAACTGAAAAAGTATACGCTCATCTCCCCTTAGGCCCTCCAAATAAAAAGGTAAAATTAAATAGAGAGCGAGCGTCATACATGAACAGTTATATCAATCATTTTCATTCATTTCAAATAACTGGGTGTTTAAAATCAAAACGGAAAACCTAAATACATAAAAACTCTTAAAAAAAAATTCTTGAACTATAAAATGGACAATCAAACCTGTTTTTCTCCTTTTAGGTCCTGTATACAAAGAAACAAATATGATTAAAAAAATGTAAGCATAATACATGATTAGTCATATCAACGACCAGTATGTTTATATGAATAAAGACGAATACAAATAATAAATTTTAATTTATAGAACGCACAGTCAAACCTGTTTTTCTCTAGTTCGGTCCTGTAAACAAAGAGGTAAAATGAAGAAAACATGTAAGCATTATTGATTAGTCATATCAACGGCCACTATGTTTAAATTAATAAAAAATACGAACATCATATTTTTATTTCGCGAAAAAGAAAATTCATAAAACTTCAAAAGCATATAGCCAATATACGCTCCTCACTTCTTAGGCCGATCACAACTTAAAGTGAAATTCTAAGAAGTGCAAGCGGTCGTACATTAGCAGTCATACCAATCATGTCAATTATTACAAGGACCAATGGGTGTATGAAATCAAAACAGAAAAGCTAGAATAATTTATCATTTTATGAACAAACTCAAAACACCAAATGAAATGCGAACGTAGATGGCGTAAATATTCTTTGTGCTAAATGAACGCCAATTAACTCAACAAACAAGGCAGACACACAAGGATTCCTTTAAAAAATCCTATAAAGCTAAGAATAATGCACAATCAAACCTGTTTCTCTCCCTTTTGGTCCTGTATGCAAAGAAGTAAATAATACATGAACATAAAATGTGGATTAGTCATATCAACGACCAGTATGTTTATGTGAATAAAAATGACAAACACTAGAAAATAATTTGACGAAAAAGGAAATTCATAAAATTTCAAAAGCATAGCCAAATAAGCCCCCCGCCCTCCTTAGGTTTTTCACAAACTCAAAGTTGAATTTAAAAAGTGCAAGCATCATACATGAGCAGTAATATGTCCTTGTCAATTATTTCAATGATCACTGGCTGTACAAAATCAAAACAGAAAAGCTAGACACATCATTTTTTATTTTATGAATAGGTTCAACACAAACTGAAATGCGAGCGTAGATGGCGTAAATATTCTTTATGCTGAACGAACGCCAAAAAAACAACAACACACAAACACACACAAATAATAAGACACGTCCGAATTCATTTCAAAAATCCTAAAACTAAAAATAAAGCATACTCAAACCTGTCTCTCTCCCTTTGGGTCCTGTATAAAAAGAGGTAAAAATTTACACAAAATGTGAGCATAATACATGATTAGTAATTTCAACGACCAGTATGTTTATTTTTTTTCTCCTACCATGTCTCTCTCTAAGCCACTGTTCTTCCAGAGCGTATTTTCTTTTTTAACTTTGCTTTTTCTTGAAAATTTCATTTCTTTTTCTTTTCAATTATATTTCTATTTTTCCTTGGGGCCTATAAATAAATCACAAGCTTCGCATTCAACTCCATTCTTCACTGGTTTCATTCTTACTATGTATGATTTCATATCATTACAAATATAATTATCAACCATTGTAAATGTTTTATATAAATGTGAATTATGGGAAAAGTGAAACTGTAAAATAGAAAGGCTAGACACATCAGAATTCCTTTCAAAATATACTAAAACTAAAAGAAATGCATAATCAAACCTGTTTCTCTCTATTTGATTCCTGTATACAAAGAAGAAAATTGAACAAAAAAACATAATTAGTCATATTAACGACCAGTATGTTTTTTTTTCTTCTTTCCTGTTTCTCTCTAAGCCACTATTCTTCTTCTAGGGCGTGCTACAGATGTTATCGGTTCATTATCTATATATTTGTTGCTTTTTAACATTGCCTTTTTTATGAAAATCATTATTAATTATATATTTATTTTTCCTGTAGGGCCTATATCTCACAAGCTTTGCTTTCATATCAGGTCCCTTCATTCTTACAGTGTATTATTCCTTCGTCTTAAGAACTATTTATTTCATATCATTATGGAAAAGTGAAACTGTAAAATAAAGAGGTTAGACACATCAGAATTCCTTTCAAAATATACTAAAACTAAAAATAACGCATAATCAAACCTGTCTCCCTTTGGGTCCTGTATACAAAGAGGAAAATAATATATGAACATAAAATGCGATCATAATACACGATTAGTCATATCAACGACCAGTATGTTTATTTTTTCCGTCTAACATGTCTCTCTCTGAGTCATCTTTCTTCTTCCAGTGCGTACTAAAGATGTGATTAACCCAATTGGTTTATTATCTATATGAATAATTATTACGTATTTTCTTTTTTAACTTTTAACTTAATTGTCTATTTTTTTCCTGTAGGGCCAATAACTCACAAGCTTTGCTTTCAGCTTAGGCCCCCACTCTTCATTTTTTCAATTTTCATTCTTACTGCGTATAATTTCTTTGTATTAAGAACTATTTATTATATATCAATATAATCATAATTATCAACCATTGTAAATGTTTTATATAAAATGAACTATGGAAAAGTGAAACTGTAAAATATACTAAAACTAAAATAAATGCATAATCAAACCTGCTTCTCTCTCTTTGGGTCCTGCATACAAAGAAGTAAAAATGAACAAAAAATGTTACCAAAATACACGATTAGTCATATCAACGACCTGTATGTTTATTTTTTCTTCTTTCCTGTCTCTAAGCCACTTTTCCTTTTCCATGGCGTGCTACAGATGTGATTAACCCAATTGGTTCATTATCTATATAAATAATTATTTTCATAGCTTTGCTTTTTCCTGAATAATTTTTTCTAGGCTTAATTTAATTATCTTTCTATTTTTTCCTTGGAGCCTATAACTCACAAGCTTTGCTTTCAACTTAAGCCCATCCATACCTCGCTAGTTTCATTATTGCTGTGTATAATTTCATAGTCTTAAGAACCATAGCAACCAATGCAAATGCTATGGAAATGAACTAAAACTGTAAAATAGAAAAGCTAGACACATCATAAATCCTTGAAGAATACTAAAATTATTTTAAAAAAATGCACACTCAAACCTGTTTCTCCCTGTTTGGGTCCTGTATAAAAAGAGGTAAAACTAACACAAAATGTGAGCATAACATGATTAGTCTATCAACGGTCGGTACGGTGACTCAGTGGTAGAGCACCCCGCCGCCTCTTGCAATGGGTGCTCAGCTTCTAGATTGGAGAAGGATAATAACATATTAGGATATGCAGGGCCCGCTGGTATGGTAGAGCAGTTTCTTAACTGAAGTGGCTTCCCTGGGTAAATAAAACATTACTGTATGTTTATATGATAAGCAAATACAAACATCAAATTTTACGGGGGGGGGGGCGGGAGAAAGAAAATTAAAACTGCAAAAGAAATAGCCAAACTAATCTCCCCTATCGTTAGGTAATGTCCATCACTAACCTCAACAGAACTAGAAACATGAGAATTTGAATTTGAAAATAAAAAGGTTTTGCGAAATATTACAAAAGCCCAAAAATAGTGATTTTGTCTTTGAGTCCTGTTAATAGTGTAGAAAAATAAAGCATGAGTAGTCACGTCAGCTATGCCAATGATCAAATCTGTTGGTGTATGAAAACAAAACAGAGCAGGAAACATTTGAATTTGAATAGAAAAAGGTTTCGTAAAATTAAAAAAACCTTCTAAAATGTGTTTCCCTTCCATGTATTTCATCAGACTCTGTACATTATAAAAATGAAGACAAAAATGAATGCAAGCATTGTACATCAGAAATCATATTTATCATTTAAATTATCATTAGGTATAATTTAAAACACTAGAATTTGACTTTGGGAAAAAAATCACAAATATGATTCACTCCTCTTGTTCTACGTCAAAACTGGGCGTTGTGGCGTGCGCCTGTAATCCAAGCTATAAGTTACAAATTGATGCAGAGGTTCGAGCCCTGGTCACGTATTTCGGATGGTGACGTTAAAGGTCGGCCCCAGACGTAAATAATCTTATCTGATTGATACACCTCTGACAAAACTCAAATACACACACACATCTACGTAAAAAGTAAATTGAATAGATGCAAGCACCACACATGGGTAGTCATTTTACTCATGTGAACGATCATTGTCTGTATAATTTAAACAGAAAAATTGAAAACATTAGTATCTTTTCAAAATATTTATATATCATTCATAAGTTACAAAAGCAAATAACAGATAAAGGCTGATGAATGGAATAGTAATAACTTTTAAAAACATGGAAGGGAGAACCGGACAACCGAACATGATGGTTCAAAGGTAGAGCACCCGCCTCATGAACGGGGAGGTCGTGGATTCGAACCCCTCATACTAAAGACTTAAAAACGAGACCTTTTCCATCTTGCCCGGAGCTCTATATAATAGAATGAAGGAAAAAGCGGCTTCCCTGGGAAAATATAACATTTTATTATAACAAGTGGAATGCCTCTGGCCGTCTCACCTGCATCACGCGATTCAATAGAGCAGCAGTGCTGATTTTGAAAACTACTATAACTCGCACAAGACGTTCAGTGATACTTGGTTACTCTTATTTCCACGTTTTATGAACTAGACCAATACACTTATAGAGATATGATGGCAATTCAACAAATACCCCCAACGTGGCCAAAGTTCTTTGACCTTACATGACCTTTGACCTTGATCATGTGACCTGAAACTCGCACAGGATGTTCAGTGATACTTGATTACTATTATGTCCAAGTTTTATGAACTAGACCAACACACTTTCAAATTTATGGCTGTAATTCAACAAATACCCCAATTTGGCCAAAGTTCATTGACCCTAAATGACCTTTGACCTTGATCATGTGACCTGAAACTTGCACAGGATGTTCAGTAATACTTGATTACTATTATGTCCAAGTTTCATGAATCAGATCCATAAGCTTTCAAAGTTATGATGGTAATTCAACAGATACCCCCAATTCGGCCAAAGTTCATTGACCCTAAATGACCTTTGACCTTGGTCATGTGATGTGAAACTCAAGCAGGATGTTCAGTGATACTTGATTAACCTTATGTATAAGTTTCATGAACTAGGTCCATATATTTTCTAAGTTATGATGACATTTCAAAAACTTAACCTTAGGTTAAGATTTTGATGTTGATTCCCCCAACATGGTCTAAGTTCATTGACCCTAAATGACCTTTGACCTTGGTCATGTGACATGAAACTCAGGCAGGATGTTCAGTAATACTTGATTAACCTTATGGCCAAGTTTCATGAACTAGGTCCATATACTTTCTAAGTTATGCTGTCATTTCAAAAACTTAACCTCAGGTTAAGATTTGGTGTTGACGCCGCCGTCGCCGTCGCCGTCGCCGCCGCCGCCGCCGTCGCCGTCGCCGTCGGAAAAGCGGCGCCTATAGTCTCACTCTGCTATGCAGGTGAGACAAAAATGATCTTTGGCAAAAGGAAGCTGCTGGAAACTGCTTATCTAATAAAAGAGAGCCAATGGAGTAAATTAGAAAGTCAAAAGGGGCCTAAGCTTTCGATCCTAGCAGAATCTTCGTCGGAGGCAAAATGACAAACATATAAAGTGGAACAACCATAATAAAGACCACAGACAAGCTACAGCAACACTAGAAACAAGGATACGCATCCAGTCTGAAAGGGGATAATGTATTGGTTAGTCCATTCTCTTCCTTTGCCATGCTGGTCATCGTCCAAATCACTTATGTCCTAAATACAAATATATTAACATATATAATCTGACTAAGATGAGTACACAAGGGCAAGTTATCATTAATTTTTAAAAAGCTTACTTTTGTAAATCTTTGCAGTATCTTCATCATTGGCAATTCTCGTCATCACAACTGCATCATACCACTGATAAGCTGAGTAAAAGGAGTACACAAAAAGTGACATTTGCAAAGATCCATGATTTGAACATCGACATTACTTTCGGGGGTATTTAACTCTAAGTAAAGAATCAATATTTCATTGGGGGAAACACTGAAATCAGCCACTGCTCCTTTCCCTTTGGGTTTCTATATCAACATAAATAGAAAATTAAAAAAAAAAAATGCTCGTAACGTTGGTGAGTAGTCAATGGCATCATTGATCATGTTGTTCATTATTGTGAATGGCATGAAGGCCGATCTAACGAGTATAACCTATCATAAACAACAATAGCTAAAACAAAACAAAAAACAAAATAACATAGTATCAACTGATAGACAAAGGGGTAAAAAAACGTCAGTGAAGAATGAGTTTACAAGCTGTTCCGAGAGAAAATCGCAAAATAGTGAAGAGAATAAAGATATTGATCTGGTTCGATACTCACTTCGACGAACATCAGGAGGAAAAACCTACATAACTAGAAAGATGAAATGTATATAATTATTTGTTCAACCGCAAACAGCCTAATAAATAAATCATAAATCGGGTTTAACATCGTTGCAAGTCTTTTTCTAAAGCTTTCAGCATGTCCTTGGTCACTGTCGTCATCAAAGCTTTTCTGAATAATAACGAAAAAAAATACATGGATAATATTAAAATAGTGTGAAAGCACAAGTATTTATTTAAACGTTATCCTTACAGTTTTTAAAATGTCCACCATTTCAATTAAGTACGTGGATCTTAATGAATATTATATACTTTTAAAATTGTTCTAAAAATCGAGAGACATGCTTAAATAAAAAAACAATAATTCAGGAATGTTACTGGTAAAGCAATATTGTACCCTGTTCATTCAAAATGAGATCAGCTTTCCAAGCACACAGTCAAGTTCGCGAAATCGTCAAGGATTATTACATTGTATTTCTTTGGTATAAAAAAAAAGATTTTAATTTGACCCTGAGGTTTTTTTTTCTGAAAAATTGATGGAACAAGTCTTATTTGAAATCCCGAAAAAGAAATATAAAACTACATTCTTATTCGCTATCACATACCTTTTTAATCATAGACGGAGGGAGAGGTGAATTGAAGGAAGGGTGCCTTGCCGCTAATAATGTAATATTCAGGTCAATGATGGCATCAGATAAAGGGAGGCAATGACGTCAGCTGATGAAGGGAGGCAATAACGTCAGCTGATGAAGGGAGTCAATGACGTCAGCTGATGAAGGAAGCCATGGAGAGCAGCTGATGAAGGGAGCCAAAGGGGAAGATGTTGAAGGGAAGCAATGACGTCAGCTGATGAAGGGAGTCAATGGGGTCAGCTAGTGAAGAAAGTCAAGGAGGGTAGCTGATGAATGTGGTAGAGGGCAGTTGTAGTCAATGAGGGCTGCTGATGAAGGGAGCCGAGGGTAGCTAATGAAGGGAGTCAATGAGTTTAGCAGATGAAGGGAGTCAATGATAGCTGATGGAGGTAGTCAATGAGGGTAGCATATGAGAGTCAATAAGGTCAACTGATGAAGGGATCCAAGGGAAGCTAATGAATGGAATCAATGAGGGCATCTGATGAAGGGAGATAAGGAGGGCGGCTGATGGAGTCAATAGGTCAGCTGATGAAGGGAGTTAATAAAGGAGGGCAGGTGAATTGAGAGAGTATGAGAGAAACTGATGAAGGGAGCATATAAGGGCAACTGCTGAATGCAGTCAAGAGGGAACATGAAGTGAGGTAATAAGAGCAAAAGACGAAGGGAGGCAATGAGAGCAACAGATGAAGGGAGCCAATGAGGGCAATTGATAAAGGAAGTCAATGAGGGCAGATTATACTGATGAAGTGTGTCAATGAGGACAGCTGATTAAGGGAGACAAGGATGGCAGCTGATGAAGGGAGTCAATGAGGGTAGCTGATGGAGGGAGCCAATGAGGTCAGCTACTGAAGGGAGTCGTACGACAGATCATTCTCAGTTGATGAAGGGGTCCAATGAAGGTAGCTGATGAAGAGAGTCAACGACGGCAGCAGATGAAGGTAGCCGAGTGCAGCTAATGAAGGGAATCAATGAGGGCATTTGATGAAGGGGTGGGGGCATTTGAAGAAGGGAGTCAAGGAGGGCAGCTGATGGAGAGAGGTAAGCTGATGAAGGGAGTCAATGAGGTCAGTTGATGAAGGGAGCCAATGAGGGCAGCTGATTCAGGGAGCCAATGATGGCAGCTGATGAAGGGAGTCAAAGAGGGCACTTAATGCCAATGTTGATGAAGGGAGGCAACGACGGCAGCTGATGGTGTCGATGACGTCAACTGATGAAGGGAGACAACGACGGCAGCTGATGAAGGGAGTCAACGAGGGCAACTGATGAAGGGAGTCAATGAGGGCAGCCGGTGAAGGGAGTCAATAATAATAATAATAATCCGCTTTTATATAGCGCTTAATACATCGCAACGAGGTGTCTAAGCGCTTTACAGATATATAAGGGAGTCGATAACTACAGCTGATAAAGGGAGTCAATGAGGCTAGCTGATGAAGGGATTCAGGAGGATTGCTGCTGAAGGGAGTCGAGGGCAACTGGTCGAGGGTGCCTATGAGGGCAACTGGTCAAGGGAGCCTATCAGGGCAGCTGATGAAGGGAGTTGATGAGGGCAGCTGATGAAGGGAGTTGATGAGGGCAGCTGATGATGATGAAGGGAGGCAACGACGGCAGCTGAAGGGAGCCAATGAGGTCAGCTGGTGAAGAGAGTCAATGAGGTTAGCTGATTAAGGTGGTCGAGGAGGGCAGTTCGAGTCAATGAGGGCTGCTGATGAAGGGAGCCGGGGGTAGCTAGTAAAGGGAGTCAATGAGGATAGCTGATGGAGGGAGTCAATGAAGGTAGCATATGAGAGTCAATGAGGTCAACTGAAGAGATCCAAGGGATCCATAAGAACAACTGACGAAGGGAAGCAATGAGAGTAACAGATGAAGGGAGGCAATGAGGGCAGCTGATGAAGGGAGTCAATGAGGGCAATTGATAAAGGAAGTCAATGAGGGCAGTTTATACTGATGAAGTGTGTCAATGAGGACAGCTGATGAAGGGAGACGAGGATGGCAGCTGATAAAGGGAGTCAATGAGGGTAGCTGATGGAGGGAACCAATGTAGTCAATGAAAGGAGTCGAGGGCAAGTGATGAAGGGAATCAACGACGGCAGCTGATGAAGGGAGCCGAGTGCAGCTAATGAAGGGAATCAATGAGGGCATTTGATGAAGGGGGTAGGGGGCATTTGAAGAAGGGAGTCAAAGAGGGCAGCTGATGGAGGGAGGTAAGCTGATGAAGGGAGTCAATGAGGTCAGTTGATGAAGGGAGTCAATGAGGGCAGCTGATGAAGGGAGGCAATGAGGGCAGCTGATGAAAGGAGTTAAAGAGGGCACATAATGCCAATGCTGATGAAGGGAGGCAACGACGGCGGCTGATGGTGTCGATGACGTCAACTGATGAAGGGAGACAACGACGGCAGCTGATGAAGGGAGTCAACGAGTTTAGCTGATGAAGAGAGTCAATGAGGACAGTTGATGCTGATGAAGGGAGTCCGATGAAGGGAGTCAATGAGGTCACCTGATGAAGCGAGTCAATGAGGGCAGCCAATGAAGGGAGTCAATAAGAGCTTCTGATGAAGTGAATGAGGGCAGTTGGTGAAGGGAGTCGTTTGCACAGCGGCAAGCAGTCAGCAGGATCTTGTTGCGGGCATCTCTTGAGTGCGCCGCGTGTACTGGGGTCTACTTGTAGGTCAGCATGCAGGGCTTTCCTTTTTGGCTTCAGTGACTTGCTGCATCTCTTCCCAGTTAATTTCATATCAGTCCGGACTCCGATGCTCTTTCTTCCCAAAAGCAGCAAGAGCAGAGTAGATGCCGTCACGTAGGTGGTACCACTTGCTGTCAATACTTCACGGGATCTTTGGTACAGCATGTGTTGATACGTGGGTGCTTTGGTTTTGGCATGGTCTATCTTCTTATTCTCAGTCTCATCTTACTGAAGATAAGGAAGTGATGTGTCACAATCAGCACTGTGAAATCTGTAAAAACCAGGACGCTGCACAGCTCTGCATTCCTAGTAACAAGGTCCGAGCTGGTGCCAGTGTTGACATAAAGATTGTCCCCAGGAGGCGTGACAGATATTAATAAAGTTGGTGGACGAAGTAGGTGAGGGGATTTTGATGAAGGGAGTCAAAGGAATCTTGACAGACAACAGCATAATCATTTATTAGGATCGTAGACGAATTCGATTGCCGATGTGGGCAGTTGATGAAGGGGTCAAAATAATCTTGGTATAAACACCAGCATCATTGGTATTGATGACAGACGAAGTTGATTTCCAGTGAGGGTAAATGACCTATAAGAGTCAAAAGAATCTTGAAAGACATGATTAAAGATGGTATACAATTGTAGGCGATTGCCAATGAGGGGGTCGTCAACAGAATCATGATCGGATAAAAAAATAATGAGTGTCAACTCTCATGTAGGTACAAAGCTATTTTCTTAACATCAAAAAGTAAATTCTACAAACATAGGTCAGGATGATGCTTAAGCCAGACGTCTAATCGGGGTGCAAAGTGTATTGGTACTTCAAACTCAGCTTCGTAAGCCATCTCAATTGACTTCATAGTTTCAGAAAGATCATGAAGTGACATTGCTGTATTGTTCCTCGGGAAACTGATCCGCGCTGAACTTCGTACATTATCATGCGGGATTTTCTAGTCCGCAGGCCGATAGCAGATTTTTTCAACCCCTTGTAAAGCGAGTGTAAATATTTGGGGCATTCCATACCTGAAACAAACAAGAATGATAATAAAAAATTGTTGGCTTTGAAATTTGATAAATTAAATTGGTCACTAGATCTACATGACGTAAAATTAATGAATAATCGTTTTCACCTTATCATAACCACAGTCACCATCCTGGATTCTATTTATGATGTCAGGCCTATCTGTATTTGTCCGACTTTGTCATGAACTATATCTTTCTATAGAAATTTATAAATAGACCTATGTTGCTGCTTGCCTGTTTTTATGATTACTTGAATCTATAATCCTTGGTAATTTGAGTAAAATCCATGTCTTGACCTATCACTGTATTACGTGTATGGGACTGTATTCAAAATCACAATATTTATACAAGTTCACTTCACTACAATGTTGGAAACCAACATAAAGCTCTATAATAAATGATACAGGCATAATAAATATGCCTACAGAAATTTTCAAAACTAATTAAATAAACTTACCACCGTAATCAAAACGAACGAGACGATGTATGATGACGAAGCACATAAAACAATACGATAATTATGCTTTATAGCGACTCGATGAATTCGATTCGAAAAAGCCGAATACTCGCAGCATCCCTACCTTTTATACCAGCTAAATGCTTATCTTCAAAAGGCAGGATTCTTAACGATGGCAAATAAGGCGCGGTATCAACCGTTTTTTTTATCAAAAATTTCAGACTAAAAATTGAGTAGCGTTTACGTAACACCGCAGCAATCTTCGAGACATGAAGTAATACATTTTACCGTCATAGGTTAAGATCAAGCTTAAGCCAGGCGCCTAACCGGGACCCTAAATATATGATTTTTTCCTACGAATCCTGGAATTAAACTAGACCTCACAACCCATCTCAATAAAATTCATAGTTTCACAAATATCACGAAATTAAATTGCTGTATTGTTCCCCATGCAATTGACTCGCGCAGATTTTTGTTCATTTTCACGCGGATTTTACCTATAATTTATAGGCCGATAGTGAATTCCATCTCAGATATTAAGGGCATTCCATACCTGAAACAAAACAAGAGAATCCATGTTAATCAAATTTGTTGACATTGATGATGGCTCTAAACTTTGATAAATAGAAATGGTCACTAGATCTAACTGATGACGTAATATTAATTATCGTTTTCACCTGATCACAATAATAATCATCCTGGATTTTTTTATGTTCTTAGGCCTATTTGCCGTGAAATAGATCTACCAATAAGAAAATATTAGTAGGCCTACATTGCTGATAGTCTTGTTAATGATTGTCTTTTCCGTTGTATTGTATTTGCCTACAACCTCTTTCCTATCTGGGATCCACTTTAATTTGAGTGAATACCAGCTCTCGTCATATCACTTCTTTACATGCATGGGACTTTGGTTTTGTATAAAAATATTGTCGATCAAACTCAGAAAAAATATAATACAGGTTCACAACAATGTTAGAAACGAATATAAAGTTAAATATGCGTTATGTAGGCCTAATTAATGTAAAGTACTAAAACTGAACTTACCACTATAATTAAAACGAAACGGTGCATGATCATCGACTGAACGCCGAAAACAATATATGCCTAATGACCGTGCGAGTGAATAGCAAATGAACGATTTGATCGATAGCCGAATACTTGACTTTTTACCAGTCAAATATTTATCATCAGAAGGCGGATTGCAAATACGGCGCAACATTAACCCTTTTATCGAAAGAGTCTGACTAAAAAGTGTAACATTTAAGTAACAACGCAGCAATCTTCGTGATGTGAAGTAATAAATTTTACCGACATAGGTTAAGATCAAGCTTAAGCCAGGCGCCTAACCGGGACCCTAAATGTATGAATTTTTCCTACGAATCCTGGCATTAAACTTGACCTCACAACCCATCTCAATAAAATTCATAGTTTCACAAATATTACGAAATAATATTGCCGTATTGTTCCCCATGCTATTGACTCGCGCAGATTTTTGTTCATTTTCGTGCTGGTTTTTCTTAGTCTACAAGCCGAGATTCTATCTAGACCGTGTGTAGATATTCGGGGCATGTATTCCAAACCTGAAACATAAAGAAGAAACAATGTTAATGAAATTCATTGGCTTTGAAATTGGCTTTGAGCGTTAGATCTAAATAATAATGGCATGAAATTAATGGATATTCATTTTCGCCTGATCATAGTCATTTCATCCTGGAACTTTTATGTTTTATAAACCTAACTTTGTCCGATTTTGTCGTAAATTTTCAACAACAAAAAAACATGTTAGTAGAACTCTATTGCTGCTAGTCTGATTAATGATTATCATTTTCTCTTCGTATTTGTTCTCCTAAAACCCAAGCCTCTATCCTATCTAGAATTCATGGTAATTAATTAAAAAAAGTATCGACCTTTATTGAATTACGTGCATGGGACTTTGGTTTTATTCAAAATCACAAAATTCATACGAATTCACTAAAATATTGGAACCGAATATAAAGCTATTTATACATGGCATAGACCTAATTTAGAAAAACTAGTAAAAGTAAACTTACCATTATAAATCAAACGAACGAAACAGTGCAAGACCGTTGACTAAACGCCGAAAACAATATAACCATCGTAAGACAGAATATCGAATGAACGATTCGATAGCCGAATAGCTTTAGATTTTTTTTACCAGTCAACCTTCAGAAGGCAGAATGATCATAACGATTGTAGATAAAAAGGTGCAACATCAACCGTTTTTTTTTTCTCGAAAGTCTTGGATTAGAATATCACTAGCGTTTAGGTAACGATGCAGCAATCTGCGTGATGTGAAGTAATAAATTTTACCGACATAGGTTAAGATCAAGCTTAAGCCAGGCGCCTAACTGGGACCCTAAATGTATGAATTTTCCTACGAATCCTGGCATTAAACTTAACCTCACAACCCATATCAGTAAAACTTATAGTTTCATAAATATCATGAAGTGATTGCTACATTGTTCCTTTTGTCAATTGTCTCTCCTGAATTTGTAATCAGATTGTGGACATAAACTTGAATTGAAGTGAAGAAGATAATCGACACTTGGCAGAATTTTCTCCATTTTCATGCGGGTTTTTCCAATTACAGTCTCGAGTCCAAGGACTTCCGTCTCAATGTGTCTACATATTTTGGGCATTCCAAACCTGAAAGATAAACAAGAAACCATGTTAATTCGTTGGCTTTGATAATGATGATAAAATATAAAGCTACTCATACATGTCGGTCTTATTAATGTAACAGCCATGTTAACACCTTGATCCTCTCATTAGATCTATTTCACGAGATAATAACCATATCGTCTTGCCATCTTTGATAATGTTAGATCTATATTTGATGCGATCTATTGAAAATAGGGATATAACGATCATCGTTGCTATTATTTTGCTTTTCTACTTTATACTGTTTTAGCTCGGTGAACGAAGATAAAATTAGACCCTTTCTGATGCAAGACAATCTTGATTATTGGTAGGCTGATATGTAATTGCAGTGAACTATCAATAGACCTATGTTTATGCTAGTCTGATGATTATCATTTTCCCTTACGGTATTTTGTTTGTCTCAATACTCCTTCCTATCTAGAATCTACGGTTATTTGAGTGAATACCATGTAATGTCATAATACTGTATTATAACATGATTATGTTATATCTATATGAAGTTATGAAAATAAAAAATCATTGAAAGAAAAAAATGATAATACTGTATTACGTGTATGGGACTTTGTGATTCCGCTAAAAAATATTGTCGAAACAAAACGACAAAATCCATTCACTGCAATGTTAGAATTGAATAATAAAATGTAAAGCTACAAATAGATCTCATTAATGTGATTATAAAACATTGTCAAAAAATAATAGATAGACTATGCTCATAAGATCTAAGATACGAAACAATGAATGGTAATCCATTTCACCAGATAACTTGCAATCTTTTGTGATGTTAGGTCAATATTTTCTATGAGCTAGATAGAAAATATGACACGAAATTCATTGTCCTGTTCACTTGACAACAATCATCATTAAATCACTATCATGATCAAATCATCGTTCAGATCTTTGCTTTTCTACTTTTTAATGTTTAAGCAAAGAGTATTAACAGAAGTAGACCTATTCTGATGATGCAAGATAGTCAAAGACCGTTAACATTCTATCTTCGTAAACATCCATGGTCCCTTTCCTATTTAGGACATTTAATTAACGATATCTATATTACTACCGTAGGTGTGGGATCGTTATCTCTTCAACATGTTCAATATTTCCACACAAGAATTACGACAGTTATATCCACATTTATCATATCTGTAAGATAATATATCCCAAGATGTTGAATGCTACTCTATTTTCACCCACATTTTGTCTTAACATATTGGTTCTTTTCGACTCACTGTAGCTACACTATAAAATCTGACAATATTAATCATGAGCCATCATCTCGTCGCACTCATACTTGAGTGGATAAATAATTGTCCAAGGGCTTAGAAACTATGTGACCGTGTGCTGAATTCAAATATTTTTCGAACGATAATCAGACTAGAAAAATAAAGAAAAATAAACGATTATACAATAATCAAACCTGTTAACTGCAAAAATGATAACAAAATCATTGGAATTAAACTCACCTTGTTTAAGCGTACGAACGGAACGAACGGATATTTCGATAAGGACAACGTGATGTCCCGATGCGAAAATGATTTACGTCTGAATTATCGATTATCGATAAGAAAAATAATAGTAATAGTCATTAATATAGCGCCAACTATCTAGATCAGAGGCGCCCTAATACTATTACCCCGGCTTAAGCTTGAGCTGCCGTTTCCAGCGCTCTGCCTTCTAGAAATTAATCCTGCCGGGTACCCATTCACCTCACCTGGGTCGAGTGCAGCTCAATTTGGGTAAATTTCTTGCTGAAGGAAAACACGTCATGGCTATATAGGATTCGAACCCACGACTTTTTGAATGAAAGACGAGAGTCTGAAACACTAGACCACGACGCCCCCACTCTCATTTAAGGTGATTTCGTCTGCCGAATCTTGGCGTTGGAAATCATCTTAACTGTTTCGAAAAGAATACCGAATCAGGGGGCCCGTTTCATAAAGAGTTACTGTTGTAGCTTTGCAAGTATGGCAACTACCATGGCAACAGGGCTCAGCAGCTAATCAGAATTAAGGTTACCATGATACTTGCTATAATGGCAAAGTTACAACGGTTGTAACTCTTTATGAAACGGGCC
Source organism: Lytechinus pictus (assembly GCF_037042905.1). Taxonomy (NCBI): domain Eukaryota; kingdom Metazoa; phylum Echinodermata; class Echinoidea; order Temnopleuroida; family Toxopneustidae; genus Lytechinus; species Lytechinus pictus. The sequence continues at coordinate 14,731,454 of NC_087254.1, read as the reverse complement.
CTAGAAATAACCGAACGATTCGAGATTTGTCGGGAAAAAAGCCTTACAACCTTTTTTTTTTCGAAAAAAAAGTTGTAAAGCTTTCGGCAAACAATAAACATTCTTTTCAAAATAATTTGATTACCCGCAGGTGACAACACAGCAATCTTCTTGAAATGGCACCTTGAATTTTACTGAGATGGGCTAAGATCAGGCTTAAATTCAGGCGCCTACAAGGGGAGGGGGTCCTATCAAACCTACATAACTTACTCTACGATCCTGGCAATAAACCTAAACTTACGACCCATCTCAATAAATTTCAAAGTTTCATTAAGATCATTAAGTGATATTGCTCTATTGGTCTGCGGGTAAAAAGACTCACTCATACAGGAACTTTGTTCAGTCTCAGCATTCCCACCTGTTCCAGCCGACAGTGTATTCAGGTTCACAATCCATGTCCAAATCAACATCAGCACAAAAACACATATTTCCATTTCAAGATCCAGTGAAAAGGTCTCTTTCCAAAGGTCCACAAACATGTCTGTCCGCAAATGTTCACCAAATTATTGAGTTCAAATCGACAGATGAAGGGTAGAACAACCGACCAGAGACCCATCAACAAACCTCGCGTGAGATTCGGATTAGTCTCGGCGAAGTTCTCCAGTGAAAATAATGTCTCTCAGGCAAACGATAAGTGAAGAGTTCTTTTGTCGAATGAAAATAAGTTACTGGTAAGCGATTCAGCATCTCAAGTCCTTGATAGTATTAAATCTCAGTAAATATATAGTCGCGAAGATTAGCTAACTGCTGTAAAAGTCTTCTGAAGCACAGTGAGGCACTGTCGGTTTTGCTGAAGCGAAATTTTGCCTCTCATGCAGAGATGGATTCCCGGATGGATATGGGCGAGGAATGTGTAGTAGTTGAGATTGTAGTCGGGTTCAAAATAAGCAGAAACAAAGTTCTTTGTAGGAAAGTTGCTTGTATTCACTTGAATCTTTACTCCTTCATTACTCCATTCCAATGAAAACTGTAAACAAGAACATAGTAAAATGCAATTACTTTAGCTAATAAAAGACTAAAAGTAATGTATGGTGTACAGGTCCTAAATATTTGTTACACATAAGACCAAAATGATTAGATTAAGTGGCACGAAACCATATGTAGTCGAAATGGTAATTAGGCCAAATTAAACTTAGACATATTGGCCAGTATTCTGGTGGAAGAGCCGTGGTGTAGTGGTTCTGACTCTCGCTTGTAAACAGAGGGTCGTGTGTTCAAATCCCACCGCGGTCTAGCGTCCTTTGGCAAGGCGTTAATCAACACTTTCGCCACTCTCGACCCAGGTACTAAATGGGTACCCGGTAGAATGCGAAAGATATCGTATGTTTGAATTTGCCAGCACCATAATGAGGCTGCGATGAATGCAAGGAATGCTCCCCAGGGAGTGGAAATTGTGCACTTTTCGTGCGGGATTGAAATGAATCCAATGACCGGGGTAATATATTGCTGTAACGCGCTTTGAGCCATTCGGGGAAAAGCGCTTTATAAAAATTGGCTATTATTATTATTATTCTGAAGTCAGGTTTAACTTAGACCATGGTCTAACTCTGTGCCAAAATTATGGGAAGCCAAAAGTGTCAAAAATTTTATTAAGTTGTATGTTTCTTATGTTTACTGTGCTCTTTCTTGATTCACCGATGGTGAAGACAATCATGTATTCATACTTCCTAAACAATTATAAATGATTTAAGAGCCAAATGAGCTGAAATATGATATCTCTACCGTTAGTGATTAATGTAACAATTGGCTATCCATACTTAAACCACAACTTTAAACCTGAGTTTAAGTTAAACCCGACTTCAGAATACGGGCCATTGGCATAGGCAGAGTGGTAATAGACTAATCGGGTGTTAGACCACATGATAAGTTGTAGACCAAATTGTGATTAGACGAATCACATATCGAACAAAATAAATAGACAAACTATTCCACAATTATCATTTAATTGTATAGAGACCATTTCCACATCAACATTGGTAAAATTCCAGTTGCAATATTATGAAGAAAGGTTTAATTTTTTTGCTAACAAATTGGCACTTTGGAGAACCAATTCACCCCTGGTTACATAGGGCCTTTTTCATTCAAACAATCTAATAATTTGATAGTCATTCTAAACCTAGACATAATTCCGTGTTAACTTTTTTTATTTTTTTAAATCCCATGTTCCATAATACAGACACAAAAAACGTATACACCCACATCCCCCACACACGTTTGGTGATTTTCAATTCATAACTTTTGCAACCAACATGACCAAGATCAGTAAAAAAACAATTATAACTAGGATAAAGGACACTCTGGTGTTTCACCAATTAATAGCCACCTCCCCATCCCGGAAATTTTAGCCTTTTGTCTTTTGTATCTGCCTGTTAAAAAATGGTCCTAACTTTTGTTCTTATTCTCGATTATGTCTTAAAGCCTGACAAAAGCTTTGATAAACGGCCAATAATGGGATGAGGATTCTTTTTTAAGATGAAAATATTCAAATCTGAAATATGTAGCGCCCTCTCTCAGCGATGCTTTTAGTTTCCTTTGTAAAAAAAACCCTAACAAACAAAACATTCGAGCAGTTATCTCACACAGTTAGTGGTTGAATATAAAAAAGTTATGGAGAAAGGTCATCTGAAATTTTCATCCGATTTCATGCTCTGGAATAGGTTTAATATCAAAAAGGAAAAAAGTTGATATTTTATTTTGATCGGGCAGCTAATCAAGATAGAATTTTATATAAAATTGCAAAATTTATCCTGTAAAACACATTTTCCTTTCACATTCCTCGCACCATAACTATTAAAGGGCATGTATATTCATATAAGGCATCATCCCCTCCCTGTCTCTGATCACAACTTAAGATTATGGGGGTTTGTACTGAATATTGTTTTGGGAGGGGCGTGCAAGATTGTGCATGCTCCCCCCCCCCCCCCAATTAAAGGGGATGCTCCAAGATGAAAATATGATCTTTAACAGATAAATAAAATAAAACACATCACCGAAAATCTGATAAAAATAGGACAAGGAATAACGAAGACATTTAAAAGATTTTCGTTATTCATTATATTTTTATGCATGTCATAAACAAATTGATGTCATTACCACATATGTTCTTTTGTATCTTTATTTCAGATTTTATTCTTCAAGAAGCTTTTAAAATGGATTGACAAATGATTTAAATGCATGAACTATTCATTGTTACGTCAGTTCACCTAATGAATATTCATGAAGACATGCAGATATCTGTCCTCACAAAATAAAGCTAAACTTTAAATTCAATAACTTGTCTTCATTATTTGTTGTCTGATCTTTGTGAAATTTTCAGCATTTTGCTCGGTGGACTTTACTCTATTTATTTAGACATAGTTCAGCCCGGAGTATCGCCCCCACCCTTTGACAGCAATATGAGGATACGCCCTTCAGAGTCAGTATAACACAATCTCTATGGTTGGGAATTAAAAAAAAATCATCTCATCATCACTCCGATAAACTTGGATTTGTTGATTATAACAAGAACAAAAAAAAAGACATGACCCCAAAACATGTTAATCTATAATAGGTCAGTGGTTAAATAAAGGTACTTACTTTAGGGTGACTGTCATGATCAATCTTAACTTCTGTCTTTCTTTGACGAAACTGTCAAGCTTTTCAAAGTCGATTCACCTCTCTGTGTTTCTCGAGATTACTGATTTGAACCTGCAGAAATAGGAGGGAGGAAAATTAGAAAAATATAACTTAATTGCTTATCACTAACATGTTAATACATCCTTATAAAATAAAGATCATGAACATAAACTTTAGACTTAAAAAAAAAACACATAATGGCGATGATGATGATGATGATGATGAGGATGTTGATGGGGATGAAGATGATGAAGACCCTAAAGCCCTCACCTATGCATGCCAAATTCCATTGAAAATATTTGTGGGGTCTCTCAGGGGGGGGGGGGCACGGATCGGAAGTGAAGACCATTCTGGCACCTCTCCCCCACTTAAAATAGAATTGACACCCCTCAAGCTTAAGATAACAAATGGAATGCCTCTGGCAGTCTCATCTGCATCGTGCGATTCAATATAGCAGCAGTGCTGATTTCGAAAACTACTATAAAATAATTATTCACAAAAAACACCATTCATATAATGATACAATACTACGTTCAATGACAATAAATGACATACAATTTTGACCTTGATCATGCGACCTAAGACTTGTCAGTGATACTTGATTACCCCTATATCCACATTCTATAATGTTTGAAAGTTATGACATCAATCTAATAATTACCTCCAAAATGGCCAGAGTTCAATGACCTTAAATGACCTTTGACTTTGGTCATGTGACCTGAAACTCGCACAGGTTGTTCAATGATACTTGATTACTCTCATGTCCAAGTTTCATGAATCAGATCCATAAACTTTCAAAGTTATGATGGTAATTCAACAGATACCCCCAGCTTGGCCAAAGTTCATTGACCCTAAATGACCTTTGACCTTGATCATGTGACTTGAAACTAAGGCAGGATGTTTAGTAACACTTGATTAACCTTATGTCCAAGTTTCATGAACTAGGTCTATATTTTTTAAGTTATGACATTTCAAAAACTTAACCTTAGGTTAAGATTTTGATGTTGAATCCCCCAACTTGGCCAAAGTTCATTGACCCTAAATGACCTTTGACCTTGGTCATGTGACCCGAAACTCAAGCAGGATGTTCAATAATACTTCATTAATCTTATGGCCAAGTTTCATGAACTAGGTCCATATACTTTCTAAGTTATACTGTGACAGTCATTTAAAAAACTTATCCTTAGGTTAAGATTTGGTGTTGACGCCGCCGCCGCCGTCGGAAAAGCGGCGCCTATAGTCTCACTCTGCTTCGCAGGTGAGACAAAAATTATATTCCTAAGTTAAAGATAAATTTGGTGCCCTTCCATCCCCGAGTTCACAACCAATTTGGCAGCCCTTACTTTCGCATCAAATCTCCCCACCCCTTTCCCCGGATACGCGCATGATTCAGGGTGTGTCGAAATAAAGGTAATCCGAATAAAAATATAGTTTTATTTTAAAGTCCAGTCATTTTTTAAAATCCTGATCATGCTGAGACCGGTACTGCGTGAAATTCGGCAAGCTATATTACGTCATTCCAATCTTCCCCCTATTCCTTATCCTCGGCAGCCCGGTTATATATTTTTTTTCTTCTCTTTCTTTTTCATTTTGAATTTCAGCTTTTTCTCCTAGCCCATTCTCATTATTTTCACTTGTCTTCATTTCATATCTTCATGTTTATTTCTGCCTCTTCTATTTTCCTCTCCCTGCACCCTTTCGCAACCGATTTTATCAGCCCTGTATTTCTTTTTTTTTCTCTCACTCGTTTAGTATCATTCCGGGGTGATTTGTTCTTTCTCCGTGTTCTCTCCTTCCCTCTGACTTTTTTCCTTCCTTTTCCCTTATCATCTTTTCTCTATTTTCCCGGCAAAGTCTACCAAGAAGGGGATGAGACACAGCCCCCCCCCCCCCCCGTTACGCCACTGGACATGCGTGGTACTAATAAGGTTTAGTTCTTTGATATTCTAGTAAATTCAAAATTTAATATTCAATCATCTTAATTGTTGCTCTAAGATGGTATCATTTTAATACCCCCTGTTTTTCTATAAAAAGTATAAAGGTGTTTCAATAAACACATTTTATATTGCCATATTACGTTGCAGTCCCTTGCTCTCATGTGAATTAACCCGATTCAGTGACACGACATTAATTTCGCTCCTGCGACAATTGCTCCCGCAATTGATCCAGTCTTAATATTTCAGAACTTAGGGTTAGAGTTAGAATCGAAATAGAATTTTTGGTTTAAATAACTAAAGTATGAGGATTAAGGTTTATCTAATTTTGGAGAATAGGTTTTATGTTTGGCTGAACGTGAGGATTTTCCATCGGAGCAATTGTCGCCGCGGCATGAAATGGAACCAACTGCACAACGTCTCAGCATGTTGTGTGAGTGGGTCCACACACAATATTATACCAACTTGTGGCTTTTTTAAAAACAATAAATAAACAATTTTTCGTGTTATGACATAAACAATAATAGGCTCAAATATATAACTAACCTCGTTTCATCCCCAATCAGCTTCTTCAGATACAAACTATCATCGGATGCAATTTCTGTGAGAAGATTTTTCTCCGCAAACAACGATAAGCGTTTCGTCGCTGAAACCACCATCTTGCTTCTCCACCATCTACCCTATGTTATTTTATACACTGTATGATATGTCAGGCAACAGGTGCAACACCCACACCAACACACAAAGACCTATTCAGCGAAATTGAATGGCACCCATGCATGGTCAAGCCTATAATAGTCTTTGGCTTCAGACAATTTTTACATGAAGTGAATCTATGGTATAAAAGAACAAAACTCATAACGGAGTGTATCGCACAGAATGTTACTAAATATTGCAATGCCGTTATGAATCGACTTTGCATTTTGAAACAAAGAGGTTTGCGTGATTTTCAAGTTTTTCAATTGATTAATTTACTGATTCCTGATTTGCTACCCATATCGCTTAAGTAAAGAAATAGTCATGCAGAGCTGCTTTCCATGTTTCCCGTCACTTCTCTATTATACCATCCCAATGCAAACATACGGGTTCAGTCATAATGATATGGTTCTGATTCATGACTTAGTTCACATTGCTAAAAAGTACATTGGTGTAAATCCGTGACGTCATACTTTTCAAGTGGGGGATGAAACAATAGATCATCCCCCCCCCCCCCCCGAAAAAATAGATTTACCGCTCGGATTTACGCTTCATTATTTTATCTCTTCCACAATAATTTTGATAGACCAGGGGCCCGGTTCATAAAGGACTAGCAACTGTTGTAACTTTGCCGTAATGGCAACCACCATGGTAACAGGGCTCAGCAGCCAATCATAACCGTGGTTTCCATGATAGCTGCCATAATGGCAAAGTTAAAAGACAAGTCCACCCCAACTAAAAGTTGATTTGAATAAAAAGGGAAAATCCAACAAGCATAACACTGAAAATTTCATCAAAATCGCGGATGTAAAATAAGAAAGTTATGACATTTTAAAGTTTCGCTTAATTTCACAAAACAGTTATATGCACATCCTGGCTGGTATGCAAATGAGGAGACTATGACATCATCCACTCACTATTTCTTTTATATTTTATTATATGAAATATTCTAATTTTCTCCTCATTGTCAAGTGATACAACGATTAATTCCTCCCTGAACATGTGGAATGAGCGTTGTTTAATACTATATGGTTTAGTCAAGTTGGTCCTTATTGTCAAATCTATAAAAATGAAATATTGTATAATTCAAACAATAAAAAGCAAAAGAAATAGTGACTGATGGACTTCATCGACTGAGTCACCTAGTTGTGCATATCACTGTTTTGTGAAAAATAAGCGAAACTTTAAAATGTCATAACTTTCTTACTTTACACCCGATTTTGATGAAATTTTCAGCACTATGCTAGTTTGATTTTTCTCTATTTATTCAAGTCAGCAGTTTCCTGGGGGTGGACTTGACCTTTAAAACAGTTGCAAGTCCTTTATGAAACGGGCCCCTGAAGTCCTTTGAAGGTTAACAATTGAAACAAAATTATTGAATTCAGATTTTGGAAAAGAGAGATCTTATACCATAAAATATCAATGAAGAAAAATACGGCTATGCACTGGCGTATATTTGAGAGAAACATCATGTCTGTGAGGGTGTGAAGGTGTATGCGTGTGTGGGTGTGTGTGTGTATTAGATTAGATTAACTCAGGCACTGTGGCTGCTTCTACCCCCTACCAAGGTCTGTGCTTGGAGACTAGTTCACCATCACCGAGCTTGATGCAGGTGCGTAACATTCTTTTGTCACAAATAAGATCAAAGTTATGTGGTGAGCATTTTTTTCCTTGAGGATTCCACGGACGAAATGACAAAGGGACTTGAAATTCCTGCGCAGTGGCCTAAATTCAGTCCGAGAACGGGGAAGGGGAGAGGCTGACGGGGAGGGAGAGGGGATGAGCTGATGTGTCCAAATATGGGGGAACTAAAAGTCATGTGTGTATAAAGGAGTATCTAAAATGGATAATCCTGCAAAACTCAATTTTGGTGATGAATTTTGATGTCTATCATGAAATGTGTTTTTCAATGGCTGTTATTGTAAGTACATTCGGGTCTGATGACCACGTGCGAGAGAGCATATTTTTGAAACTACAAGTTACACTGACTGAATTGTGTCTTACAACTTCTTACAAGCAGGGGCGAAAATCTCTCCCCACAGGTAGGGGGGACCAGGGGCTGGAAAATTTGACAAGCAAAAAAAAAAGGTGTGAAGGATTGAAGAAAAAAAATCAAATCGGTCAACAAATAAAGAAGAGGCATTTTCTGTGATTTATGAATAAATTTCGCATAAATTAGCATAAGTAATTTTCTACTGAGAATTTAAAAATTCTGTGTAGAAGTTTGGTGAACCTCATGAAGCTCTACCAGATGCAAGAAAAAAAAATCAAAATCGGTCCACAAATAAAGAAGAGGAAGCATTTTTTTTTTTTTTGGAAAAATGCGCATAAATTAGCATATTTAATGAATTTCAGAATTCTGTGTAGAAGTTTAGCATCCCCCACCTAGTGCTATCATATAAAGCAAACCGAATTGAAATCGGACTTGAAATGGCGAAGAAGAAGCATTTTGAAATTGTGGACGGACGACAGACGCCAGACTATGGACGACAGACGACGGACGCCACCTCGCCACGGCATAAGCTCATCTGGCCCTTCGGGCCGGATGAGCTAAAAATTAGTGCTCAAAGGGCTCTTTAAACAAATGAAATAAACTAGAAATTTGACGTGTCCAAAGGACACAGATGCCCCCGCTTAACGCGATCAGAAATTCATTCAATATACTTGAACTTGATATCGTGCAGAAACCTACACACACCAATAATTTGGTTAATCTGTTGATTATTCCCTAAGTTACTATTCAGAAACCAACTTGCATATATAATGAGCTTTGACCTTTGACCTGCAGACTTCGCAATCGAACTTAGCCTGTATTTTGCTGCTATCTACCTACACACACCAGAATTCTTTGAAAATCTGTTGATAATTTTCCAAGTTACTATGCAGAAACCAACTTGCATACTTATAAATACCTTTGACCTGTGGGCTCCGATTTTAAACTTAGCCTGTATTTCGGTGTCATCTACCCAGACACCAAACATTTTTTAATCTATTGAATATTTCATAAGTTATCATGCAGAAACAAACTTGCATATTTAATGAGCTATGACCTTTGACCCGCGGACTCCGAATTCGAACTTAGCCTGTATTTTGGTGTCATCTACCTACACACCAACAATTTTTTAAATCTGTTGAATATTTCATAAGTTATCATGCGGAAACCAACTCGCATATTTAATGAGCTATGACCTTTGACCTGCGGACTCCAAATTCAATTCTTAGCCTCTATTTTGGTGTAATCTACCTACACACAATTTGTTAAAATCTGTTGAATATTTCATAAGTTATCATGTGGAAACCAACTCGCATATTTAATGAGCTGTGACCTTTAACCTGCGGACTCCGAATTCGAACATGGCCTGTATTTTGGTGCCATCTACCTACACACCAAGAATGTTTAAAATCCATTAAATATTTTTCGAGTTATTGCGCAGAAACCAAGTGGGGGGCGGACGGATGGACGGACAGGGGCAACGCTTAATGCACCCTGCGGACTTCGTCTGGGGGGCATAAAAATACTGAACGAGGGCGCGAGGTACAAAAAAAGCTTGAATCCTAACAGCTGTGAAATGCAAAAATTTGACTTCTAACGGCTGCAATATACTTTTGTGATAACATTGATATATGCTCGAGTATAAATCACATTATTGAACCTTTGCTAGAGCTTTGGATGGGCTTCAAAATGTTTATCATTAGTCGCCTACAAAATGGATAAAATATTAAAGATGCGGGAAATATTCATATCCTACATCTACTACGTCAATCAATCATATTGATTTGATCACTGCCATTAATTATGACTAATTATACCATTTCCTTGAAGCAAGAGTTAGGTAAAGCTTAACATATTATTCATGACATTTATACAAACTTTCCCCCACTCATCCCCCCGTGTCCCCTGTAAAGGATGTATTGATTGGTTTATGATCAAGTTTACAACCATATTGAACCACATTTTCGCCTCTTCATTCCTCACTGTTAAAAATAATTTAAACAACGCTGCTTACAATGTGAATCACACAGTAGTTATTTAAACATTTTAAACAAGTTTTTAAAATTTTAAACAACAAAGTTTAAATTCAAATATTTAGGCCCTGATTATCAATAATTTATGCATGGTTGTTTGAGATTCTAAACACTTGTTTAAACTGTTTAAACAACTACTGTGCGATTCACACAGTAAACAGCGTTGTTTAAATTAGTTTTAACAGTGCTCTTCTTCAACATTTTCACCATCCTCCCCATCCTTATCATCTCCAGCTTAATTATTATAATCATGAACAAATATTACCATTTTGCTTTATAAACATGATAAATATATTATTCAATTTAATTAGTTTTGATCCAGGGAAGTCATTCTTTTCAAGCAATCTGCTTATGACAATTATAAGCAGCAAATTGTAAATGTTACAATTATTTGGTAGTAGATCATACACTCTTACAATAATTGGGCAAAAAATGCCCAACTTTTAACCAACCCTGGGCTACATACTGCCCACACAACTATTGGTTAAGATCTGCCCAAATTGGGTAATAAAAACTAATAGATGGGTGAAAAATTGGCTAAATTTGATAATTGCCCAGAATATATCTATATATGTTTACCAACATACATTACCCAACACAGTGGACAGTATGCTGCCCAGCATTTTAAGTGTGAATTTGTTTAGAATGAAAGTTTTTAGTCCATTTTTTCTTTGATTCATGCGAAAAAACAGTAACCAATATACTGTGTTTGTTTTTTAGTTAAATATTTATAATCTACGAATGTTATGAAAGCAGAAGAAAAAAAATCAAATCATAACCACTAGTCCTTCCAACGTTAGGTCTTAGGACTATAAGTTAGATCTACATAGTGTACCGTTTCGGCGATACCACTTCCGTGACTGATGGTGAGCATCATGGGCTGATATACCGAGGTTGTTTTACCTGACTGCTAAGAAAGCGCGAATGCCTGTGAGCAAGCAACCAGGGGACCAACGGCTTAAGGTCCTCTCCGAGGGACCTGGTAATGAGGATAAATGCCTTACCAAAGGGCACTAGCGCACCAGTTGGGAATCGAACCCGGGTCACCGGAATCCGAAACCCCCGCTCTACCGACTGAGCTATCGCGCCTGATGATCGAGTTGCTATATCAGGGAGATAGATACGAACCATACTAGCATTTATGTTCCAACAATTTTTATAAGGTGAGATGAAATGAAAGTGTTTCAACAATGATAATCTTTCGTGCAGAAATTTCGGAATGAAGAATATCTCCTCCCCTTTCCTCACGGTAGTAAATTTGTGAAGTCAAGGATGATCGATTAACAATCCGTGATCGATTGAAATAATATCGTTATCGAACATGTGAAAAAATGGCAAGCTTAAAGTTTGTGCACACAAAACTAAATTCTTTCAAGCAATTATTAAGGGAAAGTAAAACCTTGATATTACACAGTGAATTATTTAAACTAGAAAGGCTAAGGCTAGGCTACAGTTTCATGGTCCTAATCCTTTCAATTCTATCGTTAGATCTAACGTTCATGTCGCTGACATTAAAATCTTATTAGATCTAGCTAGAGTCTGCTTTAACATTAGGACAAATTTCCAAAAGGTTTCATAATCTCATTAATATCAGAAATATTGCTATATTGTTCTACGGATAAAATTACTCACTCAGTCATACAGGAACTTATGTTCAGTCTCGGTATTGTTATATGTTCCCGTTGATGGCCTTGGCTTGGCCCCGATGTCTCCCGACTCCTTTTAGGCATCCATGCTCGCTGAGATCCAAACACTGGCATCATCAGTTCCAAAACAGTTATTAATTTCTGATCCATTGAAAAAAACATCCACAAATATTCATCCATCCATAAATGTTCACGAATAATCAAGTTCACATTGATAAGACGTAGATCTACAGCTATCAAAAGGTGTTCGGAGATCAATCTCGCGTGAGAACGGTGGGGTTCGGATTGGCCTCCCCGGTGATGATGGGGCACTGCGTGGTCAAGGTCTGGCGTGAAAATTTCTCTGAGTCCGCTGACCAGAAAGATAAGACCAGTCACAGTTTCTGTCCATAAAACCTTTTCAAACTGATTCAGATCAAGTTTTTCATGTGAACGATTCCAGCACTGACGAAAATAAATCATCTGATATGGGAATGCTGTCTGGGGCACAGGGTATTCCCGGTTAGTTTTACCAGATTTATTGGACATCCAAGTTCTTCAACCTCGGCCTTGGGCTTGGGGGAAAGGATGCAATAACGCTCGCTCTTTGTGACGTATTAATTTTTTTCACAAATCTCGTCGTCTGCACCGTTCAATGGCGCGAATTTACATAACATTATGATAGAATGCATCTGAACGAAGAATGCATCATAAAAAATATTCAAAGGAACATGATATCATGCAATAATGAATGTACATTTCGGATAAACATGGGGCGAGGATCCAGGGGCGCGGTCTGGCCGTGCCTTAACCCCCGGCTTAACCCATCCCAGCAAACTTAAAATATATGTATAGGCTATAGATGTAGGGGATGTAACAGAAGAAAACAAAAGTAAGAAAAAGAAAACGGGATGGATGGGACCAATAACAAATCTTAGGATTGGTCGAAAATTTTTGATTGTTAGAGTTTTGTTTTTTCAACTCTCCTTGTTTTGCCCTAAAGGGGAAATTCACCCTGACGTGAAGATGGTTTTAATAAAAATATAAGAAGCACTGGCGTCTGGCGGTTCCACGGGGGGGGGGGGGGGGGCGGCACAGCTGGCTCGTGCCCCCCTCCCTTTGAGAGGCACAATTAAAATTTGAAATGCATGGAAATATAGCGTAGTCTTTCAGCCAGACCCAGTTATTTCAAACTTATGAATAACAATAAAAAAAAATATGAAGACCTCATAATATCTTATTAATGCTGAATAACTGTGTGTGTGTGTGTGAGTGTATTTGAGTTTTGTCAGACGTGTATCAATCAGATATGATTATTAACGTCTGGGACCGACCTTTAACGTCACCATCCGAAAGACGTGACCAGGGCTCGAACCTCTGCATCAATTTGTAACTTCCCCACAGCTTGGATTACAGGCGCACTGGGCAACTGGGCGTTGTGGCGCCCAGAATAACATTGAGATATAACGTAGTCTTCCAGCCAGACCCAGTTATTTTTTTCAAAATAACGCTATAATAGTAATAATTAAAAAAAACTCCAAATCTAAGACCAAACAATCCTTCAAACTATATAAGAACATGTAATATAAAAACAAAGGTTTAGGGCGTTGTCTTTATTCCAGACCTAGTCATTAAAAAAATTACGAAAAAAAATCTTCTAAAGTAAGACCCAATCATATTCTTATTCTTGTGGAATAACACGAGTTTTAAAGCGTATTCTTTCCTCCAGACCCGGTTATTTAAAAAAGGAATAAAGAAACTTCAAAACTAATACCAATCTTCAAAATTTACACCCAGTAAAAAATATGGGTTTCAAGCATGGTCTTTACCCCATACCGAGTTGTTTTTAATACAAACTAGGACCCGGCCTACAAAACATTGAAATAATGCGTGGGTAGAGCAAACATCCTTTCTCCAGACTTAGTTATTTAAAATAAAATAGTTTTTAAAAATATTCTAAAACAAATAGCCAATAATCTCATTCTTGTGGAATAACATGAAGATCGATTGTTGACTTTCCTTCAGACACTGTTATTTTAAGAATAAAAAGCAATAAAACCCAACCCCCCCCCCCCCAAAAAAAAAAAAAAAACGAATCTAATTAAGAACCAACAATCCTCCAAAACTAAGACCATGTAGAAAAGCACATGTTTAGAGCGTTGTCTTTATTCCAGACCCATGATCATTCAAAAAATAATTTAAACAATCTTAAAAACTTCAGACCCTGTCACATTCTTATTCCTGTGGAATAACACGAGTATTAAGCTTGGTCTTTCGTCTAAATTTAGATTTAAAATTAAAACCCTCTTCCAGCCTAAGATCCTGTTATAAAGAATGCATTTAAAACATACTTTTTCTTCCAGGCAAAGAAATTTCTAATAAAAAAAATCTTCAAAACTAAGACCCGGGGAGCATTTCATGAAAGGAGATGTCAGACGTTTTATCCGACACTTACCATTTTATCCGACACTTACCATGGTAGCACTGCTTCTTAGCCAATAAACATCAAGGAAAGTTGTCAGATCTGACAACTTGTCAGACATAAATGCATGAAATGCTCCCCCGATCATCTTATTCATGTTGAACAGGCACAATAATTTAGTCTTAGTTATGAAGATTTCATTTATCTTCATTTTGAAAATGACAAGGTCTGGAATAAAGAAAACTCTCTAAACATTTATTTTATTAAATGTTCTTAGTTTGAAGGATTGTTGGGTCTTAGATTTTTTTTTTCTGTTTTTTTAAAATGATTTCTGTTATTTTATGATTTCTGTTATTTTATGATTTCTGTTATTTTAAAATAATTGGGTCTGGAGGAAAGACTACGCCGTATATTCATGTTATTCAGCATTAATAAGATAGCGGGGTCTTTGTTACTTTTTTTTGTACTTTTCAAAAAATTATTTGTAATTTGAAATAAGTGGGTCTAGAGGGAAGACTACACTATATTCTTATGTTATTCAACACACACACACACGTTATTCAACGTCTTTGTTTTATTATTATCTATCTTTTTTATGATTTGTTATTTTGAAATAACTGGGTCTTGAGGATAGACTACGCTATATTTTCAAGTTATTCAACATCAATTAGATGGGGGATCTTTGTTAATATTGTTTGTTTTTATTGTTTTTTATGATTTGCTATTTTGAAATAACTGGGTCTAGAGCAAAGACTACACAATATTTCCGTGCTATCCAATGTTGATATGATTGTGAGGTCTTTTTTATATGATTTTTATAACTGGGTCTGGAGGAAATCCCTTCAAATTTATTACATTTGTGGGTAAAGTCATTATTACATTTGTGGGCGATCAAAAATTATTACATTTGTGGGTAAAGTGCATTTTTATATTTTTGGGTGAAATTATTACATTTATGGGTAAAGTGTTATGACGTTCGTGGGTAAAGTGTTATTACATTATTTTGTGGGCGTTACTACATTTGTGGGCGTTTATTACATTGGGTGTAACAGGGCCGAGGGGCCCGGGCCCCCATATTGGCGGACAAAAAAAAATAAAAAATGGGAAGGAAGGAAAAAAGAAAAGAAGGGAAAAGAGAGGAGAAAAAAAGAAGAGGAAAAATAAGAATAGGAAGACGAGTGAATGAAACTAGATGAAGAGAAGACTTGGAAAAAAAAATTAATGTCACTATATAAATTTTTCGCTCACGCTTCGCGCTCGCATTGCCTAATAGGTGAGTATCATATATTGTTCATTCTCGAGCTTAAAATATCAAGTTTTGAAGGTTATGTACAAAACATATTTCAGCTCGGAAATTGAACTTTCATTATTTTGTTTTATTTGCAAATTGATTTTTAAAAAGTGCTCTGTAAAAATGTCGGTTTTATGGTCTGAATATTAACATTTTCTGCTCGCGTTGAAGCCGCCTTTATAAGCAAGTAAGCAAATTGCACGCTCGCAAAATTTGATTTGTCAGGTACCTATTATTTTCGTGTATTCCAAAAAGTTCTCAAATTATCCCTATTTATGTCTGATTGTCAAAACGTATCAGCCAGCGCTGCACGCTGCATTTTGATTGGTGAGTTATGTGTATCATCTCAATATCAATTCTACAAAATCCCCATTTCATGACAGTTCATCGAAAATTTCGGCTCGCGATTTGCGCTCGCATTAATTGTGAAAAATATATTAACTCATGCATATTATTCATAACTATAAAAGTGTTTGAAATGTTCAGTTTTCAATGTTAAAAGATTTCGCGATCTCATTGGGCTTATTAGATTAATAAATAAGATATTAATTAATAATCAAATTGTCCCTTTCTCTCAGAATGGAATATCGACAAGTTGAAGAGAAATAGGAAGATAGTCATCATTTTCATATGATGACGAAATGTCCTTAGAATGCCTGATCCTATGTCAAAGCTCAAAGTAATAATAATGAAAAGTATAAACTCTTTATTAAAGGACAAGTCCACCCCAACAAAAACTTGATTTGAATAAAAAGAGAAAAATTCAACAAGCATAACACTGAAAATTTCATCAAAATCGGATGTAAAATAAAAAAAGTTATGGCATTTTAAAGTTTCGCTTATTTTCAACAAAATAGCTATATGAACGAGCCAGTTACATCCAAATGAGAGAGTTGATGACATCACTCACTCACTATTTCTTTTGTATTGTATTATATGAAATATGAAATATTTTTATTTTCTCGTCATTGTCATGTGAAATGAAGTTTCATTCCTCCCTGAACTCGTGGAATTCCATTATTTTAACATTTTGTGCTTCAGGCAAGGAGGTCCTAATCGTCAAATTCGTAAAAATTGAAATATTGTATAATTCAAACAATAAAAAACAAAAGAAATAGTGAGTGAGTGACATCATCGACTCTCTCATTTGGATGTAACTGGCTCGTTCATATAACTATTTTGTTGAAAATAAGCGAAACTTTGAAATGTCATAACTTTCTTATTTTACATTCGATTTTGATGAAATTTTCAGCATTGTGCTTGTCTGATTTTTTTCTATTAATTCAAATCAACATTGTTCTGAGGTGGACTTGACCTTTAAGTGCATATCCACCTCGCAATTTTCTTACAAAGTGCTTCAGATATAGAGCTTAAATTGACACTTTTTTCAGATCGGAATATCAAATATTCAAAGCTCGCGCTTCGCGCTCACTTTATTGATTTTCATGATAAGAAAATTATTTAGAATGCCCAGATTCTAGGTCTAAATCTGAAACACGACGTGCACGCATGTCTTTTTGAGATACACAGATTGTTCTCTATTTAGATCATTATTCAGTTTTAGAATCAGAATATATCAAAATTTTCTTCTCGCGCTTTGCGCTCGCATGATTAATGTAGGAAGATCCCCAATTACTCATCCTTTCCATGATTTACAAAACATGAATAGTGTCTCTTTAAAGGTCTAAATCTCGATTTTTTTTCCGCTCGCTCTTCGCGCTTGCATCAATTGTTTATTTATATACCTATCCTGTTCACGATTACAAAAAGTGCTTAGAAGGTAGAACTGTCAAAATTTGTCATCTCGCGCTTGGCGCTCGCATTATTTGATTGTTGAAATAATGTAACATCTTCATGACTAACTCCCTAACTGCAAGCAGTCCTTAACAGGTCCCTTTTTGATCAGATCAAAACGTATATTAAAAATTTATGCTCGCGCTTCGCGCTCGCAGTTATTATTAAGTTGTATACACATCTTGTCCAGGATAACAATCATTGCTCAGGACGTTCAAATTCAGAAATACATATTTTTTTTTAATTTAGTTCACGCTTTGCGCTCGCAATATTTTAATTATGTGGTCATTATATATTTATATTGATTTATAAGAATAAAGCTAAGAAGTGACTATTAGGACTATCCCTTCAAAGAAACAAACAAAATATCAACTTCGAGCGGCCGATCGCCGGGAAAATATGGCTGAAAAAAAATCTGCCCCCTCCTATTGGCGAAGGCTGGATCCGCCCCTGCAATACATTCAGGAATTTTAATACTTCATGCATTTAATATTGGAATTAAATCCTTTTTTTGTACTGAAATAATGATTACTAGTTATTTCTGTACTAGTAACATTCTACTGCATTTCAAGACGTGTCGAGGTCCCCGGGGCAACGCCAGCGGGGGCTTCAGCTGGCCGGCGCTCCCAGACCGTGTACAAAAACGTAACAATTACCATCTGATTATGATTTTTTGCATGGTCAGCCCCCCCCCCCCCCCCGCCCCCCACTTTTGATGAATAAAGACGAACTTTGAATTGGACTTTTCTGGGCCGACGCATATCATCGCGATTTATTATTTACGTTGCCTTGATTGAGGCTACACAATAAAGCTAGCTAGTTGTGTTTTGATTTCTTACTTAGCTACACCTCCTCTGAATTTAGTTGCCGAAATGTCTATTAAAGATCCGCTATTGACTGATTTAAAAGGTAATGTATTTTCGTGTACTATTCATTGATCGGCATGTACTACTTTGTCATTTAATTGCAATGAGTATACCGTACAATTCTGTATTTGATTGCTGAGCCTGAACGGAGTCCTACTTCATATATTCTGCTACGGTCCCATGTGCTTACTTGTTTGTATTCTTAATGCCCCCGCCCACTCCTGAGTCCTGGATTGTGTTTCACACACATCAATAAAGTTGGCGGAGTACAGCAAGTCTGCATATGCCGACTTAACCCAAGACAAGACAAGACAAGTTTGTTGACAACAATAAACCTAGGAAAAGATGGACAAGAACAAGATAGTCATTATCCGCCAAATCCGTTTCAGGAAAGGTTCCTCATGATTGAAATAAAAAGGAGGACAATTACTTCATTCTTCAAGGAGGAGGAGCCAAATAAGGAGAAGAAGAGGGAGGAGGATAAAAAAAGAAGGAGGAGGGGGACACTCTAGGCGACACCCCAATACTTACCCGTGCTAATAAACTGGGACTCCACTCACGCGCATTTGGGCCGCCCTAGCTTAGAACTAAGCAATATTATCTAGAAATTGTTGAATTGTAGTCATGAAATATGTTCTATTAAATAAATTGATAATGTTTAATCGGTACTCACCGGTTCTTTTGTTGCATTTTCAGTCTTTCAGACCATTTCTCACAATTCTTCGTAAATATTTGCGGCAAATATTGTCGCCATAGACGGCCTTACATCCATCTTTATTGATAAATGGAGCGCCCTTTACGATAGTTGTTAATGCCGCGGAGAAATCGTTAGGCATTTTGGCCTGTGTTCAAGGCGTAGCTGTTCTATTTTTTTTTATAGGTATGAGATCGAAATCACAGCGAGTATTTACACTCTTCCATAATGATTCCGAAAGGGAGGCGCAACACCCCCCACCCACAGGGGCGCAAATTCCAGGGGGACATGTCCCCCTCACCTAGAATAGTAGGGGGACACATTATGAAATGTCATCCCCCTACTATTTTGGGTCTTTTCATTCAAAATCGAAATAAAATATGTATTTTGGAAGAGACGATCTTACTTTTGGGGTGCCCTTTTTTTTTGCTTGTTTGCTTATCAAATTTCTTTTGGTCAAGATGACCTTCTTTTTGGGGTGATAAACCTTCTTTTTTGTTTTTGTTTGTTCGTTTTTTTCTTGTCAAATTTTCCAGCCCCTGGTCCCGGCTACCTTTGGGGAGAGATTTCCGCCCTTGCCTAACAGTACACTTGATATTGTTTGCGAATCTGCGTGGGCGTCGGGGGCTGGGGGATGAGGAAAAACGGTGAGACGAGAAAAAAAAATAGAAGGAAAAAGAGGACAGAAAAAAAGTGAACGAAAGAAAAATTAATGGAAAATAAAAGGGAGGAGAAAATAGTGAGAAAAGTGATGGGTAGGTCGAGATTTTATGTGTCCGTGCAAAAAGAAATGAGCAGAGGTTGAGATGTTGTCTGTTTGGGCAAATGTCTGTCTGTTTGTTGGACTGGCGCCTGTTGCAAAAATTATTAAGCTGATGGAATCAGAAAGTTCCAACTGCTTCATGTCATACCGACAGTGACAGGATTAAGCGGTTGTATATATAAATCACGCTCTAAAACTGTGTTCTTTATTAAAAAGTTGTCCTTCATATTCATTTTCACAAAAGAATTAAGAATATCAAGTTTTCAATTAATTGTCTATAGTTATCCTGTTTATGATAAAAATACTTAGAAATTGGGTTAGGTTAGGGTTATCAAATTATCGGGGCAGAAAATATATTTTTTCAGTTCGCGCGTCGAGCTGGCATTAGTGATCAGTGAGATTATGTTTTTAATGACATTCATTCTATTCACAGCAATATATTATTAAACATAGCCGCATGAATTATAGATAGGTCTATAGTTATCAGGTGAATAATTTACCGCTACACACTGATCATGCGGATACTGTTTTGTAAAGGGGAATTTCACCTTGATAAAAAGATTGTGAAAATATAGGCCAAAGAAAAATAATTTCAAAACATCGGTGAAGGTGTTATTTAAAAAAAATGGAGTTAGTAGAATTTCGAATGCTTGATTTGTGACGTCATAAACGAGCAGTTGCTCAATATTCTATGTAATACAAAATGCAAAAATTTCCCATTTTTAATGGTCAGTAATGACCCACTTTTTTCTTTTTGGAGAGAGTATGAAGTTATCTATTGATATACTGAATGTACAATAAAAGTCATTATCACGCATTTCTTGACATTTCATTTACTTTTTACCATAATTATATCCGATATAGCTGCTCGCAAAGGCCTACGCCGTCACAAATAATTATTTAAAAAATCTCACCTTTAATTTTTTTTTGGTGGGGGATGGATTTTTCCTGAACGCATACCAATTTTTCAAATTATTTTTTCTGCTATTTTCGTAATTAACTTTAAATAAATTCACCTATGCACTACTTAATTTTGTCAAAGACAAAATAACAAAATTACATCTAGTCTTCATCATCACCATCATCACCAACTTCATTCTCATCATCATCACCACTACCACCATCATTATCATCATCATCATCATCATCATCATCATCACCGCCACCATCACCACCACCATCATCATCACCAAGATAATTTTCATCATCATCATCTTTCTTTTTTTTTCTTTTTTTTCCCCCTTCCCTTCTTCTTTTTTTCCTTCCTATTTTCCTCCCTTTTTAGAGGGGCACACCACCAAATAAATATGTTTGTTGTTGTTGTATATAAGTTGGCGGATGCCTCATGAAATGAAATAAAAGAGAAAATAAGGAAATGGAAAAAGTAAGAAGAAGGATAAGAAGAAAAAAAAGAAAGCCAAACAAACAAGACAAAATAATATCAAAATTTTGTAATAAAGTCAGTCAGTTTAATAATTATGTTTTCAATGAAATGAGACATAAAAGAATTGAAACAAGTAAAAAGGGCTACATCATAGTTAAAAGAAATAGAGGGAAGCTCCGAGACAATAAAAAGTGTAAAAAAAATCAGAAAAGACTTTGAAACACTCTGAACACGAGTATAATATTAAAAAAAATTGGGAATAAGCGAGGACAAGTAGGTGAGGGACCCCCCCCCCTCTCTCTCTAGTTATTTACTCAAACTCGCATATACAAGAGAAGAAATTCTTACTAATCAAAATATTGCGAGCAAAAAGCATGAGCTGACATTTTTTTTAATATTCAAAACTGATAGAGAGACACATTTTGAACAATTCATGAAACATAATAATCATTCATTATAGTTACCAATCGGATTGCGACAAGATCTGAGAATTAGAAATTCATTAAAAGCATAAAATTGTATAACATTAAAATAAGACGGGCGCAACGCATGAGCTAAAGCTTTATATACCAATTAAAAATTTGGACATTTTTAGCGCTTTCGGTAGTCATGAAAAAGATTCATATTTCATGAAAGCTCAAATCCCGAGGAAGAATATTTTTTATTAATTGACTTAAAAAAGGCTGTTCTAATTAAGCCCCATTTAATATTTGATTACAAGTCTCGTTAAACAGTAAAAGAGGAAAAAATAAAGCATATTGTGTTCCTCAATTCTCTTTCTCTTTAACCCTATTTTTTTTTTTTTTTTTTTTTTTTTTTTTGGGGGGGGAGGTATTTTGGTTTAAAAAAAAGAGAAAAAACGATAATTGCTGGCTAGTGGGTGTATAGTGGTAGGGACACCCCGCCCCCACCCCCCCCCCCCGTAGTTACGCAAACATGGGACCAAATGATCCTACTTGTTCCAAGGCGAAACTTGTGCAATCAATTAAATGTTATTTTTGAGAAAATTAAAGCTTGCGCTGTTTAAATTCAATCTCTTTCACCTAAATTTGCGATGAATGCTAGCATTATGAAATATATAATTATCAACGTCTGGCGAAAAGAATAACCAACCGATCAGCTGACGAGAACGCGTATCACGTGATCTGCATATCAGCTTCGATCGCGAGTCAGAAGTGAAGAGCAACTGGCAATAAAATCTGGAAAAAGTCGTCAAAATGTAAGTTCCCCTTCATTTCTTTCAATTTTTTTTTATTGCTAACAATGCTTTAACTTTCTTAAACAAAAATTTAATGAATAGACAGTACGATAGCTCGTACTTGTGTTATAATACACAAATAATCATCTTCACAAAGATTTCTGACACAAAATACTACAGATGTCGCCTATGAGGTCCATACATGTAATGTTTGGACCTCATTGGTACTAGGAGTGGAGGGGGATAATCTGGCCCACTTTTGTTACATAAGAATGACCCTCTTCTTTTTAACTTCTAGAATCTATTAATAACATAAGAAATGTTCAAATTTATTAAATTTAATACTGTTTGCTGACGATTTGAACATTCTCTTTTCTCAGTCATGATAATGTAAATCAACCTGTAACTAGGCCTATGTAAGAATTGTAAATTCAGAACTCATACAGTGCATGTGACTGAATGGATTAAGGTGAATAAACTATCAATCTGCAAAAGAGAAATTATATGCTTTTTATTATGGTAACAAATTACCTTACAATCTCAATTTTTACAACACCGTTCTTGAAAATGTTTCAGAGACCAGATTCTTGGGTGTTACTGTTATTATTGACACTAAACTATAATGGAAACCACACATCAATAATATATGCAAAAAAATTTCATGAAATCTCGGAATTATCAACAAACTCAAATATTTTCTTCCATCTCACGCTTGCACTATAACATACATTAATATTACCATACATCAATTATGGTATTTTGGCCTGGGGTTGTGCAATCCAAACACAATTACAAAGGATACTTCAGTAGCAGAAGAAGGCCCTTAGAATTAGTGCTGTAGCCGAACCGCCGAACCGAACGGTAGTTCGCCGAACATGGCACTTCCGAACCGAACAGAACCGAACCGAACACTAAGACTTGGTTCGGAAGTTCGGCAAAAAAAAAAAAAAACGGCTTTCAGCTAATAAATTTGTAAGTTTACACCCTTTCTAATCATTATATTTGCGCATTCTCTATTTAATCTTCTTTGCAATTGTATGTTGGAAGTATGCGCTTATTTTGCGGTTAACTAGATTTTGTTTTCATTTTCATGTTGACATTGTGGTTTTTACGGCCCTGATTAAGAAAGGGGATCCGATGAATGATGTTGCGCGAGCTTGCGCTATAATTATTTTACTGGCTTTCATCGTCTCTCGCTCTGTGGCCGAATCGCCGAAGCATGGTAAAGAAAACCAAAACTGTATGAGTGTTCATTGGTTAAATCTAATTATCTAAAATATTGTTGTTTTTAGGTGGCGAACAAGATTCTTGTTTGAAAATCTTCAAAGTATTTTGAATGAACGAGCTCAATAAACTGAAAGTGAAAGATGAAGTACCATTAATATTACGAATTACGATACGATGTGATTAAGATCGTAACTCGTGTATTGTTGCGGCGGAGAATAAAGATCTGATTGAGGTGATTGACATTATTATTGAGGTGTCGGCTCGCTACTGTCTAGTTTTCATGATTTTAGAGAGAAGTAAAGAGTTTTGAAAACGAGAGATCCAGTGAAAGTGGGAAATAAAGTGAGTGACTGTTAGAGATGGAAAGGAGCTCGACGCAAAACAAATAATATAGAAATGAGATGAGGTGAAGTTATCTTTTTTATTATTAACAATCAGATGAAAATAAAAATCAAACACTCATGAATGATTACGGTATAGCATATAGCAAGATCCCCTTCCCCTCGTTGACAAGTTGAATGAAGATAAAGCCATGCGGAAACATTCATCTCTTGGGGGAAAATGACCCCCAATCTTTACTTTTTTTTCCTTTCTTATCAACTTCTCAAATTAACCATAAACAATTCGATGATCACTCTACTCCCCCTGTCCCATTACAGTCGTAAAACTTTGCATCCCACTTGGTCTGTATGTTCATGGTCGAATGAAATCTGACCAATGAAATCATATAAATCTCGGGAATTGCTCTTCAATCAGTGAGCTGAGTTTCGCGAGCAGACAAAGCACGTGGCTGTATGTACCGATGCGACAATCAGCGACACGCGATTGGTGGTTTAGTTCACCCATCGAGCCAATTAGCGAAAGGCGCATTACATTAGCACGCTTCCTTCGACACGCCCCTGGCCCTACTATGCCTACAGTTCAGTGCACTGGCGCTTGCCGCCTCGTATGTGATGCAATTGCCAATCACGTTTGGCCGGACTGTAAATTTAAATATTCATGAGCACAGAGTCCCGCTACAAGGGGACTGCATGCGCTGGCCTAGCTGGTACGAGTGCGAGCCAATGTTCGGCAAATTTCTGCCGAACCTTGCCGAACCGAACCGAACCCGAACATGGCGCCTGACTTGCAGCACTACTTAGAATAATATCTCAAACTCAATTCAGATCACATACAGATATCTTTTTTTTTTAAACCAATATGCTGAATGATTTATATCTTTTCCAACTCACCCAACTAAGTATAGATGATCTCCCCACAATTTTTTAAAAATGTGTTCTGTAAAAGACTCCTCCATACACAATTATCCAACGAGACAACGTAACTGTTATCACCTACCCCCAACTCGTAATATATAATAATAGCAAAAAACTCTTTCGTCTTTTTTGGACTAGAGTATTGGAATTCCCTGCTCAACGACTTTAAAGAATCTCCAAGCATTGCAAACTTAAAAAGATGCTAAATTGTCAATACTTAACACCAACAAGTCAAGCTAGCATAAACTAAAAGTTTTAAAATCTACTATTAAAATCTCCCCACAATTTTGTCAAATATGTTCTGTAAAAACTCCTCCATACATGATTACCAAACAAGACAGCGTAACTGTTATCACCTACCCCTTTCCCGTACTATATTAGCGAAAAGCTCTTTCATCATTTTTGGACCAGTGTATTGGAATCCCCTGCCCAACGACTTTAAAGAATCTCCAAGCATTAATGTTTTCAAACGCAAACTTAAAAAAATGCTAATTTGTCAATATTCCACACCAACAAGTTAAGCTAACATAACCTTTTAAAACTAAAGTATTAAAATCTAACCTTTAACGATCAATAAATTTGTCAAATGATAAACATATTTTAAATAATGACACTACAATGCCTAACAACCTGTGCACCTGTCTTGTTCCTCTTCTCATTTTTATTTGCACGACCCTTCTCTCCCTTTTTCCTTTGCCTCCTTTTTCCCCTTATGTTAATTCTATAATTACTATTTTGAATTTATCAATATCATTGTAATTATTATTTAAGTTACTTTGTCTTATTTTTGTACCGGTAATCGCTTATTTGCTTTATTTTGATATTTTGTAGTTGTTTTACGCGTGTCTCCGTCCGTCTTCATTATTGTATATAGTTTTGTAATTAGTTTTGAAACTAAATTTAGGTACTTGCTGTTTGTATAAGCTTTGCTTTTTTTGGTAAGTCCGTCCTTACAGTTAATTTATCTTCAATATTTGATATAAAATGTCATTGAACTGTCTGTATTATTTTGAGTATGTACTATTACTTCGATTCTATTTTGTTTATTTTCTTGAATGGAAATGAATAAATCTAATCTAATCTAAGATTATAATTTTGTAGTTTTGAGGCACTTTTGCATGCCATATTCCACATGATGGCAGTAGTCAGATCTACATGTACATCATTTATGACAGGATTAGAGGTGTCATAAATATTTAGTCAGGTTGTTGTGCCCAACCTTAGCAAACTAGGGCTTTGTTAAAGCGGATACTGGTACCTGGTAAGTACATGTAGCTCGCTATCTCCGAATAGTCATCAGATGGGAGGATTGTTGCCCTCATTTGAGCGACAGGAGGAAAGTTTATAACGCGAGGATTCCGCGGAGATAACGATCTTCCTAAACGCTAATTCGTCATAAACAACTTTAAACATTGGACCATTTGCATTTATATTTTTATGAATATTTCTTTTTAATATTGAATTCTATGGGAAAGAGTTTGATATATATTTCTTTTCTATAACTTGTTAAATTTTATAATAATTTTTCTTTTAGGTAGTTTTTTGTAAATGGGATTTAATTTTAATGTCTGTGAAATATCCATGCATTATTTGTAGAAAATCAGTGAAATGTAATCAGAAAGCACTGCTCTGTGTAAATTGTAAAACCTGGTGTCATTTTAATTGCACATCTGTATCTGAAGTTGTATTTAACTCAGAATGTGACTCGATCTGTGATCCATGTCTTCTTTCTGAACATCCGTTTTTTGAAAACCAAGACGAATTCCAATCAAGGCAACATGATTTATCTAGCACAACCATGTCTAATGAAGATGACTCAATTCTCGTATATTCTGAGAATGTTGAAGAAAAGTTAAATAATATAAAATCCATCAAAGGAATTGTAATTTCTCATCTAAATATCGGTTCTCTTATTAAGCACATTGATGAGCTCAGATTATTATTACTTAGTACCAAAATTGATATAATTACACTAAGTGAAACCCATTTAAATGATTTGATAGAAAACACTGAACTCGGTATTATGAACTTTAACTTAGTAAGACTTTATAGAAATAGATCAGGTGGAGGTATTGCTATGTATATCAGTGAGAATTTGAATTATCGAATAAGATATGACCTGATGCATGATAACCTTGAATATATGGTTGCAGAAATTTCTCCAGAAAAACAGAAGCCATTCTTAGTTGTACCAGATACGAGAATGTTTTGAAACGCTTGAAGACACAGCAAGTGAATTCATAATGTTGGGGGATTTTAACTGTGATATGTGGCCAAATAAGAAAAGGTGGCAGGCAGAAAAATTATGTGACATTATTAAAGATTTTAATTGCCAACAAGTCATTAAATACCCCACTAGAGTAACAGATTCATCACAAACTCTGATAGATCTGATAATCTCTAATGATTGCACAAAAATGCAAGAATCTGGAATCGTCCAATTAACTCAGTATCAGTGATCATTATATGGTGTACTATGCTAGAGGCAGATATAAAAATAAACCCCACAAACACAAGTTCAAATATTCTCGTAACTGGAGAAAGGTCAATTGGGATAATTTAAAACAAGAGCTCGAAGAAATCAACTGGGATAATGTATTATTGTCCACTGATTGTCAAATTGCTTGTGATAACTTTTATCAAAACATTTTGAAATTAATAGACAAATATGCACCAGTTAAGAAACATCGAATCAAGAATAAAGTATCCCCCTGGATGACACCTGACTTGTTGAATTTAATAAGAGACAGAAATGAATTAAAACTAAAA
The DNA here is from genome assembly GCF_037042905.1 of Lytechinus pictus. Classification (NCBI taxonomy): domain Eukaryota; kingdom Metazoa; phylum Echinodermata; class Echinoidea; order Temnopleuroida; family Toxopneustidae; genus Lytechinus; species Lytechinus pictus. The sequence continues at coordinate 14,703,855 of NC_087254.1, read as the reverse complement.
GCAAGGAAATCTCGGAATCATGAAGATTGGTCTGCGTATAAAGCACTCAGGAACAAAATAACAATGCATATTCGTCAACGCAAACGCGAATATATTGCATCATCCATTGATGAAAATAAGGGAGATCAGAGTTCAATGTGGGCTTCCCTTAAGTTTCTATTACCAAGTAAACACACAAACACTAATTATAAACTCAGTTAAAGTAAATAATAGTAATTATATAACAAATCCTAAAGAAATTGTAAACGCGTTTAATAATCACTTTATTAACGTAGGTAAGGAAGTACAGCATGACATACCACATACTGAGAAGTCTGCATTAGATTATTTGACAGGAATAAACACTTCTTTTGAATTTCATGAAGTAACAACCCAGAAGGTAAAAGATCTATTTAAAAAATGCCCAAGGGAAAGGGATGTGGACCAGATAACATTACTACTGAATTTATTCATGAAGTACTTCCTTACATAGTCTCACCAATGCATCATGTTGTAAATCTTTCTTTAAAAACTTTAAATGTGCCACAGCAATGGAAAGTTTCAAAAGTGACGCCTATCTTTAAAAAGGGAAATAAGGAAGAGATGGCAAATTATAGACCGATTTCTCTTATGTCTGTGTTAGCAAAGGTTATCGAAAAAATAGCTTTTGAACAAATGTATAAATATGTAACTAGTAATAATATCTTAGTTGAGAATCAATCGGGTTTTTGGCCCCAACATTCTACCCACACGACAGTCTTAAACCTCACAGAAGATGTTTTAAAGAATATTGATGAGGGATTACTTACTGGATTGATTATGTTAGACTTGAAAAAGGCGTTTGACAGTATTGTGCATAAGATTCTCCTTGATAAATTACACTCTATTGGTATCCGAGGTGTCAATCTCAATTGGTTTAAGTCATATTTATCCTCCCGATCTCAATACGTTTATATGAATGGTGTCAACTCAGATTATGCTACCGTTGAATGTGGCATACCCCAAGGTTCAGTGCTTGGACCATTGCTATTCTCTCTCTACATAAATGACATTGGTAAAGTAATTAAAAATTCTAAATTATCTCTTTATGCTGATGATACATGCATTTATTTCAGTTCCAAAAATGCTACTGATATAAAATCTGAATTGGAGAGTGATCTCCAAGCAGTATCAGAGTGGCTTGCATGTAACAAATTAAAGTTGAATATAGCTAAATGCGAATTTGTTCTTATTGGTATCCGAAATCGTATACACAAAGTTGATAATGATATAACTGTATCCTTGAATGGCGAATTGCTAAAAAGAGTTACTAAAACAAAATATCTTGGAGTTGTAATATATGAATTCCTAGATTGGGGAGCTCATATCAGTCATATGAAATCCAAGATTGCTAAATGTATGTATCTTTTGAAAAGAATTAGACCTTATATATCCCAAAATCATGCCCTAACTTTGTATAAAACTATTATACAATGTCATTTAGACTACTGTGATGGAATCTGGAGTAATACGGGTAAAGGGTATATAGAACAACTAACTTTGTTACAAAAACGAGCTCTTAAATTAGTATTGATGGTATCCAGAAGGTATCCAACAGAAGACCTCTGTCGTCAATTAAAAATTGACAAAGTCACTGAAAGACTTAGAATGAGAAAGATAATGCTAATTCACAAAATTTTGTATGGAGCTGTTCCAGAATATATAAGTAGACGATTTAACTATCAAATATATTACTATAGAACCCGCAAATCGGATTATAGTCTTTGCATCCCCAAAGTAAAAACAAATTATGGGAAAAGGTGATTAGAATATAGAGGTGCAATTGCCTGGAATAATTTTACAAATGACTTGAAAGAAATAAGGTCCACCTTTAGCTTCAGATCACAACTAAGACTCCATTTAAATGAAGCTACCATTACGAATGTGCTTTGATTAAAGCTTTAATCAGACATATTGATTGAGATTTATATAATGATTTCACTTGGGAAGGGCGGGGAAACACAAGGGGGAATAAGGAATACCGATACGTATATTTTTAGTTGTATACCTAAGTCCAAGATAACTGAATTTTGATAATTCATATCCAACTTGCACTCTGTAATGTTAATCTATCCACTTTAGTTGTTTGTATCTGTGTATTAACTATTATTGTTATTTTTTAATGAATTACTTTGTTTGCTTAAAAAACTATGATCATTTTGTGTATTGAATATTGTATATTGTATCACGGCCCCTTTGTAAAACAGCTATGCTGAATGGGCTTTTAACCGTGGTGAAATAAATAAATGAAATGAAATGAAATGAAATGAAGAAGATAGACTTTAAAAAAGTTCAAGAAAGCCCTTATCATCTCTGTTTTGGCTTGACATGCCTCACTCGACCTGTGGTAGAAGGTCCAGTTCCTGGCCTTTGCAGTTTGCAATGCTTCCTCCACTTGGCCTTTAGTAGTAGGTCCCTTGGCCTCTGCAGAGGGCGTTACCCCTCAAAGTAGATGTGGCTTTGATGATTACCAGACGAGATCCTCCACTTGGCCTTTAGTAGTAGGTTCCCTTGGCCTCTGCAGAGGGCGTTACCCCTCAAAGTAGATGTGGCTTCGACGATTACCGGACGAGATCGAGCCCTTCAAAGAATTCAAAGAAAAGATGAATGTATAAAGAAAGATATTCACATTATAAAAGAGACTCTGTGTGCATCTGCACAACTGAATTAATTAATGTTATAGAGAACTGCAATCTATCTAACACTTATACAAAACATGGCATCCACCTGATAATAAATATTTCCAATACTTGAATATTCTCGGAAGGGGGGAGGATAATAAAACATTTCCAACATTTGTGCATACCTAAACTGAGATTGGAAATATTCCAAGCACATGTATACCCTAACCAGGGTCTAGTGGATATTTATAACAAATGTTTATACCTTAACTGAAACATGCCTATAATGAAATCTATTAAATTACTTCCTGACAAATATGAAATTCCAAGAATTAAAATGTTTCACTAAAAAATACCAGCATAATGCTACTGTAGGAATGCTAAAACCAGAATTCTGTCTTACTGCAGCCTTGTGGTTGCATGTTGCACAGACTCCTAAGGGACACTGAGTTCTGGTTGCAGACTGCAAGTGAGTCCACGTGGATGTACACAAATCAGAATTCTGTTTTACTGCATCCTTGCAGTTGTAGGAAGAGAGTCTAAGTTGTTGTATGTTGCAGAGACTCCAAACGAACACTGAGTTCTGGTTGCAGACTGCAAGAAAATCCTCCTTGATGTACACAAATCAGAATTATTTTTTTACTACATCCTTGCAGTTGTAGGAAGAGAGTCTATGTTGTTGTATGTTGCACAGACTCCAAATGGACACTGAGTTCAGATTGCAGACTGCAAGAAAATCCCCATTGATGTACAAAAATTAGAATTCTGTTTTACCGCATCCTTGCAGTTGTAGGAAGAGTGTCTAAGTTGTCGTATGTTGTACAGACTCCTAACGGACACTGAGTTCTGGTTGCAGACTGCAAAAAAATTCTCACTGATGTAGACCTACACAAATCCCTGAGGCATCTAGTCTTCCCTTGTACTGTAGTTTCTTTGTTCGCAGCACAAGTGATCACAAGTAAAGACACTCGGGGTAAGTCATGATATAATTTCTAAAGCACCACTGGGTTTTTTTTTTTTTATTGTAGGAATTCTTTTGAAGCTGAAGGCAGTGACTCGACCTGTGGACGACACTCACCCAGAGACACTCCAACTCTTCACAACTATAGAGGATATCTTTAAGAAGGGATTGAAAAGTAGGCCATTTTAAATCACATCCCCAAATTTTACTGTTTTATAATACATTAGTACTTATCACTGGTCAATTGCATTTACAGTAGTGTACCATAGAAATATGCAGCCACATGATCATTAAAGTTTCTGCTCTCTATGAAATTATACATATTATTATTATTATTATCATCATTATTATCATTTTATTTGTATTTTTTTAATATTATTAGTATTATACATCATCACTATCAAGTAGTAGCATTATCATTTTTTATGATTATTACTATTGTTGTTTTTGTTATTACTCTTATTCATTTATTTTTCTTAAGTTTATGATCTTCAGTGAAAATTGAGACATAAAAATGTTCATACTTGAATATCTCTATCCTCATTGAAAAGTTATTTGTAGAGGTGTTGTGGCACAGTGGATAAGCCTCTGGACTTTGAACCACAAGGTCTGGGGTTCGAATCCCACCATGGAACTCACATCCTTTGGCAAGGCATTTATGTACATTTGACACTTTACAACCAGGTGTAACTGGTAGGAAGAAATTCCTTGAATGCTTGAGCGCCCGATCAGGGTACATTGTAGCTGTGCTAAAGCCGGGGTAATAGTATGCAGCGCTTAGAAACATTGTATTAATGCTTACATAAATGTTGCATATGATTATTATTTTACCAATTAAATAGCACTTTGTCAAAACAATTTTTGTCTCACCTGCAAAGAGACTATAGTTTTCTTCTGTGAATAATTATTCACAGAAGCACTGCTGCTATATCAAATTGTGTAATGCAGGCGAGACTGCCAGAGGCATTCCACTTGTTTTTTAATGACTGTGTTGCCAGTTCATTTCTGGCATCAGGTTTTTATAAATGAACAACAACAACAAATAACAAAGGTTTGGGATATTTTCTAGGACAGTAGTTATCAAATAAAGATATTAGTGTTACCTATATTCATGATTTTCTTGCAGGTGTCAATACAGTTTTTGGGCTGTCAAAGAAAGATTATTGGAATTGGATAGAGCAGATAGAGCAGTATTACAAACATGGCAGGTAAAGTATATAGGAATATATGTGACCTACCACCCAAAAACTACCAATAAGACGCCAGGTAAGGTTCTCTGTAGATAGCCAAAATACTGAATTTAGTTTCCAAAAACCAAAAATTAAAAAAATAGCTTATCTGAAAGTACAATTCTTCTTCTTCATACTGTAAAAATTTGAGGTCAAGAAGTTGAATAAAAGAAAAGATACAAGAGTTTTTTGGACACTACTTTTTCGGACTGCTGGAAAGTTTCACTGAGATTACACAGTATGCACATCTCATGCATGAGTGAACCCCAAACTTCAAACCTTGTTTTCTCCATATCTTTTAAGCTCTTGCTGAATTTCCTCTGCATTCAATCAAGTACTTGTAATGGTTATTGTTAGTCAATTTTAACATATCATATATCATTTTAAAGCTTAGGAAATGAAGTTTCAAGCTCAATAAAAATCTCAATATTCATTTGGGTCGACTTATTGTTGGTTTTGGGGTGGCAGGTCACATATTTAACCTGTCACCACAAAGTCCCAAATAAGTTGCCCGAAATTAATTTTGAGATTTTTATTGGAATCAAAACAGCACATCCTAGGCTTTTGTCAAAATTGGTCAAAAGCAACCCCCATAATACCTCATCGAATGTAGAATAAATTCAAGAGCTTCAAAGTATAGGGAGAATATGACATTTGAAGTTTGGGGTTCACTCAAGCATGAGGTGTGCACACTGTGCAATCTCATTGAAACTTCCAAGCAGTCCGCAAAACCTTGTGTCAAAGAAACTCTTGTATTTTTTTTCTATTCAACTTTACAACTTTTAAATTTTGACAGTGTGAAGGAAAAGAATTACTCTTTCAGATTTAGCTTGTTTGTTTAATTTTTGAAGACCAAATTACTACTCAGGCTTTTCATAGAGAACCTTCCCTGGCAACTTATTGTTGGTTTTGGGGTGGCTGGTCAACAATGGTAGGAAAATGATCAAACTTTTTTTGTGTGATTTTAATTGATAAGGGTAAGTAAACCCTAGCCCTAAGTAGAAAGGAATCATGAAAAAAACAGATAATGATAATAATAATGGTATTTTTACCCAGGGTAGCCACTTCAGTTCCAAAAACTGTTCTCCCAGCGGGCCTTGCTATTATTACCTGGCTAGGATTCGAACCCACGACCCTCTGTTTGGGAGGCGAGAGTCAGAACATCATTAAGGAACATCAATAATGATTTGGTGACACTAGAGTTATGAATTTTTTCAACTTTAAATTCTGTGATGTCACTGGCCAGCTTCTTCTCTATATACTGTGTCCATGTTTAAAATAATGTGTCTGAATGATACGCACTCAATGTCAAATGAGAATTATTTGAATTTCGGTTTGAAAATATCAGGATATAGGATTAGTTTCTAATTGTGGAAATGAGATGATTTGATATTTCTGTTGTGGAATATGAAATTCTGTGAAATTTTAAACATGTCATTAAACAATCATATGCTTACTGTATGCTGAATTTTTAGCAATTTTTTTTCTGATTTTCCCTCAAATTTCACTCCAACCAATCTGACATCAGTCTAACAAACACCTTGGCTCAAGCATACATCCCTAATATTATCGACAAGTGCACACACAAATATACTTTATCTTTATGTTTTGAAGTTCCCTAATTATTTAGAAAGCTTGTAAATATGAATCAGCATATATATGATGCACATTTACTAATATACACTTGTTTAATTATCAACAGACCAAGTGCTAAGTTTTCACACATGTTGGATGCAGTCCGGAAAGCCAAGAAGGTAAAGTATATTGTTCTACAATGTGTCTAGATATCCTCAGGGTCTTGAAACACTGTCTTATGCTGAATGAGACACCTACCCTCCAAAAGAATTTCCAATTATTTTGGAGTACATGTCATATTATACAAATAATGCACATTTATGAGTGTGTTATGGCGATGCAGCGCATTCAAGGTTATTTGCAATATGCAAAAGCATGGGGGCTTGCGCTAAGTGATTTTGCCTGTTTTTGCGTATGCCCTTGATGCCTGCATCGTCCCTAATATCACAAATTTAAAAATGTGCATTATTTGTTTTATAAAATGGGTTAGCTGTGTGCATTTGTAGTTGGAAGATTGTTCCAGTCCCTCCAAATTTCATCTCAGGTGTATCTAGTATGCGTGCCTCAGTGAGCGCATCAAAATCCTTTCCATATAGCTCTTTCTTTAAAAGAACACATATTTCAGATGGCGTCTCAGTTTTTACCTGCTATGGGTAAAGTGATGCACCCAAAGTGCATGGCTGGGAGGTTGCATAGGTAGAATTAAAGCATGATCATGTGACTTGCATACGCACTCACTATTGGCAACGTCCTTGAACCCGTTTTATAAAACGACGTACAGAGAGCGAACTGACTAACAATGTATACATGTACATGTATGGTCTCTCATTTACAGTGTGTTATAAATAGCTAGTCGTAAAATACAGCAATTAGATATTATTAGTAATACAGTGAACAAATAAGTCTACTTTTTGTGTAGAAAAACAACAATGTCTTGAGATGAGAAATACTTGTTTTGCTCTACATTCATAATTATCGTGGTATATATGTACAGAGGTGTGAACTAATTTTCATTCACATGGGCCTATATTGCACAGAATGGAAAGCTCATAATGTTCCTACTTTCTATTGTGATATCACAAGCGTATCAAGTATGCACGTCTAAGTTAGCACCGGCACCAATAGCCTTTCCTTGAAAAAAAACTCATGTTAAAGATGGCGTCTCAGTTTTTATGTTCTATGGGTGAAATAATGCACCCAAAATGCTCAGTGCTGCAAAAGAAATGCATGGCTGAGAGGTTGCGTAGAATTAAAGCATGAACATGTAACATGTACACGTTCTCACTATTGGCTTCATCCTTGAACCGTTCTTATAATCACATATATTCCTTTGATGATTATTGTCCTTATGATCCAGGTGAAGACCAATCTTGGTAGAGGTAGGCTGTTCATACGTCTCGCCCTCAACAATGGTTTATTGGGCATTCCTATTGAAGTCATAACCAGTAATACCAAGCTATTGGAGGTGAGTGGGGTAGTACTGTGTCATGATTTCTATTAAGTTGAAGCCTAAATAGACTGAGCTTTTTTGACGCATAAGAAGACTGGGGGGGGGGGCTAATTCAGCCCCCCCCCCTTATGATCTCAGCCATCGATCGCACGATCGCGACGAAAATTGGCACGTGTGTTACCCATGGCCTAATCTAGAAAACTAAGATCAAATTTTACGAAAAATCTCATTGCTAATTAATCATGCTAATTTATGTGTAAAATCAAAAGCTTGCTCTAATTAACTAAATAATGGCACTAAAATGCTAATTTTTGTACGCAGACACGGATCTGATCAAAAGTACTTTGAAAAATTTAACATCACATTTCTTTTCTCATTTTTTTTATTGTTTTCTAAATTTCTTTTGTATTTCTTTGTTTTTTTACTTTTTGTTTTTTATTGTTTTTTCAATGGAAATTAGTGTAGTAGGTTTCATGGTACACCTTGTATCTTTCTTGGGCAAGTGTGGTCTAATCTCGACATTTCAACAAGTGTGTTCTTGTCGTCTTCAGGAGACAACAAGAACACACTTGTCGAAACGTCGAGATTGGATGGTCCTTTTCAGGACCAACACTTGCCCAAGAAATACATGTTGTACCGTGAAACCTCCTACACTATTCTTTTTTGCCATGGAAACCTTCAGAAGTTACATCAATGGAAAATGTCAGGGACTGTATTTTGACCATAGACAATGGAATTATTTTATTTTAATCAGTAAAAGGAGAAATAATGATACATTTATGAATTTTGGCTAAACACTATTTGCATGGATTTGTACACAAATTCACGTTTTGAGCAATTTTGGGTCTGCATGCACTTACGAAATGTTGCATAATTTCGGTACCGCGTACCCAGGGGTCACAATTTTGGTCTCAAAAGTTGCATGAGACTTGAAAGTAAAAAGTCAGCAAGTGACGTGGTCAAAAAAATTTGCGCGGCGGATTTATCACGAAAGATGTCTACTAATGTGACTTTGACTTTGTCGTAAGTATGTGTAGCTACTCTTTGATGAAATATACCTTTCAAGATTATTATTAGATGTACAGAGAATAGAATAGCTGATATTTTTATTTGTGAGGAGAAAGCAATATGTTCTTGAGAGGAATACCTGTAGTACCTGTTTTGCTTCTTGGTAACATAATCATAGCAAAATGAATGTAATGAGTAGTGAATTTATTGTGTTATCATTGAAGTGGGCCTATATTTACAAGACTACACTGCTAAAAATATTCACTTATACATGTACCTCTGTCCATTTTTCTTAGTCCATCTATGCCTCAACAAATGGTGTACTGTAAATCTCTTCCAGAATTATCCATACCACCATATATTAGACCATTCATTGAATGTTTTTTTTCTCTCTCTCTGTCTCTCTGCATGCAGACCTGTTATGATCCATTGGAGTCTATAATTGGCAATGAGTTATTGGTTGGTAAGTGAATATAATCTCACATTGGATTTAATCTCTGAGTGTTTAGATGATATGAAATTTACATAAATACATTAATGTGCATTAATTTATTCAAGTGACATACATGTAGAGCCCATTTTGTGCGTTAATTACCTCATTTAATGTGCTAGAGTGTCATTCTACATTTTTCATGGGTAAAATATGTTTGTTTTATTTTTTCATTAGATACAATTGGCGTATTGCCTGCCGTGATTTTCGAGAAAAAAATATTGAAATGCAAAAGAGCTTCATTTATTTGGCTTGTAATCTTTAACCAAACCTATTTTCCCAATCTACTTTTTTTGTCAGTTTTCCTGTGTTGAATTTTTTGTAGCTACAAATCCTACAGTAGTATTTTAGTTATTCATAATTTTTCAAAACTTGTTTAAAGTTGATAGAGAATGGGAATCTGTATTTTGCGATTCAAACAGCAACCAATTCTATTTCATTTATCGGTATGCTTGATTTTATGATTCATGTTTTCAAGGGCCAGTGGGGTAAAAATAAAGCAATGCTGCTGAAAAATGTCTATTTCAAACAGTTAGGGTGATCTCCTCGAGCAATGAAATAAACGCTCCTTATCAAAAATCGGATTATCTTTAAGATTTTGTTGCTTGCTTTTCTTCATAGTATTCTTGGATCAGCACCACAATACAGTCTTTCATTTATCAATTACTGCAGACCAAGTAGATCTTTGTGCCCATCCACTTCTGGCTACCTTGTTATTCCAAAGTTTCAGAAACTTGGGGGAAAGATCATTTGCTTTTCCATGCCCCACTTTGTGGAATAGCCTTCCTGAAGACATAAAAAATGTACCTCTGTCGAGACTTTCAAAAATCTTATAAATTTTTTTAAATTTTACTCTTAGCTCTTCATGCGCCTTGAGCACTCTACAGAGTGGCTTTGGCGCTTTATAAGTCACATTATTATTATTATTAAGATAAGATCAACTTTACGAGTGACTGTTGATCCTCAAAGCTATAAAATCAACACCAATGAAATTTGCAGTCTATGGTTTTACCTTAAGAAGGGATCACCAGGCAGACTTTTGTTGTAATAGCAGGGCCCGCTGGGAGAACAGTTTTCGGAACTGAAGTGGCTACCCTGGGTAAATATACCGGGACCGCTATTATTATTATTAGTATTATTAAAGAAGCTGGGGACTTTGAAAAGAACACCTTTATGAAACACCCACCAGGGTTATGCAATAATGAGCTTCTTTTTTATTGTTTGATCATTGTTGGCATGGTGTAGATTATAATGTGTGTTGATGTACATTTATCTGATATCTTTTATGTGCAGAGAGTCTGTCGTCCCTTCTTTTCTGGGCATCAGAGATTAAGTTTGACTTCAACATCAAAGTAAGAATCCATTTACCCTTTTACTGTTCCACCCACTGCAAATCCCACCCAAATATTTGAGTGATGGCCATATTGCTTGTGCTTCACGTTCAGAAACTTGTCTTTGATGAATTAACATATTATGTACATGTATTTATTCTGTAGCAATATGTCTCTTGCAATTTAATGTTCATTTTGGACAAAGACTCTACAATCAGGTTGATATATCAAGCAACTTTGCTCAAGTTTCATATGCTGATATGCATGATATACATGTATTGTTGACTCTATATATAGAGAGATGGATTCTCAGTTTATTTCTGGCTTTTGTATCTTCAAAAATTCAATGCGACCAAGATTTATTGCAGTACTCATCATCATCATCATTTATTTCAGTCAGCATTTGCCCTCTTACAAAGGGTTACAGACAGAATTTCTGGCTATATATCATCCTAAGGTAGTTTTAACTTTTTTATAATTCCAATCCATTTCTCTGTAAAAGAATTCAAGTTTCTTGGACGAGACGTGGTTGATTCCGATTTACCATCATTTTGAGCTGGTGCCTAGTCAGTCTTTAGGGGTCATCGTCAGGCATATCTGGGATAGGATCATTGTAGCCGAGGTCAAACCAGGCAGTGTTGCAGCAGATGAGGTACAGGGTAAAACAAATGGAAGAAGTACAGATTCCATACCAAATATCAGATATGCTTTTTACTGTTGCATGTAGAGGGAATCACTCTTTTTGTCTTTTAATCCAGTTTCTATTTAAACAAGACAATGGGGGATTGCCACTCTGATATGAAATTATATGAAATGAACATGAATTATGTTGAAGTTTCTTTACTGACATTAGTTGTGGTAGTACGTGTATAATTGATTGCTATTTGATTTGTATTACACAAGTTGATGAGGAGGAGGAGAAGGAGAAAAACTAAGAAGGGAGAAGAGGAATAAGGGAAGAAGAGCAAGAAGGAGAAGAAGAATGAGAAGGAGAAGAAGAAGAAGAAGGAGAAGAAAAAGAAAAAGAAGAAGAGGAGGAGGAAGAGGAAGAAGAATAAAACTAATCTTTGTAAGAAAAAAATGAAAATTTTGTCATGTATCTATTTTTCATATTTCATTTCCAATGATTATTGATCGTTTACAGAACAAAATAGAGCCTGGAGATGTATTTGACGAATTGTATGGAGAAAGTTTATATGCTACAGTAAGAGGAAGGGTAAGTTTTCTTTATACACACTGGCTGTTTGTCATAACAGTTTGACATGAGGGGAGCATTGCAATACATAGGGGAAAATTGTAAGCATACAATTAACAAAAAATCCAGATGAAAAATGTATATGGATAGTTAGTAATACAATGTTCCCAGCCCATCAGTGAAAATTATTTTACTTTTTCCAGTCGGAAAAATAAGGGAATTTTGATCGGCCCAAAATTAAAAAGCATGGTAGTCAGTCAGACTATGTTATATTTTGTTGCATATCAAAACAACATACATTGAATGACTGGTTATGGTCGTTGTTTTAGTGTTTTTTTATTTTACATGTAATTCACTGCAACATCTTAGAAAACATACGAAACTGGGAATGGGTTTGAATAATCAGGGAATTTTTAAACTTCATCAGGGAAAAATCAGGGAATCTTGTTTTCTTGAAAAGCTGGGAACCCTGAATTTATTCAAAACCCTCTGATAAAAGATAAAGGAACCAATAGCAGTATAAAAGGAGTTTGTTGGATAGGATACATACAGAGAGAAGATATTCTCATTGCAAATAAAAATTCAAAACGACCATCGGAAGAATGAATTGTTTGCATCGATTTCAAATATCTACTCAAAGTGTTGCAACTGCAAGATGCTTTCCATTGAGACTTGACAAATTTGGTCTCAAAAGATGTGCAAGACTTGAAAGTTGAAAGATGTACAGTTGTAAGTATGGTTAAGTTAGACCATAGAAAATAAAAATATTAATGACTCTTTGAACCATGAAATAATCATTATTTAAAGGTCAAGTCCACCCCAGAAAAGTGTTGATATGAATAAACAAAGAAAAATCAAACTAGCACAACACTGAAAATTTCATCAAAATTGGTTGTAGAATGAGAAAGTTATTATAAGTTTTGATTATTTTTCACAAAACAGTGATATGCACAACTGAGTGACATGCAAATGAGACAGTCGATGTCCCTCACTCACTATTTCTTTTGTTTTTCATTGTTCGAATTATACAATATTTCATTTTTTACAAATTTGACAGTAAGGACCAACTTGACTGAACCATATAGTATTAAACAATGCTAACCCCCACATGTTCAGTGAGGAATTAACGGTTGTTTAACTTGGCAATGAGGAGAAAATTAGAATATATCATATTTCATATAATAAAGGCAAAAGAAATAGTGAGTGGATGACGTCATCAGTCTCCTCATTTGCACACAGACCAGGATGTGCATATAACTCTTTTGTGAAATTAAGCGAAATTTTAAAATGTCATAACTTTCTTATTTTACATCCGATTTTGATGAAATTTTCAGTGTTATGCTTGTTGGATTTTTCTCTTTTTATTCAAATCAACTTTTTGTTGGAGTGGACTTGTCCTTTAAATACATATATTTTTCTCTAGATACCAGGGTTACTGAAGGACCACGTGGGTTGGCCGATCAGTCTTGCCATTATTAAGGTAAATAAATATATTTACATACAGCGTGTTTCTATAGAGAATCGTTAAAAACGGTTTATCTTTTCTGGAATAGAAAAACCGTATCGCCCTTAAACCAACCTGTGTCTACAGAGCGAATAATGCTATTAACTCTCATTTCGGGTCGCGGAACACGGCAATAACCACCTCCCAGAGGTGTTATATGAGAACCCGTATTTTGTGCGATGCGGTTTATCAATAAACCAATAAACCGTTTAATGAGTCTCTGTAGAAACACGCTGATAGTCTTTCATGAACGAGCTTGGAATCCACAAATTTTTGCAAAAAACAACTTGTTTCGTACACTTTTGCTTAATGTTCGATGAAATTACGTATCACTGAAAGTTACAATACTAAACTGAAGTAGCAGAAGCTGTATCAAATATTTTCCAAGCACATCAACACTAAAGTCACATGTACATCAAGCTATATTGAACATGTTACTCTTAAACCTCCAAACCAACTGGATTCTGTTCTGCTAACAAATGAATCAACAATCCTTACTAGGAACCATCATATGAGTATAAAAATACTAAGATATCATTCTGGTAATTTGTAGTAAAGAAAAGTTCACAGACACACTCAAAGTCTGCGCAGTTCTCACCATACACAATAATTTGCTCTGTAACATCCGTCACATCCCCACTCGTAACACAAAGGTAATTTTTGGAGATCATGCTTTCACATGCACAGCCTCAAAATTATGGAATGGCTTGCCATATTGTAATTAAATCCCCTCTATCAATAGAAACGTTCAAACTCAGACTAGAAACCTATCTTTTCAATTAATTTCCATACATTCTTTTTTCTTTCTGTTTTCTCAATTTGTTTTCAAGCATTTCAGGAGAGCTCTCTGTTACAGCGCAGAAGAATTAGGCACATAGTTTCTGCAATATACAAATCAGTATATTATTATTATTTACTTCACAGTGTTATCTACCTTCGGGGAAGGTCTTTCCTCCGCTGAAGGCAAGGTATGAGAAGATGGCTCAGGAGTATCCCAGCTTTTTGGTACCACAGGACAGGCTCAGCAACGGGGACTGGTCTGGATCTATACAAGGACTTAGACCAGGGGAAGATGAAGACCCACCCATGGAGAGTATATCAGGAAGGTGAGAAATAATAGATGATTTAAGAAATGATAATAATAATAATGATAATAATAATAATGATAATAATAATAATAATAATAATTATAATAATAATAATAATAATGATAATAGTACATGTAGAAGTAGAAGTAGTAGTAGTAACAATAGGCATTTATCTAGCGCCATATTTTTGGAAATTATCTAATCTGAGGCAAGTTGTTATTATGATTATTATTACACCAGCTTTAGCTTGAGTTGCCTTCCAGCGGTCAGTGCATTCAAGAAATTAATCCTGCCAGGTACATGTACCCATTCACCTCACCTGGGTAGATTGCAGCATAATGTGGGTAGATATTTTGCTGACGGAAAACGCGCTATGGATAAGATTTGAACCCACGTCCCTCTGATTGAAAAAAAAGAGTCTTGACCACGACGCCCTCAGTTATTGTGGCCCAGTGGATTAGTCTCTTGACTTTTTAAAAGAGGGTTGTGGGTTCAAATTCCAACCATGGCCTAATTTCCTTCATCAATAAATTGAACCACATTGTGATGCACTCAACCCAGGTGAGGTAATGGGTTCCTGGTTGGATTAATTCCTTGAATGCACTGAGCGGTTCTCATAAAAATGGTACATGTATTATGATGTAAAGCTGGGGTCAAAGATGGACATTTAACATAAAAAAAATTCAAACATGCCAAGCAAATACATGTAAGAGTATACATACATGTATTATCACAGGCCCAGTGCCAAAGTAAAGGACAAAAAACTCTGAGAAAAGGTAATTGCCTGAGTACTGTTCACAGAACAAGTTATGAAGTAGAAAGCGGATTGGAATTACAAATCAATTAAATGATTAAAAATCTTTAATAATTGTTCAATTCAACAAAGTTCACATCCGTGAATAATATCATGAATAGTATTGCAAAAATAACCAAAATCATTAAAAAGAATAGAGTCTTTAGCTGATTTCAAATTTGTTGCGGGCCCATTCAAGAAAACGACAAGTATCACTAGGAGAATCCAAACACCGATGACTCATCGTGGTGACATCACAATGGAGGACAATTCCCAAAACTTCCCGTCCGTAGTTCTCGCAAGCACCCTCAGCACTGTTTCCCCTTCGGAGTTACAATCTCAATACTGAAAAACCCCAAAACAAAAATAAACATGACACCACACTTCTACTTTATTGATCCGATTAAGCAATTCATTATTTTTGCATAAGTAAGTAGTAACGACAAAAGCCCACATTTAAATGGCAGAAATTCATAACATAAACATCAAAAAGAAACTCATAAAAGTACATTAGAAATAAGCTATGTCTATCATTTATTAGAAATGCATAATGACTAACACGCAACAATGTTCAGATTTTATTTGTAAATAAACCCAGGAGATTGGCGTAATATTGCAAATGCCAGAAATCTTAAAATGTTTTTATGTATAAAATTCAACATCAAATAAGTTTCTTAATAACATGCAATTAACCTTGGTCACTTCAGTTAGGTTATAAAGATTTCCGTCAGAGTTTTGAAGACTTGTGAATTGAATTTTTGTACGATGGGAAGTAATTTAAACTTACCACCTATGTAAGTTAAAAATACATCAAAGAGATCATCAAAACACCTTCCTGACCTAGCAGCATAAAATGTGAAAATCATGTCGATGTCACAAAACAAACAATATCTATTCTTGTCTGCTAAAATGAAAATCAATTTGAAATTGGCATTGCCCTTAAGGCAAAAATAAAACGGGACAAATCACATCTTGCTTCCTTCAAATCAATGAAAGGTAATACTCAAATTACTACAGTAAATGTATGACCTACTAAACACTACGTGTTAGAGATTTTAGGGCATACATGTATTTCATTTACTTAAAGGAGAATGAAACCCTTGAAACCAGCTGAATCCATATCAAAGAGAAAAATCAAAGAAACATATTGTTGAAAGTTTGAGGAAGATTGAATAAATAATAAGAAAGTTATGAGCATTTAAATATTGAGATCACTAATGCCATGTAGATCCTCCCATCGGCAATGCGACCAAGATCTGTGATATCACACACGTACAACTCCCTCATTACTCTAGTACTTATTTCACTTATATTCTCACTTTTATAGAGTCTATCACAAGGTGAGGTGTTCTCTTTATGAGATGACAAGTACAGAGGTTTCACAACATTATACATGTACCATTGATGAATCGTTTGTCATATGATTAGAATAAGCAAAAAGAGATGTTTTGGGGTATATTTTCAGTGTCCAAATGGGAGAGTTGTACGTGTGTGACATCACAGATCTTGGTCGCATTGCCAATGGGAGGATCTCCATAGCATTAGTGATCTCGACATTCAAATGCTCATAACTCTTTTATTGCTAGTCCTATTTTACTCAAAGTTTTGTTGATCTTATTCTTTGATTTTTCTGCTTTCACAAAAGCTAACTTGCTCCAAGAGTTTCATTCTCCTTTAACAAAACTTTTCAAATTACATGTAGTTTGCTTATACATAGGTGCTTCGCCTAGAGTTTTGTCCAGTCTCTAGCAAAAGCTCTAAAATAATCCATTTCATAGATTAGTAACCTTGGCCAGACCTGCCAACCAATACGTTTTTGGCGTATTTAGTACGTTTTTGCAACCAAAATACGGCAGTACATTTTTTCTTTAAAAAATACGTTTTTGTAAAAAAAAAGAAGCTTTCTTTTCTTTTCTAGCTTTCTTATCATTCTTTTTATAGTTTTCTTTTTTTTTTTCTTTTAGGTTTTTTTTTATATTTTATTTTCTTCATTTGATCTTTTCTTTGCTTTTCATTTCTTCTTTCTGCCCTTGTTTTCTTTCCTTACACAAATGGTTATTAGATCAATGTAATTTCAGGTAACTTGTTTTTTGAAACATTAAATATGCTAATTTATGCGCATTTTTAAAAATTCACATAAAATGCTTCTTCTTTAATTGTTGACCGATTTTGATTTTTTTTTCCATCTGGTAGAACTTCATGAGGTTCACCAAACTTCTACACAGAATTTTGAAATTTTCAGTAGAAAAGTATTAATGCTACAATTTATGCAAAATTTATTCATAAATCACAGAAAATGCCTCTTCTTTATTTGTTGACTGATTTTGATTTTTTTTCTTCCATCTGGTAGAGCTGCATGAGGTTCACCAACTTTGTACACAAAATTTTGAAATTTTGTCTAGAAAATTATTTATGCTAATTTATGCAAAATTATTCATAAATCACAAAAAAATGTTTCTACATGTATGTCATTTCTTCATCAATTTCAATTCTTTATCCTCAATTCATGTCACCAATATAATTCACTACAGTGTCAACTGGGCTGAAATTAAAATTGTATTAAATTTTGTTGCGAGATGCTGGATGAGCTCCACATAATTGATGTGCTAGTTCATTCCCAGAGGTTGGTAGGTCTGCTTGACACTTGTTCCCTAACACTAACCCTAACCATAACAACTGATTTCAGACATACATGTACTTTCCAAGAGAAAACATCAACAAATTTGCCTCTGTCAGTGATATGCTGTTGAATTTATAGTTTAATATCAGTAATGTGTTCATATTCTGTTATTGTATTCATGTTTTATAGCTAACTACTATGCCTACATGTATTTGATTTTATTACAGGAGTTTTATTAATTATAATAATGTTTTACTTTCACTTTTCCTTTCTTTAGTTCATTCCATAAAGTGCAATATGTAGGGAAGGTTCCGACAGGAGAGGTAAGCATTCCCTGTCAGATCATGTGCCCATAACTCAAAGCTTAGCAATAATTGTAGAACATCTTTTAAAGGTCAAGTCCACTCCAGAAAAATGTTGATTTAAATGAATAGAGAAAATCAAACTAGCATAATGGTGAAAATTTCATCAAAATTGGATGTGAAATAAGAAAGTTATGACATTTTAAAGTTTCGCTTATTTGTCACAAGAAAGGGTTATGCACAACTCAGTGCCATGCAAATGAGACAGTCGATGATGTCCCTCTCTCACTATTTTTCTTTTGTTTTTTATTGTTTGAATTATGCATTATTTCAATTTTAACAGACAATAAGGACCATATAGTATTAGACAATGCTAATTCCACATGTTCAGGGAGGAATTAATCGTTGTTTCACTTGACAATGAGGAGAAAATGAGAACATTTCATATTTCATGTAATTAAATACAAAAGAAATAGTGAGTAATTGACGTCATCAGTCTGCTCATTTGCATACCGACTAGGATGTGCATGTAACTGTTTTGTTGAATTAAGCAAAACTTTAAAATGTCATAACTTTCTTATTTTGCATCCGATTTTGATGAAATTTTCAGTGCTTCTGTTTCAAATAAAATTTTTGTTGGGGTAGACTTGTCCTTTAACTATTGTTTGTATTGTCAACAGTGTACAATTGTGAAAATCAACCATATGAATAATTGCTAATCTATGTTTCATTACAGGACCCGTACCTTCTTGAAATGAATAATTTCGTATTCTGTCATTTGATTTGATGACCTATTATTCAGAGTTTTTAAAGTATTTGAAATACAAAGAAATGCAAACTTATCCATACTCACTGCATAAATACATGCTTGTGTATGTATATGTATCTATTGATTGCTCGTACATGTATGTCACACTTGACTAGACTGCACGCATAGACCCTGATTGAAACTTTGATCAACAAGTGGGTCATCACACAAGACTAGCACCTAAAAAACTTGCTGTTTCAATTTCCTGAGTGAGAGTTGACTGTACAGGTGTATTTAACAATTTAGAAGATAAACAGAAATTTGGAAATCCTAAAATCAATGTTTTGTGAATGTAAAATCTTAATTGTCAACTTGCCACTCCACCCATTTTCATGTGATGCTTGTGAATTTTAAGATTTGTTTTTAAATTATTAAATTGGCATGTTTTTGAAATATTATTCATAATTACGGTAGCCAAATTAGTCATTTGATCTCCATAAATCAAAACGCTAAAATCAGCTTTAATAATTGAAAGACTCTTTTTCTCCATTCTGCCGAAATGTTGAGTCGTTTCTTTAAACCGAAAACAAGATGCAAGTATTTCTTTGACACCATTTTTCCTGACTGCTTTAAGTTTATTATTGAACAAAGGATGCATGAGATGAATGTACAGTATCATGCTTGAGCAAACACAAACTTCAAAGTAGTTTTCGCCTTTATTAAGATGAAGCTCTCACTCATTGAAGCAAGTACTTATTGATGAAGCTATAGATCATTTTAAAGCTTTGGATCTGTTTTTAAGCTTATTAAAAATCGAAAAACTCATGTTGGGTAAATTATTTTTGGTTTGAGGTGTAGGGTCACATGTTCATTCATCTTTATAAAGGGCAGTGGTTCTGACTCTCGACTCGTAATTAAGGATCATGTATGCGAATCTCATTGCTGCCTAGCATCCTTTGGCAAGGCATCAATCCACACTTTCCCACTCCACCCAGGTGTTAATGGGTACTCGGTAGGATGCGAAAGCATATATGTAGTATGCCTAACAATTAAATCTTAGATCTCTTGGTGGCATGCTCCCCAGGGAGTGGAGAAAGTACATACATTGTATGCGGGCATGCAAGGGTCTGATGACCAGCATAATACTATATAGATCTGTAAAGCACTTGGAGACATCGTTCTGATGTATTAAGCGCTATATAAAAGCAGAGTATCATTATTGTTATTATTATAAGTATTATTGTTACTATTATTATTATAATTACTTCATATATTGTGTTTAATAGAGTGGTGGAACAGAAGTGATACAAGATGCTGTACTTCAAATACTCAATGATTCATCTAATGTTACGAGGGTGAGTATATTTCTTTTCCTACATATCTAGGGATAGTATTCTGGAAATCTGGCTTTATTTTTTCATAGATTTTGTCAAATTGCTCAAAGATATGACACCGTTATGATTGTCACGAATCGGTAGGGTGTGCGTTTTGTCCAAAATATTTTGAAAGCCCACCCCTGCCCCCCCCCCTCGAAAAAAGGTTAATCACTCAAAAAATCCAAGTACATGTATGCAGATAGGAGTGGCGATGATCTGATGCAATTTTTTGTGAGATTAAAGGTCACAGACGTCAATCAATGCATCAAAATATCTTGTTCTTGTGATAAATGAAGATGGGTTTAAGCTATGAACTTCAAGAACTTCAAACTGGATTCATGTAGATGTACATGTATGCACACATACATGTAAGTGTGGATCTTAATGTACTTTTTGGTCACACAACAGAGGCCAAAGGTCACAGAGGTCATTATGTGAAATTGTTAGAAGTTAGGTGTCTTAATATCTGTTCATCTATATTATTGTTAATATAATTCTTATAGTTTATCTTGGTATGACCTTCTATGAATGAGTACTTTGCGCAGTTTGCTAATCTTTATGGTCCAAAATAAATACGATGCTGATGCTGATAAATTGATCCCATTTTAACTCACAGGTTGAAAGTAGGGAGAGATGTTAAAGAACATAAGCTCCATTGGAGATCTTTTTGTCACTTCATTTGCTATATTGTGTTTAGCATTCAAAAGCAGTTGAAATGACCTTGCTAAGGTTTTGACATTTCACATGTCCTTTTTGTCGTAATAGTGCTGATAAGCATTGGTCAAAATTTGATAAACTGGCCATGACATAAATCTTATTTGAAGAAACCCACCATTCATTTAAATTTGTTTGAATATATACATGGGTCTCAAGCCATAGCAATCAGTATAAATTTTAGTGCTTCATGACAAAAGTGCGAATTCATTTTTATACCTTTCTCAATGTACAGGCTGGATTAAATATAATAACTAATGAATGAAATTTACAGAAATCATAGTTTTAAACTAGTCTCAAAATTGAGACAGACTCAAAGTTGACACTTAAACGAATTGCTCCATGTCTGGAGTGAAGACTAGACTTCAAACAGTCTGTGTCAAATAAGACAGCCTCAGTACATGGGTGAATCTAGTCTCACTACTTCAGACTCTGCATTATGCTAGTCTACAAATGTAGACCCACATCTGCAGTGTGTGTACCACAGCTGATTCAACGAGTCTGCATAGCAGACTAGGTCTACTATCTGAAATGGCTCGCTTCGCTGGCCCTTTCAGGCTGGTTTGCTTCAGCGCGCTGAGATCCCACCATACGAGCCATTCAGAGTCTGCATAGCAGACTAGCATTATGCACTGTGCGAAAACCAAATGTCTGTGCCTACAGACTATTTGTAAACAATGATTTCAAACCACTTTTTTAGATTTGAGCCACCAAGTATTAACATGAACTCTCTGATTGTCTTACGTAGGATGTAGTTCTGGAATTAGGAGAGACATTGGTAACAATCTTTGACCATGATACCAAAGAAGAACTCATGAAACATTGCTACCCTGAGATCGCATCATGTGGAAGGCGGATGGACTATGTCAAACACTTTGCTCTTGTCATTGGGTGAGTCTAGAGGAAAGCCAGGGGAGCGTTTCATCAATATTTTCATCCGACAAGTTGTCAGATCTGACATCTTTACATGAGTTTGATTGGCTGAGAGGCACTGTTCCTATGGTAACTGTCGGATAAAATGGGACTTGTCGGATAAAACGTCCGACAAGTCCTTTCATGAAACGCCCCCCAGGATATGAATAATGATAAAAAATTGTTTATTCCAAGATCAGTCACTGAAAAACGTAAGAAATCTTTTTACATGAGAATGAGAAAACCATGGAATAGTCTCAGTAATGAATTAGTTAATGCACCCAGTGTCTACAGCTTCGAGAACGGACTGGACAAGTATTGGAGAGGTTCAAGTTCGACGCTGACCCACCAGGACATGGTCCGGCCAACCTAAAGGGGAGAAAGAATTTGGAACTGAATACAGAGTCAAAATGACTTTGTTCAGTATACTCCCTAAGTATCCCTAAGTATAAACAGTTCTTGTAAAGCTCATCACATGATAATAACGTCTCTATGCACTTCCAAAGGACTTAGATATTATTACCCAGGCTTCAGCTTGGTGGCTGTAATGACTTACAGTGCACATTGATTCCTACCAGGTACCAATTTACCTCACCTGGTGGGTGTTTCATAAAACTGTTCGTAAGTTAAGAGCGACTTTAAGAACGACTTGTGATCCTTTCTTGTGGTCATAATGGTAAATGGTATATTCACTGGCGATGGTTTGGCACGTAAGAAAGGTTCACCAGTCGTTCTTAAAGTTGCTCTTAACTTACGAACAGCTTTATGAAACGGCCCCCTGGGTCGAGTGCAGAGCAGTGCGGATAAATTACTTGATGAAGGAAACTACATGTAAGCGGTGCCTGGGATCAGAACCCCTACCCTCAGTTTCAAAGCCAGGAGACTTATCCACTGGGCCACAGTGCTTTATATGAATGTAGACAGCTGAAAGCCCTCTGTTTGGAGGAGTTTTTAAAACATTTTTTCGTACTTTTAATTTTTTTTCTGCTACACAGACAGCTACCCATCTTGCACACAGTGTGAGGGTTATACGCCTCATAGGCTCAATTTTCTATTCCCCACAAATGAGGGCTTTGATTTTTAATTCATTGTTAAATACTTTTATGAAATTGCACCATGGTGGTGTTGATTACTAGATTCTTATCATTTTCAAACACTTTGGGGGTGTTGCAAGAAAATATTTGCAATCAATCACAAATATTCTGTTGCAATTTTACAGTTGATTGATCTTTAGCAAATCAGATTACACTCCTTGTTTCATGGAGCAGATTAGCAATCAATCGCAAATTTGCAATTAATTGCATGGCATATGCTTGGTTTCGGGAACGAAAATAGACTTGCAATTGATTGCAAGGTTCTTTCAACGCCCCATTAATCCTAACAGATGCGGCTTATTTGGACCCAAATTCCGCCAAAACATTTTTGGTTGCTTTTACAGTGGTTATCTTTGTTCTTTCATTATTGTCATAATTTGATGCACTTTTTTCCCTCATGCTTCATGATTAGACTGAAGATTTGTATCGCCTGAATGTAAGAAGCCCCTTTTTATTTAACACACATGCTCATACAAAAAAAATGTATCCTCTTGTGTATTGTAATGTGTAGGTGAGTATATCCATATAGAACCTGTTGCATATCATGTATATTATTTATTATTTTCATTTTGTAGTAAAAGCATTGACAATGTCGAATTGTGTTTAAATTGCTTTTTTGCCTATCTGTTTGTGTGTCGCAGGGATACAACGTGCTCTATATCCAAACAGTTTTCTTGCTATTTATTCGAAGCCAAAACAGAAATCGAGGTAAGTTCATTCATTGTCCCTTTGTCATAATTATGCTGAAATACATATGAAACCTATTGAAGATTTGAATGTTCTTTTAACTACTTGATTCAGACCTGCCAACCAGTACGTTTTTGGCATATTTTACGTTTTTGCAACCCAAATATGGCAGTACGTTTTTTTCTTGAAAAAATATGTTTTTGTAAAAAAAAATATAAAAAATATGGTTATTAGATCAATGTAATTTCAGGTAACTTGTTTTTTTTTTCCAATCATTTTTTTAAAACGAGGGTGAGATATACATGTTTCAATATTGTTTTTTTTTCATCTGCAAGAGCAGTGCACATTTTAGCTTGCATGCAGCTCGAGCGCCGCAATGAGCGAGTGCGCCATGCATTTTATTATGAAATACAATTTTTTGGGGAAAAATACAGTTTTTTTAATCACAGAATACAGTTTTTCATTCCCAGAGGTTGGTAGGTCTGCTTGATTTACCATGCCATATTGTATATTTTGTATGTAAGGGGATCACTATTTAGCAAGCCATAGGCTTTTGTTGTGATTCCCATCCACATTTTATTGTATATATCTGCTTTGCATTATACATGTATGAATCAGTAATACATGTAGATTGAATTGAATTAAGAACAGTGATTATATCTACATGTATATCCAAGTATCAGCTTGCCATTAAAATCTGACTAGGATGGCTCAGTTTTTAGATGTAGATTTTAAACCTTAAATTAATAGAATGAAATTCAGGGTGGAGGTACATGTATGCCATTTGATTGAATCAAAATAATTCGAAAAAACAATGCCAGTCACAGTGCTGTGCTGAGGTATTGCCCGAAAAGCCGCTGCATTTGCATATGTGAATGAGATATTTTTTTAATCATAAAAAGCAAAAAAAAGTGGGATGGGATTTGTAAGCATGAATGCACATTTGTTGGTGTATGAATTTTCAGCACTTGCACTTATACTTGTATGTGGTGTATGTGAGTATGTGTTTGTGAGGATGTATCAGTGGGTATGAACAATCACAAATTAGTGGAAGTTCAAGAAATGGCAGTGAGTCCAACCTTCGCGTGTGTCCATACTTCGCAACTTCGCAGACTATCATTATCTAAAAAAAATATTCAATATCTTTAAAATATTATGTCGTCAACATGAAAAGCGACCTACATGTACATGTACCCTCTATCTTAAGTTTCTTTAGGATGATGGGTGTAGTATTCATGAAAATATTGACAAAAGATCAGCAAATTTGTCACCGTTAGTGCCTGTTCCGAAAAAATCTTAACTTCTCAACAAGCATCACAATGTCATCATTTTGCACGCAGATATCATAAAAGATGTGAGTAAAGCTTGGTACTGACTGATTCGATAGCATTTTGCCGTCCATCTGATATAAATATTTCACCTTTTGAGCTTGAGTTTTTGTTTAAATCTCAAAAATACTTTGGTCAGCGAAGTTAGATCACACTTTTTCAGAACAGTTTTTCATCACAGCACGCACACATTCGTCGATAGGAATAGAGTTCTGAGATCGTGATACAGGCGAAACCCTTTAACCTACCTTTTACTTCACATTTTTCATCAATAATTTTCTAGTTTACGATCTTGCCGCCAATTAGGTAGCTATTATTTTTCTTGAACAAATTTTAGCCTGATGAATATTTTTTTGAAATGTCCGCAAATTTTGGAGTCTTTGGACACCCCATCATACATGTAGTTAGGCCTGAGTTGAACCAGTCTGTCCACTGGGAATTGCCTACCAATGCCCAGGCAGAGGTATCGATCTGTATCTGTGAAAATCTGTATATACAGATTTTGGGTTTCAGCATCAATTGATTATGACAATGCTCGAACAATTCACGATATATTTGAGCTTAGATGATAGAAGAGATTTTTATCTTACTATAAATGTAAAATTTATGATTGAAGCATAGTTAATGATTGTGATATAGTGTACAGAGGAATTATCTGTACACTATACACAACACTTCATAAGGAGAAGGTTAACTGCTGTTAAAAAAATTATAATCCTACATGTAGCTATCATAAATCCAAATGAATTGTATATCATATGATTGGGAATTTAGTATGACTCTGTTCTGCAGCTAGTTTCAAATTGTGATCAGTCATGCATGAATTATTACAGATTGCCTTATGCAAATCGATGTTTTCAGATCTTGCAGGGACTATGGAAGCGTAGCACATAATTTTTTAATGATCATGAGGGCGATTCCATGCTAGAAAATTTAGCCATTTTCACACATTTTTCAACCTGCTGTCCAAACGAACGAAGAACTTCAATTTGCTTTGTGGTAATATTGAAGTACTACTGGGTAGACATGCAAAAAACCAGCAATTACCAAAAATTTGTAGTCTATAGGTGAATTAGAGCCTAAAACGTGTAAAAAGCGTGTCGTACGGGACATTTCTGCGTCCCGTACGACACACAGCATTTTCACCTATAACTCGCCTATAATTATTTTTTTGTGTTGGTTACTGGTATCAGTTTTTCACATGACCACCAACTATACATGTAGCTTTATCATTGACAAAAGATAATATTTTGTTGCTCAAGCATTTGGCTAGAAAACTAGAAATGTCAAAATGTCCCGTAAGACACGTATGGAATCACCCATGACATGTTTTGACTTGCTTTTTTGTGGGATACACAGTATAGTTCAATAGCATCAGCAGTTTTTGCAACCGATATGCAGATGCTTTCTGGAAAGCTGTGAATCTATTGAAAATGCTCTTCAAATCGCAATGAACGGCTTTGAGCTCATTGTCGAAAATTGATTAACCGGGAGAGCAGATAATCCTACGATGCAGAGCTGACGAGCACTTGCAAATACGTCATTTGTCCAGAGTACAGGACAACGCTGCTGTTTTGATTCACTGATTTTCGACAAAGACTGCTTTGTCATGAAAGGCTTTAGCCAATAGATTGTCATTGTTCCAGAAAGCGTCTATGTACATGTGCATGTAGTGGTTGCAAAAAGTCCTTAATGACTTAATAGGTTTCAGAGCTCTATGATACAGCAGATAAAGAATCGTAGTGATTACATCAGGTAAACTTCTTTTGCCACTTTTCCCTTTCTTATTGCTCAGAAGGGGAAAAGAACAATTAAGAGTCAGAAATAAGAATATTGAAGACATGTATTTTTCATTTGGTAAAGCATGAGATGAGTCGAGTATTTTTTTTACAGCATTGGATATAAATCACATCAGTTGCAAAGATACATTTGTGTGACCGATTAACCAAGATGCAAAATGTTTCCTAGGAAATTGGATATACAGTATATACCAGCTTGGTGTTTACCAGTAAAATGCTGTCCTTCCGAGTTCCCACATGAGTTACCATAAACAGAAACAGAAACACCTGCTTTCCAACTTGACCATTGAAATTCAAATGGGATATTTCTAAAGCTAAAGAATTAAACTTGATTGCACCTTGGTGCATCTATCAAATAAATCATTTCTATGCATTTTATGCCATTTTGATGAGCTTTCTGAAAAATGAATATGCATCAAGATAAGAGCGCATTTCCATCTTGTGCATAGAAATGCATGTTTTTTTTCTTCTTTATTTCCTACTCAAAGATCGGATGGGATTATAGAAGGCCATTATTTAAAATCCATGGAAGATTACTCTGCCTTTTAATGGAATCTTCCAAAATGAGAGAGATTTAAGTATGGAGAGACATTCTGAATATTGGATGTAATATGATGAGAGAGAATGAGAGTGAGAATGGCATGAAACAAAAAATACTTTCAAGCTAACTCCCTTTCTTATAAAGACTTCATACCATTAATGTTAACTTCATGTTAGATCAGTATTTGACACAATTCTCTAGTTTCACAATTTGTAAGATCTTTCTTAATTATTTGTAAATGGTTATTTATTTATTCTTTAGAATGATATTTAATTCATTTGTGAAAATACTGAGGTAAATTGCAATATGCATCCAAATTAAGGATTCATATACTCATTCAAACGAATGGTATAATAAACCAAGTTAGTGATGAAAAGCCACAACATATGATGAAACGTGTGCAAAGATTATCCTGTGGCATCTCTCATATTCCTGGACATATTATCTTATCTGAAAAGGGTTTTAATCAATGAAGTCACTTAAAAAGCAAAATAATGAATCACTTTTATCTCCATCTACATATATCTGGGAAGAAAATTATAAACACGGAATGCATGAGATCTCAGTCTGCTTTTATTTTTTTTTTGCTTAACTCTCCAAAATTCAACAAATATTAGCAAAGCAAGCAATGTTTGCCATTTGTCCTACATGTATATTAAAGCTGTACATCACTGAAATGACACATTATGATGTACATGTATCTTAAGAAAATATATTAACTTGAAAGTAAATACTATTGAAGGAAGGCACATATTTCCCTTAGAATATCTAGATTTCATCTAATTCTTTTCAGTTTCTGTAATCTCCAACAGAGTTCACCTTTAACAAGGCAGCAAAAAATATGAATTGTGTAACTAATGTCAAAACGAAATTCAGGAGGGATTTTGAAATGAAATTTGACACAACCACAGTCTACAAAAATATGCATACAAAACCATAAACTTCAAACCGTCAGTATTATGTTTTGCGATTAGATGTATTTCATTTTGATTTAGAAGCCCATTGGGATTCCTACATTTACTTCAGCTCAAGCATATACCCCATCGTCACGAGACCATGTTTTCTTATTTTCCCCCGCTATTTCTGATCTGACAAGTCGTTCTGGTGAAAGTAATCTTGAGTTTATTTTCACTAAAATGAATAAATGTAGTTGCAGTCAATACTTACTTCATGAGATTGTGTAGAAGCAGAACCAAGGTTATCTGTCACTATATCATTATAGATCTAGATAAATGTTACAGAATTATATAATTCATTTTGAACTTTGTGAAATATTGACATCTAAAAGCTGGAAAACGATCACACTGAAGATCGCCAACACAGATAAGCATGTGTGGGACAGTGTATTATTATTGATTAATAAAAAAAAGGACTAGACATCTGGCTAGAATGCCATGCTTATTTTCTTATTTCTCAACAATTATACAATTCCTTCCAGAATGCTTTGACACATTTTTTTAAATACAAATATAGACAGACTTAGTTATTTTCTTGGAATCTGTGCAAACTCATTTTCAACCTGTTACCAAAACTGGCATTCATGTTAAAATGAAGACCCAATCCGTCAGTGATTTTAAGAACTGGCTCAAACCTCGGCTGGCCTCCAAAGCATGATTTCGAGATAATTGCGTTTAAAGTTTGAATGTTTTTCAGACCCTCATTTAACTTCACGCTTTGAAAGAAACCAGATCAATTATTTAATTTAAAGCATCCATTCTATTTTGTTATAATATATAGAATTTTGTCATCAATTCGTATTCATTCTCTTATTATTTGAGATGAAGCGCATGTATGCATTTAAGAAGCTGCTAATTTTATTTTTATCTGAAATTTGGCAAATCAATAGAGTGAATCAAGAGCTTTCAGAATATGCAAAAAAAATAAATTTTGAAAATTTGACCAAAAATTAGGTTTGAGCCGGTTCGTAAAATCACTGACATTTAAATAATTGAGATATTTCATGGGCTTATACATGTAATATTGCGATCCTTGGACAATATGATGAAGGGTTTTTTTTTAATAAAAAAAATGCTTGCTTTGTAGTCTTGCTCATTCTGTTCCAGTCTTTAGTTCCAACTGGGACATAATCACATATTTCTTTGCAAAGGCAATTATACTCACTTTCTCTTTATTTTCACAAGGGCAATAATTGCCCCATAAAAGCTAAATCTAATGAGGTCTTAATCTATTCAGGGGAAGGCTGATGGGATTTATAGCTTTATTGAGCTAACTTGGGATTATGAAGAACCACTTAATCTTTATTAGAAGATAAAGGTCAGTTTGTAGTCGGTGATTTCACTGAATATATATGGTCGAGCTAATAATTAACCTGTTTTGATTTTGGCCAGTTGTCTTCTTTTTATTTACTTAGAGAGAGAGAGAGAATGAGTGTGTTTTATAATTAACATTGATCTTCCCTGCCTGAGATTTATGAAATATTGATTTTTCAGTCGCAGATATCTTGAAAGTGTCCTAATTTTTTTTGCTTCCGCAGGGGTGTTGTTTATGAATATGAACATGTTAAATGAATATGTTATATTCAACACACCTCAAAGTTCAGGACTTTAAAAAAAAAAAAAAAAATTTTAATGTTAGCCAATGTTTTTAACATTACATTTTTATACCCCCCATCCTTCTGTCCATTAGAAAAAAAAGATCAACTGATTAAGGCAGACACGCTGGCCTGTCTCGCTTGTAAGTGCAATTTTTCAGAAATGATTTCAGCAATAATGAAAATGGAATGATGGATGCGTGCATGTCACCATGCTTTCATTTCAGACAATAAGTGATATGGAATGTTCAGCTTTCAATTCGGATTAGTGTCTCTGTTATGTGTTCAGCTGGAGATTGAAATCATTCATGTTATATATGCTCATCAGAGGAGCGGGGTATTATAAGGGCTCTGTATGTATAGCATGTCAGAGAGAGAGAGGGGGGGGGGGGGTTGGGGTGAAGGTGCAAGGGAGGGAGTGAGGAAGGAAGACACATGTTGCCTTTTTGATGATAATAATAATATACATGTATTACCCAGGGAAGCCACTTCAGTTCTGAAAACTGTTCTCCCAGCAGGCCATGCTATTAGCTGAATTGTGATCCCTCTCCATCTATTTCTCTGACCACTCAATTTTTCAATTCAATTCATTTATTCAACCATCTAAAGGATAAACAGTATACGATAGAAGATGAACAAAGTAATGGAAAAAAAATAGATGGCTCGGAGACACCGAAGAAGCAATGCTATTAAAAGGGGTCACCATATTACATTAATACATTACAAATAACAAGTGTGAAGATTTTTATAAAAAATCACATAATTCATAATGATAATGAAAAAATGTGATATAATGCGGTTTGATCAAATGATTACAAAATTAAAAAGAGTGAAAATCAAAAAGTAAAATGAAACCAAACACTCCTGCAGCAAAAAAAAAGGATGGGGGTGGGAAGAAGCACTAATGTATGATTTACGATTAATTGCATACAATCAATAAATGGAAAATAAAATTGTCCTGCATAGACATCTAAATCTTGATATAAGGTTGAACTATTTTTTTAATTTTTTGTGGAATTCCATTTCATAGTTTGGGGAAGTAAGTCTTAAATGAATTGAAAGCGATAGAAGTTCGAAAATCTGGAGGGCGTAGGCATTTGCTGTGACGAGTATTGTGAGAATGGATTTGGGAATTTGAAACTAAAATATCGCTGAAGACAAACCACTCGTTTGTGATGCTGTTGATGTTCATGCTGGTTGAGAAAAGATCTAGAGAGAGAGGAAGGAAGATTCATGTAGCCTTTTTTTGTTGTGATCTCTCTCTCTTTCTTTCTCTTTCTGTCTGACCAGGGACACGTCCCTGGTCTGACGAATCGTTTTTTATACTGTCCATGTTCATGCTAGACCATTTGAGAAAAGATCCTTTTGTTTGGTCTTCTGGCATTTTCTGGGTCCATTTTTTTCCTTCCTTATTAATAGGAAAAGCATTTTCAAGGGTTTGTTTCAGGTCCTGGATTGATTGATTGCTTTCCCAGGGTCGTGGTGAACACCAATCTACAAATGTAGAGATGTTTTGAGTGATTTCTATTTTTATACAGTACATGTAGGTGCCTTGAGGTGTTTCATGAAGCTGTTTGTAAGCTACACACATCTTAATTGCATAGAAATGCTGACACGTTCTTGTGCTCAACAAGTTACCACATACATGTACCTTTCAAGGTATTTTGCCAGGGAGGGGTGGGGGGGGGGCAGGAGGGGGTGGCACACCACATAAAACTTACAAAGAAAAAAATGCACCCTGTTAAGTGCTACAATGCATTCATTTGGGATTGGTGACCTTTTCTTATTTGCTTGCTTGTCATTTGTGGGGAGACAAACAGCCCTTCAATTTTTGCTGATGGGATTTTTTTTTCGAGGGGGGGGGGGGGGTTGGTTGTAATGGTATGCAAATTTGTTGCCTTCATTCATTCCTTGTCTTTTGCACTTCTTTATGTTTCGAGCTGTCCATCTTTTCTCCATCCATCCATCCATCTACCTGTTTATCTACAGTATCAATCTATCCGTC
The DNA here is from genome assembly GCF_037042905.1 of Lytechinus pictus. Classification (NCBI taxonomy): domain Eukaryota; kingdom Metazoa; phylum Echinodermata; class Echinoidea; order Temnopleuroida; family Toxopneustidae; genus Lytechinus; species Lytechinus pictus. The sequence continues at coordinate 14,671,915 of NC_087254.1, read as the reverse complement.
TTTCTGTAATTCGATCCATCGTGGCATCCATATAATCATCCTTTTTTTCCCCCCAAGAGGAGTGAAGTCCTGAGCAACCTCCATTCCTTCATGTATTCATGAATATAAATCAATGTATTTTCTGGGTGTTCAGTGCGGTAATTGAACTAGGCAGGTGAGCCTATTGCTTCGGTTCCACTTCAGGATGAGAAATAAATCCTATTTTGGATTATCCAATGCACCAGTTGTTGCATGAGCAAGGATTCCTGTGTGAATTCAGTCAAGCAATGTTGTTTAAAGTAATACATTTTAATGCTCTTTCAGGTATAACATTACTTTATATAAAGAGCATCCAATGCAATCCACTCCTATAATATTTCAAATGCCTTGTTGCTTGATCCAAGAAACTCTTGTTTTTTTTTTTACATTTCAGGGTTTTTCAATTCATTCCAGGTTTTTGTGAGGCACACCCTTGTAAATTGAGTCTATCCCCCCCCCCCTGACAGACAAGAGGGAGAGTGAAAGGGAGAGGGGAAAGATAATGGAAAGTAGAGGAGAGAGGTGATAAAGCATTCAAAGCAGGGCGAAAAAAATTACACGGGCTCGGGTGATTTTGCCTCTGATATGCTCAAAAGAGCCCTGGAATACTCCCATTCATTGCAATGTTATAAAGCTTATCCAATGTTGCAGATTTGGGCTGGAGGGTGCGAAACAGTAGCTCCCCAAAATAAAATTTTAAAAATTGTCTCATTCGAAGATGGGATGGTGTCAGGTTCCCGTTTCCTGAAGACTTGTCGTAATATCAAATGGACAATTTCTATAACAAATTCTCTGTCAGCCAATCAGAGTGAAGAGATTTCAGTAGCTTTTAAAAAATGTGTTACTATAACAAGTTTTATGAAACAGGCCCCAGGTCAGGAGTGAGGGTGTCATATTTCAGAAAGATTTAAGTTCCCACTGTAAACCGCTCTTAACGTCCAAGTTGCGTTTTTATCATATCGGTTAGGTCATTCTCATAGGATGTACACTATTGCGTAGTCATCAATGAGGATATGCGTTAGATACCGTGTGTGCAATAATTCTTTGTGAACCCCCCCCCCTGTACCTGTCCACAATCATGGAAGACCAGAGCATCAACAAAGAACTTGATTGATGAAAGGATATTGAAGCAAGGTTTTACAGCTGTCTTGCAATCAGTGAACTAGTTTTTTTATCACTTGCCAACACCTCCATAACAGTAGAAAGGTGCATGAACAATGTCTGTTCTTTACCTAGGATGTAGTGGGGTGTGGCAAATGTTAGGGAGAAATCGTTATCTCCGATATAGAATTAGTTTTGAATGAGTTGACGGTGTCTGGAGGGTAGAAATGTGTGGAAGGGAAGTAGGCCCACACTGAGAATAGCAACATGCATTATAGTCATGTTAATGGTGTTTGAGGGGGAAATTAAAGAGTGTGAGAGAGAGAGATAAAAAGGGGGGAGAGAGCGAGCTAGAGAGAGGAAAGGGGGAGAAGGAGAAGGGGAAGGGGGGGTGAAGGGAAGGAGGGATGTAGGGAAGGAGAGGTAAAAAACAAGATAGAAAGAGAGAGAGTGGATAGGGAGAGGAGCTAGATGGGAGGATGAAGGGAGAGGGAGAGGGGGAGGATAGAGGGAAGAAGGGATGGAGAGGAGAGAGGCACAAAATTAATGGTGGTAATTTTTTACCTGATTGCTAAGAAAGCATAAATGCTTGTAAGCAAGCAACCAGAGGACCGATGGCTTAAGGTCTTCTCGGAGGGACCAAACAAGAGATATAGAAAGAGATAAGAGTGAGAGGGGGGAGGGTATGAAGGAAAGGGGGATTAAGGAAAGGAGGGGGATACAGAGAGAGAGAGAGAGTGGGTGGTGAAAGCTTATTCAGGGAAGGAAGGAAGGACGGAGGGAAAGAGAGAGACAGATAGATATACATACAGTCACGCCTCTCTCTGTTGGGGGTAAAAACTTATTCGCGAAATGTCTGGACAAGATAAAAGAACAAAAGTAACACAAACAGCACTCGTAACTGACTTCAATTTCCGATTACCTTCATTCTTTACATGTAGGTTGAAGTTACTAAGAAATCGGTACAAGTACATATTAAAAACAAGATATTTTTTATAACATGTGCATGGATCCTCACAACCTGTATGCCAAATATATGACTGTGAATTTCACTGAAAAGGATGGAACATTCACAGTATCTGAACATCTGCCTTTCATGAATAACCCAGCTGTATTTCTCATTTTCCCCAGACGATTGTATGTTTCTCAGAAGAGAGAACATGCCAGTCGCGACAGGTACGAGTGCGGTAGATGGAAGATGGCTTTTCAAGGCTGTCTCGTGTAGATAATGAGAATTCAGTCGTCGTCGGGAAATAGAATATTGGCAGCATTATGAAGAAATAATTGATCCTTCACTGGCAATGTGTTGTACTTGTAATCATTTCATAACATAATTATGTCATTATGTTTGATTGCCATCATTGACAATGCGTCGCACTTTTAATTATTACATAATATGTTTATGGTTTGCCATTATGTTTTATAATTGCATAATGTTCACTGAATGCTAGGATGTTAAATAGATCTAAAAGCTTTCCAGGCATCTTTAATTACTTTTTTATCACGCTTTAATCACCACTCTACCATGGAAGTAGGTTTAAAGTTAACACCAAGTTCTCCCTCATTCCTTAACCCTTAGATGCCTGGTAGGTAGATCTTTGTCTTCTTTCCACTCTCAACCCCCCCCCCCCTCTGCTTTTCATTCTCTTCTACCCTTTACGTGTATGTTTGTTCTGGGTTTGTCTTGGTGCAAGACGCAATTCATTTTTATTTACTGAATATTTACTGAATTGTTCTCCGCTTTTATAAATTGATCAAATCTTATGTTATTAAGGGAGATGTCTTGACAAGACCTTTATGGTTTTTTACAGCTATACCTAATTTCAATACTTTTTCTATTCAATGTGCATGTACATACCATTGAACTACTTTATTTTATCTTGAATTGCATTTTTTTATCCAATGTGTTGTTAAATGTTTTTAATATTGGAATTGAATAAAGTTGAACTGAACTGAACTGAACTGAACTAAAGCGTAAGTTACGAGCGACATTACAAACGACTGTTGATCCTTTCTTAAGAGCTAAATCCTAACCATTTAGTGCACATAATTTACCCTCAAGAAAGGATCACCAATCATCCATAAAGTCATATTTAAAGTCACTCGTAACTTACGAACAGGTTTATGAAACACCAACCTGATAATACACTGTAAAAAAACTAGGAAGGGTAGTAGAATTGACACCAGTTGGTGTCCCTTGAGCACCACACCCGAGGTGTTTAATTACACCCAACAGAGATTGAACACAAAGGAAGTAGCCAATATAATGGATTGTATTAACATATACAGGTGTTCCATTAAAACTGTAAATTTAACACAGGAGTAAAATGAGTGTGGACCTGTATGTACTGAAGTTGACACCACAGATTTTGCTGTGTAGTTGTTCTCTTTCAAACTGTTGAATAGGTTGGGCAACTTGTAAGTTAGACATTCCTATTAAAATGTGAACATTTTGGAACTAAATGAAGTTAAATTTTATTTATTTATTTATTATATTTGTATATTTATTTAGTTATTTCTTTCTTTCTGATATTCATACAGGGTTGTAAATATCACCCACTTGGTGGCCTTCCATGTACATAGCCCTTATAGCAAAAAAAAAGACAAATGCATGTAGCAGTAAAGCAAGTATGAAAGGGGCACCATGTATGCGCACCTAAAAATTTAATGATTTCTTTTCATTTCACAAAAAATTTCAGTTGACAATGTTCTTTATATTAATAAGTGTGCCAAAAATCTCGTAGAAAATTTGAAAGGAATGTAAGATTTTTTTGGGAAAAAATTGGCCAGTCATTTTTAGATTGAACAAAAATTGATGTCTGGACAGTGGACACCCATTCTCACTTTACACACAATTCAGGGATTTTGATGAGAAAGGCTACACTGAGGCTGTCACATGAAATGCGGCTAAAATTCATCATTTTTTCCACCATTTTGAGTTGGATTTTTTAATGGATATCATTCTATGTATTGCATGTGTAAAGTTTGTGGTCATGGCGTATCTCCTTTTTTTAGAATCGCACAGATGTGCATGTGCACAGACAAGGGGGACTGTGCAAACTGGGGGGGGGGACCTTTATACCATAATAACAAGATATTATACAGTATGATAATATTTATCAGTTAGCCTCATTAAAGTGCTCCCCATTTGATACATGCAAGGCATTTTCCTCATTTGATACTCAATCTGACTTGACGGTCTTAATCTAAAAGAGTGGAGAATGTACACGCAGTGTTTTTGGGCTGATTGAATACCATAACCAGGGTCACGCAAGGAAAAAAATACACCAGAGCTTGGGGCGATTTCACTCCGAAACACTTAAAAGAGCCCTGAAATATTCCCATTTACTGCCATGTTGAAGCTTCTCCAATCTTTCAGATTCAGCCCGTACAATGTAGGTTGGGAAAATAAGTCCCAGAAAATATTACAAACATATATTTTTGCCCTGTCAGGTACTGATCCATCCATAAAGGGTAAAAAAAAATCATTTGTACCTGCATTTTTTTTTACTTTGTGCTTGACCATTAGAACTCTTTTTATTTGCTAGATAGTAAAGATGTTTGGAGGGGGAGGCCATTCCATTCTTTTTAGAGTGAGAATCTGTTTATACTTCTGTGCCATTAAAAAAAAAATGAAATCCTTGATCACCCCTGTGCAAGGGAAATAATATGAACAAGACTTTATTATTGCATTACTATCTGCTTGAGTCATAGATTTTATACGAACATGACTAAACTAGGATCGAATGGTATAAATAATACAAGTATTGTGTATTTTTTTCCTGAAAAGTGTGTATATTTTTTAAACTTCAAGGATTTCCAATAAATCCGGGATGGCTGTGATTAGTGACCAGTCGAATATTGGATGTATTAAATTTTTAATCTCAAAAGATTTAAATCCAAATCTTGTATTATTTCATTTAAATCCACAAGGTTTAAATCTAATTTGGCTTGTCACTATTCACAGCAGATCAGGATTTATTTTGAATCCTTGGGCCCGTATTCTGAACTCAGGTTTAACTTAGACCATGGTCTAACTCTGTGCTAAAATTATGGGAAGCCAGAAGTGTCAAAATTTTTATTAAGTTGTATGTTTCTTATGTTTACTGTGCTCTTTCCTGATTCATCGATGGTGAAGACAATCATCTTTTTATACTTCCTACATAATTACAAATGACTTGACAGCAAATGAGCTGAAATATGATTCTTAGTGATTTATGTAACAATTGGCTATCCATAATTAAACCACAACTTTAAACCTGAGTTTAAGTTAAACCAGACTTCAGAATACGGGCCTTGGAATTTAGATTGTTGAAGTGTTCCATTTCACCCTCATAAATCATGAATGAAACTTTTATCGAAATCGATATTTTTTTCTTCCAGGTAACCAATGATTACATGCATTCACTGCTTGTAAATTTCCTTGTAAATTACCTTCCTTTCTGCCTGAATTATTAATACAAAAAATTGTATAGCCATCTTACCGTGACCCCATGCATGCGATATGCATGCGTCATTATACCTGATACTAATCAATGGGCTCATAGTATTACTGTGACGTAGATTGATTTTCCTGGAACGGGGTACCCTGAGATTTAAATTGGACGGACTGGTATCGTTAAATTTCATTTTCTGTCTATATTCTTTTTTTTGTCATTGCTCATGATGGACTGTGATCAATTTTATGTAAGAAACTGGCATTTCATTGAATTTTTGGTATTGTTGATGATAAAATGTTTCCTTCTAGCTGCATTTTCTAATAATGATAATAAATACATATGATTTATATAGCGTCTTTTCCATTTTGATTAAATGCTCAAGGCGCTCGAGCAAAACATAAAAGTAAAGAGAACTAAGTGAAGTACAAGAAAGTGTAAATTGAGGCCTATTATAGCTGTTAGTGTGGGAAGATCGATCTTTGGAGAAAGTTTTCTGAATCATTACAAAATAGGCCTTTTTTTTTTTTTTTTTTTTAGTCTGCAGCATCACATGTTATTGAACTGAACTTTCTCAGCAACGGTCAGTCTTTGATATGTTCAAAAAGTTTTGGTCCACGTACATGTAGCCTACATGTAAATGTACATGTATATTGAACAGACAAGTAACTTAATTGAAATATTTGATAGTGGCTGTCTTAAATTGAGATCCATTTAATAGATTTTTTTTCTTAAAGAATAGTTTGAAGCAACTTTCCTGGAATGTGTGTTTTTATGTTGGGCTTCCAGTTGAACTGCATATATACAGGTTGGGTTTGGAGATGGTTTTATCATTCATCCTGCATTGTTTCTTCTCTTCTTTTTTGTTTGGTGTCACTTAATTTCATGTCCCTTAATCCTGTTCAGTCTGGAATTTAATAGATTGTCGTTATTAATACCACGGTCACATTTGTTCTACGGCGGCCACGGCGAGTAGACAACAGCCGTTTTATTCATATTTACCAAAACCACCTATATGTACATGTAGCTGGTACAAACAAATGTTAAAACGGCTGTTTTCGACTCGCCGTACGGCCGCCGTAGAGCAAATGTGACCAAGGTATTAGTTAACTTTTATTAAATTCTAAAGGCACCAATGAGTACTTGCTGAAATGTTACCATAATGGCCCTAGCTAAACTATTGTTGGACATTTCCTTCAATTTGAATTTGATTTCAAGCAAAGAATTTTGCTCTATATAATTAGCAAAAGCATCAAACTCATTATCAAACAGCTCTCTTTTCATGTAGGAAAATACTTTCAGCTGTATCAGTAAAACAACTGTTTTACTCAATCATCTTCACATTCATATATATTTTCCATTTTTCCAACTAAAGAAGCCTTTGGAAATTCATTAATCAATGCCTATGAAGCAATTTTCTCCAACAAAACAGCCAAGTTCCCTGGAAAGGCATGTAGTTAATGGGGCTGTGAATGATAGCTGTAGCTGCCTGCATGTTCTATTAAATCAATAATAATTCATTACAATAATGAGCTGAAATGCCGTCTTGCATTTTTCTCACTTTTGATTGAATTAGAACCCAAAGTTATCTGCTCAGTGAATTAACCTGAACATGTGTGGAGAGCGTTCTCATTCATACTTTTCTTGAATCTCCTTTTATTAATGTGTATCACCTCCTACAGGGCCATTACCCAAAAGGATGAAAGTCCTTCCAACATAAAAAAGAATGATGGTTTTATGGGGCTTTTTTCCTTTTCATTTTTCATGATTGCTGCTGGTGCATTGACATTGATAGTTTTTTTTCAATCTCTTTTTGTTAATGTATAATATATCACCTCCTACAGGGCTATTTCCCAAAAGGATGAAAGTCCTTTCAACATCAAACAGAATGATGGTATTTTGTTTTTTCCTTTTCATTTTCCATTATTGTCATGGTGGCATTGTCATTGATAGTTTTTTTTTAAATTCAATCTGTTTAATGTTTACCGTAATATATCATCTCCTACAGGGCTATTACCCAAAGGGGTAAAAGTCTTTTCAACATCAAACAGAATGATGGGGTTTTTTTTGGGGGGGGGGGAGGGTTGTTTGTTTTTCTGTTTTTCATTTTCCATTATTGTCACAAGTGCAATGGCAGTGATATTTTTCCATTAAGAGATATATCAGTGCAGTTTTTCTTCCAGGTTTGTGGGCTTTCTCATTAAATGAAGAGGCCGTTTGACTTTCAGTTTTAGATAATGTGATTTGATTTCTAAGGCCTCTGTTACACATGCCTTGAAAGTAGACTGGCACCAGATGCAGCTTGACGTATATTTAACACCCCTTTTATTAAAAATCTCCCGAACTGGCGGTGGCCCAGAATGAGTCCATCTCTCGATGTTTGATTTGATTTGATTTTGTTTGATTTATTTCCACATTCCAATAACAAAAGTATATAAAAGTGTAATCATTTTTTTTCTTAGCATAACATGACGATAAGCAAATAACATAATTAATAACATATGCATATATACAATCTAATTGAAATATGTTTATACCTGATAAATTTCTTTTTTTTTATCATTAAAACAAAAAGCAGAATTTTTTTTTTATACATATATCGACATAATACATTTTGAAATGTGGGAGACGTTCATCTTAAGCTTAGAGCTTGAAATTGATAAAGGCCTCAAAGGAAAGGGGAAGGAAAATCAGACAAACAGTGCAATAACAGTGTTTGAAGCCAGCGGAAGTTCGGCCTCAGTCCTGCAATTGGTACATGTATGTGTAACATACCCAAGTCGACTCAGGCCCGCTTGGAGGCCAATGTGAGATGATAGTGAATAATACTTAGAGCTGCGAATCATGCAAAACCAATGCACGATGTTTACATGTAAAGTCAGGTGACATTTGTCACATGACTAGGCAACGTGAAGCCGGCATAAGCTTGGACGTACAATTGCGGGCCTCAGATGGGTAAGGGTTATAATGATCTTATGGCGGCTTCAAATTACAGGCATGAACCTGGCTTTCCTTGATTTTTTGGCTCAATACTAGAAAATCGTAGATATCATTAATTTGATCAGTTATGTAACAAAAAGGTTAGCAGTTAGTGTACCCTTGATTTTCGCAATCAATTGTACATTGTATTCAATGTAATTAATCATAACAAAATGTTCTACAATGATTGCTAAGCTTTATGTCATGGGCCCTAGACAGTTACCAATGCTGAATTATAATTGTTATTGCTCCCAAAATCTAGATCCATAATCCCAGGAGCCTGTATTTATTTGCAATCGCTAGAAAAAAAGCTTTAGAGGATTTTTGAAAAGTATAAATATTCATTTTTATTGGGATTGCTTTCTCTGTTTTTTAAGCCCTGTATTCATCCATTATTTCTCTTTCAGTTTATGTTCTTTCTTTCTACCTCACAACCTGACCCCCTCCCTTTTTCTTCCCATCTTTCTCCTCTCTCTCTCTCTCTCTCTCTTTGTCTAACATGCTTGCAACTATGTATTTCTCTTTTTATTTAAACTGTCCCTTATTATATTCAGTCTTCCTATAGTTCTCTCCTCTCTCTCTCTCTAATGAATAGTAGAACCAACATACAGGTATGTGCTTACCGATAAACATATCTGTCAGATAAGTTTAGTCATTGTGGGTACTTAAAGGAAAAATATATTTCAGGGAATGTCTTTGTAAAACGTTCGAGTCTGGTTATGATATCATTATATTTCATAAGATATATTTATAAAACGGGTCATACTGTGTAAATCCATTTTTAAAAACATTTTGCGAGAGATTTCTTCATTAAACTGGGGATGTATTGATTATGTCATCTGGCCATCAAACACTTGACTTTGGCTTTTTCTACGTATGTGTATTTAACTATATATAATCATAAAAGGTTTAGTAAATGCCGTAGAAATAAAATAATAGATTTTAAAAGGAGCATAGCTTCCAATACTGAAAAGAATATATATATATATATATTCTCCTTTCCTATCCCATAAAGTGCATTTGTCAAAATTCAATGCGTTATGTTATGTAGCATAGCATAGGGTAACTGAATGAATTTCGCAGTTCCAAAGGGATGTTTTTTGCAAAAATGCTGAGGTGCATGGTTGTCCATGCTATCAGTGTTTGTTAAACTTTGTATTTTAGTGTAATGATGTGTGGAAATACATTGTACAATTTACCCAAGTGCAGCATACAGTCATGGATAATATCTATCATTTCAAAACCTTTATTTTACATGGCATAGACATCAAAATCAACCAATATCTTTAAGCAAGTTTTTGCAAAAAGATTAACTTCAAATTGAAAGCAAGCTGGTTTTGAGAAAAGTGGAAAAAAAATGAATGACAAATTTTGAATGAGCTTTGGAATGAATCAAAGAATTACAGAGTGACGGATTTTAAATGGGTTAATTTTACTATCGCATGCAAAGAAGAGCCCCATTTTCCATGAATTACTCCATTCTCAGTAAAATTGACAATAATCTTACTTGCCTATTCAATGTATTATGAAGCATTAAGATGTGAATTCATATGATATGGCATGGGAAGCTATTCACTTGTGGCATTACACTAAATCCACAGCTCTTTTAATTCTGTGATGGCTTTTAGTCATACCTTCATTTATGCATTTATCTTTTCTGCCCTTGCTAAAAATAATTTGTGTGTGTTCCATCGGAATATTCCATCCATATTAATTTTAAACTCTTTCTTGAAGAAGTAGAAGTGATCTAACCAAGATATGAACACAAATATATCTCTCTCAAATGTTTCCCCTCCTCAAGTTTGCAGAGGTTCCAGACACATATATAGCAAAATCAATTTCCAGTCTAGCCTTTCATAATGTCACTCAATTTAGAAACTCGGTGATAGAATTTGAGCCACTTTTTACAGGTTTCTCTCTCTCTCAGTTTGTTTAATGTGATAAATGGTCCATCAGTGTTATGAAGTTATCTTGTGTGGTTTTTTTTTCTGTTTATTGAACCCAAGAATTTTGCTTTTAATTCTATTTGGTTTTTCACTCCTTTTTCTATACTCTATCTTTTCTTGTCTCTTTGCATCTCTCCTTTTTACCCCTCCCAAGAATTTTGCTTTCAATCCTCTTTGGGTTTTCACTTTTTTGCTCTCTCAATACCTAATCTTTTCTCTTCTCCTTGTGTGTCTTTCTCTCTTCCTCTCCCCTTCCCTCCATCTCTCTTTTTTATTTCTCAATCTCAATCCAACTTTTTCTCCCGTTCCTATCTATTATATTTTTTTTAGCTTCTCTTTTTTTGAAACAAAATGTTGCCTATTGCTTTGGCCATGATATTGCGTCTATTTCTAAATGTTCAACAATTAGAAAATGTTACATGTTTATGGTGTCTTGGCTCAGTTGTACGTAAAGCGTCTGTCTCATAAACGGGAGGTCGAGAGTTCACCCCCTCACCTGGCCGCGTCAGACCAAAAGACGTAAAAAGATGGGAGTTGCTCCTACCCTGTTTGGCGTTCAACAATTAAAGGGATATACATGTAGCCTTGTCGATCTGGCGCTGCACAGTGGCAGCAGGGCCCAAAAATCAATTGGGCAAAGCAAATTTTCAGAGTATTTGATTTCATGTCTATTTCGAACAATGAAATATGGATTTTTTTTCTTTAAGTATTGAAGTGCACGAGGTTACACGTGTGTTTCACAGATTTTAAGTCAGACTTGAATAAATTTGTACTTAAATTTCTAGATGAATGCAGTATGTGCTCATCTAATATCTAGTTTCAATTGCCCAAATGTCAGGTTTAGTTTCAGGAAGTGCGATCCTGTTGCTGTCTTAATGTTAGCAAGAACATGGAGTATCTAGAAATTCAGTTGTTTGTAGACATCAGCTATTTGCAGGACATCAGAAATATACCTGTTTGGATACCCACCTTAAGCATCTTTAAAGATTTGCCTTTTCACTTTAATTTCCTGGAGATCAGAGGGAACCTTAACTTCGATACAAGAATGATTTTGTCTCTAATCCATAATATATTGGTCAGAAATATTGTTAATAGTATACATACACTACTAGGATATTGATTACATTATTTCCATCCAGGTTGACATGTATCCAATCACAATTCAATAATTTCATTTCTGTGAGACTCTGAACATTTCTGAGATTTTACAAGTTCAAATCTCTAAGTCATATATCAGACAAAAAGTAATCAGCCTTTTTGTCTTTTTTTTATTGATTAAGTACTGGAAATTAAAATGTACCGGATATATATATAGATAAATAATGTGAGCACAAAACATGAGCTCATATTTAATGTACTGACCTGAAAAGGGACCTGTTTAGAACGGTTTACAATGGCTCATGAAGTGAATACATATCTGACCAGTCAATTCAATTTTTTGATATTCCGACCTGAAAAGCACAGAGCTGAAGCAAAAGTTTTTATGAATAATAATGTATATGAGCATGAAGCAAGAGCTGAGTATTTTCTGGCTATTGATTCAACCGAAAAAAATTGGAACATTCTTAGCACTTTTGTAATCTTGGACAAGATGGATATTAAACATTTTATGCAAGCGCAAAGTGCAAGCTGAATATTCTGACCTGAAAAACTGAATAGTTTGAGCACATTTTTAATTCAGAGCAAGATAAGATGTTTAAGAACTGTTTACCAACACACCCATCTCTCACCGGTCAAATGATGAGAGTGTTCACTTCGGCTCCCCTGGTTCTGCCATTGTGTTACTTGTAGGCCCATCTTGGTCAGCCCAGTCACTAGTATCAAATTATGCCAAAGCTCAAGCATATTCCAGTCAGACAAATCTGAAGTTGTTATTGAAGATGCTGTCAAAAGTATTTAATTTCTTCCTTTTTAATGGGTTCTTTAGTTAGGTTTTATTGGCTACATTATCAAGAATGCACTCCTACATCAATGTGAAAAATCATCCCAAATTCTAATTGAAAAAAATACATAGAATAAACTGCATTAAAGGTTTCATAAACTCATTGTTTAAGAATTACACATTATCAGCATTTTCATTATTTAGATTTATATTGTTGGACAGAATGCTCTGTCTTTTGGCATAAAAAAATTGACCTTAGTTTTATTGTATTTTATTTTTCTACATGTACATGTTTCTTTTCATGTTTATACCTGGTTTAAAAGTGTCAAGTTGTGTTCTATGATTTTGAAAGAATAAATACATGTATTTTTTTCTATGATTTGGGAAAAAATATCAGACACCTCAGCTTTAATTTTCCACCTTTCGATGTTAATTTTCCTGTTGAGTCGTTTACCTAATGATTAGAGTAAAGTTACACAAGTGCTGATTTACAAAGGACCTACGATATGGAGTGCTGTATTGGATAATCAGTAATTTATTTTGCAATCAAAGTATTACCTTATTTCCTGTAAACTCTATTGAAATGTGACATATTAGTTTATTGTCATATGTTGACCTAATCGTAATACTCCGAAATGATTTTGTAGATTTGTTAAGTATTTGATTACATGACTTCGAAAAGAATACTTTTGTCTAATTTTTATTCTTGTTACATGTAGAACAGCATTTTTCCATTGCCTCAAATTAATTATCCACTTTAAAGTCTTGGTGATCTTCTTTTTTTTAATAGTTTTTAGTGCTTCTTCTATTGGTGAGAGTAGCATTGTCCATAGTTTCACAAATGACTTGGCAATGTGAAGTGCCGTGTGGGAGGATAAATAATTTCCTTTTACAATCAAAGTATGACCTAATTTTGTGTAACCTCAATTGAAATGTGACATAATATTTTCATTAAAACAGTTCTTGTAGTTTTTAGAAAAGTCAGTCTGCAATCTGTATGCTTTTGATAGACATAACCTTCCATAAATTAAATATTTCGCTATATTTCATGAAATAAGTCATATTAATGCCTTCATATTCCGCTTCTATATAGAACTTGATACATCACAACGTCTCTAAGCTCTTTGCAGATGTAATATATATACACTGTAAAAAAATGAAGTGCTAATTTAGCACTTACAGTGCTTGTATAGTGACTGCACTATGAGTGCTGTTATATATATATATTTATATGTTTGCATCTTTTCATTGTTCATTATCAATCTCTGTTTGCGTGTCCAATTTGCAAGCATTTGTCCTGAGCCCCCTCAAGCCCATTGGCCTATAACACACACACACACACTCAACCTTCTAGGAATCAATTGGGGATGATCTAGTTATGGGTGTGAAGTAATTTGTTTAGAAGATTGTATTGGTTGAGATAATCTCATAAGAGCCTATCAGGTTGCTGCTTCCCTGGTGGGCTACCACTGCTTAATTACCTTGATTGAATGATAACAGTGTGTTTTACAGTGGGAATCAAGTTTTGAGAATACAGGTGGGCGTTTCATAAAGCTGTTCGTAAGTTAAGAGCGACTGGTGATCCTTTCTTATGCGCTAAATAATCATCAGTGAACATTTAATGGTAAATATTACCAGCGCGTGAGGATCACCAGTCGTTCTTAAAGTCACTCTTGACTTACGGACAGCTTTATGAAACGGCCCCCAAGGGCTGTATTCAAGCAATCCTTTTCTTCACCCTGGGTTTTCAAAGACGTTTTGTCAAAAGCACAGTTATGTTCAGGCTGCTTTTATTTACATGTATGAATCATGTAGGGAAAAGTGGGGGGAATTTTGAACACTTTTTTAAATCAGAGCGATAGCAAGATACCAAGGGAGCCTTATTCCAAGACCAGTACATGATTTAATAAAACATCATGTTATGCAATTTGTTTCATAACCTGTAAACATGTGAATATTGTTGGTAAATAATTAAATCAAATCAAGTCAAATGTATTGACTGTAACAACGTCTTTATTCAGCATCAAGCATTCTTTTTAAAAGTTATAGTAACAAAACACAGGTCGTTCGTGATTACCCCCGCACTCCCGGTCTTGGGATAATCTTGAACGCCATTCTTGAATTCTTACCATTTTCCCCCTCTCTGTTATTTGTATACACATTTTTAGATGCAAAAAGGCATGTTTTTTTTTATATAAGAATAATAAACAGACATAAAAGGGTTTAACAGTGCAGATAATATTATTAACGATATCTTAACATAAAGACATTTCAAACAAGGAAACATTTAAAAAAGAATGAATTTGCCTTCTTTTTCGATTATTCTTTCATCAGAAGAGACAAGCCAACAGATCCGTTCATGGGAAGTCAGACAACATTCTGCGTTTCTGCTATTATACATGTACATGTATCTCCTTGCAGATATTGAGGTGTTTGGGAATTTTCCCCTATGCTAAGGCATGCATTCTTGCCTCAGAACAATTCTATTTGGCGGATCGGTATGATCAATTTAGTCATTGGCCTATATTTCCAAGTATCAATGCAAATGAGGAGAGTCGGTAGCTGGGTAGAACATTCGCTGACTTCTATTTGAAAGGTGCAGAGGGTGACGCTGCAATACTCATTGCTCTCAAACAAAAGACTAGATACATGTAGTTGTCATGGTCCCTGTAGGTGCATTTGGGTGATGTTAAAGTTAATCCAGTTCAATTTTGAAGAACAGCTGGTATTCATACAACAAGGCAGACATTTGCAACAAGTTTTTCATTCTCATAATGCGATTGCACACAAGTGAATTAGTTATACGATCGGTCAACACAGCATAAGAGTAACGGAAAACACCTATCTGCTATAGTTTGCAATGAATGCTTGATTTTCTGTGAGGGTGTTCTTAATAAGGGGGGGGGTGATTAAGACTGGGGACCTGGGACTGGGGACATTGTGTTCCTGTTACGGTGTTCATAAGGGTGGGGGAGAAAGTGATTATTATGTACATGTAGAAGGAAGGGGGAGATTGGGGATAATGTAGCTGTATTGATCTGATTCAATCTCATGAATCTGCTATAGTTTGCAATAAATGCTTGATTTTCTGTGAGGGTGTTCTTAATAAGGGGGGGGGGGTGATTAAGACGGGGGACTGGGGAGATTGGGGACATTGTGTTCCTGTTACAGTGTTCATAAGGGTGGGGGAGAAAGTGATTATTATGTACATGTAGAAGGAAGGGGGAGATTGGGGATAATGTAGCTGTATTGATCTGATTCAATCTCATGAATGATTCTGTATGCTAGAGGGTTAATACTGTTATGAGAGACTGGGCAACAGCAGGTGAAATCAAGTTTTTTTTTTGCTCTCTTTTTCCAAGGGAGGACAATATTGTTAAAGGGATGGTCCGGGCTGAAAATATTTATATCTTAATAAACAGAGTAAAATTCACAGAGCAAAATGTTGAATATTTCATCAAAATGTGATATCAAATAACAAACTTAGTGAATTTTAAAAATGTATCAATAATATTTTGTGAAAACAGTTATATGCACGTCGTCATGAATATTCATTAGGTGGGCTGATTGTGTCACATCCCCACTTTCTTTTTCGTATGTTTTTACATGAAATCATAATTGTTTCATTTTTTCCAGAAATGTGTAAATGATGTGTCTCCATTATGATGACATAAGTTGCATCAATAAACAACTAATGCTCTTAATCAGTTGTCAATCCAATTGTTTTAGTTCTTGGTAGAAAATTTTTGAATAAAGCTAATTTCATATAATAAAATACAAAGAACATGTGGGGATATGACATCATCAGCCCACCTCTTGAATATTCATGAAGACATGCCTAGAACTGTTTCACTGGAATAATGCAAATCCTTAAAATACAATAACTTCGTTAGTTATTTGTTATCCGATTTTGATCAAATTTTCAACATTTTGCTCTGTGAATTTTACTCTATTTATTGAGATATAAATATCTCCAGCCTGGACCATCCCTTTCACACTCAGATGATAGTCCCACTATTAATTGTTTGGAAAGTATGGAATTTGACATTCAGTGGGTTATAAAGAAGGAGAGGACAAAGAAGGGAGACAGAGAGAAGAGGAAAGAAAGAAGGAGAGAGGGGGGAAGAAATAGTGAAATATAGAAGGGAGAATGGAGGGAAAGGGTGAGTGAAAGATACATGTAGGTAGAGAGTGCACAGAGAGAGAAAGGGAGAGAGAGAGAGAGAGAGTCAAGGGGATGCACATTGCATACTTTTACCCATCGTTTCTCATGATGCTACTACGCATTTTGATATACATATACAGTGCGTCCCACAAAAAACGAAACCGAGATTTATCGATGATTTATCATAACTTAATCGCAAATACAATAGACAAATGACCTACCATTTTAAAGCTTAGAATCTCCTCTTTCATCTGAAATTACTTAGATTATTTCTCATTCACGCATGAGTGAGCAAAAACAATTTGAAAAGGGGATACCAAAAAGTCACTTGGCGGGCCTTATCTGGGTTTTAAACAGAAAACCAAATTTTTAAAAATTTCAATATCTGCTCTTTAATTTGATACTTCAATTACAGAAAATGGTCAAGAAATAACAAAGTTCTGGTTAT
This sequence comes from Lytechinus pictus, assembly GCF_037042905.1. Lineage (NCBI taxonomy): Eukaryota > Metazoa > Echinodermata > Echinoidea > Temnopleuroida > Toxopneustidae > Lytechinus > Lytechinus pictus. The sequence goes on along the minus strand of NC_087254.1, from coordinate 14,654,940 downwards.
TTGAAATAAGGCTTGAATTTCAATAATTTCATAAAATGAAGAGGTTTTACAGGCTAGCGTTCAAACTCACTCGACACTCCGTTTTGTTGACGATCAGCCATGCGTTAAGTCTTTTGTGGAAAACCGGTGAAAACACGTTTATTTAATGAAATTATGGAAATACAAACATTGTTTCGAGCGATCATAACTTTTTTACTACTTGACCATTTTCTGTGATTTAGGTATCAAAGAAAAGAGAAGATATTGAACTTTTCAGTCATGTGATTTTCTATTTGAAATTCAGATACCCCCCGCCAAATGAGTTTTTGGCATCCTTTCTTCGAATTGTTTTTGCTCAATCATGCGTGAATGAGGAATAATCTAAGTAATACCAGATGAAAGAGGAGATTCTAAGCTTTACATTGGTAGGTCATTTGTCTATTTCATTTATGATTAAGTTATGAGTTGTTAAGTTATGATAAATCATTGCTAAATCTCGGTTTCGTTTTTTGTGGGACGCACTGTATATCACAGAGTTTGTAATACTGTGTGTTCATGATCAAAGATCTATCCGCGTTCTCAATCAGAAATTCACAAACAAGTGTCCAAAAAGGTACTGGTCATGTTCCTCTGTAAATCCTTTTATTTTAAATGGAAAGAGGACTGACAAAATTTTGAGTACCCTTTAACTTTGTTGATTAGCCTTGTTGATTTCACATAAAAGCAATAAACACATAAGTCTTAGAGGTGAAGAGGTGATGTGGATAAGTCCCCTAGATTGTGAATTATTAGGTCCTAGGTTCAAATCCTACCCCCATATTATTTTCCATACAATCAAGGGCATCCTTTCTTGTCTGTGTAGGCTTAATCTGCATTAGATATGAAGTTGTTTTGTATCTTTTTCAATAAATGCAGTAAAGCCAATAGGTGGTATTCTGATAAATAAACCTTGGTTTAACCATAGTCTTAACTAGTGTTTTAAACCGTACGTCTATGGAATGCTGGCTCTATAATGTTTTTCCATTTTCATGGAAATTATGTATGTTTTCATTTTAAGTCACTGTATTTTTGTATTTTCAATTTTTTCCCTTTTCACAACTGTATTATTTTTACAACTTTTTGCAGCAGGATGAGCATGATTTTTAATTACTGAATAAGCTGACAACTAGCACTCCATTAAAGTGTTGTCTAAGTCAACCCTGGTTTAAGTTAACCATGGCTATCATAAATTACCACCCATTATGTTTACCTTTTTATTTATGAAATGATTTCAGTGAATATAAAGATGGGAAACTTAAGCAATTTAGGATGATAACCACTGATGGACCCCCCCCCCCCATCTACTAATCACTCAATGGCTATGAATATGTGTACATGCAGCCCCCCCTCCCTCCTAAAAATGTGTCATCCCCCTCCTTTATTGTATTTGCCCAAATGTTCTCCCTTATTGTACCCTGATCTTTGGAAGATATGAAGTTATTATTATTATTTTTTTTTTTTCTTTAATACAATAAAGTTAAAGTTATTCAGGTTAAGATTTGCTTACCAAAATATATAGATATAGTAATAAATAAATCTATTCCATATCCAATAACACACCTACTGTTCTTGTAGTTCATTGTTGCATGCTATACATGTACATGTACACGCTTTTCATGGAAATTAAATACATAACATATCTGATGTACCTGAATTATGTATAACATAGATTAATTCATTTCTGTATTCTCCATTTTGTTACCACTGCCATTAAAGAGTAAGATATGGATAGTTTGTAGTTCATTTTGGAAGGCCGTCTGCATAATCACATATCCCATCATGGACAAGAATTGTGAACAACTCTACACTAGAATAATGATGGGATTTTTAACAGTTTACAAACATCTCAATAGTATGCTGCTTAAGCCCCAGTCACATATAGATCCCGGACCATCCCGGATCTGATCCGGGGTGGTCCGGGGAGAGATCCGTGTTGGCGCCTTGGGCATCCTTGGAGGTCCGGGGTGGTCCGTGTTGGTCCTTGAACGTCCGGGAGGCCAACACGGCAGTTTTTGACTGTCAAAAACATCCGGCGTCATCCGTGGACTGCCGGGTTGGCAAAGCCATCCGGGATGGTCCGTGTAGGTCCGTGTGGCTGCCGTGTAGGTCCGTGAAGCTGCCGTGTAGATCCGTGTGGCTGCCTGGAGTATCCTTGGCAGTCCGTGTTCTTTTTTCCCATCAAATCTTTACAACGCTATTTACTTTATGAACTTTTCAGGAGTTGTTAAACAGTTGACACAAACATGCTTAATTTATTTATGATTAAATGGATGATTTAACGATTCAGGATATTTTCTTACGCTTTGGAGATTGGCCCCAACCTAATATTTGTAAACTTAGTGCATGTATCAATAATTCTTCTCTTTTTTTTAAATATTTACCCCAACTTTGTCTGTTATTACTATTTCACATTTCATTTTCTTAAAATAAATGTTATGTACCTGTTACATCAAAATTGTACATTAAGTTTTATACCACTGCCCTGCATCGACAGTTATGCGTCATGACCTGGGCCTATCTTAATTTTTATTATGTTTTCTATTGACTTTGTAAATTTCTTTCCTTTACTGTGATTTCAATAAAGTGATATCAAATCAAATCGAAATTAAATTTGTCGTTCAATATTTAAAGTACTTAACAACTACTGTTAAAACTAGTAAACTGCGTTGTATAAAAAACAGCGTTTTTACTGGTTAAAAAGGAAGTTTTAAGTTTTGATATCTTTTTTAAAAACAACATAATATAATGTTGCGACAAGGATGAGAAAAAATAAATAAATATCAGCTCATTATTATGAGCAGATTTTCATTTGCCGTGCTGGTCAATATAGCTGCCGTGTTGGTCCTTGAGCTGACGTGTTGGTCCGTGTAGCTGACGTGTTGGTGACGTGTAGGTCCGTGTTGCTGACGTGTTGGTCCGTGTTGGTCCTTGTAGCTGACGGGTTGGTCCGTGTTGCTGACGTGTTGGTCCGTGTAGCTGACGTGTTGGTCCGTGTTGCTGACGTGTAGGTCCGTGTTGCTGACGTGTAGGTCCGTGTTGACGACGTGCTCTGCCGGCATGGTCCGTGTAGATCCGTGTAAAGATGCCGTGTAGATGCCGTGTTTACAGTCATCAATGCTCAATCCGGGGCAAAACGATCCCGGACCTCCCCGGATCATGCCGGCATTGCCGTGTTGATCCATGAGGATCCGTGTCTATATGTGACTGGGGCTTTAGATTGAACTTAGGCAATAATTGAATTATTACTGAATACATGTACAAGTGTGCAATCCTGAAAAATAAAATTTATTTGGAATGCCAAGGGGAACCTTGATATTTTGTTTCCTCATTTTCGTTTTCTTGTCAATTCTCATTCTTATTGTTCCTTCTCTTTTTCTACTTCTTCTTATTTTTCTTCCTCTTCTTCTTCTTCTTCTCCTCCTCCTTTCTCCTTCTCATTCTTCTCTCTTCCCTCCCTTGAGTCCCTTCTTCTTTTTCTTCTTTATTTTTTATTTTTATTTTTTCTTCTTCTTCTTTGTCCTCTCTCCCTCCTTCTCATTCTTTGTCTTTTGATTATCCTCTTTCTTCCTCTTTCTCCAATCATACTCTTCTTCCTCTTCTTCCTCTCCTTCTTCTCCTCCTCCTCCTCCTCCTCCTCTACTTATTATTCTTCTTTTCTCATCTTCCTCCTGTCCCATTTTCTTCTACTCTCCTTCCTCTTCTTTCCATGTAAATAGCTGCTTCAAGAAACGATAACGCATTAATTCAAACTGGCGTAAAGGGTGTACACTGATATAGATAACTAGACTCTTAATTTTCAAATGAAGATATTAAAAGTCAAACTAGATGAATTTGAAGTAATGCAACATCTTGTCACAGTGGTTGAAACTTACTCTCAAGGAAATAGAAAATATGTGGTGTATATGAACATGGCCAAGATGTTATTGATTCTCTTTGCACCCCTGCATAAATTGATTTGGTAACTCAAGCATGGGAAATATATATCCAAGCTTCTGTTCTGCACAGGTTTTTCTTCCAGAGAGTTAAATGAAATTGGACCAAGTTGATCAGTGTAATCGGAACAGTGTGCATTGTGCTGTTCTCTTTTCTCATCAGTAAATAAGCCAGTTTCCAGTTAAGGCCTGGTCCCACTGGCCGATGGACACAAAGCTTATTCATAACAGATACAGCGGACAAGTAAAATTTTGGGGTTGCTCCATCCGTTTTCATCCACTCCAATGTACACAATGGGCAAACAATGAAATCACAGTGGACGGATGCTCAATAGATATACAGTGCGTATCAAAAAAAAGTTTACACTTTGAAAAAGCCCTCGGAATTAAAAAATATACAACATGTGGGTAATTTTTTCACATATATTCTTGGGTTTGGGTCTCATCTATCCAATGAAAGTAAAAGTTTTGACAGAATGTTACACTAGAGTGAGCACTGTCCATTTTTGTAAAGCTCGCAGAAATCTGTTTGCGCAGAAATGCTCGTTTTCACGTTGTGTCAAGGGGAAAAGGCGAAATCAAACTTACTCTGCGAAACATTTCTCATACATTTCCCTTGCACTTTTAGTCAATTGAAATAAAACGGATACATTCAAGCATTTTGTAACAATTTCAGCACTTAGTAAGCACAACATTTACCCTTTTGTGCCAGCTGGATCTGAGAAAATAACTTAATCTGAACAAAGCTTTATTTCAGACATTTTCAGCATTTTTCACTAATTTCTTATCATTTAAAGTGGGTTTACATTTCATTTTTCATTTATTACTTGTTTCTCCACACTTTTCCCAAGCTCGATAATGATTAACAAAATAAAAATCAAGCCAAAGCCATGTCATGTAAATCACAGCTCAGTGTAAAGCAAATATCGTCACGATGGCTTGGTGTGTGAGGGAGTGGGATGGGGTGCAATTCACTCTTCAAAGTGTTTTGGGCAAGGAAACAAGTTAAAAAAGGTAAAAGATATCTTCAAGTCAATTTTACTAGCTAAATTCCATGTGTTCTTCATGATTAAGGTCTATTTTTCTTCACATAACTATTTCAAAGTTCTGCGCAAATCATTTTTCGCTAACTTTTCAAAAGCAAGTGGTGCTTACTCAAGCGTAAATATTTTTTTACAGTTTTATCGTCATTTGCTTATTAAAATGGATCTGTACTAATGTTAAAATGTGCAAAAATCTTCAGGATATTACAAATGTATAATTTTACAGGATTTTTTCTAAGTGTTAACTTTTTTTTGATACGCACTGTAGAGCGTATGAAACATGTATGCAAAGAGTACACAATGGATACATAACTTTTTCCAACAGATGGCAAGATTCTTTTCCGTTAACATCCTTTCTGCATCGGTAGGTGCAGTGGGACCAAGCCTTTAGCTCACTTTCAACTTTTCTCAAATGACCTTTACAATATCTTATGAGGATGAGCACTAACGTTTTCAAATGAAGATGTTGTGTAAGCTTTCCTGGAAAAGCATTCCAATTCTAAGAACAAAATGCATTGTATAGACCATTTACTAGAGTAGTACATCAGGGGTAAAGTTTGGAAATCTGTTTGTTTTATTGTCTGCTTTTGGCACATTTGACTGTTGTTAGGGCTACTGTCAAATACCAGTGATTATGAAGACTTTGTTATTCTTCAGCTTGGATGTGATGAAAAGAATATTACAAAAAGGAATACATGAATAATCATTAAATCACAAATGCCTATGTCAGTGAATTTGAAAACCACCTTCATGGTTTTTCTCAAATGAGCTTTTACTGCTCTTGCGCATTTTTTAACTGTAAACAGGCTTGTATAATCAAGATACAAGGTTTTCATAATTAGAACATTACATGTACAGTACGTTAGAATCTAATCAGTCACTGTCATAGATGCACTCTAGTTGTGCAAGTTTTTCCAAATAATTGATGTACAAAATTACCACAAAGGTACAATTTGTCTCTCTTGAAAGTTATAGCTCACTGAAAGTACCTGAATTTGGCTTAACCCCCCCCCCCCCCATATAGCACCAAGTTATTTACAACTTTGCACATGACTGGTGATCATATCTTAGGAGCCAATTTGACACCAATCTGAATTTAAGTTCCATAGTATTTACCACAAGAAAGGGTCACCAGTCATGCACAAACTCTGGAGTGACTTCCAAACTGCTTTATGATGGGTGGGTGTTGCATAAAATGATCACATTTATTCTAAAATCAAAATATTGATGTGTCCTCATTGAGTGCATCTGATTATCTATTCATGTTTTGTACTAGTCAGAAATAAATGTTTTCTAGACAGATTGATTAGAATATGACTGAAATAAAACTTGCACTCAGCTGTCCCTAGGTTTTTTTTTATAAGATTGTTGATCAGTATGGTCAGAAAGTCGTATTTGCTTGCAAGTTTCAATAAATTGCTGCCCTGTTTAATACATGGATTGTAGCTAGTTTCAGATTCTCTTATTACCAGTTCGGTGAGAGAGTAATATCCGACTTGTGATCACTAAATTCTTGTGATGTACCGAAATTGGCACCCTATTTCAATCAGGTATAGATGAATCCGACTTCAGATCACTGCAATTTATGGCGGCCATTATAACTGGGGGCTTCCAAACAAGAATAAAAACACTTTGAATGGGTTATGCTATGAGCCAGGTGCCTTTCTACGTTGGGTACATTTTCTTTTGTTAGGTATATTTGAAGCCCCCCAGTTAGAAATTGCCATAAAAACCAAGTCAGAGCCAAATTGGTCTATATCATCCCTGAGCAATAGGTCAAGGAAATTGCTTTCTAAAGTATTACCAACTATATGTATAGTGATATGGTACAAAACATTTCAATTGGAGAAATATTTGCATTCGATCCAAAGTCTACGTTAGTAAGGAATGAGTGTCCTATAACGTCATTGTCACAGCAACAAAAATTCCTATTTGTTTTATTGGGAAAGCATAATTGTTTATGTTAATTTGAATTTCAAATTGAAATTATCCTCATGAAGTATTATATTTTGTTGTGTATTTCATTATGTTTTGATGATTTTATACTCTGCTGCATTTATTGTAGAACACTTTATATAGATACTTCTGATAAAGATATATTAATGGCTACATAAGCTTGTTTATTAATTGTTATTATTTGGGGTTGTAAAAATATTTTAGATGTTCACTTCTTCTCTCTCTTCCTTGATATATTGTAGATCTTCCTTTCTGGGTTTCTGCTATGACATTTATATTCCTGATTCTCAAAACTTTTCTTTTTATTCTTCACTTACCAGAGAAGATAAAAAGGGACCAACATGTCTGTTTCTAGGATAGACATACAGGCCTTCTTGATGTTGTAAAAATGGGGCCAAAAAAAGGTGAAAAGGGTCAATAGCTTGTATTTGATGTCATCACCACCAAAAATCTGACAGTCTGAATCAGGTGTTGGCTAACTTAGAAACAACAACTTCTCAAAGTATCAATCAAGATGGCCAGTGCAAGAGCCAGGTGCAATGTCATTGTTTCAGGCAGTCTGCATTAAGCATGTTTTGAACTGGAAAGATTTCAATTTCTTTGAAACTGAAGAGAGGGAGAGTGAAAGAGAGAGAAGAATCCTTATTTTACTACATGTACAAGAAGATACACCCCATCCCATGATGAACCCTGCTTCAAGAAGTGCTCACCCCACCCCAATTTTGGAAAGTAAGGGTTCCCAGCCCATCAGGGAATCAGGGAAAATTATTCTACTTCTTTCAAGTCAGGGAAAAATCAGGAAATTAGATTTTAAACATACCTCAAATCAGGGAAAATTTTGGTAATCATGAACCAGATGGGCATCTTACTAAGCAATTGATGCGAGCAAACATGAGTTTGGCGCCCCCCCCCCCCCCCCCCGTCAAACATCAAATTGGCACCCCAAAGGTTGAATATGAATTTGGCGCCCCACTCCCTAGGTTGAACATGAAGTTGGCGCCTAAGGACAAACATCAAATTCGCACCCCTATGTCGAACATCAATTCGGCGCCCGTAGGTCGAACATCAATCCGGCGCCCCCCTATGTCGAACCTCAATTCGGCGCCCCTATGTCGAAAATTAATTCGGCGCCCCCTTCCCTCTTCTTTTTATCCTTCTCTATTTCTTTCTCTTCTTCTTTCCCTTCATTTTTCTCCCCTTTTCTTTTCCTCTTTTTGATTCCCCCCATTTTGCCTACCAGGGGGGCCCGGGCCCCAAAGGGCCCCCTTTAGAATACGTGTATGGAGGTGAAATGATCCTGGAGTAAGGAAGACAGCAAAAAGAGAAATTGCAAATTCAAAATAGATGAATTACTTCATTATCCACTTTCTGATCAAATTTGACACTACTGGACACATGATAGGCCTCTGAATCGGAGCTTGTAATATTCTAGGTCTGAGCTGGCACGATGATATCGCCATGGACAATCCAATACTACATGCACACGAAATTGAAGACATGCGTAGGGGTGGACGTGGACCTTATGATTATGAAGCCACATCTCAGGGGGTGGGGTTAAGGGGAAAAGTGAAAGCCAAAAAAAAAAAAAAGTAAAGATCGAACACAAAAGGAAAATTTTTCATCAAAAAAAAATTTCCTTTTTTTTTTTTTTTTTGGGGGGGGAGGAAATTCTACAGAGGGCACAAGCACACTTAACCCCCCCCCCCTAGATCCACGCCTGCAATGCATAATACACAAACATCGCATTCATACTTTGTGCTGAATGTCGTGAAAATCGAGTTTACTCATTTGGTTATCTGGAAGTTTATTAAATTTTCTGAAATTTTTAGTGCTGTTTCTGACATTATTTCATTGTGTTTCTTATAATTTGTTTTCATTGCACTTAGGTTAGTGGTGTCGTTGTTAAGCGGATGTGACGTCACTTCGCCACCGCCTATATCCCCTTCTAGCCACAAATCCTTGGTTCAACTGCCTCCAGTGCAGCAATATCACATTTTAATAAAAAGAATTAATACTTCAAATAAGAAACCATAAAACATCATTTAAGACACACCGAGACGTAGAAAAATGCCATTAACCATTTAAATTGTGTACAAGGTATCCTACTTGATGAGTAAACAGGAATCCTAATTTAGACGCTGGAAATATTTTGCTGGTCTTTCTCTGTTTGTAAAGGCATTAATAGTATTAATTTGAAAACAAAAGAAACATCAACAAACACACTTTTTTATTTTCAATTGCTCTCTATTGGAATATTATGATGAATGATTTGGTTGAAATACCAGAGTAGGACCAATAAAACAGTGCACTACCAGACTTCAACAAGTTCTTTTCAATATTTTGTTCCTGTGTCTACCGAGTTCAGTTCCTCTTCTTCCCTCCATTTGCTATTCTGTTTGATGCATGAATTAAGCTTGTGTTATTCCCCTTCTTCAGTTTAACATTTTTTTCCCATAATCTTGTATATTTTTTGAAACCCCACACTAGTATGCTTATTAATTTCCATTTACCCCTTTCAGAATTGTAATACTGTAACACACATAAAACTTTGATGTAATCACCCATTTGGTATCAGTCTGTCTATAAAATCATCTTTTCAATATTTTCCTAACATGAACAGTAAAATGACAATAAATTCAGCAAGTGGACAACACAAAGGAAGGTGGTTTTAATTTCAAATTAATCTTGCAGTATTGGCATGGTACTAGGATCATGGTTTTCAATTTTTTTCTGTATAACTTCATTAACAAATCAAGCAATTTTGTTCATAGTTCAATCTGAATACCAGCATTTTAATACTTAAGCACTCCCATTGTTCATTTAGTAGTATTCGCCCACCCACTCCCTCCCATTTTTCTTCCCCCAATGTTTTAAAATCTTTATTCTTTTGAATCATTCCTGCCTTTCTTGACAAATTTCTCCAGACAAAAAATCAGTTAGTTCACTGTCTGTTCCCTGCTCTCCTTTTCATCATTTATGACCGTGTCAATGCATCAACCCTGCTTTCCTCCCCAATTCATGCCCCATTTTGTTCCTCCCTATACCTTTCCCCCTATACTCTCCCCTCCCCTGCCCTACATCCCTTCCCCCCTTCCTTCATGTCCCATTCCACCCCCTCTTCCTTCTGCTTTCCATCCCCTCCCCCATGCTCATTGCTATTCCTCTTTCCTTTCTTACCCCCTGTCATCCCTTGCCTCCCTTTCCCCTTCTGTTTCCATCTCTCCCCTCTCTTGCACTCCCTCTCCCTCTCTTCTGCTTCCTACCTCTACCCTCTCTCGCTCTCCTCTTCTCCTTCCCACCCCTTCCATCTCTTGCTCTCTCTCCCATATATCCTCCCTCCTCTCCCTTTCTCTCTCCTTCTCCTTTGCATCCCTTGCCATTAATTCCCTCTTTTTCTCTTCCCTTCCCCCTTCCCCTTCTGCTTTCCTCTCCCCTCCCCTGTCTCTTTCTCTCCCCCTCTCTCTTCATCCCCTCCCTTTTCACTTTCCACTACCCAAATCCTCTCCCTCCCTCCCTCTCCCTCCCTATTTTATCCTTCCCTCTTCCCTTTCTCTCCCCTCCCCTCCCACTCCCCTCCTCTCCCCTCCTCTCCTCTCCCCTCCTCCATGATCACCACCTGAGACCAGCATCTACAAATCCCAGGCTCCTTTGGCAGGGAATCCATTCTTCAAACATGTCATGTCCCGGCGGCAATCAAGCATAGAGTGTCGGGTAATACTATCTCGCTCTGTTTCATGATCCCAGCTCCTACATATTTCTTGGCCAATGGCAGTAGCATGGCCTGCATCTTAATGAGATCATGCAAAGGCCTTGCAACCGCCTCATCCTTGGCAGATTGGCATCATCTGGAGTAAAACTCCATCTCCTGTAGAAGAGCTTCATTAGCAGCAACGATCCTCTTTAAAGCCATGTGCTCCACACCGAACAGTCCATGATTTTTTTTTTTACAGTATGTATGAGATATCAAAAGTCTGTGTTTTTCATAGAACAGTCCATTACTTTCTTCGGTGCAAAATGTATGAGTCATCAAAAGGCCAAGTTTCTCTGCAGCTTCGTTGTGATTAGACCATAGTTATTTGGTTATTCCTAAGGAATTCTCTCTTCACCACTGGCACACAGATTGGGAAATAGGAGCCATGGATCTACCCCCTCCCCCATGAAAAATACCACCAAGAAAAAAAACATCAAGAAAGAGAAAGGAAATGAGGTTGAAATAAATCATGTCAAAATTTATCACAAAATAAGGTTTTTGTATTAAAATGGTCAAAATTCTGCCCGATACGCCATGTCTGGTCCCTTCAAAATGTTTGGCTCTTCATGCTTCTGTCGACGCATGTATTGAACCTTTTACATCGTTTTGATAATTTTCTTTTTTTATATTTCAGAAGACTTTACAAGAGAAGATTTCTTGTTGTGCTTCTATTTACTGTGTTTTTCTTGGGCCAGTAATGCTTAAGAATAAGTGAAATAAGTAAAAGCTTACAGGCATATGATGAATGTCATCCAACTATGTTAACTGACTCAGCCACTTGCATAGGTTCAAAATGGGGTCAACCTTTAGGATCAATACATGCATACAGTATGCATGTTTGTTTTAATCAATACTTCAATTAACTTGAATTGATTTTTGTTTTAAATTGATGGTGTTCTTTGTGTCATTAATGTAAACACTGAACAAGAATATAAACAGCAACTTTCGAATAACCAAGTACTACAGGTACAAGTTCCTTGAACCTTCTATCCACGTTGATGTGGTGTGAGAATCGATGTCAATCGATGGCTCAGTGGTAGAGCGCCCGCCTCATGAACAAGAGTTTGCGGGATCGATCCCCGGGCGAGTCATACAAAAGACTATAAAAATGGGACCTTCTGCCTTGCTATTACTCAGCATTTAGATTGGAGAAGGGTAATGATAACATTTTATGTTATGCAGGGCCTGCTGGAAGAATGGCTTACAGCTGAAATGAAAAACAGGCTGAGAAGGAGAGAAAAAGGCTGTTACAGAATGATAAAAGGGATATTGTGATATGACCGATTCTCATCAGTATCCTCTGCAGTGGCGGGCCGTGACCCGGAGCAGACAAAGCATTGGAGGGGCACAGCATTGTTCACAAAGAATACAGTGCCCCTCCAATCATTTGTCTCCTTCGGGTCACGGTCCGCCACTGATCCTCTGGCGAGTCTAGCCACATTTTCTTAGAAGCGCATTGATTTTTTGAAGATTTGTGGCAAACATGGAGCTAATAGCTTCATGGTGGCAACTGAACTGAGAAAGTTTTAATCAAAGTGTCACCTGGCGATATGTCATTCTATCTTCAGTGGCTACACTTCTGGATAGCCAGCAGCCAGGCAAAAGGAATGTATGTGAAACCAGACAAAATATAAATGTTAGTGTAGGAAATGGCAGGAATGATCAAATCTCGCAATTTGCCAAAAGCAATACCTGACATTTTATTCTGGAAGCAAGCATGTTGCAAAAATCTATTTATGTCAGTTAATGCCAAATTCTTTTTGAGGAGAGGTGATATTTTACTTTGTGAGAAAATAAAATCGCCATAGCAAGTCACTTGTGGACAAGCAAAATGCTTTATTATAAAAAGATGTATCTTTCAGAGCTTTCTTTAGATAGGAAGATGAAATTAAACAAAGAAAATAGAAAGAGAAACAGAATGGGAATATTGTGAAAGATGATGATAATATTAGAGTGGAGCATTGAGGAATGGCCAAATATATTTCTCCTTTGATTAATAGTACTGATAACACTTAGTTCACTTAGAGTAGAGTACATACTGTGTCAGACAACTGAACAAAAATAGCATGCTCCTATTATGCACATGATTTTGAATTTTAATTATTATTTTTTATCTTCATGGATTAGAATTGCCTTGTTGAATAGAGTATCTCTCTTGCTCTTTCACCGAGTGTAAAATCCGGTACCATTTCACAAAGAGGAATATTTGCTATTTGTATTGTACAACATCTCAAAGGTTACTTAAACTACAGATACTGTGAAGACTGGCAAATTTTAAATTGTTTTTTGCATTCATCCATGTATAAATGAGGAAAGGATTATTGAAAGCAAGGAGCAAAATGCTTGAGTAGCATGCTTATATCTCTAGCAGTGATTCAAGCATTCTTTTTATCTAAAGTAGCATTGCACATTTTTTCAGTATAGGCCTACCCGATACCTCGTGGCAATGAATTAAATCGTGTTGTGACATCGACTGTAACAGTGTATTGGCCTATTGGGACGTTCTTGCGTTGTACGTATGCAATGGTATTTTAGTGCTTCTGCAGCTTTGACTTCCCATTTTCTTGCATATAGGAAATTTATACCAAAATACAATTAGAAGTTCAAAATAACAATGAGAGATGTGGGACAGAAGTTTTTACCCAGGGGGGGGGCAGTCAAATATATTACTGTACATACGCGTGACCAAGGAATTTCCAAACACCCCCTAAACGAGTTATTCTCTGTGTGCAAAATAACCCCCTAAACAAGTTTTTTGCGGGCTTTATTTACACATTTTGGCCCCTAAACAAGTTGTCGCCAAAATATGACCTCGGGGGGGAAAAGCTTGGGGGAAAAAACATACCCTAAACACGTTTGGCTAGTCTTTAAAAAAAAAGCTTTGGGGAAAAAACATACCCTAAATACGTTTGATCCCGCGATTGACCATTGACCAGTCTTTCAAAACCACCCTTTTTCTTGAAAATCTGTGTTTTTGATACCCTTAACGAGTCCACGCGCGGACCGCGTCCAAAACTGAAAAAAAACACCCGTTTTTTTGGTCATGCGTGTGTACAGCAATATATTTGACTGGCCCCCCGGGAGTTTTTACTCCCTTTACTATTGGGGAAATACATTGTAAGTACAATATAATAAAACTAAATAAAATGCTTTCCAATAATAAAGGGCAGCTCCATAAAATTTGTACGTCCGACCCCATATATGTGGGACCTTCATGAAATTTTCTGTCTCTGATTTCTGATTCTTTTAACAGTCTGTAATGCTGTCAAAAAATTACCATGTATTGGTCAGTTTATGAAGTGACGTAAAACTTCGGGAAAATGGGGGTCGGATGTACAAAAAGGTTGATTATATTATGGTATTGCTTTTAAGTGAAATGCAAAAGTGTTGCAATGTAGCAAAATGAAAATAAATACAGTACAATTAAATTTAGATAATAAAATGCAGTGCAATAAAATAAAATAAAATGAAATGACAGAAGAAATAATTAATGTGTAATGGATTTGTACTTTAGAAAAAAAATATTGCAGAGGAGAATGTACCTCTTTAATCAGTTCCATTTCATTTACCAATGTTGGTCAGAGATGAGAAACAGAGAAGTACTCTATTTCATATACCTTAATCCAACTTCTTTTGATTAGAGGCCAATAGTTTCTCTTTGTACTCAGGGAGTTTGGCAGCCTAATGTAATCCCCAGCCTGCCCTAGGTCCCATCCCCAGCTCAACCATTAATTTTGAAATCTTCTACTTTTCATTTCCGCTGGAGATATTTCTTTCTTTCTCTCTCTCTCTCTCTTTCTCTCTCTATCTTTGTTAGATATGAATGCCTTGAAAGGAGCCTGTATTAGCTCCCTGATGGAAAGAACACAGTGTCACGCAGTGTGATCACAGTGTGTTCACATTGTGGACTATGTGGCAATATTATTCACACCGTGAAAATGCTCAAATTCAACAGTGTGGAGATATTTTCACACCGTGGACACCTCGACAGTGTGACTGCTCACAGTGTTCACATGGTTGACTATGTGAATATGTGATTCACACTGTTGAAATGCTTAAATTTAACAGTGTGAAGGTGATTTCACAGTGTTTCACAGTTTGGGAGACTGTTCTTTCCACTATAGGGGATTTCCCTAGTTAACGCCTTTAATAATTCAATCAATTGAAAAAAGATTCTTGTTTTCTATTTTAATTTTTAAACCTTTTTCATGTTCAAGAACAACTACAGTAACAAAACTAACAGAGTGTACAACCCAAACAAAATTAGGCCAGTACTCTGTAAAGACTTTAGCTTTAATTACGTGGAGTACATGTGATTTTAGAGCTTAATAGTCTTTTGAAATGTGACGGTTAACATGGTTTTAACTAATGACTTCCTTAGTAGGATCTGAAGATCTAAAAAGGCTTTAAATGTTGTAAATGTGTCTGATTGTAAAAGCTTTTCACTTTCCATTTTGCTTCTGTGTCGGTCCCTTTCTATTTCTGCGGTCAATCTTTTAAAGGTCTCCCTCTCATTATGTCAATGTTTTGATCTTTATGAATTGGGCCGTGTAGGGCAGTTGCTGCTGATGATGAGGCTTGGGAGCCTCTCGGAGAGTTTACAAGATAGAGTCATGGAAATCTCATGGTTCAGTGGCTGTTACTCTTGTGTGTGAACAGAAGTTCATGGATTCAAATCCCTGCAATGGTGTGAATTACCTTCAGCAAGAAATTTGTTCACAATTTGCTGCGCTTAATGCAGGAGCATGGGATAAATGGTTAGTTAAGTAACTGGTAGGATTTATTCCTTGAATGCATCAATGGCTGGAAATAGCTTAATCTGAGGTAGTAATTTTCCAAGCTCATCGTTTCATTTTAGATGGAAGAAGAGTCACTCTTTAAAATTTTCTCTCTTGATGTACCCCTCAGCTTTTGATTGCTGTTGCTTAAAATTTGATTTGCGGTTGAAGTGAGTTTCTGTCTTGGAACAGTTAATGAATAACCCAACCTAAATTCTTAATATGAGCAGCTTTTAGTAATGCTCCTTATGGTTTTAGTGGTAACAGAGCTGTTGTGGAGTGCTTTGATTTTCTAGGCAGCTACTCCCTCAAGCCACAAACAAGTCAATATTTCGCTTGGCTAATTTGAATGTGACAGAAAACAAGTATAGGGATTCTTCCTTTTTTTGCCGACAAAGAATACTTTTTACTCTGATGTATTGTAGATATTGAAATTGTGCCACTTTATTAGCGTAGAGTAGATTTGGCATCTGCTTCTGGGCCTCGTTGCATGAAAGTTACCATTATCATCATTATGGTAGCTTTCCCATCTAGTGGTAACTTGCATGAAATGCTTGATTTTAATTGGTTGTTGATCATCATTACTAGGTAGTTACCATTGAATGGCAAAGATACCATAATAGTAACTTTATGCAATATGGCACTGGTAAGTCTTATCGATAACTTTTGTGAAACAGGGTTCAGTCATTGTGTGTATACTCTATAATCTGTATTCCATCATTTGAATTATAACATAAGAATGATTCTTCAAAAAAATGTCTGAAAATGTCTATTTACTGATTGCCTTTTTCCAGAACTCATCAAGGATAGCACCCATAGTCCAATAAAAGTATTTCTCAGAATTTTGTCAAAATATTTACAGAGAGCTACATGAAATTATTCACCACCGAGTAGTGTTTGGGCACAAGTCAATTTTTCAAAGCTGAATTGCAAACAGATTAAGATGCACGATTTGTGTATATTACTTTGGGAAGTGATAGATGGCTCAATTCTCCAGCTAAAGCTCGTATAATGTGCTGTTTCTGAGAAATTAAAAGTATAATCAATTATATAATTTACAACTATAAGTATTTCTCAGAATTTTGTCAAAATATTTACAAAGAGCTGCATATACATGAAATTATTCACCACCAAGTAGTGATTAGGTGGTTTCAAACCGCCTCGATCACAAGAATCCCCGTTAAATTACGAGAACTTTTTTAGGCTGAAAAATACCCATTAATTATTCCTGCATTCACACCGCCCTGAAACATACCCTTCGGGATAAGTTCCTGAAGTTACGAGCATGCGCAGTATGGTCTGATAAGCAGCAAGGCGCGAAATTCAAAATCACAAGCCCAGCAGCAACCCATGCACGGCGCCGCACCCAACGACACGCTGGGCTAAAAGTTCCCGTAATTTGCTTTCAGACCGCCAAAATACCCACGACCTTGGAAAAATCCCCGTGAAAGTTCTCGTAATTTCGCCAAGTACCTACTATTTATCGGGTATTTTTTTTCGGGGATATTACGCGTAGTTTGCTTTCACACCGCCAAAATACCTGGTATTTTCTGATCGGGGTAAATTTCCCGATCAGAGAATACCTGGAACTGGCGAACTTCGAGGCGGTCTGAAACCACCTATAGACAAAAGTCAATTTTACAAAGCTGAATAGCAGACAGATTAAGATGTGTTACCTGTGTATATTACTTTGGGAGGTGATGGATGCCTCAATTCTCCATCTAAATCTCATGTAATATGGTCTTTCCCAGAAATCTAAGTATTATCAGTCATTGAGCTTTGTTTTCAATTGAGAAATTCAACAAGTTGTGATGCCTTTTCTTTAAAAAAAATATTTTCAATAATACATTATGTAGAAGTAAGAGAAAACAGCAACCTGATGTTTCTTTGCACAGTATATATGTGAGTAGAATTTGCAGAATTATTTATTCACATGTAGTTGAAGGATTTTTTTTTCGAAAGGGAACCTTTGATAATTACAGGGAGGAGGGAATCCTCTGTATTCAAAGAAGTACATTGATATATTCTTCTTCTTTTTTTAGAATAAGTTTTTCAATATATTTTGTTCTTCTCTCCTATTACATGTAGATCATTCTCTCCTGAATTCCATGCTTTTTATTGGTTTACCTCTATTCTAAAATTCTCTCATAACCCCTTCACTATTCATACCAAAAATGATATACATGTACATAGTTCTCAGTATCCTACTGGTACATATTCATTTTTTTTTTAATTTCATTTTCTCGGTCAAAATGATAAATTTTCTTCATTAAACAATTCTATTGAAAAATTATGAAGTCAACTTTACCCACATGGCAAATTTTTAACATATGGTGCATGAGTATCAGTAACAATAGCTGGAATCATATTACTTTTGTTTTTGTTAATTGTTTCTGAGAAGAAATGCAAATTAACTTTAATGGATTCTATTGATTTTACCTATGAGGTAACTTGTTTTATATCACTCGCAGTCAGACAGTTGCTCTACTGCATGTAATAGATTATCTCATTATTTTTTTGATGAGAAAACCACTTTTGGTACGGGTACGCCTCGTTGAAATGATTTAAAAACATGTTCGATAATCATCTGCATTCGCAAGCATCCAATGGTGTTTCTGAGAAAAGTCATTGAAACACTATTGCAATAAAACAAGATATAATCAATGACATTTGATGAGTCTATGATTCCTGACTGCTTGTATCTCAACTCATATTGCACAAGCATCATCATGTTTGAATGAGAATGGGTAAACTCATGCTTAATTGAAATATTTGGAAAACAATGCTGTTTTATTATTCATTTGTTTCAAGAGCAAAACTCAATATCTGTGTATGTAATCTTTTTATACTGTGCAGGCACTATGCGTTAACATATTTAGAGATTTTGGTAGATCATAGATCATTCATTTTCAAAGTTTGAATCAGTGGATAAAATTTACATTTCAAATGTCTAAAATAAAATGTTAGGACCCTAACAACAATAAAAAGTAATGGATTGTTTTTTTTTAAATATAAAACAACATGGAATGAGGTGAATGTATAAGAATATATACAGTCACTTGGTTAAGTGTTTTAGAAGGGCCTTTCTCTAGATTTGAAAAATACATACAAAGACAACTAAATGTGGGTATAAAAGAAGAAAAATGATATTCATAAATTCCTTCTTTTTTATCTTAATTTTTCTTCAACACTTTTTCCTTTCTTCCTCTTTCCAACACCTTTTATTCTTTTTTTCTTTTCCTGTTATTATTTCTATTCTTTATTTTCTGTTTCTCTCTCTCTTTCTCTTTCTTATTCTTCTTATCTCCTTGTTCCCTAAGTTCTCTGTCCCTCTCACTGTTTGTGTCAATTTTCCTGTCCCTGACGTCCCTCGATCTCTTTTTGCCTAGATGTAACCCAATTCACCAGGACGTTTACCAATGTTTGATGCCTGCATGGGAACATAATGCAAGCTTCAAATTATGATATAGTCCTCTTCAAACACGAGCAGACTACTCCCCTCTCAAGCTGTTTAAGTAGTTCCCTTTCTCGCCACAGCAAGTGATAGAAAGTTGCGGTGGCGATAAGTGGATCCAGAAAGGAGAACTCCCTTCTCATTTGATTCTTCGCTGCAGACACCCTTGATTTAATGATGGATGGAAATTCAAATTTCCTCCTCTGATGACTTGTCATTCTTCCTTGTTTACCTTTCTCTTGATAGCCATGCTGCAGCTTCGTTTGTTTCCATGGCAACCAATGTTCTTTTCATTGGTTTCAGAGTCCGTCCCATCCGCGAGGATATTTTGATGAATTATGGGCAGAATAAAGAAAACGAGGGAAAGAGATGAGACTTAAGAGAGAGTGGGGAGTGCTGGGTGTCGATGAAAGATCATTAAATGGCAGGACACGTAGGGAAGACGAGTGAATGGAAGAAAATGGTACAAAAGGGAAGCAAACGAGGTTTAAAACTTCATCTTAATTGAAATAGAGAATAAATGAGGGAGGATGATTGCAAGAAGTCAACATTGTCCACTCATTTAAATGAAGATACCTGTTATGACAGCATGTCATGAGCCGCGTCATTTCCGAAAAAAAAATATGGCTTTTTGTGGTCAAATCCCCAAGGGTGGGCATGGTTGTTCATTTTTGTCTAGACTTAGGAATCCAAATGTCGTCCGTCATCCGTCCGTCCGTCACAAACATTATGACACATAACTCTGCAACCTTAAGTCACTTTTCAACCAAACTTGGATGGTAGATGTACTTAGGGGACCTGCATGTTAATCTGCATTCAGAGGGCACATGGTATGGTCAAAGGTCATTTTCAGATCAACGTTAAAGTTTATGTGCAAGACTCTCTTATGACACATACAGTAACTCTACATCCGTAAGTCACTTTTCAACCAAACTTGGATAGTAGATGAACTAATGGAACTGCATGGAATGCTGCAGTTGGAAGTCACATGGTAAGGTCAAAGGTCATTTTCAGGTCAACTTTAAAGTTTACATGCAAGACTCTTATGACACATAACTCTGTAACAGTAATTCATTTTTCACCCAAACTTGGGTTGAAGATGTTGAGACCTGCATATCATGGCGGAGTCAGAGGTCACATGGTAAGGTCAAACGTAATTTTGAAGTCATTGTTATGACATAACCTCTTCAACCGTAAGTCACTTTTGAACCAAACTTGAGTTTTAGCTGTACTTAGGAGACCTGCATGTTCATGTGTTCAGAGGTCACATGGTAAGGTCAAAGGTCATTTTGAGGTCAACATTAAAGTTTACTTGCAAGACTCTTATGACAAATGTTATTCCATCCCAGTTATTGTACAATGCACTTTTGATACAATCCTGTTGCGTGCCCTAGCAAATCACGATATTTCTGGTTAATTTCACAAGTAGGCGAGACACAACATTGCTTATGCCTTGTATTGTCACTGTGTGAGACTTTCGCTTTCCGAATGACAAATATATTTGATATATTTTGGATGAGCCCCCCCCCCCCCCCCCCCGGATCTGTCAGTGACCCCAGCTATAGCTTGGCGGCCATAATTACTTACAGCACAGATGCATTTCCTACTGGGTACCCAGTTACCTCTTCTTGGTCGGGTGCAGCACAATGTGAATAAATTTCTTACTGAAGTAAACTAAGCCATGGCTGGGACCCACAGTCCTTTGTTTCAAGTCCGGAAACCAATCCACTGGGCCACTCATCAAGCGGAGCGTTTAATCATTTTTTTTCTCAAACATCTTTAAACCAGCATGCAGAAAAACGTCACACCCCTATAAATGAATTTTAAAAGAAATATTTTGATGAATAGAGGTATTTATTGATGTATGTATGATGCCATGTGTACTCTGCGGAATGCACTCTTGATAGGATCACAATGCCTTCACACCCTTAAATGTATCACAAAAACAAAAACAATATTTCGATGAAATGAAGGTATTAACAGATGTATGACGCTATGTATACTCTGGGGGGGGGGACCGTTTCATAAAGCTTTTCATAAGTTAAGAGTGATCTTAAGAGCGACTGGTGATCCTTTCTTACATGCTAAATAATCACCAACGAACATCTAATGGTGAATATCATATACCACAAGAAAGGATCACCAGTCATTCTTGAAGTCAACTTACGAACAGCTTTATGTAACACCCACCAGGAAGTGCACACTCTATAGAATGTTACAAAGAAAAATTGTTATATATATATATATACTTAGGTAATAAGAGATGTATGGTGCCACATATACTCTGAGGATTGGGCACCGAGGCTCACCGAATCAAGGAAGATGGAGAAAAAAAAATCTAGGATAAAGGAAGGAAATTCTAACTGAGTGGGTAAAATCACAAAAGGTTCAGGACTTCGGGTATGGATTGGTTGGCCAACGGGAAGGAAGGGGAAGAACTCCCAAGGTGATAGCTGAAAAATAATCTCATCAAGAATAATCAATTGCCATGTAACACATCTGGGTCCTGGAACACAATCTCTAGCAATCGATTGTAAAGTTGATTTGTATGGTTTGTTGCTCATAATGGTCTATGCAATCAATTGTAAATGACAGCCTTACCATTGATTGTAGAACTTTGTGTTACCAAAGCCTGGTCATTGAATCAGAATATTAGGGTTTTATGAGTTGTTGGTTTTTTTTTTAGAAAAGCATTCTTAAAACTGTTTCTACTTTGCTTGGATTTATAAGATGGTATGGATCTATCATGAAAAAGAGGGGCTTGAAGAAGATTATTTGTTTGTGTGTTTTTCACATTTTTAGGGGTTTTTTTTTGCAGCAACCTCTATTTTTAAAGAATTAAGGTATGAAAACATGTTCAAAATTGAATCATATTAAAAGTGAGCCACTTGATAAAACAGATGATGTCATTAGATCATTTGCATTTATCCTACTTCTACCGGGTGTTTCATGAAAGTTGTCAGCACTGACTAAATTGTCATAGCTGACAATTTCAGTGAAGTCCTCGGTTTCGATTGGCTGAAAGGCACTGGCTCTGACTGTTACTATGGTAACTGTCGGAGAAAGACAACTTGTCAGTGCTGACAACTTTCATGAAACGGTTCCCGGGGCCATGAGGTCAAGTGAGGTAATGTTTTGAAAAGTTTGGTCTCTTTTCATAAAGACTTACAATACCAAATGCAACATTTCTATATAAAGTTTACCATCAGCCAATCAAGTTTAAGGATTTCAGTAGCTATTGCCTGTTATTGCAAATTTGTAATTATATTTTATTAAAAGATTTATGAAAAAGGCTGTTGGAGTACTTCCAGCCCTTGCCCCCCTCCCCTTTGAGAGCCATGAAAATATTTGTTAGTGAAAAATGTCTTGCATTTTTTCCCCGACTTATAAAGTGAAGACCTTGTAGACCTTTTTTTTTATTGTTGATTTTTTCTGAGCAAAACTGCCCCCCCCCCTTTGAAAAATCCTGGATCAATTACTTTACGGCATGAATTCTAATATTACTTTTTGTTTCTTTTTAATGCTGATTGTTTTATCATTGATTGTTTAAGATATAATTTGGATTTTTGATAGTTGAATGTATCTCTGCATCAGTTCCATACACCGTGATATATGTTATCTGTGAAAGTCGCCCAATGCAGGAACATGCTTTTCTTGGGAATGAAGGAGCAAAATATTATGCTGTAATGGAATACCGGTGAAGATTTACCTGGACTCAGCTGAATCAATAGTACAAACAGTGGACCTGGATGCCGTTATGTAAATAAAGACTGCGGAAAGGAGAAAAATCCATTACTGCCTCCCAAGCAAATACTCTGGTCACACTAAATACTTCTCACCTACACTGAGTCTTAGCCTTAACCAACTGAACGTGTAAAGCTTCACGCTGACAAAAAGTTTTTTGTAAAAATGGCAGAAAAATAATGAGAAATATCGGTGATGGTTTGAGGGAAATCCATCATGCATCTCAGGGCCGGGGCAGGGGGCTTCAGCCTCCTTCCACTTTTTTCAATAAAATATGTACAAAAATAAAACATTTGTGAACCGGGATTGCAGATTGTCATAATATTCGGAGCTGATGAAAATTGCACGTACATCATTTATCCAGAGTCACAGACTAAATTGCTATTTTGATTCAACAAAGACTGCTTTGCCATGAAGGGCTTTTGGCTATTGATTATCTATGATCCAGAAAGCGTCTGTGTTGTGGTTGTGAAATCTCCTGAGTGTTTGAGAGGACTACCTCCACAGGTGATTGAAATATTTTCACACTCATATTAACATTTTTTTTTTCATTTCTTTTCTCATCATTTTACTCCTCTTAACCCCCACTTCACAGTGCCGACACATATTACAGAGCACAGCACAAGGATTCGGAAGGACAGTGGATTGTGTATAACAAAT
Source organism: Lytechinus pictus (assembly GCF_037042905.1). Lineage (NCBI taxonomy): Eukaryota > Metazoa > Echinodermata > Echinoidea > Temnopleuroida > Toxopneustidae > Lytechinus > Lytechinus pictus. The sequence goes on along the minus strand of NC_087254.1, from coordinate 14,631,604 downwards.
ACTTTAATATTGCCAACAGTTACTAATCAACTCAACAGTACTTCAGAGATTCACCCACAACATGAGGTCAAACCCTTGTGGCTATTAACTTTCTAATGGTCAGCCTTCCTAGAACTGGCAAGTATCGTGGAAAATAATGAGGACAAGGATATCAGGTGGCACAAAACACTAGACATATGCTCACTACAGTCTCTGTCCATTCTGTATGATCGGGCTTTAGGCTGTAATTACGCACCCTCATGAGCTAGAATCACAAATATGAATCATGATTCAAACACAAACATAAATCACAAAGTAACTGCAGAATCAGGGTTTAATCAATCTTCTGTCGAACACCGTTTTTCCCTCACCACAGGCCTAGCCAGTCCGCATCGTAGTGCGCAGTTTGACCCAGGAAACATAGGTCTACTTCTTTGCAGGTTTGAATCGCGAAAGATACACAACATTGATTTCCAAAATGTGTGTACAGCTACAATGAGAAGTGAAAATGAAGAATGCCAATGACAGTGCACAGTTTAGAATAAACAGGGAAGTAGGCAGACACAATCACGTTATAGAATCATTATTCAAATCTCTTACATGAATGTACCTTTTAGGAACGTGTTTCTGCAAAAACATCTTTCCAAACACCCCTTTTTTCTGCGCTTCATTTGTGTGATTTGAAACACATTTACACTTCCTTTTGACTAAATGCAACCACGTTCTACCGAAACATATTTCAATACATGTTTTAAATCATGATTCTAGGGTAAAAAAATTGGCATATAAATACTAAGTGATCAGATATATGAATGTTTAGATCTTTGCAGTCAAAATGCCTTGCGGATACAGGGTCAGCATCTTGCAGAACATCACCATCAGTTCAAATATGAAGTTTTGGGTGAACCGGTCTGTTAGACCTAATGGATCAAACGTTTTTGTCTCACCTGCATAGCAGAGTGAGACTATAGGCGCCGCTTTTCCGACGGCGGCGGCGGCGGCGGCGTCAACACCAAATCTTAACCTGAGGTTAAGTTTTTGAAATGACAGCATAACTTAGAAAGTATATGGACCTAGTTCATGAAACTTGGCCATAATGTTAATCAAGTATTACTGAACATCCTGCCTGAGTTTCATGTCACATGACCAAGGTCAAAGGTCATTTAGGGTCAATGAACTTAGACCATGTTGGGGGAATCAACATCAAAATCTTAACCTAAGGTTAAGTTTTTGAAATTTCATCATAACTTAGAAAATATATGGACCTAGTTCATGAAACTTATACATTAGGTTAATCAAGTATCACTGAACATCCTGCTTGAGTTTCACATCACATGACCAAGGTCAAAGGTCATTTAGGGTCAATGAACTTTGGCCGAATTGGGGGTATCTGTTGAATTACCATCATAACTTTGAAAGTTTATGGATCTGATTCATGAAACTTGGACATAATAGTAATCAAGTATTACTGAACATCCTGTGCAAGTTTCAGGTCACATGATCAAGGTCAAAGGTCATTTAGGGTCAATGAACTTTGGCCAAATTGGGGTATTTGTTGAATTACAGCCATAAATTTGAAAGTGTGTTGGTCTAGTTCATAAAACTTGGACATAATAGTAATCAAGTATTACTGAACATCCTGTGCGAGTTTCAGGTCACATGATCAAGGTCAAAGGTCATGTAAGGTCAAAGAACTTTGGCCACGTTGGGGGTATTTGTTGAATTGCCATCATATCTCTATAAGTGTATTGGTCTAGTTCATAAAACGTGGAAATAAGAGTAACCAAGTATCACTGAACATCTTGTGCGAGTTATAGTAGTTTTCAAAATCAGCACTGCTGCTATATTGAATCGCGTGATGCAGGTGAGACGGCCAGAGGCATTCCACTTGTTACTTCAAATCAGTGTGTCTTTTTAAGATCCATAGCTAGGTTTTCAGTCAAAATCTGATTTCAATTTTTGTTCGTGAGACTCCAATTAATTGTAGAAACATGGTTTTTTAGAACGGCCAGCAACATATCCAGATTTTATACACCTCTAGGGATTACCAGAGTATGAAACATGATGGAGAATTGCTTTTGTTCAAAATAAGTCAGAAAAAAATTGTGTAGAGTCAGCAATTATAAATTTACTGCTTTAAAATCTCCCTTGAAAGTAGTTTCACCATGGAAGGAAACAAACTTTCAAACTGAAGTGAAGTCAATAGCTTTTGAAATGGTATCCCTAAGATGGTTTCAGCGGCTTGTGCCATCACATTAGGTTATTGCGTCGGGTCGGGCAATTGCATAACCTGACCATTCGAGAAAAGGATCCCTTATATTTTGGGTCCAGTTTATCCGACCATTCGAGAACTTGGCTATAATTTTCCTAAATCATCGGGCAAATTTGACCCGAACTTTGGTAATTAAGTGTGCTCTTTTCTTGAATGGTCAGATAAACTGGATCCAACGTTTCAGAAATTTATGGGACCCTTTTATTGAATGGTAGGGTTATGTGATTGCCCCACCTGACGCGATAACCTAATGTGATGACACAAGATGACACATTTCAGCACCTCTGCCTAAGGATTTTCTCTGTTCATGTATGTATGTATGTATGTATGTATGTATGTATGTAAGAAATATCATATTGGATAATAAAACCCCATCTAAAGGTTTGGTAAAGGTTCGGTAATTGTAATGTAAATTGTATTAGACTACATCTCAAACATTCCAATCTAGTAATTGTTGTCTCATTTTCCTTGAACTGATAATTAGATTTTTTTATTTTTTAATAGATGTATTGGTTTTACAAATGATATATATTTTTTTTAATCAAAGGTCTGTTTCTAAGCTTCTCACAAATATTATTGGTTGCGTATATTGCAAAATTATATATAGATTGAACTTTAGTCTAATCCATACAAATATTCATTTAAAAAGAAAAATCCAACATTGTATATTTTGACATTTTAATTGAAACCTTTATCAATACAGATATCAGATTTTTGATCACATCTTAAAAAAACATATATGTTGTTAGCATCTCTTATTTCATCTCACATTGAATTCAAGTTTTTAAAAGTCAGTCATCTTTAGATTTGCAAACGACAGGCTTTAGTAACATGGTTGAATCATACTTGGATATTTGGCTCTCTCGAAACAGCACCATTGATAATGTCAAGAAAATGATGTTAGAAATTGCCCTGGTTTCCTTCTTTATGTTTGGAGAATGTTTGAGTGAAAAGGCAGTATGTTATAGTTTTATTTTTTACATACACGTGCTAAATTATTCATAAATATTATATTTTTATGTTTTAATACCAATCATAAAGAATATTTTTTATTGTGTTGATGGTAAACAAATTCAATTACAGTCTCCATATTTTCCAAAGGTTGTGGCCTGATTTATTTTAGACGTAGGGATCAATAGGTTGATTATAGTAAGTGAATGAGATTCTCGTGAGCAATGAATATATGTTATAATATTTAGTACTTGATTTTCAGTCATATACATGTATGTAAATTTTATCATCATCTTATCAAACTCATTGTTTTTCTTATAAAATATAGTTGATCTTTCAAATAAATCAAGTTTTGCAATAATTTATATTCATAGCTTTGGGTAGACATCCTCCAATGTACTATGTGGGCATCCAAACGAGGTACCAGCAATTAAATATCGCTTTTATCCATTTTGAGATGATTTCTTTTGTGTATAAATATATTACAATTTCAACTTCTAATTAATAGTGCAATAGACCAGCTATTCAAATGTTTGAGTGTGTTTTTCTGCTGGACCTGAATGAGGTGAGGTACTTGTATTATTAATTTCATGTCTTATTTTCATTCTATAATGAACTTAAATACTTGTCATCCGTATAGGCCTACCTCATTCAGTAATTGTTGCAATGTCTGGCAAGGTACCGACTACTGATGAGTACTGTTAGATAGACAGTTATTATCTCTCTTAATAGAAAAGGAATTTAATTCTAAGTTCATACATGTGTTCTCTACCAAGTGGAAAACAAAAGCATCAAGATATCTTTTAAAGGGTTATAAATATGAATATTATGTAAATATAAAATGATATAGTATTCTTTATGTATTTGTGGTTTTACTTGTATTCTTACATAACTTTGGTATGTGTAAATTTTTATTGGTGGGTGGCAGATTCTGATATTAACATGAATGTGCATAAAATTTGTTCCAGTGTATATATTTGCATTTGAATATACATGAAAGTCTTCCAATGTAGCTCATTTTATTCCTTGTTTTTACTTATAAGTATGTATGATAAACCAAATGATTCTTTTTTTTATTCCCCCCCCCCCTTGCCAAATTCCTCTTTGCACGCTGGACTAATTTTTGGGGGATAATAATGACAATTGTTTCCATGCAATTTTCTTTGTATCAAGATTTCCATTTTGAACCATTGATACTGATGATTATTCTTTAGAGGTTATCCAAGAACTTTTGCCATTTATTATGAAGTTAGGGGAGAAATCTAATCATTAAGATTGTTAAATTCGATTGTATGAATGTGCAAAATTGCAACATCAGTGTGCAAAGGGTTAAAAATAATGCATTGAATGATTGACAACTTTCTTGGCCAACATTTGTTTTTTAAACCCTAATTCAGGAATATATGTTGAGAAAATCATTGATTTTGTGCATTTTTGTTCAATTCATGAACATTATTTAGAGATAGAGAGAGTCAGAGAGATAATTAACACTGATTGTTATGTAGTTTGTATTCACACAGTTGTACTCTTTAATACCTCATGTGATTGTATATGTTTTGAAACTTTGGACATACGGTATCTCATCTGTTTGCATGCCCAGTCCAGAGTGGGACACAGTCAGGTAAACAATGACTTTTGTTGCACCAGGGGAGCATTTCAATAAGGGACCTGACAGTTACCAAAGTAACAGTGCTTCGTAGCCAATCAAAATCATGGAAAGATCCGACAATTTGTCAGAGGAAAATTTTGATGAAATGCTCTCCTGGGCTTAGAAGAATTTTGATTTCTGAATAAGGTTCATGCCATCTGTTGGAAATATGGTGATACGTTCTTTGTTTACACCATTTGGTACTATCATTATGATATGAAAAGCCAACGAAATATAAGATTTAATAACATTAATATTAATCTGGTTATATATAAAGCGATTTAAACATACAATGTACTTATCTAAGCGCTTACAGTACCAATATCATCAGATTCAATCAGTCATTCCTGCATGCAATGTATGCAATTCTCCACTCCCTTGGGAGTATTCCAGCCAGTCCCTGATGAGGCACACACAGTGCTGGACAAGCTGCAGTGAATTTCACATCCTTTCTGGGCCTTTCTATTTTTCACAAAATATTAATCACAAGGTCCTTTTATTCATGATAATTTGGGGTTATAGAATCATATGTTTTGACTGCAATGATAGCACAATGTCATATATTGTATGTATTGATTTGTATCAACTCAATTATATTTATTAAAGATTAAGTATTAAGAATTCAACTTTGTTGTTTTAAGATTTTAAACACTAGTTTGATCTGTTAAAATAACTATTGTAAAGTTCATAATACACATCATTTTCACTGTGTATTTGCCCTCTCTCACTTTTGTTACAAATAATTATTCCAAGATCTCCATCAGCTAACGTTTAAGCACCCAGTCCAGGGACCGTTTGCACAAAGAGTTGCTTTCAATCACAACTCAGAAAAATCATATGCAAGTCCTAAATGTGCGATTGTGATTGGTTGAGAATCGAGTTACGCATGGTTTTGGGAGTTGCAATCAATCGCAACTCTTTTTGCATCAAGCCTCTGTCTATCATTCCGTATTAACACCATGAGGGTTTTGAAAATTAGTGAATAAAGGATATTAAATAAATGAATTTGCCAGTATTCTAACTTCATATTGTTAAGAGTAATCATTGCTGCAGGGAGAATTTTTAACAAAATGGCAATCTTCAATTTTCTCCTCTGTTCTTCGCACTTTGTGATTTCCCAAGAGAAACCTGATACTTAAAAGAGTTGGTTTTTATATTAGTTGGATTCACACACAACTGAAGCTTAACTGAAAGGGACACTCCTTGCTGAAAATAACTATATAAAAATCTATAGAGCATAATTTATTCAAGAAAAAATTATTTTCTTTTGGGAAAAAGGGGGAAATCATGAGAAAGGGAAAGGAATAACGGAAAATACAGGAGGACAGAGGAAGAATATTATTTTAAAGATTGATCTTCGTCATGTGACTCTTTATTACCTTGGATATTAAAAACATACAGAAAATAGCATCGCCTTACAAGTTATTGTTTATAGCTATAATTATACTGTAACTTGTTTCTTCTAGAGGTAATTCATCATAGTATCCCAGCATAGTCAGGTCAATATACGACCAAAAATACCCCTACCCCAAACAAATTGCAGCAAAATGTCTTTCAACGGTTTTGGTACTATTTGACCTTTGGACTAACATACTAAAGATCTACCAAAATCCGCATCCGGGAAAGTGGTTATTTTCAAGATGGAATCCAATATGGCCGCCATTCACTGAAAATGGACATAATCCATTTATTATTTACCATAGATATCCTATTTTTCGCTTATTTTTCTCAAAACAGTTATATGCAAAACTCAGTGATATGCAAATGCGGGAGTCTATGATGTCCATAACTCACTATTTCTTTTGTTTTTTATTGTTTGAATTATACAATATTTCAATTTATACAGAATTGAAAATAATGTAAAACTTGACTGAACTACATAATGTTAAACAATGTTAATTCCACAAGTTAAGGGAGGAATAAAGGAATAAAAGAAATAGTGAGTGCGTGATATCATCAGTCCCCTCATTTGCATACTTGCCAGGATGTGCATATAACTGTTGTGTGAAATTAAGCGAAACTTTAAAATGTCATAACTTTCTTATTTTACATCCGATTTTGATGAAATTTTCAGTGTTGTGATTGTTGGATTTTTCTATTTTTATTCAAATCAACTTTTTGTCGGGGTGGACTTGTCCTTTAAACTTCCTCGTTTCAGCCACTGCCAACTCTCTGGTCCTGCAAATTCCTCTGTCTTAAATGCTGTCCGTGCATCACCTTCTTTTTCCATCCTTCCAATGTCATTTTCCTTTGATCAGCCTTTAGCTGTTTCGCTGTCACATCTTTTCCTTTCCTCATCGACTCTTTGACTGCCGTCATGATAGTATCCATCTGGCCTTCAATATAGCAGTATAGGCTTTGTTCCTCATATCTTACAGTCTCCTCTATTCAAGCCAGACCACGTCCTCCCTTTTCTCTTGACACATTAAATCTATCTACATCAGACTTTGGGTGTAGACATCCCATGCATAGTTAGCAACTTCCTTGTCTTCCTGTCCAAGTGTTCGAGTTCAAGCTTGTTCCATTCAACTATGCCAGCAGCATATTATCACTAGGGGTGCTGCCCAAGTGTTAACAGCCTTCACCATGTTTCCAGCATTTAGTTTGGATTTGAGCACCTTCCGAATCCTCCTGATATACTCTGCCTCAATCTTCTTCTTCATTTCTTGATGTTTCAACTGATCTGCCTCTAGTATTCCGAGATATTTATAGCTACCACCGTCTTCGATTGATCTCCGTTTGGCATTTGGAAGCCGTTGTCATTGGCTGGCTTACCTATCTTGAGAGTAATCATTGCACATTTATCCAACCCAAACTGCATACCGATGTCTTCGCTGAAGATCCGCACAGCGTTGAGAGACTCCAAGTCACTTTCTGTCTTACCAAACAGCTTCAAATCGTCCATGTATAAGAGATGGTTGATTTTTGCCTTGCTCTTGAACTCATATCCTAGCCTGGATCTTCTGAGCACCTTAGTTAATGGTGTCATTGCCATCACAAACAGCAATGGAGATAGACTATCTCCCTGAAAGATTCCTCTCTTGATACCAACCTCTCCAAGCACTTCACCATTACTTTCCAACTTAGTTCTCCATCTCTTCTGATATTGTCTGCTACCCCTAACATTTCCATAGACGCGATGATCCAAGAGTGCGGAACCATGTCGAATGCTTTCTTGTAGTCAATCCATGCCATTGCGAGTTTTTTTTTCTTTTCTTGCTGTCTTTCATAATTCCTTTGTCGATGCATAGTTGTTCTTTTGTTCTTCTACTTCCTTTTTCTACATCCCTTCTGTTCCCATGGTAGAATCTCTCGATCGTCCAGGTGTTGATATATTTCTTCTGATATTATGCCAGTCAGTAACTTCCAGAGAATCGGCAAGCAGGTAGTTGGACGGTAGTTTGATGGAATGTTGCCTTTGGTAGGATCCTTTGGGATGAGAACCGTTCTTCCTTTTGTCATCCATTCAGGGGGTTACCATTCACGACAATCTCGTTCATTTGCAAGCCCAGCCTTTCATGAAGATTTGTGAACCTTTTAACCCAGAAAGCTTGCACACCGTCTGGACCGGCAGCTTTCCATGGCGCCATTTTCCGAATGATCTTTTCTAGCTTGCTTTTGTTGATTGTCAGATCATTCTGTGTAACTATAGTTGCTCATTCCTCCTTCGTTGTTTTCAACCACATAGCTTCTCGGTTGTGATTGTGTGGTTGGCTCCAAATGTTGCTCCAGAAGGCAATTGCTGCAGCTGGATCTGGTGGTGGAACTTTCATTTTTCCATTAATTTCTTGGTAGAACCTCTTCTGGTTCTCAAACAAGGAATTTTGTCTATACTGTGACACTCGATCGGTGTACCTCTTTACTTTTGCTATAGTGCTTGATATTCTTTGTTTTAGTTCCTCCACAACGATCTTCATTCCTTTCCTTTTAATACTGTACTTCTCCTCAAGGTACTTAAAATCATCGATTCCTGCGTTGCCAAGGTATATCTCTGTCAGTCTTGATAGGTCTGCCCTCCATCCCTTTATCTGATTATGAAGCCTCCTTTTCCATGGTGGTAGGCAGTGCTTCCTTGTGTTCTCCTGTTTTCTTACACCTAACCTCTATGTTACAAGAACTGCTCCAGCATAAATGAGGTCATTAGTATCCTCAATACTGTCTGAGCTGATAAACTTCATTACATCGTTGACTTTCTGAGTTTCTATCAGTAGTTTCTCTCTTGGTTTTCTCTTCAGATTAGGAGGGATGGGGCGCTCTCCTTGTGTTAACCCCCCTTTTATCTCCAATAATATTATCTTTATCTCTTCCTGCTCTTCATCCAATCTGTTAGTGGTTTGGATTCAATTCTCTTTGAAGTTGAGCTGTTGCTTCTGTCTGCTCTTCTTCTCTTCCCGGTCTGAGTACTTCCTCCTGCTCATCTCTCACAGGTTCATACACTTCTTTTGATCCCTTCCCTCTCAACTTCACATTATCATTATTATTGTTATTATTATTATTATTATCATCATCATCATTATGAGGATGCTTTGTTATGGCGGTGATAGTGATTTTTTATTGTAGGTGTGTTTCGGTGTCGATGTATTACTGTCAGTACAAGTACTGTGAAATATAGACATGCGTACACTCAATTTTGATTGATAAATATTAACTGACACGACTGGTACTCCCTCCTCCAACCAAATCATACTTTAAGTGTGCATTTGGAATCCCACTCTCTCGTCCAGCTATGACCATTCTTGTCATTTTATGCTACAAATGATTTGCAGGACGCTCGTTGTCAAAGGGCGATTATGAAGGCCTATGTCAATTTTATTTTATGTGACCTGATTTCTCCGGGCAGTGTCTTCAAATAGGATTGTCGACGTCATCATGTTCGTCATCGTCACCCTCAAGTACTCTCCATTTATGATTATGCCTTACTTAATTGAGGCGAGAATAATATAGCCACAGTGCCTAAGGCTGGCGATTTCTAAAACATTTATCTATGACGAGCACGCACTTGTAAATGTCCGGGGGACTAAATTATTATTGGTAAGATCGCATGAAAGGTTAACGGTTTGCATGTCAAGTTTACCAAAGCCCTTGGCACTAGCTGTAAATGTTGGATGAGTTGTATTATTTTAAGATTAGATATCCATTTAGAAATAACAACATTTGGTTGTCTTTAATAGGTGGTTCACATAAAATCAGTAGCTAATGAGTCAATGATTTTAGGGAGCCAGACATGGCGAATGGGGCTAATTTCAAAGAAATGTGCAAGCGAGCGAAAATGTTGACGTTTTTCATACGAAAAATATATTTCTTGATAGATTTATAATTAATGTGCAGAACATAGTATCACATTTCTCTCTTTTTTTTCGATAAATGTTCAAGGTTCCATAGCATAAATTGTAGCATCGACATCAAAGCCGAATGGTATTAGGCGACATTCACTTTGATTGGCTGTTGCGCATCGCTACAATGCGCGTTCCCATTAATGACAGAATTATCATAAGATGACTGCTGTAACGGGTAATAGAGTATTGGAAAAAAATATATATACATACAAATATATATATATATTTTTTTTTTCAGTGTGGGATGGTGGTATATCGTGAAACCAAGGTGATATGTATAAGGTAAAACTTCGACATGTACACGGGATAAGAAGAGAGGTGAATACCCCGCCCCCCCCCTGTTAATAACCCTAAATTTTGTAAGCTTCAAAGGAGATACCTTTCGCATTGTGAAAGACTGTACCCCCCCCCCCCCCCCTCCCAGCGTAATTTCTTCTAATAAACCCGCCCAAGCATGGATAATATTTTAGGTTCCATAATGTACGAAGCATATTTCATTTTGCGAGTGGTCAGTTAGTCTGTAATCAAGCAAGAATCTTCTGTCTGCAATCTGCAAGAAAACTCGATTGAAGCATATGCCTGACATATCTTGTCCTTGCGGCATCAAACATGACTTCAAAGGGAATGTATTGCTTGATTTCCACGTCATAATGTCACACATATGCTAGCAAAAGACTGCAAAGAAATATCAACCTTTCTTTTCATTCTGATATATGTGAATTTAAGTAGTCGGTCGTAAGGCGGGGGGGGGGGTCTTGTTTGATGGATTGATTTAATGGCATTATAATGGGCATGTAATACGAGAGTACTATCACTTGAATTTGTGTTAATGTGTACGTTTGTCTTGTCTTTCCTTTAAATTTATTTCATTTTAAATCATTAGTAATTATCAATTTTGAAATGTTTAATTGTTTACCATTTCGTTTGTCCATTTTTTTTCCAACCTGCAGAATGTATATACGATATGGTTGCAATAAAGATCAAATTAGAATTGTTACGTCAAAGCGCAAAAAATAACTGAAGTAGTTTACATCCATCCATTATTCCTTCTATTCCCACTTCACTAAAGACATGATTTCTTTCTCGGGTCATGCGAACTCCTCAATCCTCTTACTCAATATTCGTCCTAGTGATAAAATATTATATCAGTTCTCGAAGGGGGTTATTATTTCTCTCAACAATCAAAGTGTAACAGGCAATGAAATTTGGTCAACGTTTATATTTCATGAATATTAGAGGGGAGTATAGCATGTGATTATGATTGAGAGCTGACCCTTGAGGTGGTTCAATCAATCTTTGTGTTCGAATAGGCCTACATTTTCAATGCAAAAATGGATATCATTATGAGAAAAAGTAAGCTGTTGTGTGTCCGGACAGGTCGTGTATCCGGACAATCAATTTCAAACAGCCATTTGAAAAAAAATCTACAATTTTAGTACAAAGTGTTAGGTAATGTTATAGAGAACAAATACTGATGATGATTACAATTTTTTAATTCATAATATCTAATAACTTGAGTAATCGGACACCCAAATCCCCCATCCTACTGGTATCACCGATATGTTTTTTAAAAGTTTCACAACTGCATGGAACCTTTTTTTTTCATTGTTAAAAAATATCAGAGGAATCAAAATGTACACTTGCATTCTTAGTGTAGCTTGAATAGGAAGATGTTGAAGGGGAAAGAGATTTTTGTTTGATTTATTGTATTTAAACGTGAGAAATACCCTAGATTAGCTTACAGCTGCTTGCGGGGAGGGGGCATGAAAACAATATGCGTTTTAGTGCAAATCATGACCAAAGATTTTTTTTTTACTGGAACTGAAAGAAAGCAGCCAAATTAACCTTTGAAGGGTGACTATTTCCATGCGATAGGTAGGCCTATTTGTTGTTTAGGAAGAAATTCTGTATTGCAGCGATGGACATATTAAACATTATCTCAACAGACACGCAGATACCTTTTTTAAGTGTTATAACTTGTCTGTCTATAGGCCGTACATAACTCTCTTTACAATGTATATCTCGATTCTGTTGTACTTTCGAATGTAATTATATGTAATAATTTGGTATATTTTTGTAATTTGTTTGTGTGAATTGAAATTTTTGACGGGGAACTAGTAGTATGTGTCCCCTCATTTTCGTTCTGCCTCAAGGTGCCCCCACCAAAAACATGGAGTAGAAGATAATAGTTATAATTATATGCAACATGTATAGAGCGCTTAATACAAATGTTTCTAAGCGCCGCATACTCTCACCCCGGCTTTAGCACGGCTTCCCTGGTCTGGCGCATCAACCATTCACGGAATTACTTTCTATCGGGTACCCATTTACTACACCTGGGTGAAGAGTGGCAAATGTAGATAAACGCCTTGCCAAAGGACGCGAGTGCTGCGGTGGGATTTGAATCCCGGACCTTGTGGTTCAAAGTCCGGAAACTTATCCACTGAGCCACGACACCCCTAAGATAGATATCTATTTTGTTTCAATAGTCCTCTATCTCACGATCGGGCAAAAAAAAGGGAGAAAGACAGAGAGCCGTGGTTGAAATGCCCCAGAAAGACATGTAAATGCAGAAGTATAGCTATTGTACAACAGCCTATGATTATGGGGGAGGTTCGTCTCGTTTCCCCCAAGTGACCGCCCCCCCCAAAAAAAAAAAAAAATGTCACGAAATCACCGCCCATGAATGCCTCATTATAAGTAAGCAGAGCATGCAGGCGTATTAATGAGGACCACTGACTTATATTTTATTCATAATGATATTCATTCACATGAAATTTTAGAGTGCCGCAACGCCAGCGCGTTCTAGCTCATTATACAAAAAAAAATCAGGGACACGCATAGGTAGCCACTTTTCATGGTCAGAAGATCTTGTCTGATGAAGTTCTCGAACATGATCACATAATCATGTAGAATCAAATGTCACTAGTAGTGCCAGTGGAAATGCGAGATTAACTAAAACAAAAATATGGAAAACCCTCATCAACTAAAAAAATACCGTTTCTGATGGTCCAGTTGGTAGAATTGAAAAATGAAGTGATCCATGACAAACCGAATAGATTCTTTGTTTTTATGATATGACTTAATTTTGATCTTACACAACTATCCATTGGAGGTGCCGTGGCCGAGTGGTCTGAGGTGCCTGGCTATACATAAAAAGTCCGGGGTTCGATCCCCGGCCGCGGCACCTATGCCCGTGAGCAAGACATTTAATGTACAATGCTCTTTTATCCTGCTTTCAAATAAATGGAAATGCTATATGCATTGTTGGTAACTTGGTGTGAACTTGTTTGTAAAAAAAAATTATAGAATGTATATGCGCCGCTCTCATTAAATTTGATTATTTTTAGACTGTTAAAAAACATAAATGCTGTTAGTATGTAATCTACAATCCAAAAGTTCGGCTCTCTGAGGGGGACTGTAATACAGGTTACTAGCTGCATTCATAAAATTTTTATCAAAATGGTTCTTTCGCTCTGCGGTGCACGGCGGACTCAAGAATACAGTAAATGTATTGAAAATGCCCTTAAAATGGCAATCAATAGCTGGGTCCTAGTCAAAACTTGGTGAACCGGAGCAGCAGTTTCGTCCGACGTTTCAGACCTGACGAAAAAAGACAAATATGTCGTTTGCCCATAGTCCAGGGCGAAACTGGTTCGGACGACAGGAGGACTCTTCTTGGTTGTGCTTCGTCATGATGGGGCATTTGACAATACATTTTCTTTGTTTTTTAATCTGTCGTGCTTTGTTGAGCGAAAACTTCCCAACACGAGCGCGCTGCAAGTTGTAACCCGATTAATGGCAATCACTGCGTGGCATTTATCTTTAAAGATCAATGCCACGCAGAGATGGCCATTCGACATTGTCAGACGGTCTTGTTTGATAAAGTTCTCGGGCATTATCTCATAGCTCTGTATAGAATAAACGCCATAAATCATGATTTCGAGAGTACGAGATCGATTTTTTTTTTTCAATTTGGTCTTGTTTTAGTTCTCTGGCATAGTCTCATAGCTTTACATCGAATAAAACCTCATAAATTGTGATTACAAGAATACGAGATTGATTTTTGTAAGGCGATGTGCAATTGTAAAGTATTTCATGATTATGATCAAGTATGCCCAGAATTTAGTAATAGGGGAATAGATGAAAAACTAATAATTCGGGCATTTTTATATAACGTATTGTTGTCTGCATACATGGCATAGTAATCAATTCCTAGCAAGGGACCAAAGGGATAGAGCGAAGCAACCGATCAGGGAAAGGACGTAAAAGGGGGTAGCTCTTTCGATGGTTATGCAGTTATTACACATTTGTGCAAGAAAGGAAATGAAAATCCAAGGTTATTAGACGTGAGAAGTAATCTGAATATAGGTCTGTGGCAGCATCCTAGAAAATGTGTGAGGAAGCATAGCGCTTGAGCAAGAAAATTAACATGTTTTAAGCTATTTCCCCGTACGAGACGGAAACAATAAGACATTGAAGTAAAATGACAATTGAACGTGTGTGACGGAATGTGTAGGGACCAGTAAAGGCAATTTTTTTAATAGTGAAACTTACATATTCTTAATAATGATGGTAATAAGAAAAATTATCAGTTTTTATGTAGTACTTATTACATTGGAACGACGTCTAAGCGTTTTATTGTCAATTATCATGATTATGAACACTGTAATTGGATCCCGTCATGTCCGCACACAATGAATGCAATGTCTCACCTCCCAAGGGAGGATTTCAACAAGAGAGTTTTAAGACCCTATTGCTAGGCACACCTCATAGGCTTTTGCATTTGAATGAATACATATTTAACACATGGGTGGAGAACTCGCACAACGGTGTAATAGTCCAGGATAGGCCCCATAGAAAATTGACCAAACCTTGTTTTTCATATATACAATATTTTTTTATGGTTTCTTGTCAATTCGAGGGTGCTAATTACGAATCTGAATGATGCCACTTGTGTAACCTTGAGCATTTTCCGCAAATCGGCAAAATCCAATATGGCCGCCCAAATATGCAAATTACCCATGAAAATCATAAAATTACCTGCACATTGGTCATAAAATATATGTATTTGCGTTGCAGGAGTGAAACGCTCTCTGAAAAAACGATTTTTGACCAAAAAATTAGTTTCTAGATATTCAAAATGGCCGCCATGGAGCCATGTATTCTATATTATGTACAATATAAATGGGGAAAACTAAATTTCACAAAAGTGAGCACAAAATGCACGTAATTGTGATTTTTTGTGAAATAATGAATGAAAACATGATTGCTAACGAAATGTATCATTTGTTATGTCATGTATGTGATAAATGAAGCATTTTAATATTCAAAAAGCCCCCAAATTCCCTTACAGTAAATGTACAATGCTAATGGGGACAAAAGGAAATCACAAGAGTGAGTACTAAAATGCATATTACTAGTATTAAGATAAGCGAGTGGAATACTGGCTAAAAATATAATTTTTAACGAAATATAATTGCAATTTATGTGATAAATGCTGTACTTTGACATTCAAAATGGCCGCCATAGGCCCATTATACATTATGTACAATGCGATTGGAGAAATTAATTTTCACAAGAGTAAGAACTAAAAAATGCATGTAATTGTGATCACCGAGTAAAATAATGTCTGAAAACATGTTTTCTAGCAAAACATATCATTTCTTTTGTCATGCATGAGATAAATGCTGTATTGTGAAATTCAAAATGGCCCCTATACAGAGCGTCCCAGAAAAAACGAAACCGAGATTTATCGATGATTTATCATAACTTATTCACAAATACAATAGACACGTGACCTATCATTGTAAAGCTTAGAATTTCCTCTTTCATCTGAAATTACTTAGATTATTTCTTATTCACGCATTAGTGAGCAAAACAATTTGAAAAGGGGATACCAAAAAGTCACTTGGCGGACTGTATCTGGGTTAAAAAAAACCACCACATCTTAAAAAATTTCAATATCTGCTCTTTGATTTGACACCTCAATTACAGAAAATGGTCAAGAAATAACAAAGTTCTGGTTATTTGAAATAAGGCTTGAATTTCAATAATTTCATAAAATGAAGAGG
The DNA here is from genome assembly GCF_037042905.1 of Lytechinus pictus. Classification (NCBI taxonomy): domain Eukaryota; kingdom Metazoa; phylum Echinodermata; class Echinoidea; order Temnopleuroida; family Toxopneustidae; genus Lytechinus; species Lytechinus pictus. The sequence continues at coordinate 14,615,344 of NC_087254.1, read as the reverse complement.
TTTTACAGGCTAGCATCCAGACTCACTCGACACTCTGTTTTGTTGACGATCAGCCATGCATTCAGTATTTTGTTAACCGTGCGATAGCTTCTGTGGGAATCCGGTGAAAACACGTTTATTTAATGAAATTATGGAAACACAAGCATTGTTTCGAGGGAACAGAACTTTTTCATTTTCTGTGATTAAGGTATCAAATAAAAGAGCAGATATTGAACTTTTTAGGTATGTGATTTTCTTTTTGAAATCCAGATACCCCCCGCCAAATGAGTTTTTGGTATCCTTTCTTCAAATTGTTTTTGCTCACTCATGCGTGAATGAGAAATAATATAGGCAATTTCAGAAGAAAGAAGAGATTCTAAGCTTTAAAATGGTAGGTCACTTGTCTATTGTATTTATGATAAATCATCGATAAATCTCGGTTTCGTTTTTTGTGGGACGCACTGTATAGTACCTAATCGTATTATCTACAATGTAAATGGGGACATGTAATTTTGTAAGAATTTGGATTTACTTGACTTTGAAATCCATAAAATGCTGTTGTATGATAAAACATTATTTGAAAACATGATTTTTATGAAATATAGCATTTCTTCTGCCATGTAAGTGATAAATACTGTATTTTGACATTCAAAATAGCGGATACAAGCCCTAACTAAATTATGCTACATGCGTATAGGGAATCTACTTTTTTTACAAGAGTGAGAATCATAAAATGCATGTAACTGTGATGTATGAGTAAAAATATTGTCTTAAACAGGATTTCTAAATAAATACATCACATATTGGTCATGGAGGTAATAAATGCTGTACTTTAAAATTCAAAATGGCTGCCATAGGTCCTAAAAGTTCAATGTGGTGTCCCTCAAGGCTCCATTCTAGGCCCGCTATTATTTTTATTATATGTCAATGATATTATCAACACATCTTCCATTTTATCATTTGTATTATTTGCTGACGACACAAATATCTTTTTTTCTCATAAAAATATAACTTCCCTAAACAACATATTAAATCTTGAATTAATTAAAGTTTCACAGTGGTTTAAAGCAAACGAACTATCCTTGAACCAAAAAAAGACCCACTTCATCCATTTTAAACATTCTTATATTACCGATACTCCAATTCACTTACAGATTGACGGTACACCATTAGAGCGGAAGACTCACTCGAGATTTTTAGGCGTAATCATAGATCAAGCTTTGTCTTGGAATGAACATCTGCACCATATCATTATATGTATCTCGAGAAATATTGGAATAATTTCCAAGTTGAAATTTATTTTACCTCATAAAACTTTATTTCTATTGTATAATTCGTTATACTCCCGTATATAACATATTGTAACGTTGTTTGGGCTAATTGTGGTTCCACAAAACTTACTTCTATTTCTAAATTACAAAAAAGAGCAATTCGCATTTGTACATGATCACATTATTTGGCTCACACCGATCCTTTATTTTTTAAACAAAAGACATTAAAAATTGCCGACTTATATGCTATTCAAATAGCTATAATTATGTTTAAATATATTAACAATCTGCTCCCTTCGTCTTTTGATAACATGTTTAAATTTAATAGTTCTGTCCATACTTACACAACGCGCATATCTGGAAACTTTCATCTCTCTAACCCCAGACTGTTAATTGCCTCTAAATCAATTCGACATCATGGTCCAGACATTTGGACACTAGCGTACCTACGGGGGGGCCTGACGAGCCACAACCCATACAAAATACATATCACTGCCCCCCCTGACGAGCTTGAAAGACCTTTTATGCCCCCCCCCCCCTGACGAGCTTGAAGACAAATATCCACATTCGCTATTTAATATTCTGATTTTACTCAACTGCTATACACAGCACCTGCACCTGCAATGCACCCACTTGACCAGTAAATATCAATCTAAGTCACGAATCTTTTTATGAGGCCGCCATCAATTCAAGCCTAACCGCTCACGATGGCGGTCTCCTGCGTTCATTTATTACATTATATATATATGTTTACATTTATAAAAGATTAATTTATACTCACACCCTTATTTGTATTTATCATGTAATATGACTACATTGTTTATATTGTGAATTATTTTGTATATTGTAATTGTAAATATTTTTGTATTGTGTTTTTGAACGCAGAAATAAATGCAAGCAAACAAACAAATGTAATATATACATTGTAATTTGGGACTTATAATTTGGACAGAATTTGGCTTTGCTTGACTATAAGTATCGCATGTCATTGTGATGTAAGAGTGAAATATTGTCTAAAACCATGGTTCCTAACTAGGTATATCATATCTGGTGCATTTAAGGTGATAAATGCTGCATTCTGAAATGGAAAATGGCCGCCATGGGCCCTTATTGTATTATGTACAATTTGAACGAGGACAGATAATTTTCACAAAGGGCATATGGCGGCTATTTTGAAATTTGAAATATAACATTTATCACCTAAATTTTAGATGATATGATATATTTCGTCAGTAATCATGTTTTCAGACACTATTTCACTCATACAATACCATTTTAGTCAAGCAAAGCCAAATCTGTTAAAATCATTTGTTCCCATTCGCATTGTACATAATACTGTTGGGGCCTGTAGCGGCCAGTTTGACTTTCAAAATACAGTATTTATCACCTACCTGGCAGAAGAACTGATATATCTTGTTAGAAATTATGCTTTCAGACAATATTTTACTCATAGAGCACAATTACGTGCATTTATGGTGCTCACTCGTGTGAAAATGTATTTCCTATAGTTCGCATTGTACATAATACAATCAATGTCTATGGCGGCCATTTTGAAAGTCAAATTACAGTACTTAAACATAACCTTAAACCTGAATGATATATTTCGTTAAAAATTATGTTTTTAGACAGTATCCCATTTATTCTTCACAAATAAATTCATTTCAGTGCTCACTCTTGTGATTTCTTTGGTCCTATTTATCATTGTACATAATACTGTAATGGCCTTTGGCGGCCATTTTTAATATAAAAATACAGCCTTTATCACACACATGACATATTCGATATTATATCCTACATAGAGTAAATCCTGTATAGTGATTGGTTCAAGTAGCATCATGTGACCTAATATATTTCAACTATGATGTTGCGTGACGTCAGACCTCGATATATTTTTGGATATACCAATATTATGACGTCATTATTTCACAAAACTGGATATCTCGGCGCACCGGCTTGCGCGCTCTCTCTCCCGGGCGCACAAGTCCAGCGCGATGCGTCAGCGCAGACACTAATCTGCGTTCCGCTGAGCGCGGTGGCTCGGAGAAAAGTAGGTAATTCAACGCAAGTAACAGGACTTTGCATGCTCAGCGCATAGATTTTGGTTATAAATTATTAAAAGTAGGATATAAAACAAATATATCAGGCGTTTCATTCGAAAGCATAGTGGGAATTATTAATCCTCGGTTGGACTGGCAAAACTACTATATTTCCCTCGGGGCTTCGCCCCTCGGGGAAAAATAGTAATTGCCAGACCAACCTCGGATAAATAATTCCACTATACTTTCTCAAAGCCTGATATATTTGTTTAATATATTTTATTAGCAATTGTGTTTTTAGTCACTATTCCACTCGTTTCTATTAATAATATGCATTTTAGTGCTCACTATTGCGATTTTTGTTGGCCCCTTTGCCATAGAAAATAATACTATTTGGGCCAGTGGCAGCTGTTTTGAATATTAAATACAACAATTTTCCCATACATGACATAATAAATGATATATCATGTTAGCATTGATGATTTTTATATATTACTTCGTCCATAGATCACAATTACTTGCAGTTTAGTGATCATTTTTGTGAAAAATTAATTTTCCCTACTCATATTGTACATACCAGGGTATACAGAGGTCTGTGGCGGCCATTTTGAATATCAGAAAATAAATATTTTTTCAATTTTTTTTTTTTTCAGAGAGTGTTTCTCTCCTGCAACACAATTACATGGATTTTATAACCAATTTGCTGGCAATTTTATGATTTTCATGGGTAATATGCATATTTTGGCGGCCATATTGGATTTTGCCAATTTGCGGAAAATGCTCAAGGTTACACGAGTGGCATCATTCAGATTCGTAATCAGCACCCTCGAATTGACAAGAAACCATCAAAAAATATTGTATATATGAAAGAACAAGGTTATGCCTCTTCTATCCTGGACTATAGGGCCCTTAATTTGAAGGGCCTGTTTTTTATCACTTTACCGGTGAAAACAAGTCATTTGAACCTATAGAGCATACCATAAGACATCCCACTCTCCGTGAATCGCCGTTAAATTGTGTATGCTTTTTGTCTTTTTTCTATTTTTAAAATTTATTTATTTTATTTTTTTATTGCAATTTGTCAGGATTACAAAAGAGCCTATATACTTGCATAGACCACCGATTCTGTCAGACAGTGATCATAGCATACACGTCCCTTCATTTCATGTCGATGCGAAAGGGTGAACGGTCGAAACGTTGCTTTATGCAAACATAATCAAAAGGTCACGGAAGTGCGAAGTAAGCATTGTCTCGTTTTGGAGAACGATTCAATATTATTCCCCGGAAACAAAGCGCTCAACACAAACAGGCGAAAGGAAAGCACTACGTGGTGTTTATTTTGAAATTTGAAGTCCAATTTCGGAGATTAAAACAATACTGCGTTCTGCTTCAATACAGGTTCATGCGATTTCAGGTCTCCCTATACGGTCAAACTTCGCGAGATTTGTCTTCGCGTGCGCGATATAAGCCTAATGTGCAAAATTAATCAACAGGCAAAAATAAAATCAGTTGGCAATAGAAATCAATATATGAATACAATTTATATTTCATGTGGTGGTAAAACGGAAAGAGTAATGTCGAGCGGTATCCCCTCCACTCCAGCCTCTTTTGGTCACGACGTATCCAGAAATGTATGATAGGGTGACCATAATTTGCGCACATTTCGGACATTGTCATGAAGTTGATTTTCAATCAAAACTTTCTCACAGTTCACACAAAATTAATCAAAATCATAAATACCTAACACAGGCCAAGATCCCAAAGTCTATTCGCTTGACGGAATTATAAAGTAGGTCAAGGGTTTCGCTGGTATCGCGATCTCAAAATTCCATGGCGATCGACTAGTGCGCACTCGGCTGAAAAGTGTCATAAAAAAGTGTGACCTTAGTTTGCGCAGGATCGTTTTGCAAAGCTTTAGAAAATAAATCAAGCAGGCAAAGATAAGATAATTGTATCAGATGGAGGTTGAAATGTCATAGATTAGGTTGGTATCACATTTTACTTACTTATTTGGAGACATTTGCTTGAAAACTGGCGATTTCTTGAAGCTTGTCGCGAAGTTCAGATTTTCTCGGAGCGGAAGCAAAAGGTAACAAAATTTGCCGATGTTTTGTCAATATTTTCACTAATTGAGACCTTACTTTCAAGAAAATGACAATACTGAGTAATTTTGGATCTCTTTTTCTGTTGGTGATATCAGTTTTTCAAGATATTAATTAGATGTTGAGATATTCGACCGTGCGCAAAATTAGGTAACGCGCGAAGTAAGGTCACACCACCATACATTACAACATGTACTGAAGTGAGGCATGCGCGGGAGTGAGACACGAACTGAAATTGCATCTTACTAATATTTGACGCCAATAAAAACGAATTATAAATCATGTTCTTAACAATATTTCACAGCAAGTAGTAAATGTGCATTGCTATGTTGTTAGTGTGTTTGCCTTGTATTATTTTATTGTTTTGTTTGTTAAGCTTTATTTGTGTTGATATTGCCTTTTGTTACAATAACTTTGATCTGTTTTAATAAGTTGTTAATATTGTAAGTTTACCTTATGATTTTATGATTTAATAAAACATACAAATGTTAAAAAAGAAATATATATATTCCACCTGATGATTGGTAATGATTACTAGCCAGAGAGTATGACAAATTTTACGTGAGGTTGACCTCTAAAAATTCACGCTAGACTACAATATAATATTCAGATTTTTTCTTACTTGATGTTTTTAAAGTGCATTGGGGGACAATTTAAATCATAGTTGAAAATCGTATTTGATTCACTGAAATAATGAATGCCATTGTGATTATTGTGTGTATATACACTGCAAACACACCAGTCCGGAATCTATATATGACCACACAAGAGAGGTGTTGAAACAACATCAGTTTGAAATTAAATCGAATGCTGTTTTAACACTAATTGGTGTTGTATTAAAGCCTATCTGGACTTAGACCAAAACCGAACCGGTGTTAATTTAACACTTATCTGGTGTGGTCATATATAGAGTCCGTACTAGTGTTAAATTAACACCGCAGTTTTTGCAGTGTAATTTGGAAAACAAATTAGTGTTCATTAGGAAATATAAAATATTGGTGTAAAAAACGATAGATGGTCTATTCCCTTATACGCTTCAATAGTTATATTCAAACTTCCGGACTTCCCCTTTTCTAAGCTTTTTAACATTGGACATTTCTGCTCAATCATTAAGCAAAAAATTAGCCGGCGCTTCATTAGCCATGTCAACATGACGTATAGCTCATCGTTTTAATATTGAAGTGAATAATGAGAATCTTCATCGATCCATCAATGATTTCTTCAAAGGAACATGCCAAGGAAAGGCCTATTAGGTCTCATCCCATAGTGTCTACGCATAGTTTAATATCCAAAATAATGTATATGAATGAGGAGATGATTTTCTTTTCTTCTAAGTCAATTTTTTTCATTAATTTTTTTGACAAAGTACAAAAATAAGAAGTTTACGAAATGAAAATTAAACCATCTGGGCGTTAGACGTAATGACAATGAGACCAAGAGATGATTAACTTTGACCGAACGGTTATTAGACCAATTGATAGTAGACCGAGTGGGTTTCGCAATGATGGTGTTAGACGATCTGATAATTGAACCATAATTGTAGACCAGGGGGCCGTTTCATAAAGGACCTGCAACTGTTGTAACTTTGCCATTATGGCAACTACCATGGTAACATGGCTCAGCAGCCAATCAGAATCAAGGTTGCCATGGTAGTTGCGGCAGAATGGCAGAGTTACAACTCTTTATGAAACGGACCTCAGGTGGAATTCTATGTTCTGTTCCTACAGGTTACCTTTGTAATGCAATACGAGTGAGCTTTTATCGTTGCCTCGGTGTTTATTGTACATAGTTTTCCTTAAAAAGCACCATCCTATAATCAATACTTTATAGAGATAGAATATGCAAATTTTAAAGATAATAACAATAGCGGAAATTTAAATCCGTGGCCAACCGTCTGTTTAAACAAAATACATTAAATAATAAACATTTACGCATGCTTGTGTATTAGGCCTATCGAGGGCACTCATTGAGCGGATCATTCGTTGAAATATTTCACTGTATTATTTAGAACCGGAGGGCTTACGAATTCCTAGAATCTATTGAAGATTGAAATAAGGTTCAATTTTGTCAACGAGCTGTTGATCACTGGTGTCTCTTCCCATAATCCCCCGTTTCTAACTTCGAAATAATTTTTCGACGATTAATGATTTCCAAGAAGACGTTTCCATCAAGTGTCTTTACAATGGAGCACGTGCTCGCACATTCAGGAACGCCCACAAAATTTTACCTCACCAAAAGGCGCCGATTTAGAATGCTTACAGGCTTTCACACAAATCGACAGGCGCACTCACTCCAGGAGTAGTACGCTCATACACACAGAATCACTCTCGCTTTACTTGCTGCTGGCATGCACAGCAGTGTGTGTGTGTTTTGCTTTGATCATTTCCAGCACGCACATATCCACACACCAAAAACGAGTATAAAATGCAAGTGGCGTCGTGAGATTTCAACTATTTGTGAGAAGTCGTACATTCGCTCTTATTGCTAGTCGGCGTGCAGGAAACCATTGATCAATCTCTCCTCAAAGTTTTTTTTGACACCTGAATAAATATTCAATTGTTCGTTTTTTCTCATCTCCGAAGTTCCTCTTCAGGTTACCAATCATCTTATTTTCTATCTGTTTTAAACATCTCGGAATAATACATTCTGTTCAAAGAATATTTTGGATTCCAGAGTAAAGGGAGCTTTGTTTTCATTTCAATTTTGATATTCAAATTGGAGAGACGACGATGCATCACCGAGAACGATCTCTCACTGAATCTCGGCACTGAACAGCATTTACTATCAATAAAGGTAACAACCAAAGAAAGTGATTTTTTTTCATTTCATGTAATTGATTCTAAAATTCTACTAAGAATATGTTGGTATTCTGACTATTCTCGTAATTTCATCGTCTGATTAAATTGGGATGGTTTGGATACATGAATCAAGTACGTAATTTGATTCGTGTGATAATCTGATCAAAAGAGATTATGAATTATTAACTCCGAAGCTTTATTTTCAACAATAGCTTATTTTGGACAGCTCGGTTTACCAACACAGGGACGGATCCAGGATTTTTTTAAGGGGGTGCATTTCCGCTCAGATAAATCTGACAATCGAAAAAAGAAATCCCGAATGAAGGTGATCCAAGCCACTTAAAGTCTTGCTTCCCGACATATTCCCCAACATTATTTTATATGGCTCTAAAGAGGGGGGGGGGGACACGAGTCGGATGTCGAGGGGGAGGGGAAGATGAGTCTTTCCTTGGATCGACCACTGTACCATCAGGAGGCCACTTTAGTTTTTAACAAGCGGGTCCCATTGCATAGAGGTTACTATTATAGTAGCTTTAGTTTCCAATGGTAACTTCCCTGAAATCCTTGATTCTGATTGGCTGATTAGCATTGTTACCAGTAGATGGTAAAAGTTATTATATAATAGTTACTTTTATGCAACGGGGCCCTGTTCTACTAGTCGACCTTGCATGATACAATATTTTATCAACAACCTCCATCTTCATACATCTGTCATCTGTAAGGAAGACAGATGATTCCAGTGTGACTCATCTTGGTATCAAACCCATGATCTTCCAATAATGAGGCTCATAGCCTACTCCACACCCTAGCCACCAAGTTTGGTTATGTACTAGTATGTCATTGTGAAGTTGATTTATCACGTAAAAGTCATGTATTCATTACTTCATCAGACAAATCATTTCATACCCGCTTCCATGAGAAAATAATTTGCACTCATCATGAACCATTTTTTTAAATGTGAATTTATGGAATCAATAATGCATGCCATAGTGGGATAGCTGGGTCACAAATTCATTTTTTTTTTAAAGAATAATAATTGGTATAGTTTCAGAAAATTTAAATCCCTTCTCCGAGTAATTCTATTAACCCTTCCTGAAACCCACCCATAGCAATCACAAGCCCCTGTATGCGTTCTCTCCTGGCATCTGATAGTTGCATCTGATGTACCAGAGAGAGAGGATTGGGGCAGGGGCCTAGGAACGATTTTCTACGAAGAGGTGCTGGTTTTGTTAATGATAAATAATTTGACCAGCAAAAGAAAATAATAAATTAAGAAAAGGTTCTCACTTCCGAATAGATGTGATTCTTTATGAAGAAAAAAATTGACAAGCAAAAAACAAATTACTCCCTAATGAAGGTATACTTTGTCAAACCCCTCCTAATTATATACTTTAGTGTATGCGTAGCATAATATACAACAGCATTTTCAGGGAGTAATGGGCAGTATTTTGGGTGATTCAGCCCCAGCACCCTGCTTCTTAGAGCCAAAGGAGTGTTCATTATATACTTCGGTTTACTTGGCTCGGGAGCTTCCTTTGATTTGATGACTGTTTCGTTTTGTGTTGAAAGAGAGAAAACGGATAATGGAAATGCAAATGATATCCTTGACAGCGAACTGAGCGAAATGTTCTCATTTGACCCCACTTTCGTTTTATTAGCAAGATGAGGCGCCGTTGAACTTTTCCTGGATGGCTAGCGTAAGTATTCTCGTCCGAGAAAAGAAAGATGTATTAAAAGCAAGTCACCTTATTCGGTCTTATATTAGCCCAATCTCTCTGGCTGAACTTCAAAAAAGAGTGAGGAGTGCACGTCGTAGTTAGCCGTTCACTTTTAATCAAAGATAATGTACATTTTGTCCTTCGAGTATTTTCATTAAAAAATATAGAGGAGCGGGGAGTGGGAAGGGTGATATCGATTATATGTTTAAAAGGACTAGTTCACTGGGTTCGTTTTAGATTTAGATTTGTGCCACAAATCTAAAACGACAAATTTTGTGGCATGGCGTACTGAGGTCGTGACATTGGTAAATTTAGAGATTTAGCACTGGCCTACTACCATGGTCGTTCTTCTTGTTTGGGAAAACTATTTTCCAGAGCCTGCGCCATAGAACGTGTCTATGTCGAACTGTATTCGAGTGGATAATGCACATATAAGCGTGTGTGTGTGTGTGTATGTGTGTGTGTGTGTGGTATGCCCTGATGTGGTTTCTAATTTATCACCAGAACACGTTGCCATAGCAACTTTTGGTGGAACCTGTCGCTGGGATCATTATTTAATTTTCAGTCGGATAACGAACTGCGGAGTAAATTTCGTCCGATTATGAATCGTGGAATTATTGATATCAGTCAGTGGGATAGCTACCCAGAGATCAATCAAGTTATTTCTTTGGGAGTTTTCGCAACCACTACATAGCCGCTTTATGGAACGTAGATAATCTATTGTCAAAAGCCCTTCACGACAAAGCAGCCTTCGTCGAAAATCGGGGAATCAAGTCGTCCGTGACTCTGGACAAACGACATATTTGCAATTTTTCGTCAGCTCCGAAACTTTTGACGATCAGCTGTCCGGGTTCACCAATTTTCGACGAAGGCTGCTTTGTCGTGAAGGGCTTTTGACAATAGATTATCTACGTTCCATAAAGCGGCTATGTAGTGGTTGCGAAAACTTCCCAATACATAACTTGATTGATCTCTGGGTAGCTATCTCACTGACCTCTATAAGCTGTTCATTGTAATTTGACAGGCATTTTCAAGAGATTTAATGGGGGAGTGATCTGTGTGTGGTCTCTCATTGACTGTGTGTTAAAAATACATAGTCTTAAAATACACGTTTTCAGATATTTACTAATACTAGAGAGAATAAATTGACCTATAATTTTATTTGTATATAGAAACTAAAATGTTTTGAGAGGAAAAGTAATTGTTTTGCTACTTGGTAACATAATTATTGCAGTATAAAAGTATTGAGTTCTAAATTAAAATGTTATCATTCAAGTGGGTCTATGTTACTAGACTACACTAACATAATGGTGACTACGGTCATTATTAAGCGATCGATTCGTGTTTTACAGTGTTTGTCTCATTTAGTATTTACATTCCATATTATGCAAAGTCCACGTTCTTCATTTATTTCAAATTATGAAACCATGCATTCCTTGAGTGTAGTTCACGATTGACTTTTACCTTCATTTCTTGTTAATCGACTTTAATTTTAAAGGTCGTGTTTTTCTTTGAATAAAATTATTTCAAATGGTGGAAGTGAGATCACTAAAATGTTCACTTGTCACGATAACTCTTATTTTAATAAGTTTTATTTGTATATGTTTCAGTGTTTATAATGTTTATGCTGATAATTCTAATTTACTTCCATTATCACAAACAAGTATTTACATGTAAACCGTACTAGTATCGAGATATAGATATTTTTTTCACATTTTCGTTCATCTTTTCACAAAATTCGAATGTATAAGCACTTCAATACAACTGACTTGTTATTTTTAATAGCATCAAACCAATTCGTATTATTCAGCTAAACTTCGTAATCTTTTTAAATTGCTAAATCTTTATTTTATATTTTTAAACCTTTTTTGTGAGGCTGCCATCAATATCAAGCTTAACAGCTCACGATGGCGGTCTTCTGCGTTCATCAATTAATGTTGTTTTATATTATTAAAAAGTGAAGTATAATTATGCTCACATGTTTTTTAGTATTAATCATATATTTTTATTATATTGTATACATTATGGATTATTTTGTGTATTGCTAATAATGTAAATACATTTCATATTGTATTATTTTGAACGCAGTAATGAAATAAAACAAACAAAACAAACAAATAATATGTATATTTATTTTATAATCTTCATTGGCTTTGAAAATTACATGATGTAATGGCACATGTAAAGAAAAACATAGGGTCATATTAAACAGTCGATCTAAAAATTATCTTCAACCAACGCTCTTTAAAGAAAAAAAAAAAATATATATATAGATGTACCCGAATGATTAAATATGACAAGGTTAGTCATTGCCACTACAGAACTTAAGTAATAAAACCACTTTTTTCCTGAGCAGGTGGCGTCTTTTATACAATCTTGTTTGGAAGAAAACCTCGAGAATGACATGAATATACATATTACAAATGAAAAGTGGACACCTCACTTTTTGAGAGGAAATCGTTTGATCCATGCTCAAACACCAAATCAATCAGGAAGCAGTATTTTATATATATAGCTTTTACCAATGCGAACGACAAGCCCTTAGAATCGTTTTACAGAGAAAAACAAGCAATATTCATAAATCACGCTACTCGCTTCCAGATATTGCTGACACGTCCACATTTCAGAGATATTTCATACGTTGCTTGTTATTCATTATAGCCGAGCAATACGAGTGATATGCATTCAATTTGTGGAGCAACCCTTTCGACGCCAAACAATATTCATTACGCGGTGTGAGTGCTAACCGCGCTGTGGATAATAAGGACATGGAATATGGATTTCTATATATTATTATTACTATTGCATCGATACTATGACTCACGGAAATATTACAGCTTACCAAGAATAAGCTCAGAGTACGAGCTGCATATATCAAGGTATCTCAGTATTGGGGTTGGTCTAGTGAGGAGGCAGGGCAAAGCTGAGAACAAGTTTTGAAAGAGGGGTGCTGGTTTGGAAAAATCAAAAGCAAAAAAGGAGGGGGTTACTCCAAAATCAATGTAATTTTAGTACGAAAAAAATGACGAGCAAAAAAAAAAGAAATTTGACAAAATAAAAAAAATGGTCATCCCTACAAAATAAAGGTAATTTTGGTTCTACATTTTAAGCATACCAACCCGACTTCCATCCAGGGGGTGCTTCAGCACCCCCTTCCTTGGGCCATTTGAGGAGGGAAAGGTTGAGAGATGAGTCGAAGATTGGGACATTCATGAACACAATATGTTTCTCGAATGAGCAAACACGGGTGTGGCCCTTTTCACATTTTACTAGTATAAAACTATTTCTGAACCATTGAATACGCTGAAAGATCTAGAATGGAATTAATGTTTCTCCAGCATTTTGATATGACATTATTAGTAAAATATATGATAATGGATTGCTCCAAGCAACGTATATACTTTTATTGTATGTCTGTGGTGCCTAAGACCTTTTTCACGAAAAAGAAATGACCTAGAGAGGACGCTGAATATCTTGAAATGCGAATTTAATTGTCACAATTAATCAACGGATGAAGAAGATTTAACTACTAATGCACATTTGTGAGAGAAAAAAATCGATGTTGCTCTAATATAGCTCATATTATTAACTTTTAGGAAGGTTTTAAACATCAAATAGAATCATTTACGTCTTTTAATCTTTCAAGTAGCCTGATTGGCCTCGACGTATTTGAATGGCTTCTTGGTTTCGGGCAAACCTGGGATTCACGACCTTGCTTCTTTTATCCATTTTCTTCCAGACTAACGATTAATACAGCAAAATATATCAATCATGACCTCAAAAGCGTCAACCCCCGACTCGGAAATAAGCGCTCCGGACGAGAACTGTTACCGGCTGGTGGTCCTTGGGTCGCCGAAAGTCGGAAAGACGGCGATCGTCAGTCGTTTCCTGACTGGAAAGTTCGACGACAGTTACACCCCAACCATCGAGGACTTTCACAGAAAGATCTACAAGATCAAAGGGCAGGTCTACCAACTCGATATCCTTGATACGTCAGGCAACAACCCATTTCCCGCCATTCACAAGCTATCGATACTAACAGGTAAGCTTGTCATCTGTATACATCTTACGATTTCATTAAAATACCGATCGCCTCCTAAAAAGTATCGCAATCTTGTCGTTGAAGATATAGATATAATTGCAATTCGACGTAGGATGATTAACAAACATGTAATAAAAATAATGATGCGCGCAATAATCATGATAAGGAAGCGAAATCATGGTAAACAAAAAAAATGTAAAATTTGAATCTTGCAAACTCGAAATAAAGCGCGGGTGTGATCCATCGGGCATAAAGGCATCACCTCATTGCAAATTGTTGATTTCTCTGTTTGCAAAATGTTGACGCCCTCTCCTTGTGTTGGCATGATCCAACTCTGCATTCATCGTTTAGTTCAGTTTTGAAATGAAATCAAAATAATATAATAGCACGTGATGTACGAATGATGAGTACATTAGTTCGGACGAGATGGCATTTTACATTCAAATACTGAAAGAAGAGGTAAAACACATTAAGTTACATTGTATATCAAGTTATAAAAATATGTCGCCATGTTTAACAGGGAACATCTATTTTGTTGCTTCACACCGTCGTGCCAGTATTCACACACCAGCATTAGGCGGTATATGAGGCAGGTGGCTTTGATATTGTGGGTATCAAACCTGTATTACAACATGCATTAAGCAGATGCGTCATGAATGTGGAGTAAACATGTGCCTTGCATGTTCTGGGGCCATTTTTGTTTTAAATCTAAATAGTATCTTAATGTAAGGAGCTTCAGCAGTCTGTTATATATATCTTACATACTTATTACAAACATCCATTTTAACTGATAAAAAGCACGCATTGAGCAAGAAGTTTTATCATTCATAAGAGCATTTTCAGGGTAGTTAGAGACTAGCGAGGTTTTGCACCGCGATGCAGAACGATTTCAAGAACATAAAAAATATATATAGTCAAAAATACAGATACAATTAAAATTAATCACATATATAAAATTTGCACAGTAAATTATTGATAAAGATGAATAAATAACAGAAGAATGCATATGATTAATTGATAAAATTATTCCTGCTTAAACACTTAAAACACGATAAAATAATGGTAATTGAAATAAATTCATGCAGATTAAACGTTTAAGAATGTTCAGTTTATTTCAGTTAAGATTTGTAATGTTTTTTAAGCACACGTACAATAGGGAGTGCTCTGTTTCTAAATCTGTTTGTCTTGCATTTAAATTCATTATGTTTGTTTGCATTTCGAAAGTTATAATTTCTTTGAGGAGGTAACCAAGATTAACATAACGTTTTCTTCCACTGATGTTCTATCCAAAAGTATTTATAGATGACTACAAATGGGATAGGTGAGCATTGAGAACAAATACAGGAATAGGAAATTTTAACGAGAAAAGCAACAATGATCTTCAAATCTCACGAAATATAACAAGATAGATATGAAATCTGGGCAGAAGGTGAAACAATGATGTATGAGGGTAGGGAAACGTTATAGAATTGAATAATGACATGTGATAGACACAAAGCAGACAGAAGATGAAAATTGCTCGTCGATGAGTGGAACTCATTTTGATTCATCTCTCATAAACGCCAATATTTTATCTGAAATTCAAGCCTTAAATAAGAGTATTCCAAATGAAATTGTGTGGAGATTAGGTTAATATCTGCTAAAGGTGGGGTGATATTAACTGCTGCTGCTGGAAACAGCTTAACCTCTGGACCAATAAAACTTTTGTGCTGGGAACACCCTATCCAGTAGGCAATGAGTAAAGTGATAATCAAACTGATTAATGCAGATTAAGACATACTTTTCTGTTACCCTTGCTCCTCGGTCTGGCCATTTTTCCCCTTCTGCATTTTGAATGACGCTGTGATTTATATCACAGAACCAATAGAAAACTCATCAACTCAATTTACAAACATCCCTTGATAGACGAAAACTATGTTTTGTGCTGACTTCAAGGTTTATTTTTTAAAGACGCGCTATTTATTTTTCATTAAGCGTAACAATATTCACATTGACAAAGAATAGTATTCCATTTGCATTTGATAGTAATAGTAAGAACTAAGCATCAACAAAGTCTGATTAAACTCCAGATCGACCGACCCCCCCCCCCTCCCCGACTGCCCTCGTAAATAAGAACAACAACAACTCTCCATATTTTGCATCTCTAAACTTCTTTATCAATAATCATGATATGGGGCTGAGACTGTTGGGTTATTATCTCTGTTTTAGTGCGAGGTAATCCCGACTAACCACTGCTTAGTTACTGATCTTTTTAAGTGGGGCAGTAATTACTCGTAAATCTCTGCAGTTCTCAACACACACACACCCACACACACATGAAAGACGGGAAGGCCTGTGGCAGTAAAGGAGGAATGGAACATTGTAAGTCATGATAACGTCCAGCTTGTCTTAGAAAACGAAGGCGTTATGCTAACGTTAACGCCACAAAATGAATTGTCGACATTACAGTGCTTGACGATGGTCGTTTTGAGGGATGATAAGTTTTATAGCGGCATAATGTAGGAAACAAAACTTTAGATAGGCCCTATACCAAATGTCAAACGAGTGTAGGAGAAATGGTTAGAATGAATACATAAAATCCCACTCTCCCTGCAGAATTGATGCGTCATAATAAATATATCCTTTTTCAGCCCCACGGTGTCCCAATGGTGATCAGACCCAAACATGCATATTAAACTAATAATGTACTGTACGTAAAGGTTATGATGTTTTGGAAAATGGCATTCAGTTGTGTTTAGTCTGATCATCTTTGTAAATGTAGAGATAAATGACGAGGGAAAATTGTTAGGTTTTTCCCCAAATAATCTTAAATCCTTTTTTTTTTCGACAAATTTCTCGAGACGTAGAAAATAGCCCGTACGGGGAAAACTGAGCTGTATTAGTTTTCAAAGGATTTTATAACACCCCAAAATGGTGAGTTTCAATAATGATAACAATAATGATGATGATGATACTGATGGTGTTGTTGATGGGGATTTGATGGTGGAAATGAAAATAATAAATACAATGAAATCACTTTGAATATCATATGCATCCTAATATATATATCATATTTTTATTTCTAATTGAGGTTTCTTATAATGAGCAGAGGTAGACATATCGGGCCCTTATTCTGAAGTCGGTTTTAACTTAGGCCATGGTGTAATGCGGTGTTAACATTATGGGAAGCCAAAAACTTTTAAAAATTCATTTACATTATCTGTTTCTATCTTTACTGGGCTCTTTATTTCAGTTTAATGGTGAAGAGAACAGTTTCAGTAATTATACTGTGACAAATGTGAATAATTTGAGTAACAAATGGGCTGACAAATTGAAGTTGTACTATGAGATGCGTGTCACAATTGGCTATCCATAGATAAACCGCAACTTTAGACCAGAGTTTAAATTAGACCCGAGTTCAGAATAGGAGTCATTGCAGTTTGATACGCTTAATAGCTAAGTGTACATAGCTCATCTTCATTAGATATGAATACACTTGTACATCACTAAGGGGGAAGTTTATACTCCGTCTGACGACGACCCAACCATTCAGTTATGAATTTTATGATAATTTATGCAACATATTTTCTGACGACTTTCTCGTGACATGTCTCAACGACACTACACTGCAAAAACCGGTGTTGATTTAACACCGTCCCGGTATCTATACACTGTAAAAAATTAAGTGCTAATTTTGCACTTAAAGTGCTTGTATAGTGACTGCACTACGAGTGCTGATTTTCTAGTTTAAATTTGAACTAAAAAATCAGCACTTGTAGTGCAGTCACTATGCAAGCAATGTATGTGCTAAATTAGCACTTCCTTTTTCACAGTGTATCGAAAAACACAAGAAAAGCGTTGACACTACACCAGTTAAGAATCAAACCGATATTGTTTTAACACTATAATTAGTGTTGCTTAGATGACAAATTGGTGTTAGCCTAACTCCAAACCGGTGTTGTTATAACACCTCTCTGATGTGGACCGATGTAGATACCAGGTTGATATTAGATTAACACCGGCGTTTTGCAGTGTACAGTATAGTCAATGGCAAAACAAAATGTGTATCAGATTAAAATATACAGTCGTTTGTCGTTGGAATAATGATGTAGACGGATCGTTCGGCTCAATATTTTGTCGTAGCACTTGTTTAAATAGAATGACACGTTTTTGAGAACATATAATCACAATGTCGGCTTACATGGGGAAAAATCATAGGTGCATTAAGAACCTTCTTCCGAAATTTTTGAGAGCAAACTAGCGAAAAAAGGGCATTTTTATCCATTATTGTGAGCATCATTTTCGCCAGTGCATCTGTTAAAAAAATGTTCAAGATCCCTTTTGTTCGCTTTAGAGATTATCTTGGAGAATACATGTAATGTCAGTCAATATGGTTGTGGAGAAATGATATTAGATCACTCAAGTTGTAATGAAGAAGAAACACGACTTCTTTTTCTAATATTTCACGTGATATATAGTTTTTATCTTTTATGTCTTTGAATGGGACTTTGAATGAAAAGACAACAATAAATTGTTAACAATCAGTTTCATTCTTACATTCCTTCGATCAAGTCTCTTACCAATTTTCATATTTAACAAAAATGGAGGTCCTTCTCTTTTTTGAGCTCTTTTATTACACGACACGCTGGCGTCCTTTTTGAAAAATCTCCTCCTTCTTTTAGGATGCCATTGACCTTTTCTCAACACTTTTGAAGCAACATCCTCGATATTTCCTTGAGAGTGAAATGATAAAAGGAAGGTGGTTTTATCTGTCGAGGACGGTAATGGGTAGATTGTTATCGGAAAGACGGTATTTTAACCGTACGGATATAAAACGTCTCCTTTGATTGGGAAGATACCGGTTTGAAGAGCAGATGAAGGTACCCTTAACGTATCAGCTTGATGAAGTGGATTATAAATGAAAGCATGAGGAGAAAAGGGAGATGAAAGTAACGGAGCTGAGAAGAGAGAGATACTGTGTGTGTGTGAGTGAGTGAGGGGAGGGTGAGTGCGTGAGAGAGAGAGAGAGAGAAAAGGAAAGAAATACTTTGAGTAAAGAGGAGAGGATATGAAGATAAACTGAAAAGAAAGAGGAGTTCAGAGACTGATGGGAAAATAAAGAGGCTTATACAAGTGAAGGATCAGGATTTCTACCCGAAGGAAGAGAGGAAAGAAAGAGAGAAGAGAAGAGAAGGTATGTGTGTGTGGGAGAGAGGGTGAAGGTGTGAGTGTGGGTTTGAGCAGGTTTAACTTAAAATTCTTAAATGATAAAGAGTATAGAAATAGACAAGGGATACGAGATGGAGTAGTGATTTAAGAATGGCGGGAAAACGGTAAAAACGAGGAAAAAGTGAGTGATCGAAACATTTAAACTGTGGTTTTAATGCGCTTAAAGATAACAGTAGTAAAATATTCATGAATTGATAGATATATATTAATAAATAGATTTCATGACTAAATCTAACGTTACTCAGTTGCTACGGTTAAATGGAAAGGTGATTATCAAGGGGGAAGTATGTTGAAGAACTCATACAAACTTAGGCGGACATTGCACGTAGGGAAAGGAGGAAGACTTCGAATTAAGTGAATTAAGTTTTGACAAATTAATGATCTCTCAGGTTTCAACTTTAATGTAAGTGTTAAACATCGTCATTCGAAATGACTACATTGCCTCAAGTCATTATAGAACAAGGTTTCAGTCAGGCTGGCGCCAACCAAAGCAACGAGATAACTGTCAAAAAAATGAAGATAAATACCTGATGGAATACTCTTAAGACTCTGCATCAATGTTCATTAAATGAACTGAATGATACGTGAGCGTTCAAACGTAGATCGCTGCCGATTTGATTGATTATAGCGATCGATAAAAAATAACATTCAAAATGTGTTATTTCGTGGATAATGGTAATGAATGAGTATTTTTAGACCATCCTTTTTCAGTTACTTTTTTTCCTTCATCTGATATCAAGAGATTTCAAAATTGAATAAATATGGAATGCTTTCGATGCTTGGATAATGAATAAAATTACATCATAGTCACTGTAAAGGAAATTAATAGAGTTTTCTCCTTCTCTTTCTCTTGTAATGCTGGAGTCCCTTCCCACCCGCTCTGGATTTTTCCTGTATGACCACAATAGCTAGGCATGTTTACAGTAGTATATATTTTAGTATCTATATCAAGCATATTATTGAAAAACTGTTAAAAAAACACACTGGCACATTAGCCTTTCACGCTATGTAGAAGAATACCATCTTTTTGGGGGTAAAATGAAAGCAGAAATCTATATTTCTTTTATTCCATCATCCAAAAAAGGGTACTTTACATTGTTAGTGTTTCTGATGGGGTGGTTATTGTTGATGTCATATTCAACTCTATCGTTGCAGGCGCCAACACTCTTGCTTTAATCATTTAGCGTTATTAACCCTTCAATTTCCAAGATCTTTGAACAATTGTCAATTTTGAAATTATTTGAAGTTCCAGGACAGTATATCTATTTGTATTGCTCTCCATTATTACAGTGAACTCAGATTCACTGCTTATACCTGATTGACAAATCATTTATCTTACACTGTGACCATGAAGTTTATAACGACCGTCCAGCAAAAAGTGTGCATTAATAATGACAGGTCAATTTCCTACAATTATACCTTAAGTGGTTTAATCACTTTCAGTGAGTGGAAAAATACGGAAAAAGCTATAATATTTCGAATCATGCAAGTAGTCTCTGTATTATGGTATAATTTACTCATTTATGATGAATCAAACTTGCATGGCCCATAGGGTGACATTGCATAGGTTTTTTCCTCTCTTCCAAACACAGATTGTTTGCTAATATAACCGTAATTCCCTTGCACTTGACTTTATGCGTACGCGTTACAGTATGTTTAGTGTAAAAATTTATTGTCAATTTACAATGTATTGATGAATGGTATATATAGGCTCTATAGACCTAGCCTCGTTTAAAATTGACGCTTTTAAACCATCCTCGACGGAGCAAGTTGACGTTGGCCTTACATTAAACCTTCGCATTAATATTATGTAGAGAACCATGGAGTCCCTAATTAGGAACAGTTCGCAACCATTTCCGGTTTTGCTTGTCTGTGAAATGAGATGTCCGTATATTTTTTTTTTGCAGGAGTTCCTGCATTTATTGTAAAGTCAAAATAAATTTACAATACATAAACATAATCATAGTATGACATGAAAGTACATTGTAATGTGACAAATTTATAGTAGTGTCATAACAAAATTTAGACATGAATACAATTTAAGGATAAGACAAAGTAGTGAAAAACAAATGCAGTGGCAAACTATATAAGCAAAATAAATGCTTGAGTAATAGCAGCCAAAAGCGCACTTGTAACCGACTCCACATACCCCCCCATCCATTTGTCCCGTTCATAATTATTCAGCTATATGGCATAAATCGGCTATTATATGCAGTTCTCTTTTATGTTATTATTATAGGTTATTAACCCGTTTCTTTCTCTTTGCATATACAAATGCCATTTAATTAAGAAACATGATTAGTTTTGTACTTTATTCCTCTGCATGTATGCACTGCCAGAAAACCGACTGGCATAGATGTTGTTTTAGTGGACAAAATGTAGTAATAATTCAGAATTTTCTTGTCTCATCATACTTTGATTGCCTCGATCGTTCATATTCATTTTACTTTAGCTTGGCTAATCAGCTTTGTGCTGTAATCATACCAAACATAGATCAATCATGGATTTTGGTGTACAGACCCACAGATTATACACGAACGTGCTCTTTCCTTTTCTAATGCTATTGGTTTGTTAATCACCGGCGGGCATGATTATGTTTGCTCGGTATATTTGATCTGCCTATGCTAATTTTCTACCGATATCAAATCAGCGGTCTTTTTCCCCGCCAGGTTGTTCCAATTGCCTTGTTCATACATGTGGCATTATTAAATTTGATTGTTAATCCACATATGGCTTTAGAAATGAAATCATTTATGAATGCTCACATGGCAAAGCCTATTCATCTCAGAAAACATGCATTATATCAACCTGTAAATGTCATACCATACCCGCTTCTATAAGCAAAAATATGTTCCGTAATGAAACATTAAAAATTGAAATTTATTAAAACTTTATTGAAACTTTATTACATGAAATAATATTTAGCGGCTGCTACACAAAGTCAAAAGATTAAAATTCATTTCTTTCTTGTTCTTTTAATGATTTTT
Source organism: Lytechinus pictus (assembly GCF_037042905.1). Taxonomy (NCBI): domain Eukaryota; kingdom Metazoa; phylum Echinodermata; class Echinoidea; order Temnopleuroida; family Toxopneustidae; genus Lytechinus; species Lytechinus pictus. The sequence goes on along the minus strand of NC_087254.1, from coordinate 14,593,203 downwards.
GTCGAACCTTCGCAATTTTCCCCCAGCTTTTATTTAAACATAATTATCTTCAGGGAAAACTTCTCCTTTAGGAAGTTATAGGTAACCCAAAATAAAATCGTCACTACCAGTCATTACTTTATGTCGTACAATGAGGGACATAATATGGTAGTATTCAGTGAAAGATAATTATCAATAAAGTATTATCTGAATATTTTAATTTTAATATTGCACCCATATTATCAACGAAACAATTTACTGCTCTATCTCTGTGTGAATACCCGCGAGTTTGTGAAAATTGTAATGTTATAAAGGTGACTTGGCTGACTTGGTGACGAATTGCCCGAGCTACCATATACCCGCCAAAATGAAAACTGGCTGATTGATGATTTCGTGATATAAAGTGCGTAAGGGTTCGAGGCGACGCGGTAACGAGGCTATATTTAGAGATAAGTAACAGGCTCTTACTTGTGTAGCATCTCATTCAATGTTCCTGTCGACTACCCGTCATGTGTAGTGTGACGCAGATATTTGTGGCAAATAGGCTGAGGGTTAATCTGTATATAAATTATGTGTCCTTATATCCTTTGAGTTGCACCAGATTAGAGTGTTTGGTGTCATGTAGACCAATAATGCCTATATCTTTGTACCAACATCATTTTAAAGAGGAGACTAACCTTGATCAGTGGCGTAAAGATGGGTGGGGGCGCTTGCCCCAAAATTTTCATGGACAAAGAAAAAAAGAGAAAAGGAAAGAAGAGGGGAGAGAAAAGAGTGAAATGTCATATTTGTTTCCTGAATATCATGTCAAAATCTATCACAAAATTGGATTTTCGATTTTAGTTCGCTCGCGACTTTTTATAATATTTTCCCAATACGCCATAGGGGCCTATCTTGTCTCTCTTTAGCAGTTTTAAACGTTAGGAAACTATGGAAATCCCCCAAATTAGTATATTGAGAAAAGTATATATGGACTAAATTCTCAAGAACTTGTACTTTTTTTATCAAAATTTTATTATTTTATCCATAAGCACATTTTCCTCACATGGGATTTTGATTTAAAAAAAAACTCGTCTTTATATAAATTTAGAAAAAATGACTAGTCTCAATCTTTATTTGAGCAAATAGAAGAGTTGTCCCTTCCTGTACACGTTACATCGATGTTACCTATGTTGGCAGTTTGAAATCCCCCTTAGGTTATTTGATGATTACAGCTTTTTGCTGCTTTTAATCATTTGTGTTACTTTCTTATTGTGTTAAATTATGTTCAGTTTTCTCCTTTTTCGATTTTCTGCGTTTATTTTAATTACTAGGATGTGATTTAGGACTACCATGGCTGAACGAGTAAATTATGGTTAATATTTTTAAACTTACAATAATTACGTAACATCAGAGTGCTTTGAAAAATATATGTATACTCACAAAATGCATTTACTTTTTAGCATTGACATGGCCAATTTTTCTTTCACGGTTTTATATACTTGTAAAAGAATTTGCTATCAAAAATGATATTTTTTGCATAACTTGTTTTTGTTACGATATTTTATATACTTCGACATGAAGAGTTTAGAATGTCAAGCTCGAATCCATTGCTCGTTATTATATTCATTTCATGTTTGGATAGTCGATATAAAGTGATATCTGGCTTGAGGAGGACAAAAAGCAATTTCTGTCAACACCAATTCATCATCTTTTATTTGCTGATATTAGAGACGATCTATGTACCGCTGCCATCAAACGGTCTCGTTTTAACCCCTTTTCTACCGAGAGGAAATAATGTTCATGTTTATGTCATTTAATTCCATGTGCAGGTACAGCTGCTTTCAAAACAATTTTCATGTTACTTATGGGATTCCAATTGTTAAGAATACAAATATATTCCGATGGTCGGACAGATTTTACAGTAGATTATTAGGGCACTGTCATGATTCTTGTTAAACTTTGAAATGTTATAATGAAAATAACCTGAATCAAATTGAATAATAATTAACCTTAATGGACAAGAGAACATTTTCTTAGAAAAAAACGTTTTCTGGAATTTATATCACATGACATAATCAACTTGGGAGCTGTTCGCATGGGACGCTACAAAAATAAAACTTTAAAATTCCAGAACTTGATTTATTAGTTTACGGATATTCGCAAATCTTTTATTAATGTATGTTTATTTCTGGTTTTTACTAAAAGCCGAAATTAGGTCAGGGTGAAGTTCTTATTCAAAATCCTGTTAAAATAGGAAGTAAATATAAAAAATAATCAAATCGTACGTGTCATTTCATACGTATTATTCTGCTGAAATATGAAGTAGTAGTACGAACACCAAATCTGATTCAATATGGTAAAAAGATTCAAATCCAGTGATAGATTATCTTAGTTTATGCATGTATAATTATGTTAACACGTGAATCATTTAAAAACCCACAGCTATTAAGCCCTATACAGTAACAATTTGTTCTTCTTTTGCTTTAAAGCTGCCTAATGTCACGTGTGCTCTTATGTTTGAATTGAAGCACGACGCCATCGACTACGATAACCTACTCTCCCTCTCATCACTTTCCCGATTGAACCTCAGTTAAATCTGATACACTTAATTGTCTTGATGCCTTTGGGGGTATAACATCAATTACCGCGCCTCAAAATGTGCCTAAAACGCTTGCTAAGCCACAATAATACATGCAGTCCTTCTCTTGAATAAATGTGTATGTACACACTGTTAGAGAATTTATCCTTAAAATAAAAGAAGTTCCTGCAGCAGAATCTCGAGAACACCTGTAATCTTACCAGATTGCATAATCTTACAGGAAATTGGTATTTGGTGTATGGAACCTTACAAATTTCCTTTAATAAAACACCCTATTCCCCTTTTTAAACATACCTGTTCTATTAAATTGCAGAAAAAATCATATTTTATGAATTTACAGAATGATTCTGATATTGCTTTTTGCAAAATCTTCTTTCTTTTTTTTCCTGTAAAATCCGGGTTTTTTTTTTTTTACAGTGCAGCGACTTCATTTTCTTTGTTAACCATACAATAAAAGTATATATTCTCATTTTATTTTATCATTTTGAATAAAAAAAACATTTTTTATGAAGTTGTATAACATAATATTGAATTGGAGCTTAAAAGAGAGCCCAAAAAAGTTACTTGTTTTGGTAGTATAGTCATCCCGTCCACGCATGAACAAAATGATAAAAAAAAACAAATCTTATTCTATACCAAACTAATGTTCATAACAAATATGTTATAGTTGTTGGCATGTGGTTATTCATTGTTTTTGTTCTTGTGTTTCTTTTTTTTTTATCATCATCATTTCACCGCTAATCTTGATGAAAATTTCAACGTTATTTTCTTTCTATATAAATAAATTTAACTTTTTGTAGTGGGGGACGTGACCTTTAATGACTACCCGTTTGTTCTGTAAATGATGATTAAAATTCAAACTACAAACACTAATATGAAGACTTGCATGTATTCTAAAAATGAACGATTTGAAGCTATATAAATGTATAAGCCATTAGACCTGCGTCTGCTCATTAAATAAATCGATGGTCATAATAAAAGGTCTCGTTTGGGTGATTATTTATAGAAAAGGTGCTCTTCGAGATAAGCGGGAACTCGCTCACATTACATAACATGTTTACTCCCACGGACTAAATATAGAGTATTTTACAAAAAAAGTTGTTATGCGATAAGGAATCGTCATTATAAATGCGATTTAAACAAAAATTGATCAGAATTGAAACAACATAGTAATTATGAAAGTAAATGGTGGGAAAGCAGTGAAGCCAAATGTTAATTATTGTCCAAGATCAGTTTCCATGCATTCCATTATTTTATAGTCTCAGATTGTTCAGATCAAAATTTAAGACTTCTGTAATTGAATAGGCATACTCCATATAGTTCTAATCAAAGTGACTTTGAAATTTTATTTGTTATATTATATTCATTATATTTTTGGTACATTTTAATTACATTTTAAAGTAAACTTTAAAACTTATCCCTCATTTCGAGAAAATGTGAAATTACACCTTAATGCGACATTTTATATATGGTCAATGATTACAAAAATCCCTCAAGAATTGGTTGCTATACATGGCATAGCCAATGATAAAAGTCTTTTGAAAATAGAATAGAGACTTAAGACGTAATACGTGTACCATATTATCTCCTGATGGAAACTGAAATAACGGTGAACAGTTGGCGAAGATGAAAGGAGTATAGTAGAAAAGAACGGTAATTCATATTCATTTCCATGGCAACGAAACCCCTAGGGAGAAAGGTAATGGATTAATTACTTCTGTATATCATTGTTATAGTAGAGGTCATTGAAATAGACTCAGCGGCATGTAGATCTTTTACCAATTGCTAATACCAGCTAATAATATTATGGATAGGTGTGCAAGTAAGTATTCTCATTTCATGGTGTGGTTAAATACGAAAATATAAGTATATAATTAAATTTTTATCACATTCAGTCGTGATTTCTAATGCATACACAGAAGCAGTATGAGTATAAAAAAAGTAAAGTAAAATCAAACTTAAACGAAAAGTATCATTCTTACACAACCTGGTCTACTTTATGAACTGACGGTTGTTCTTTGTGAGTTTGAAGAGTGAAAAATTTGGAATAAAAATGTTCATATTTTAAGTAATAAAACAAACCTGAAGATTGCTGTTATTTCTAAAACTATTTATTACATTTTAAACAATAATTGATCAATTCATGTCGTAAATCACATTGTATAAAACAATTTCTATACAATGTTGTTGTTTTTTCGATTTGAAAAAAAAAAATTAGCTTTGAAGGAGAATGCCTCAACAAGTGATAAAATATTATTTTGCGCTCGAAGAGCTATACAATGTAACTTTTAAAAGACATTGTTTTGCTATTTTTTTTTCATTTGATATTTCTAATTGACAAGGATCAGACACAGGGATAGATAAAGAAATTTACATGAAGAACATTGGAATACACAAACAAAGCTCTCTTAAAAAAAAAAAAAATCTTGCCGATAGACAGGTTGGCCAACCAAACAACATATTATGCTTTACCTGTTCAACCTCTCTTCAATTTCTCTGTTACAGATTGAATTTAGTTAAACTGTGAGAAATAAAAACTTGAAATAATTGACTTGTGTGAAGATGCTCGGGGCATGACAAGAATAAGCGCGTCACTGTTGTCGTTTTAAGACAAGAAATGCTTAAATTCAAACCTTGGGGAAATGGAATATCAACCGGACACAACGATTGTCGATGACAATAAACCCCAAGCTTGAGTGTATTAGAAAGGAAGAAACTCAAGAAAGACAAAATTTGATAGCTTAATTGGAGCTTTATTTCATTTTGACTTATCCAAGGGAGACCTGTTTTTCTGAAACAGAATATCATTGTTCCTCGCCGGAAGGGATCAAATGGATCTCATTATCTGAAGACATCGATTCTTTTATTTACTTCCCGTTTCTCGGCGATCCATTGTCTTTGTTTAAGGGGACTTTTTAACCAACAAGTAGTGTGCCAGAGTCATGCTTACAAGCGCCAATGCGCACGTGATATTTAACTCGCAATCCATAAGCTAAGCTAAATACCTAATTATCTCTAACATCCCCTTTAAATACATTTTAAGCACTTGCAGAGTAAAATATATTTATTTGTATGTTTTGTTATGCATATATTCTAACGCTTTTTAATGGAAAGGCACTGTATTAATGCATTAATACATCGGACACACGCCAACTGACCTTCCAACACACCCTCTCACACACACACACACACACACCCGCACATACGCACCTCCATACACACGCATATTTATAAACAAACACACATCAAACGTAAAGAGACAAACAGACGAAATAAGTAAGAGAAAGAGGAGAGAGAAGGAGAACTATGGACGAAATCCAAGGTAGATGTGGAAACATTATTTTATTAAATTGATGTCCAGTGACGAGCCTAGGACGCTATTTGGAGTTTTAAAAAAGAATTAAGAGAACTTATTGTATCAAAACATACACATGTACGAAATACTCTCATGTCCACCCACACGCACACTGTAAAATCTGTGGTGTTAAAACTGACACCAGTTGGTGTTCATTGAGGACCACACCCTGAGGTATTAAAATTACACCCTAGAGATTGAACATAGCACCACAGAGTGTAAATGTAACAACCAAATGTGTTTTGATAACACCTATAGGTGTTAAGCTAACACTGTCAATTTAACACCGGTGTAAAATAACTGATGTGGTCCTCTATGTACACCGGTTAACACCACAGTTTTTGCTGTGCACTCACACGCGCGCCCGCCTTGACCTGTTGCATAACATTTCCACCAAAACAACAACAAAAAAACCTAAAACGCTGTCAATACTTTTAGAACTCAATTCTATTTTGCCTTGCATTAAAGCTCATCTCAAGCTCTGACAAAGAGTCAGTTTTGTGAATTATATTCAAGTAGGCCTGTAACGTTCCACTCCTACGGATTGTGCACTTTTTTCCAACCGTGATTCTTTGTGAAAATTTATCTAGGCATCTATTTTCCTCAGAAAAAAAAAAAATTTTATTCAAAGATATCCCTTCAGGCATATACATTTAATGATTGGATTAGGAAAGTTACAAAGGTTTTACCCTGATTTATTCATTGATATTTTATTATTTTTATTTTTGCTTTCCGAGTTTTTTTTTGGCGAACCAATTGTGTAAAAGTATTTGATATGAGCATTCCAGCCCATACAAAGTTCAGAATAATGGTATCAATGCTGGCATCAAGATTCCTGTACATTGCGAGCCTCCCTGTACACTGTAAAAACTGTGGTGTTAAAACTGACAAATCAAATTTCGTGATAGATTTTTACATATAATATTCAGAAAATAGTATCATATTTCACCCTACTCTCTCTTTCCTTTTGTTTCATTTTCTTCGTTTTTCTTGGTCGTAAAAAAAATTGAGAGGCAAGCGCTCTCAAGCCCCCATCTGTACGCTACTTGTTACTGTTATATATAAAGTTCAGAACAATTTAAGATCATTTGGTGGGAAGAACATGTTTTCTGCAGACAAGATAATGATGCAGTATTTTGCGTGGGTGTATTTCACATCCATAGTGTCTGCTCTTCTATTATCTTACATGCACAAACCTTGTCAACGCAGATATTCCGTCAAAATGATTGTGAAATGTCAAAAAGGTTTTGACATTTTGATTCCGGGCACTTTTAGATCATCTTGTACTTCGGCGCTGTATCATTATCAAGGTTTCAAGGCTATACCATTCAGCGAGTAAAGCGAGGAAACGAGTGACATTGATAAATAGGAAATAGGCCTATGCAACTGCATGCATGGTTTCTTAGAAAGGAACGACATACGGATCGCCGATTTATTATGACATGAAGCGCATTGTTACAATATATTATCAGACTCTCGGCTTATAATTCATGATTCATTTCAATTTTGATAGAATAATATTGAAGGTGTTTTTTATTGGGCGTTTTGGCGTGCCCCTGTATTCCAAGCTACATATGGGGAAGTTACAAATAGATGCAGAAGGTTTGAGGTTCGAGCCCTGGTCACGTCTTTTGGAGGGAGACGCAACAGGTCGGTCCTAGACGTACTTCATCTTATATCTGATTTAAACACCTTAGGAAATACTTAATTACACATACAGACACATAAAAAGTATAATTGTCTGGGAATAATAGTGAATAGTTTGAATCAATGAACGATTTAGAAAAAATAACATCATTTTTTAATTATACAACCATATATTATAACATATTTTTTTTAAATTTATTTCATGTAAATGATAATAATGATGACATTAATTTACCTCACCTCCCGAGTACTTCTTGATGATAATTCAATAGTTCCATTGTGATATATTTTAACTGTTAGTCGTCATAGACCATAATGTATCGTGAGATGTGACGTATATGACTCTTTATGACAGATCAGAAATGTGTACATTTATGTTGATGGGACCTTTCTGTTTCCATTGGTAGTCCACCCTAAACGAAAAGTTCATAACAATAGAGAGAAAAGTCAAACAAGTCAGCTTTAACGCTAAAGATTTCATCAAACTCATACTTAAGATAAGGAAGTAAGAGCATTTGAAATTTGCTTTATTTCATAAAATTGTTGCATGCACTTTATGGCCGGTATGCCATGAGGGAACAGAATACACCACACGCACATCTATTTTGTATTTTATCATATTTATGAAATATGAAATATTCCATTTTTCCTGATTATATTGTTAAACATAGTTGATTTTCCCTGAACATATGGAATTGCCATTTTGTGACGTATTGTGATTTAATTTAACGAAATATTGTATAACTTATACAATAAAATACATAAGAAATGGTGACTACATCTACTCATTTGCATATCACTATGTTGTGTGTATAATGTTTTGCTTGGAATAAGCTGGTAAAAAAATTATGGCAAATTTCTCATTTTCACAAAATGTTCAAATTATCTTAGTAAAGATGATTAGAAAGGTAAACAACAGTTGTTAAAATATCTCACATTAAATTACTTTTTCATGTTTGTGTAAATATGTAAAATAATTTCAACAGAGGACCTTCTGGTTATGAGTTTGGTATTCAGTTGCACAGCCCCGTTTAGTCGAAGCTACAAGTAATAAATTGTTTATCAATTGCTCTTGTGTATGTTTATTTTTTATCGGGGGGGGGAGTGGAGGAGGCTGTTTGCATCAGTTTGCAGCTTTATATGCTAGACTCCTAGAAAAGTAATATCCTGTCCTTTATCAATCTTTCGAAAGAGCCTGGATACCATTCGGTATACACTCTTAAAAATAAATCAGTCCAAAATGATCAGTTAATAGGGTCGGCTGGGTGCAACTGTTATTCTAGTCATATTTGACTATTTTCTAGTCGTATTTTACTAAAATAGAGTTATTTCTGAATAGAAAATATGTCAGAAATATGACTAGACATATCAGTTGCACCCAGCTGACTACTGGTCTAGTCAATTTGACTGAGTTGTTTTAAGAGTGTATTTAACAATAAGTAAAGTATCGCGACTCGCATTTGTATAATCTTACAAAGTGTTGATTGTATGCTATTCACGAAATCGATTGCTTGATTGGCTAATCAGCTCGTTGTCTGGACCGGAAGTGAGCATTGGCTCCACAGAGGTAGCGTCGTTTGTGATCTTCAGAAGGTCTTTCCGTCAGGGTATTTGTTGCGTTAGTGTTACCTTGGAAAGCGCATCAGCGTGTGGGGGATAATTCACTTACAAACCACCTGCGCCTCCTGTTTGCTCCCTTCCTGTGGAAACGGGTTTGAACTCGACCTTTCAAACTGGATGAAATTATGTTCATCTGCCGCTTTCTTGGCTTCGTTTGTCCTTTCAGAGTTCAGGGTAATTTTGTGGGTTAATTTAAATAAAATGTTCAACAGAAGATTAGATAAGGAAAATAATGAAAAACACAGACGTTCACAGTTTTAAGGGTATCCATGCGATGAATACAATTTATCGAACTACTCTTGTAGAGTACTCGATACAATGGCTCAATTGATGTTTTATAAATTAATGAATAATAATTTACTAGATTCCATTCTGTGATCTGCTGCTATGTCTCGTAAGTCTCCGTCAATCCCTTCTTGTTATTGAGAACTTGTCCCCTCTCCAATTTCGACCTCAGGAGAGATGAACGTCTCGCTTCCATCCTCCCTCCCCAACAGAATTTGACAAGAAATCTCCAGAAGCCATCGTGTATGCTTTCAAGTCGGCTGTTATATTGAAAATGCCGTGTGACGAAGTATAAAAAAAGTAGAGAATTTCGCTGGAAACGAAAAGTAGCTAGGACATGGGATGACATGGCTATACTCTAATCGATCGTGTCAATCAAAGTTGCCTAAACCGTAAACGAATTCATGTTAATCTCCCGATAAGACAATTCGTACAATTTTCCTTAAGGACTGATTATTTTTTTTTCATCATCAGAGCTGATGATAGAGTATTACTGCAGAAATATAGTCAAATACAAATAGTTAGAAGACATGAGTTAGTAGTCGATGTGTGTTCTCTGATCCTTGCTTTCACCATCTACCCATCAACAAGGATCTTATTGCCAGATTTAGCCTATCTAGTAAACCGAGACAGAGGATGTACTTGGTAATTGTAGGAGTATAGTATCTCCTAAACGGATCAGACTGTCTCTCGTTAAGATATATTGAAGATCCAAAAGAAGGCTAATCCCCGAGATGGGTAGATTGTTTTTCTCTGGAGAAATACCAGACCACCCATGTTTAGTTTCAAAGCCTTTACGGTATACAAGAGGAAAGATGAACAACACTTTCATAACATACACAGTCATACAGTCAAAATAATCATCTAGTGTTGAATAGTCGGAATCTTAGTACTCTGTTTATCACAATGAAAAAATACGTGTGACTGAATGTCGAGACAGAAGTCCTGCCTCATACAAATCACAAACTCAGGTGTTTTTTTTACTTACAAGTCAAACATGGCTCATTGTAATGGTGGTGGCATTAGTATCTATATCCAACGCAATAAAATCCAACACAGTAAAGTATAAACATGTTATGGGTATAGAGGAATACAGATTGATACCTGGCGGAAATTTAAGTTTCCAGTAGACAGTGAATTCTTGTTCTTGTTTGAATTTTGAAAAAAAACTAAATGTATTGACTGATGTAAATGCAATAACGACATACCTCTTTAATATGAATATGATATAAACCTAAGGACAATTCTACTACCTTTTTACATCCATTTTGTATAAAAATGATCAATTCAGTTTGGTCTAATAGCTAATTCCATTTGGTCTAATCCTCGTTCTTCTACACCTAATCCGTCTATTAACCATTTGGAATAATTGTCTTTAGTCGATTTACCACTGACTAATTTCTAGTTAGTGCAGAGTAGGGCATGATAACGTAGGCGAAGTGAGACCAAATTGATAATAGACCAAGTGGGTTTAGCCATGATGGTATGAGACGATCTTAGAATTAGACCATGTATCAGTAGACCAAGTGGGTGTAGCCATGACGGTGTGAGACGATCTTAGAATTAGACCATGTATCAGTAGACCAAGTGGGTGTAGCCATGACGGTGTGAGACGATCTGAGAATTAGACCATCTATTAGTAGACCAAGTGGGTGTAGCCATGACGGTGTGAGACGATCTTAGAATTAGACCATGTATCAGTAGACCAAGTGGGTGTAGCCATGACGGTGTGAGACGATCTGAGAATTAGACCATCTATTAGTAGACCAAGTGGGTGTAGCCATGACGGTGTGAGACGATCTTAGAATTAGACCATGTATCAGTAGACCAAGTGGGTGTAGCCATGACGGTGTGAGACGATCTGAGAATTAGACCATCTATTAGTAGACCAAGTGGGTGTAGCCATGACGGTGTGAGACGATCTGAGAATTAGACCATCTATTAGTAGACCAAGTGGGTGTAGCCATGACGGTGTGAGACGATCTTAGAATTAGACCATGTATCAGTAGACCAAGTGGGTGTAGCCATGACGGTGTGAGACGATCTGAGAATTAGACCATCTATTAGTAGACCAAGTGGGTGTAGCCATGACGGTGTGAGACGATCTTAGAATTAGACCATGTATCAGTAGACCAAGTGGGTGTAGCCATGATGGTGTGAGACGATCTTAGAATTAGACCATATATCAGTAGACCAAGTGGGTGTAGCCATGACGGTGTGAGACGATCTTAGAATTAGACCATGTATCAGTAGACCAAGTGGGTGTAGCCATGACGGTGTGAGACGATCTGAGAATTAGACCATCTATTAGTAGACCAAGTGGGTGTAGCCATGACGGTGTGAGACGATCTGAGAATTAGACCATCTATTAGTAGACCAAGTGGGTGTAGCCATGACGGTGTGAGACGATCTGAGAATTAGACCATCTGCTGGTAGGCCAAGTGGGGTTTAGCCTTGACGGTGTGAGACGATCTGAGAATTATACCATCTGCTAGTAGACCAAGTGGCTTTAGTCTTGACGGTGTGAGACGATCTGAGAATTATACCATCTGCTAGTAGACCAAGTGGATACAAAGTGACGATATTGCATTGAAAGGAGAAATCAGATGATATTGTTTTTTCTGATATATTGACATTGTGGCCTTGCATCGTCCACGAAAAAAAATGATGGATTCCGCCCCTTGGCGCTTATCTAACATGTCGGAAATATTGCAACAGATTAAAAGAACACAGCATCCATCTTGATCTTCCTTTACGTAAAAGTCACCCAACATTATAATGAATCATGAAAGCGTTATGAGATGGGTTTTTTTAATTGTTCAAGAGATTGCTTGCAAAAAAGCCATTCAAAAATATGATCACCCGTCAAAATGATATTCAAATTCCAATACATTAATTTCACATCTCTAAAAACAAACAGGATACAATACATTAAGATCAAATCAATCAAAATGGTGGAGTAATAAATGAATATTGTAAAATTTTATAAAAATTTGAAATAAAGAAATACCAAAATACCTAAGGTGATGAATGGGATGTGAGGAACCTATAGACCTATCTGGGTTACTTCCTGATCAACATTCATTACTGAACATCTTGAAATCAACTTAGTAGATTTCAAGAAACAAAGATTTCAAAATCAACCAAATTGGCAAGCTAGTAAAGAATTCTAATAAACATCAGCTAAAATGCAAAATAAAAAATATTTAGAAAATATGAATAAAACACACAAGCTTATTCATCGAGAAAATGGTGAAGTATACATATTTCGAAGGTATGATTTATATTTTATTTTAAATGTATTTATAGTGAAGGGCATTGTTTATATATATATATATATATATATATATATATATATATGTGTGTGTGTGTGTGTGTGTGTGTGAGGGTGAGGGTGTGTGTGTGAGGGTGTGTGTGTATTTATGTATGTGTGTGTGTGTGATAATAAAGATTTTGGAAAGAATGATTATGATGAATTAAGTTGTTTCTCATGTGTCAACGAGAGGGAAAGGCATTTGGTTCTGAATCCTTATCGGAAACCAAAGGATTATTCTGATGAAAATCAGTGCGTCAAATATCATGTGTGAGTTGGCACTAAGCATGAATTAAAGGCACGCTTATTTATTAGCTTCCCCCTTTCCTGTTAGATGATATTCTGTTATCGCTCTGTGTATGTGTGTGTAAAATTTGTCTGTGATCTGTCAAGTCGTGGTGTCCGTTAATTCCAGTGGTTTATTCATCCCGTCTCAGTGTTGTGTCGTATAATTATATATCATATTCTAGTGTCAAGAGTTCTTAGTGTAACCGGGGTACTATAAGGAAGGTTAACCCTCTTCAGCGGCGCACTCGATATCTCCTTCCGTCTTCATCTAATCGCCTATAGCAACCGGATGTTGGTAGGGTGCACCGATGGGGGTACCGTGATGCCTTCCTTATACCCCTCAAGCTACGTGTATTTCAATTGGAAGTATCTGGTGACGTAGATGAGAGGTGCATGAGGGGTAAACCAAGCACCTCTTATGTGAAATACTATAAAAAGCTGTTATGATTTCTTTCTGTCGCGATGGGGCACAAATTATATGTGGGTAATCTTGTCACAGATTACAGAAGTGAGGTTTACTATTTAGGTTTCTTCTAATTCGGTGTGATTAAGCTGTTCGGCCCTGCCTTGAGATGGGCTGTTTGGGTTAGAAAGATATTTGCACCAAAATGAGTGTTCAGGAAACCCATAGAGGACACAATGTCAATATGCAAAATCGGTATTTAATAAAATACTTTCCAAATCAGGGTATATACTATAGAATAGAAAATTAAACGTCACTTTCTTGCCTTTTTAAATTTTTATATTGCCATAAGTTTTTTTTGGGAAAAAAGAAACATCTAGAGTGTAATTTTGACATGAAAATTATAAGCAAGAAACAGATGAGGATGCTGGTTAAACGTCTGAGTCACCTGTACATGCTGTAAGTCCATCAAGATCGACGCAAACATTTGATTACTATGTATTCAAAGGAGCTCCTAGAGGTACCTGGAGATGATAATCAACCAATTCCGTTGAGGGTTTAGCCGGCGTGAATGGCGAAAATAAAATCACGCTTGATCTCTCTTGTTGATATAGCGTGAATATAACAGCAATGATTTTTGTCTTTGGATAGCGCATGATCATCAATGCGTGTCTTTACTGCCTCATCAAATATATCACATCATACGCAATCCTGGCCGTGTCCGAGAGCGGTAAAATGATAGCGACTGACACCCCAATAATCATTTAATGTTCCTTACTCGCTTCCATCATCCCAATAGCGTTATGGGCATAGATATTGAGGGGGCCAGACAGACCGTAAGGGCAATATTTATTAAAGGTATAATTTGAAAAGCTGTTGGCTAGCTAAGCGAGCAAGAAAAAATGAATTACCTTTAAAAAAGGAAATTGTGATTTTGTGATAGATTTAGATATATTTTGGGGGGAAAATGATGTCATGTTTTATTCCTGGCCGTGAAACAATTGGGGGCAAAGGCCCCCGCCTCGATCTGTACGCCAATGCATTAACCATCTTGTATTTTGAATTTGCCCTTTTAAGGACAAGTCCACCCCATTTTAATGAATAAAAAGAGGAAAATCCAACAATCATAACACTGAAAATTTCATCGAAGTCGGATATAAAATAAGAAAGTTTTGACATTGCTTATTTTCACACAACAGTTATAATTATGCACATCCTGGTCGGTATGCAAATGAGAGGACTGATGACCCATTCTGATTTGCTCCCCCTTGTCATGTGAAATCGAGCTTTATTCCTCCCTGAACATGTGGAATCAACATTGTTTAACATGATATATGGTTCAGTCAAGTTTTACTTTATTGTCATTTCTATAAAAATTGAAATATTGTATAATTCAAATAATCAAAACCAAAGAAAAAATGAGTGATGGACATCATCGACTATCTCATTTGCATTTCACTGCGTTGTGCATGTAACCGATTTGAGAAAAATAAGCGAAACTTTTAATGTCAAAACTTTCTTATTTTACATCCGATTTTGATGAACTTTTCAGTGTATGTTTGTTAGATTTTTCTTTATTGATTCAAATCAACATTTTCTGGGGTGGACTTGATCTTTAAACAACATCATTATTTCCTGTTGAACGATGTTTCCATGGTGACAATGAATTCCATGCCACGGGGCCTGAATAGTGTTAACCAAAGGCAATACCCCACGCCCTCTCACTTAATTTTGTATTTATTCTATCTCTTGCTCTGAGTTGTGGCGGTACATTAGCAAAGCAATGCTTTCTTGAAATTTGATGTAACGTTAGTGGGGCCCCCCTTAAGAGTTTACTAATACATAATAAAAAACCTAAAAAGTGTTATTTTTTCCTTTCAGTTTAAAGTTTCAAGTGTCGACAAGAATTATACTCTAATAATCTTAATGTTGGTTAATCACTAAACATATTATGTTGAATAATTCTGAAGATTAAAAATTTACAAGTCGAATCGTAATCGTTCCTCAATGATGAAAACTTACGCCGGAGCTAATTTACGGTCATTTGCTCATCGTTAAATTTTATTGTAAACAGCCTTGTTGCACAACTACGTAATACTCAATATACCCCTTTAGACAGTTAAGCCATTTAATTATTCATATACGTCTACAAATTATTTACAACGATATCCAGTGACAGATAAAAGGATGGATAATTGCAAGTAAATCAGAAGCGAAAGGCAAGAATGGATAATTAGTTTTTGTTAATAAAACAATAATCTGAGAGAGAGAGAGAGCTACAGATCACGACTCTCTGCGACCTTGAAGGATTGCAGCGATATCGTTTTCACCAAGCGCTTGTCTTCGATAAGACCTTGCTTTCAGCATGTATAAATTATATCGGCTTCATAATTAATCCCTGTTGCATAACATTTTTTAAAGGCTCGAGCTGAGGAGTTAAAGGCGTAATGATTACTGATGTAATGTCCAACTTTACATTGATTTCAACTCATTCATGATTTGCGTATTTCTTTTTTTTTTTGGTTCTGTACAGAATAATGATAGTCCTAAGATTGGGGTCGCCATAGACACTAACCCGTCTCTGTGGTCTAGTGGTTAAGGCACCGGCGTTCAAAGCTGGGGGCCCGGGTTCGATTCCCGGCAGTGACATTTTTTCGGCATCACCAATTTTTCCAAAGGGCAGATAGCTCTGGGGAACCTTGATTTAAGCTACGCCTACCATTGTTCTCTTCATTCATTTCATATATATATATAAATAAATATATATATATATATATATATGTATATATATATATATATTTATTCCATCCCCATCTGCACGCCTCTGCTGGATTGTATTTTCATATATACACAAAGATAGAGTATTATATTTTATCCTACCATATTTTGAAAGTGTTCATCAAGAACGTACGCGCAGTGTTCTTCCATTATCCATCTACGTTGATTACAACATCATGCTAACGTAAACTCGACATGTGAAAAGGCTCATCTATTTGCCATAGGGCTAGATTGGTCCGTTGATGATGTAAGTGAATCTTCAGCCTGGTGCTGGGTGTGAACAAGAGGAAAAGGTTCAAAGAATCTGGAGCAGGGGAGTATGTGGAAGGAGAGATGAGATGGGGGAAAGAGAGAAAGAAGGGTAGGGAGAGAGAGAGAGGGGGAAGGGAGGGAGGGAGGGATAAGACGGAAAAAGGAGAGATGGATGTGGGGAGAGAGAGAGACTGAAAGAGGTTTGGAAGGGAGGAAGAGAGAGTATGAGGAAGCGTGATGGAGAAAGGGGGAAGTAGAAGGATGAGCGAAACAGAGACGGGATAGAGAACATGAAGAAGATATCAGGAGAGGAATAGATAGTGGGCGATGATAGAAAGTGAATGCGAGGGGAAAGAGTATTAAAGAGAAAGAGAAATGGGGTGGAGACGAGAAATTTGAAGGAGAGGGAGATAAAGAGAAAGGTGAATCTAACGTTCATTGGAGCATGGGCCTACGAGTAGGTCCATGATTGGAGAGTGGTATATAATATATGATAGGTTTAAGTTGAATAGGTTGTAGGTTGTAGACGTCGCATTATATCTGAAAAATACGAGAACAAAGCGGGAAGAGAGCGGGTGAGAAATAGAAATGATTAAACCTTGAATCCTGAGTTAATGCAAGCAACGAAGCTGAATTATAGAAAAAAGAATGCATATTGTATAGGGTTGTTATAAACAGCTTCAAATGAATCACGTAAAACTAATAGTAACATAAATTACACAGACGTTTTTTTTTTCCAAATTTTTCTGCCTTTGTCCCCTTTTCTTCGTCTATTTCTCTATCTTTGCGAGGCTTGGCATCTTGTATAATGGATATTTTGTTTCGGTATTTGATCCGCACCGCCGGAGGCGAAACACGCTTTCGTGATCTATCGCCTATCGACTAAGGCAAATTTATGGTATCGATACAACAAAGTACAAGGCAATCCAGCATACTAGCATAAAACTGTGATTTCCCCCCTATTTCCTTTTTTGTCTCGCCTGCATAGCAGAGCGAGAGTATAGGCGCCGCTTTTCCGACGGCGGCGGCGTCGTCAACATCAAATCTTAACCTAAGTTTAAGTTTTTGAAATGACATAATAACTTAAAAAGTATGTAGACCTAGTTCATGAAACTTGGACATACGGGTAATCAAGTATAACTAAACATCCTGCCTTGGTTTCAGATCACATGACTAAGGTCAAAGGTCCTTGAGGGTCAATAAACTTTGGGCATGTTGGGGGTATTTGTTGAATTTCCATCATAACTTTTGAAGTTTATCGATCTAGTTCATACAACTTGGACAAAAGAGTAATCAAGTATCACTGAACATCCTGTGCGAGTTGAAGGTCATATAAGGTCGATGAACTTTGGCCATGTTGTAGGTAATTGTTGAATTTGCCATCATAACTTTGAAAGTTTTTGGATTTGGTTAATGAAATGTGGACATAGGGGTACCCCAGTATAATTGCTCATCTTGCACAAGTCGTAATTCACTTGATCAAGGTTAAATGTCATTTAAGGTCAATGAGCGTAGTAGCATATTATATGAATGGTGTTTTTTTGTGAATAATTATTTTATAGTCATTTTCAAAGTCAGCACTGCTGCCATATTGAATCGCGTTGTGCAGGCGAGACTGCCAGAGGCGCTCCACTGTGTTCTATATTAGGGTTTGATATATTACTTTGAACTTATTTTTATTTTCAATTTTGGGTGGCTGTCGCAAAAGGAACTCTTTCCCCTTCCACTGTAAATGTAAAAAAAAAGTACCAATGTGCTGGTTTGATGCCTTGCCTTCCTTAGCGTGATTGGTTGATCCACGCCTACTTGCCGCTTTGACATTAGTCTGTGTACGGCTACTTTCTGTATAAAGAATAATAACTTACATGTTTCGTTCACACGAATTTACGTAGCAAATTAATTAGTATTGATCATTTGATAATTTGGCTTCATTTTCTTTCTATAACCTTTGAATTAGTTCACTTTCATAAAAGATACTGACTGTAACATGTGAATAATATGATAATCACTTTTCTGTAGGTTTCTGTACAAGACTAGTAACGGTTCAAAATTGAACCTTCATGCAATTGGAATCCTAGCCCGTACAAAGTGAATTCGTAGGGGTGAAATATTTAACCCTCGTCGAGATAGAGGTGCTAAGTGCAAATTTGAACCTTAAACTGCACCTAATTATTTCTTAGTGTGTAGAGGTAGCAGTAAGTAGTAATAGTAGTCGAATTGGTGATGATCATCGTTGTGCAACGAACAAATTCTATTCAGCTCATGGAAATGTCAAATTCAAGTTTTGAGAGTATAAATTTTTTTTCAAGAAAATAAGTAGGGCTCTTGAAATATCATCTGCGGACGGAAAAAACTTCATTTCTCAACCCACAATTATATTAACCCTCCCTCTGAAATTAACTTACAGGAAATTGTATCATTATTCTATCAAAATATCTTTGTTATTCACGAGGTCCATCTGATGTTCTCATGAGATAAATGACCCTCTAAAATCGAGTGCACTAGATTAATTTCCTGAGAAGAGAAATTATTGCTCAGGGTTGTGTTATCATAGCCAACATGTCTGCGAGATAAAACACTATAATACAGGGTGTGAGGATCTTCTTCTCGGTCACACGACAATCGCTTTGGGCTTTATTTCGTTTTATAAGATGTAGGGTTGGGGTTAGGGTTGCAATAGGGTTTTGTTTTAGGTTAAGTGTTAGGTTTAGGATAGGGTATAGTGTTAAATGCAGGGTTGAAATTGGTCATTCCATTAATGTGTGGAATTTGCGGCGGAGCAAATATCATAGAACCATTCTCTCACCTTTTTTTTTACCCCCATCCCATTTTTCTGTCTCTCTCTTTTTACAAATCTGTCTCTGTCCCCCCCCCCCCCCCCTCTTTCAATTACATCAACAATTTCTTCTTTAAATTCCCTGAATTGACCTCTCTCTTTGCTACTTTTCATTGTCGTAATCATATTCATCAGAAAACATTTACAGTTGTTAGTGTTATATTGTAGGGAGTTCTCTCCCCCCCCCCCTTCTCTCCCGCTCTCTCTTTCCCTTTCTCACCCCTCTCTCTAGCTTTCCCCGCCATTTTCCTTCAATCCCTCAATACTCAGTCGCGCCAATCGCAATTCAAAGTTTTCTTTAACGGCATGCATTGCTGCAAGAGAAACGATCTTTTACACCGCTTTCGGGGAAAGTTTGCTGTACATCACGAAAAAAAAAACAAGAGAGGATGGTAATTACATCCCTTGGCAATATTGTTAGAGAAAACCTGAACTGCATATTGCTGAGAAATTGCAACCATATAAAATAATAATAATAATATTCCGCATTTATATAGCGCTTAACACATCGAAACGACGTCTCTAAGCGCTTTACAGATATATTATTACCCCGGTCATCGGATCCTTGCATGCCCGCATACAATGTATGCACCTTCTCCACTCCCTGGGGAGCATTCCAACAAGAGTTCCAAGACTCAATTGCTAGGCATACTACATAGGCTTTCGCATCCTACCGGGTACCCATTTAACACCTGGGTGGAGAGTGGCAAAATTGTGGATTGACGCCTTGCCAAAGGACGCTAGGCCATGGCGGGATTCGAACACACGACCCTCTGATTACAAGGCGAGAGTCAGAACCGCTACAACACGGCGCTTCCAGATGTACTTGAAAAGATGTAAAACCAGATGTACTTGCCAATGAATCTTTATCAATGTCCATGATACACCATAACGTTCTTTTCCGATGATGTATGTACAAGCCCTTCAAGAAAATGCTTATTTATTCCTTTATTAGAGTGTGTCTGTGTTAAGTTCCTTTAAAATTGATATTTAATCTGAAATAATTATTGGAATAAATTGTTTTGAAATATTAGAATGACCCCCCCCCCCCTTAAAAAAGGTTGAGCGCTAACGTCGACATGATTTTAAAGAATAAGTCCAAAGGGTAAGTTAATAGTAAACTGCACGAAAAACTATAAATTTCCCAATATTGGGCAGTTTTCCTTTTGACTTACGTCATAGGTTTACATGTACTTTAGATCACGCTATATATAGCCCCTACACAATAACTGTGTCCGTGATACACTACTGGTATCATGCAATCTCATGGTAGACTCTGTTGTCATATCAGGGAGGGAAGCTTAAGAAAATACCCTTCCTGGTATGACTATCACAACAACTCCATCAACAATATAAAACAGAAAAGAACGGAAATAGAGACAATAATTCATAAAATCACCTTGACACTTCTTTTATTACGCGCTGATAAGAATCGCACAGGTACATGACACTGTATATTGTTTAATTGAGACGAATTCCAATTGCTCTTTATGTATCAGCCAAATTATGCACTTGTTTTTTTCTCTTATATACTTTAGTTTATGATCTAATGATTTGTGACGAACATCTATTTACGTCATTCTATCTTCGCAAACGTCAAAGTGATTAAAATGGTCTGTGTATACACTAAGTAATAAAGGCTAAAATTTTGAATCCTAGAAGTTGGCACAAAAGCAGCACCCCAAGGGGTGTTAATGAGTGTTATTATGCTGATTTTTAGTAGTAATAGCAATAATAATAATAGTAATAATAATAATAACTCTTATTTACCCATGCAGGGTAACCACTATCAGCTGTAAGCTGTTCTTCCAGCGGGCCCTGCATGACACATAAGGTCGCGTTTTTTAATTCTTTGGTATGACTCGGCCGGCGACCGAACTCACGACCTCAATTTCATGAGGCGGGCGCTCTACCACTGAGCCACCACGTCCGTGCACCTTTAATCATATAGCTAATAACATTAATCAACCTAATACTAGGGTGCAGAGATGAACCACGTAATAAAGGTGCAAATTTGCACTATTTAGGGTGCAAACAAGCATATTTGCTGTAAATGAAAAAAAAACGTGATGTTTTGCACCCTTTTCTACTTCTAGTCCCGTATTCTGAAGTTGGGTTTGACTTAGACCATGGTCTAACTCTGTGCTAAAATTATGGGAAGCCAAACGTTTCAAAATTTTGTTTACAGTGAATGCTTCTCATGTTTACTGTGCTTTAATTCTTTAATGGTGAAGCAAACTGTCATACCTATCCTTCCCAGGCAATTAATATTGTTTTGGGAGTCAAATGAGCTGATACATTGAACCTCTACTGTTATAGATTTATGTAACAACCGGCTTTACATAGTGAAACCACAACTTAAAACCATTAAACCCGACTTCAGAATACGGGCCATAGGATGCAAGATTACATCCCAAAGGTGCTACCAGTGTTTCATCTAGGGTGTAAACTTAGTGTTTACCATTCATTTAACAGACACACAGGAATGCTGGTCAAATAAAGGCTGTGCTCCGATGAGGCTACATCTTTTAAATGACCCCGAACAGCTGGGTCTAAGGGGGCGGGCATAGGATAGGACCCCATACACCCTCATCTCACACATTAATGTTGCATGAACAAGCATGCACGATCGATCTGAAAGCGGTCGATTCCTAAGCGTTGAGATGGCTGTATCGCCCGAGCGGACGCGTACATCGGCCCGTGAATACAGCCTTGTGGGACTACTCGGAGTCCTACTTCTCAGTTGTTGACCGGTGTATGGAGGGCTTTAAAATCAATGCTGACCGATATGTTGGCCGGCCAAGACGAACACTCGAGGAGTGTCCCCAAATATGCTGGCATCGACTAAAAATAGAGAGAATGCCTGGTTATGAACACATTATTGAGCAATAATTTCTGCACACAAACAAGATGTCGTATATAAACTAATTGTTTGAATGAATAGGATGATCACACAGGATGAAATTCAAATGGAAATAGCATTACCGTGTGCCGTGTTTACTGCAACAACTGACTCTCCGCTTTTTAATAAAGCCTGACCCATTTCTGTTTTTTTCAATGGTAATTTAGTTTACGTTCTTATGTGCTTAAAAAATTGGAGAACCAGTCATTTATAATGAGTCATATTGGTGACTTTATGGCAACACTCTTAACCAAATGCATTTCTTGTCACAAACAAACAAATTTTATAACAATGGTTCAATGCCCGACGGTTAACCTGACTTGTAATATAAACAAAGTTATACAATTCAATTCAATTCATTGTATTGTCATGTATAAAAAACACAAAAATTGTCCTCGGACTCCTTTCTTAACAAAAAGTGCATTAAACAAAAAAATAATCATTCACAAACTATAAATACAATACATCAAAATAATACATACATGTAGTATAAATATATCAATAAAATAAATATACATAAATATACCCTGTCTGCATGCTTGAGCACCCACAACACGACACCAACCACTGACCCACTGTATGAAACAAAGTGTCACCACAGTGGAACAATGCGATCTAAGGTGGGTACTCAAGCATGCAGACAGGTACCAGGAGCTATTAAGTGGATACATGAATACATTAAGTGAATAAATTAGATTAGAATAGTATTGTCTATTATCTCACAACTTTTGCATTATAGCACTTTGATGCCCAGGGTATAAAGGACGTTCTTCACCAAGTTTGGAACTACAAACGAAATAAGAGAGTTTAGTTGACATTCATTATGCACGTCTCTATAGTCCATGACCATTGGTAAGCCATCTGGTGTACCATGGTTCATGAGCACAGCAACGCTGAATTTCTGCATCTGTATAATCAAGGTCCATGGTATAATCAACGTAATCGGCTCAGTCGGCTGTTCCCACTTTAAAATAGGAGGGATTCGGGTGGTCAGTAATACCTTGGTCACATTTGTTCTACGGCGGCCGTACGGCGAGTCGAAAACAGCCGTTTTAACATTTTTTTGTACCAGCTACATATAGGTGGTTTGAATAAAAATGAATAAAACGACTGTTTTCGACTCGCCGTACGGCCGCCGTAGAACAAATGTGACCAAGGTATTAGAAATTACTTAAATGTAAAATTTCGTCAAGGCTCTTCACTTTATAAAATTATTAGCTGATTTAGATGTATCTACTATGACTGTATTTTTTCTGAAATCATTATTACAAATAAAAAGGGATTTGTTTAATTTGGAGGGGGTGGTATGATCTAGGATGTTACAGAAAAGGGGGTATTTTACCCCTCATCCACCTCTGGATACCTCCACCGGTGTGTGTCATGATTCGGTGTTTAAATCCCTC
This sequence comes from Lytechinus pictus, assembly GCF_037042905.1. Taxonomy (NCBI): domain Eukaryota; kingdom Metazoa; phylum Echinodermata; class Echinoidea; order Temnopleuroida; family Toxopneustidae; genus Lytechinus; species Lytechinus pictus. The sequence continues at coordinate 14,569,561 of NC_087254.1, read as the reverse complement.
CCAGGCATTATACTTGAGATTGGATCGTGATTGCCTCCCGGGAACGACTATCGGTGCTGCTTAACAAGATCGCCCATTATACAGTAAACACGCACCAACGCCCTCGGCTTCGGAACCAAAGTTGAAGAATCGAGAGGAAGAGCGACGGAGAGACAAATAGAGCAAGAGATCGAAAGGATTTACAGAAACACCCACAGAACAATGGCATTTTTTTACTTCCAAATTATTATGATTATACCGACTTAAACATAAGAATATCATGAGAGGATTATGATTTTCTGCTTCATAATAGTAATAATGATAGTATTGCTAATAATAAGAAGAAGAAGAAAAAAAGAAGAAGAAAGAAAGAAATAAAGAAGAAGAATTAAGAAAAATGGAAAAAGAAAAGAAAAAGAATAATAATGATAATAATAATAATAATAATTATAATATTTTTGTTTGTCATAACATTGTGTGGATAAGCATCCAGATTATATCAAATTCAACGTAGTTATATAGAGCATTCATGATCTACGAACCTGACTACTATATTGGTATGGCAAGGATGTGAGATAAAACTTTTTTTTAAATAGGTTGCTATCGAACGGAGAGCGGTTCTACAGGTCAAAGTCACTGTGGTTGAGCTCGTCGGGGTTTATTTGTATTTCTTGTTCTTATTACAAACTTCACTTCGCATTCGGTATTCTTTCGAATGCAGTATAATTGACTATGCATGAAAATGTTAAAACCAGAGGCATGCCTTCGCAAATTGCCCCAAGCAGACAGCGGTCGATAAAGCATGTAGACCGCAGAGAGGAAAATAGTGATACAGGGGCTGTGGAATAAGGGGAGTGCCTCAGGGAAATGAACTTTCCCCAAAGCAGTTGTCATGAAAATTATAATGATAGGATTAAATTAATGGATACGAAATAGAAAACCCTAAGTAATAAAAAAATTGAAAATTATAAAGCCTAAAAATAAATGAGTGAGTGAAACCAGACTTGGTATTAGTGAAAAGAAAATGCTCGTATGCACCCCTCTCCTTGATTTAGACTAAGAATATTATTGCCACTTGTGGAATACTCGTAATTCTAGAACAAGGATCTGTATACTACAGTAGTATGTGGTTAAATTACCATTTTCATTTGAATGACATAAATACTTCGACCTTCCTTTCGAATGCAGGATAAAAATAAATGGCATTTAGTCATCATGTATTAATCTAATAAGCAACCTACTTTATTCCACTAGCTTTCATCCGTCTGATTCACCGATGATGGACCCTTTTACTTCAATATGAAGGTTTGCATATTAACTCCACTTCAGGTATAAGCTGTATGTTTTCTTCTAAGCGTCAAAGTAATTGTTTTTACGCCATGTGTTTTTCCTTTTACTTGATACTTAAAGGAAAAATACACCCCGACAATTGGTTTGTATAGAAAAAGGAAGATCGAAAACATGCTCAACACTGAAAGTTTAATAGTAATCGGATGTAAAATAAAAAAAATGCTTTATTCTATTCTTTAATGATAACAGAACGAATGGCCACAGTGTATCGAAATTCAGTTTAATTTGGACACTTAATCGATAAAAAGAGTTTTCTTTCCCTTCTCGGATTTCTGTACGAAGATAGGGACTATCAGCTTGCCATACATCATCGCGTATGTGACTGACGCAGTACGTGACTTCTCACATGGCGTCCGAATCAAACGATTGTAAAATGGCGCGTTTTTGTCTGCGCAGTACTGATAGCCGATCGTTCATTATGACATGATGTCCGGTCGCATTTGGAGGGAAATTAAAGAGATAACTCATGTCAGTTTGGGCTATTCACACATTCTGTCTTCACATGCAGAGTGCGCTAGGGTTATCCTTGATTCTTCTGGCATACATTTATATTCCCGCTTCTTATCTCAGTTTATAGCAATGACAGACACTCAATGTATCCTCCTCCCTCTCTCCCCATCTCGCTCTATCTCTCTCACCTCTCTCTCCTATTTCTATGTAACATGATGACGATGACGTTTCTACCTTAAGTTCCATGATTTTCAAATTATTATTCATTCAGACCTCTATACGTTGAGTCACGATCTTCAAGTATGACTACCTATACCAGGTTATAGAACTTCTCGTTAACATTCACTTGCACTTTTCAGAACCGATAAATCTGAAGATGACAAATTAGTTCGATAAATATCAAGTTGTCTGAAAGTTATCACAGTGTGACGCATGCAAATCTTAAGAGAGTAAAACTAGATTGGCTATTGTAAAACAGTCCCTCTTTAAATCTTAACTGATATCGCATCAAGCATGCGGTTAGGTTTACTATAGGTTACATACGTTTCACAACTTTGGTTCTTTTGATGTAATTTGAGAGTAAGTGTCTGCGGAACACCACCTCGTAAATGTAAGAATTAATGCGATTCTCCAGCCTAGTTTCTTATCTGCTTCAGATGTCCACAGTACGTGACAAGGCGCCAGTCCGGAGCTCGCTACGGCGCCACGGCCACAGCGAAACCTATTCCCAAGACATTCCTACAAAGAAATACAAAGTATTTAAAATCACATCGAGGACCAGGCTATTTGAACTCTATCCGATTGTATTCAAATGTTTAGTGATTCGATACCTTACCCTGAACACAAGACACATTATATTTTCACACCAGAGGCAAAATACGTTGTTTGTTTTTTTATTTTTCTTCAAAAAAGTTGCGTGTTGTTTCATTGATCATGAAGCCTTCCAATATTGCGGACTTGAGTGCGTGATTTTACACTAGAAACAATTTTACATGAAATAATTTTCAAAAGTGTAAGAACATTTTTTTCATTCTATAAGATCGAAAGCAAGATCTATTATTTTGACGTAGATTGATGTAAGTCTATTCTCTTTCTTTTGTAATAATTAACAGGGCTCGTATTTAACATCATTTTCTTTCATAAAAAAGAAGAATAGTGTTTCTGTTTCATTCAAAATAAAAGACTAATCCTATAAATGGGATAGTTAATTAACATAGCCTCTTTCCAGCCTCACCAACCCTTTCTCTCCATCTTCTCCCCTCCCCCCCCCCCCTCTCTCTCTCTCTCTATCTATCACCTCTCGAATTTTCTAACATATCTAACACACTTCTGTTGGGGTATATAACTATAACAGCATTCAGTTGCCCAGATATACAGCTATATTCTATTTTGGTCAAAAATAATTTTAACCCGTCTTTTCATAACGCTATTCCTAAGAACCCGACCTACTTAAAGTTTAAGGTAATTACCGAGTCTTGCATACATGCAGACACGCCATGCCCCAAGTGTCGCCCCTCCTAATCCACGTCCTTGATGATCAAGTATCACCCCGAAAATCACATGTCACGTGCTGTTAACCTGCCCCCAATGGCACCTGAAAGGGTCGGGCGTCCTCCCAACATTCTACTGCTCTAACTCTCTCTAAAAAAAAACTACATCTCTCCATCGAGGGGTGCCCACGGGGAAAGGAAATGAGAGAGTTTTATTGGATTCCTGGTGTTTTTTGTTGAATAATAATGACCTCCTAAAGCAAAGCACCACCTGACAAAACACGTGACATTTAGCCCCTCGATACTATAGGCTCTCGTGCTCACAAGATCAGTGGGGCCCTTTGCAGAGATGTGATCAAACTCAACTCCAAAAGAATCAAATGCAACTTCACTGTCAACCAATGAAGTATATGGGACTTGAGCTTGATTTTCTTTTCTTTTATTTTTTTTAGAGTTTGGTTTAAGCGCAGCTCCTTCAACAACGGGCCCTGAAATGGGATAATCCCCATGTATTGCATTTAAATTCCACAAAGTAAAAACGTTAATTATTTTTTTTTACATACCACGTTACTACGTGTATATGAACCTTAAAACAATTGTTTAAACTGGTTTGGTTAGGTATGGTTTATTTACCTTATCAAATTAAAACAAAATACATAGTACAAATATTAAAAATGTGTACAAATAATAAACTTTTCAAATAAGTTTAATTTTTAATATTTAATTTTGAATAAATTAAGCATCGATATTTAAACTGTTAAACAACTACACTCTTAAAAAGATATTGGGTGAAAATGCTCCAACCAACCAACATTGGGCATTTTTAATTTTTAATTATCCAGTGTGATGAAAAGTTTGCCCATTCTAAAGTAATTGATGCTTATTTTTTAACCTTACTGGACAATATGTTTCCCGCATCGGGTAAAATACTGCCCCAAAATTGGTTGGACACAATAATTACCCTCGTGCTGGTTTAAATTTTAACCAATATTTTGTACAGTGTACTGTAAGATTCATATGGTAAGCAGCATTGTATAAAATTTAAAACAGCGGTTTTTTTTTACTGTGCAGAGCTCATCCTCGCGTCATCACTACCTGTTATTAATCTGCCCTGCTTTAAAAAATAAAATAAACGTCTATAGGCTCACCAATGATCATATAATTTCATGACATGCGTATTGGCAACCTCTTCTCCCTTTTTTATGTTGCTTCTGCTGCAAATGAAACTTTGCAAAGCACTTTTAATAAGTTTCTACGTTGTTGTTGTTTGTTGGAAATTAATGGCGACCAGTCATATTTGACTATTACCGCCAACTCGTTAGGCCAACTATTATTTTCTTTCTTTTCTTCGACGTGTCCTTTAAAATCGTTCCTCTCCTTTCTTTGTTTTTTTTTTCTTCTAATTATTATTATTATTATTATAAAGACTATCGTATCTTACAGGTTACCGCATGATCCCGTCCCTTCTTACGACACCGTCCAGACATCGTCCTGTCTCTCCGGTGTAGACAGGGGGCTCCCTTTGGGATACGAACTATAAGTAGACTCTATATATACTTCTGTAAATACGGATATTTACAAGTTATATTTCAGTCCGGATTTTTTAAAAGCAAGTTGTTTTATAAGAAAGAACACAGTGCCACACAGATTAATCACAGTGTGTTCACATTGTGGACTGTGTGGCAATATTATTCACACTGTGAAAATGCTCAAATCAAAGTGTGAAGACATTTTCACACTGTGCAAACCTCGACAGTGTGACTGCTCGCAGCTTGTTCACATAGTGTCCATGGAAGACTATATATGTGTGATTCACACTATTGAAATGCTCAAATTTAACAGTGTGAAGGTGATTTCACATTTTGTTCCACACTGTGAACCCACTATGGGACATTATTCTTTCCAGTAAGGACACTACATATATTGCTGGATTATAAAGCAAATATTCTGTAAACCCATACAACTGTTCATTCCTTTGGTAATTCTGATTTTTTTTTTTCATTATCTCTGTTTGTTAAAGGCATGTCTAGTAATTACTGCACCATTGGTTTCATTGGCTTGTGTCTGCCCAAATGTCATATAAACCACTGCATTAGAAACAATGTACCATTTTCTGAACATTGTTTTAAAATCTCACCTTTTCTAGTATTTACGCAGAATGATATATTATCATCATTATTTTAGACTTCTTTGAAATGAATCTATTGTAGAATTCTTAAATCATCTGACGCAAACAATTAAAAAACTAAAGAAATTGATATTTTTGACAGATAACATCCTATCATTCGTGATAAAATTGAGAATAAAAAATATATATATAACAGTTACTGATCAGTTACCTACCGGAGACTGCCATTGCATAGACCAACGTTTAAACCAATATCGAATGTCGCCGTGTCTTCTATATTCAAAAGAATATATTATTTCTTTAAAAAAAAATAGTCTCACTAAACGCAACCAAACTTGTACCTTTATAAAATTGGTATGTTATCTGATAAACCCACGAAGACTGAGAAAACGAGGGTCGCAAATGATCTCATTGATTTATGGTAATTTTCGTGAAATTTGGGGTGAATATTAATTTCTGTAAATCCCGAAACATCTGCTCGATTCCCTTAGCTATCTTTTGCCTATCGATTGAATGATTTATGCGGTATACTATAATTATAATGGATACTGAGTACATACTTAGTATGTATTCAGTATCTATCACTTAATATCATGACAGTATCTGTAGCTTAATATCAAATTTTCCCCTGAGCTATCTTCCCTTATGTAATTTTCGCAAGGGAGGATTGCTCTGGGGAACTTTGATTTAAGTTCAGCCTATCGTTATTCTCTTTTCATATTTGTTTCACAATATATTTAAATAACAAGAGTTACCAAAGCTGTTGTACATGTATTTCTCACACTTATAGCGTTGTCAGTAAATCAATTCACTACCTTTCCTTATCTAATGCAGTTAATTTAATATAATAGATAGTGCTATCATCTTAGATTAATCAAATCATGTTTCCAATAATCTGACACTTGACATCGATTCTTGATATTTTTATATGTATTCAGCTCATTTTTGGAATAAAACCTTAGCCACATGTCCATTTTATTTTGCAAATTTTAAACATTTTACTTTATGAACTTTAAAGAAGTTGTTTAATAGGTTTTTTTTTTGGTTTAACAACTTCTTTAAAGTTCATAAAGTAAAAAGCGTTGTTATGTAAAAAAAAACAAAGTTGCGTATTAAACCATGGACCTATTACGAAATAGGTCCATGATTAAACTAAGTAAAGCATGAAGTCCGACGTACGAGAATTAATAATGAAAATTAAGGGAAGGTACGGGAGGATGTGATTATGGTGTGTAGGGAAAAGGGAAAATATCTTGACAAATTGTCTGCGATAAGTGGCTCCAGTAAACGTCTATTTCCAGGCTCGCTGTGGTGAAGTGTGCGGCCTATTTTTAATGACGGTCCTTACGAGGTTTTGGAGTGGAGGCCCCGGCGTGAAGCCACTTGGGTTTGGCTCGAGAATACTCACTCACGGTAAATAAAAGTCTCTTCCATCATTGTTAGTATCCAACGACTACCGCGTTCTCACTTAGCCCCAGCTCGCGGATCAGACTCTCCTCGTGGGTCTGCTCCGCCAATTACCCACAATCCTCCGCGATATATATGTAAACCATAAAGTTAAATACGTACTAAACTTAACTCTGTGATGTAAACAAACTCTGGCGCGCGCTTGCCTTGAAAATTAACCACGACTAAAAAAATCGAGTGTACTCTTGACAGCCTGCGTGCGTAGAAAAACTCGAACAAAGCGCGCGAGATACACCGGAAGTTCGCAATCTGTTCGCAATCAATTGCCGGGGTAGACTCGGCTTTCTGTCCACACTGCAAAAAATTGCCGTGTCTCCCCTTGCTCGCGGGTCTGATCCTACCTTTTTGCTGTGGCAGAAAAGGCAATTCAGACTCGCCTCGAGGGGCTGAAAATTTCCGTTCACATTGGGGGAAAAAAGCGAGTTAGACTCGCCTCGCGGGTCTGACCCGCGAGCTGGGGCTGAGTGTGAACGCGGCTGGGGACGGATGGGAGAGAGCAGGGAGACAGACGTCAGAATGGAATAAGCGACCTCATTTTTTGGTGTGGTGTGTGTGGGTGTGTGTGTGTTTAGAAAGAGAGAGAGTGACTAGAGGGAGTATGAAAAGAGATGTATTTTGAAATACATACAAAAATGAAAGAGAACAATTAAATAAAAACATAACACCACTCATCTTTTGAATAGTACAAGGCGCGTCGTATTAAATTTCCTTACCCCCCCCCCCTTCCCTCCTCTGCTTAAATCTTGAAAGTTAGTCGAGAGATTGCAGTGCTCAAGTGTATTTTAACAAAGTCGGTTAATCTTTGCATGCACTTCCCTTAAAACCACTCTGATATGTATCTCCTACAAATCGAAATTGTCAAGTGCGATGGACAAATGTATTAGCAATTTAGATAGCATGTGTTGGGGGATGAATTCCATGGTAGATTTGATATCCTTGGAGGTGAAAGGAACAACAAGAAACAAATCTAACCCTGTTATTTTGTGGGTTAATCAGATGCATAGCTTTGCTTGATTAGAATTGATATCTTTCAAATAATCATTACCATCAAGTGTGTTCGTCTATGCTTGTACAGTATACAGCGTGTCCCACAAAAATATTAATGGCATGTTAAATGAGTATAATGCGAAAATTACAAAATCATATGTTATACAATTTTATAATCGTATACCAGCATTTGTTTTATACAACTGTCTTAAATGTTATGCCATATGGTCCATCGAACACAGAGATATTAGCCTTCTTTTAGCACTCATTAGGAAACATCTCAATCCAAGTTTCGTTATTACGTTGAATGAATTACGAAGTCCAAGCACGTCTTAATATACTCTTCTATATATGTCCCTTTTTAGACTTTTTGCCCACAACTTGCTTGCCGATACTTACATATTCTTTAAAAAATCAAGGTTTAAGGAAATTGTCAGGATATATATAATCAAACATGGAAATTGATTGATTTAATGATTGTTTGATTGATTTATTGATTGATTGATTATAAGCCTACTAAACGATAGCTATATGGAAATGAATTAAGACATTTTTCAAAATCCATGATCTCATCTTGATCTCATCTATTCATCAGAGAGGATGAATGAATAGGTCATCCCTAAGTCCTGAACAAAAAAATCCTCGCAGATTTACTCCTGTGACTGAACGTGAATTGATATAACTTGCACCACTTGAATAGAAAACAAAATCCCGTTAGCTGTACGTGACTACACATATTATTTAACACAAAACTTGGATGGAGAGGTTTCCTGATGCGTGCTTATGTAAAAAATGCTCATAGTTTTTGTGATTATTTGATCAAATCACATAAAGATAAACAATATAATGTTGAAATGTTTAATATTATACCATTCTAGAGTGCCATTAACATTTTTGTGGGACACGCTCTATAACCACTTAGATATATAACAAAGCTCCATATAAAACAGATTTCAAAAAGAGTTTTTTCATTGAAATCTGATTGCAAAGTTGGATATGATATGAACCTGTCTTATAATGTGCAAAAATATCAAATCATACTGAAATTTAGACTGATCTTAATTCCAGTCTCTTTTACATAAGCTAAGATCAATTACAGTCTGAGGTTTCGTGAGGTTTGATAATCCATGACGACATAGTGACAACTTACCCGTGACCCTGAAGTGTAAAAATCAAACGAATTGTGATCAGTTTATACATGTCGTAGACTGCATTTCATTTGTTAAATTAATTAATTGTAATAAGTTGTTAGAATGTGGAACTGTCTCAGGGTAGATTTGAGCCTACCTTGTGGCTGGGATCATTTGACTGGAGTGTATGTTCCACGTACACACAGACTTTTGTAAACCATTCACACAAATAATTAGAAAACCTTTATTATAGTAAACAATTCTTACAATGATTACAGGTTATGAACAAAGTATAAACATATGAAAATATTTACAAATTTATATAATTCAATTATTAATGATAATGCTTAGCTATTTCTTCTTCTTTGATTCTTGGTTTCCTTGCTTGAGTATCCTGACGATGACTATCGTCAGGTCTTGTCCCTGGTTAGACTTTAGACCAGGGGTTCTCAAACTACGGCCCGTGGGCCGGATCCGGCCCGCGAGACTGCTGTTTTCGGTTTTTTAATCACAACATGAAACATATGCTCAACATGATTACATTGTGTATGCATGAAGCCGTAATAAAAGTAATGGCAGTCAAATTAATTTGACTTTTAAACAAATCTTAGTGGAGTCTTTTCTGTCTGTTCTACTTTCTTATTAGATGACCAGCGCTGCGCTACATTGAAAAAAAAATTAGTTTCACATCAAACGTTGATAAACGTTGTATTTGAAAACACTTGCGCACACATTCCAACACTCGATCAATTTGGTTAAAACGTAAACTCAATTGCCGGTTCAGTTCTGCGGATTTTCTCAGGGGTACATTAGTTATCATTAATTATTAGCCAGGTCAAAATGGCATTAAATTCTGCTAAGAAAAGAAGGGTGGATGCTGAAAATCGTGTTTTCCATGAAGAATGGACAGACAAGTATGGTTTCATTTTGCCGCAATCGAGCACAAGGCCAATGTGTTGGCTAATCGACTTTGACTACAAAAATATTGATAGACCTACTACAAAACACTATCTGTCTCTTCAATTCCAGGTATGTGTTAAAATTGCCAAAGGTACAATCTACATTCAAAATACAATTTTGTTGTCATTACTGACTCTCGCTGTATTTTGAAATCTTTTCTTATTTTGCCTGTGTTCCATATGAAACTGTTACAAATTTGTTGGATTAAATTTTCCCAAAATATGGGCCAGATTGCACCAGAGAGCATATACGATCCCGGCCGTAAGGGTCTTCGCGCTTCGCGCACATTTTTTTCCTTCTAAGTATCCACTTCACCCTGGCCCTTTCTGGTTTATTTCGAGTCTCATCTGGCCCTTCAATGAAAAAGTTTGAGAACCCCTGCTTTAGACCAATGATCCCGCCCCGTCTCTTTAACTCCAGTTGCAGGTCATAAATCCTTTACACCCTGTCAAATTAGATATAAATATAACCCATGATTTGTTCAAACCCCAAATATTTAAAGATATATCAAGTTTATTTTATTCCTTTCCAAAAAGTATGTTTCCTCATGCCCATCACTATTTTATAATTTATGGTGGTATTATCAATCAACCTTGCATAATTATGAAACTAACACAATATTCTAAACATCACAATCAAACATGAATATACAACATAGTAGCAATGAATGCAATCACAACATACAACAATATTCAGCACAGTAAAACCCGTGTTCTTAACATCAAACAATCACAATAGACAATGTTTACAATAAGTACAGGTAATATTGAAATAATGTGTACTCACAGCTTCTCGTTGGTTTTTACTGATTTATAACGATTCCAATTTTGTCAATGTGGAATCCCAAGGTCCGGACTATCAGGTTGTCCTTAACAACACCTTGTTGTATCCACCGAGAGCTGAATATAATATTCTGATGAATACTTTTGTGCAGTATCTCTAACAAGTAGTATCTCTGTTGAATAATCAGCAGCTTCTGATTTTAGACTCAAATTTTAGCTTTGTTTGTAATAATTTTATTCCATAGACCTAACGGTCAAGAGTTTTGGATCCCTGATATTCTTGGAAAGTATTCTTAAGTATACACCTCTCTAAATATTATTGGCTAATGCCTGGTCACTCATTTTGTCTCTTGACTTTGATTGGTTAAGAACTTTTACTACCACTTCCACTGGAATTAGGAGTGGGAAACAAGACTCTATTCTTTCTGGGAAATGTCTGGCTTCTTGGCTGGGTCAATATTTACAATTCTACCCCATTCATCCTGGTTCTTCTCCTTTTATAGGCATAGTGTTTCCTTTTAAGGGATATTCCCCAAAATCCTACTGACCGGTAGTATGACGTTTGACCATCGTCATAAATACTTTGACCGGAAGTTCTTTTCTTCCTTCTTTTGATTTTCATTCATACCTTAGGAATGTTTTATTTCCACATTATATAGTATAGAACTTACATTGATGATACATATTGGAATTTCCAATACATGTAAGAAATATCAGAATAACCAATACATGATGGAAATTAAAAGGAAAACAGTAATTCCTCTTAAACTGCAATGACATACATTTGCAAAAACAATATTTCATGTAGCATACAATATGAGCATTTCATTACATAACAATCATACATTAATTAATACGCAGATTTAACTATAGTCATACAATCATCTCTTGACAGGAACCTTAAACAATCAAGCATTTTCACCAGATTATAGAAAGAATAAGCGAAGTGAATGATTGCAGTCAATTTGAGTCTTGAATAAAAAAAAATAATAATCTGCGCAGTGTATATAAAAAATATAACTATTTCAATTTTAATCTTCCATCTGTACCTCCCTTCCCCTAATGACAGAATAAGATTACGCTGTGGTCAGTCGTTTCGTCGCAAAGCCTTGTTTGAAACCAATCTCTCTGGCGTCAAGCTGTTAATTGAATGGGGCGGACGAAAGTCATGTTTCTGCTATAAGGCATTTGTTGGATTTACTTGATAATCCTATATTCTCTTCCAGTCGAGCGAGAGAATATTTACTTTCCGACTAAGAAGTATCCATTCTCGAGAGCTATAAATTCTGGATTTTGTCAAGTAAAAAAACTAAAACGCCGCAATACTCTATTTTACAAGGCACTAAAGGAAGATGTGGCAGCCCCCCCCCCCCCACTCAATTTTGCGTGTGGTACAGAAACTATCCACAAAGTATTTTTTATAATCAATTCATACCACGTTTCTTGTTTAACAATTGTAAATTGAGAGAAGTCCATTCGCAAACACAAATGGTTCGTTTTGAAAGGCTTTAATTCGAAAAAGAAGAGTTCAGAGCATTACTAAAGTGTCTGAATTAAGATTGACGTGTTTCAAGGCTGAACTTCTTCACTTTTTAATGCCAGTATTTATTTTTTGAATTATCATAAATGCCGTTTGTTTGATTTAAAGCAAAAATATGATTACAACGAAACAACCCTATATTTGATGTTTTATCTTTGTATGCAGTTACAGTTACTGTTATCTACCTGCTCATTGAAATACATCTTCGGCAATATGGAATTTTCATTAGACAAACGTAGTGCATTGTATTCTTAAGTAACTCTGAATATGTATACAGATTACAATTCAATGTAACTTACAACGAAATAATATCACAATCAGGTGTCGAAGACTTCTTTCTCATCAAGATGTGAAACAACTTTTTGTGCTTTCTTAAGGCATGTAAGGCAAAAGAGCTAATCTAGTCGCTAATCACACTCCTCTTGGAGTGATACTAGGGACCAGTCCCTCTGGAGTTAACTGTTCATCGTTTTAGAGTGCATTATGACTCCTTTTGGAGTGAACTGCAAGAAGAGGACTCACAGTGCACTCTAAAAAGGTGTACAGTTCACTCCAAACGGATTGGTCCCTAAATCACTCCAATAGGAGTGTGATTAGCGACTAGATTAGCTCTTTTGCATTTAGAGAGAGTGCACTGTGAAAACGCTGTTTAAAATTTTTAAAGTATAGGCTGTTTAAGCCCGTCACTCTAACAACTATTGTTTATGCTTTAAAACAAGTTGTTTGAATTTTAATTGTTCAAAAAGTTTAAACAACTTGTTTTAAAAGTTTAAACAATAATCATCAGAGTGCCAGGCTTAAACAACGCGCTTAAGATTTTAAACAGCGTTTTTACAGTGTGAAGTAGATTTCAATGAATTTATAAGTTAAAATGGAGCATTTTATTTTCACACGTTATGAAAATTATGACATCACCCCTGTGACGCTGTGTTCTCATAAGGGCTCTTGATTCAGAGGGTCTTTTGTCAAGCAAACACACTGTTAAAAAAAACCTGATTTTACAGAAAAAAGAAGATTTTGCAGAAAGCAATAACAGAATCATTCTGTAAATTCATAAAACAGGGATTTTTCTGCAATTTAACAGAACAGGTCTGTTTAAAATGGGGAAAAGGGCGTTTTATTAAAGGAAATTTGTAAGGTTCCATACACCAAATATCAATTTCCTGTAAGATTACGCAATCTGGTAAGATTACAGGTGTTCTCGAGACTCTGCTGCAGGAACTTTTTTATTTTAAGGATAAATTTTCTAACAGTGCAGGTGGAAACAGGGTGTGATTTTGACTATTAAATATTTATGGGTAGTTTGGGAAACCCATGGTGACTCGTGTGTACAACAATACAGTGGAGTGTTCACCCCCTCCGGATTTTCTTTCTATGCTTATAGAGTGGGAATCAAGTAGGCTGATATAAGCTAATATTAACTTTCATTTTTTTTTTCATTTTCTAATTCAGGTGACGTCTTCATCATTGTATACAGCATTGACGACAGAAATAGCTTTCAAGAAGCCATTCGCCTTCGGGAACAGATACAATCAACCAAGAACACTGCCAACAGCACAAAATGCACCCCAATGGTTATTGCAGGGAACAAATGCGACAAGGACAACAACCGGCAGGTTCCTCTGGATGAAGCCAAAGCAGCCTTTGACCAGACCAGAAGGTGTGTCTTTCTGGAAACGTCCGCCAAGAAGTTCTATAATGTTGACGTCCTCTTCAGGTGTCTTTTTGAAAATGCTCGCTTGCCAAGCGAGATGAGCCCGTCGCTGCATCGGAAAGTGAGTGCAAGTCACGGACCGACGTCTCTTAGGCCGAGTCATAATGGAAAGTTAGCCCTGAGGAGACGGTTGAGCGAGGCCTGTGGGATGGTCACTCCCAATGCGAGAAGACCCAGTGTCCGCAGTGATCTTCTGCAGCTCCGGCTAAAGACCATAAGGGGAAGTAGTATGGACGAAGTCGACGACGATGAAAGCGAGAGGGGTAGTATCCATAGAAAGCTAAGAAAAGCTATGTGCTGTATTCAGTAGCGATGTCAGCATTGAAGGGCAAAGCCAAACTGATAAAGGACAGGGAATCCGATTTGGACGGACGCCTTAGCATTCCTTCGGCTATGCCACAGCTAAGTAATCAAGAATCACATTTTGAAGAAAACAAACAAATCTTTTCGTCATGTTCGTGTAAAGTCTGCAACAGGTGATTGAGCCGAGACTAGGTTGGATTGGACCAAACTACTACCATGAGTAGAAATTTAGATATTAGGCTTTCAATTGAGATTGGAAATAGACCAGGGTGGTATGATATGGTATATTCGCCAAAGAATGAGGATACCAAACGAACGTTTACAGAGAATGTCTGATCAAACTGGATGTGTAGCTTAGCCATGATGGTTGTTCGACCGTGAAACCAAAATGCTAATTTGTCTGCGAGATTACGGACGGACCATTAGTGGATATAGGGGAAGGCAAAGGACCCGCTATTCAATCAAGAACTTGATTTAAACTGTTTGAAAATTTTCACAAGTGGAAATTACACTAAGTTCTATTTTTGTCTTTACTTTTAGTGGCGCCATTCTTTAAATTCAGCACTATTTAATAGACTGTCTTGATACTTATCTCGTTTAAATCTGTCTGCCTCACGTCAGTGGTGTGTTGCGATTCCGTATTCCGTTCACCTTGTGTTTGTAAAAATACACCATTAACAAGTTTCCGGGGACGATAACAATTCATCGTGTACTAGTATCGGGCTTCATCTACTTAACACGATTAATAGAATATTGTTTTCTTTCAGTTCTGACTACTCTTAAATTAAGCATGCAACTGTTTTCGCAAGAAGCCACACAAATAAGAGTAAAAACCTTCAACACCCACGTGATTTATGTATTAACGAGAGTATTACGCACCGACAAGAGCGACAAAGGACATTTTTGAGAAAAGAATATACCGACAAATATTGTTCTGTGAACAAGGATCTATTTTGATAGCCCGGAGATGATCATCGCTCAACACTGTCTCATTACCGGTTGCCAAGGACAACCTCAAAAAGTTTTCCTCTGTTTCCGCATTTACAAAGATTCGGAGGGCGATCGTCGAGATCTCAATTGAGCAAAGTGTATTTTGAGTAACATCTTAATGATAGAAGATAGAGATAGATGGAGATAGAAACAAGCCGCCAAAGCAAAGATCTGAAATAGGCTGAATATGCGAAGGCTTATGGGTATGAGCACTAATGATAAATAATGATGTCGTGCGTGGTGCCCCAGGTGATGAAGGCCTTATTGTCTAACATTCGAAAATACTAAACTCATCGCTGTATAAACTTAGTCTCTTAGACTTCTTCGCGGGAAACAGAATATGATGTTGTAAATTTGAAAGTGCACTTCGAGAAGTATGATGTAAATACTTCCGGATAATGTCAACGTGAAAATTGATCTAGAATCATTATGTTAACGAATTAAAGCTTTCAGTACGCATGAGATTTGCCAAATAGTATTGTCGAGGAAAGATAAACTATATATATGTTGATTTAGTTAACGTGTATGAACTTCAAAGTTAAGCCCTGAGGGGCTACTTTGTAAGTGTCGCTTTGGTCGCGTAACATTTAGATCCTGTCACAATTGGTATGGGACTACACGGCAGGCTGCAACAGACATCAATTGCTATATACGGCCACTGATACACATGCTTCGGATTTCAGGCCGCCTCCGACGCCGGCTTTGAAGTCGCCTTCACGAAAGCAATTTGGGTGGTGGTACACATAGTTTACGCCGAAAGTGAACTGACGCCGCGGCGCGCCGCCTCGAAATCACTATCCGGTTTACAAAAAGCCGCCTTCGCGCCGCTTATTCATGTGACGCGAGTTGGCTGACGATTCCTGTCAACATTTTATATTGTTCGTCAGCTATAATTATTGTTCGTTATTTCTAGTTCAGTGGTCAATCCGGCCTGAGTCCACTTGGAGGACATACCAATTTGCAGGAATGAAGCCGGCGTTGTTGCCAGCCGGCTTCAGTCGGGCAATTTGACGCCGCCTTCAAACCACATCCAAAGGTGGACTCAGGGTCCGAGACAGTGTCAGTCCGGCTTTCGAAAGACACAAGTCAAGCCACCTCCGACGCCGACTTCAGTCCACTTTCAGCGTATGTAGAGCGCCACCATAAGATGGACTTTCTTGGCTGTAAGTCTAGGCCTAAGTCCTCAACATTTAGTGACAAATGACTCCTGATCCTTTACGACGTTTGCTAAAGATTAATGAAAAAGAATTAAATCTGTTATTTTGGATGTATTCAACTTAACGGGATGCCCCGGGCTGAAATGTTTATATCTAAATAGAGTAAAATTCACAGAGCAAAACGCTGAAAATTTCATCAAAATCTAATAACACATAGCGAAGTTATTGAATTTTAAAGATTAGCAATATATTATGAAAACCGTTATATGCACGCCGTCATGAATATTCATTAGATGGGCTGATGATGTCACATCCTCACCTTCCTTTTTTCTTACGTTATTCCATGAAATCATAATTGTTTCATTTTTTTCAACATGTGTGAATGATATGTCTCCCTTATATTGAAATAAGTTGCAGCAATTCTATTGCACTTAATCAGTTATTCCAATACTTTTGGTTTTGAAGGACAAAATATGAATAAACCTAATTTCATATAATAAAATGCAAATAACATTATGGGTATCATGTCATCATCAGTTTGCTCATTGAATAATCATGAAGACATGCCCAGAACTTTTTTTTTACCTAATTAATGCAAATCTTTAAAATGCCATAACTTTGTTATTCCTTTTCAGTCTTTTGTTTGTCTGGGTTTTCTAATTCTGTTCAAATCATACGATTTACAGCCTGGAGTGTCCCTTTAATTTCATACCATGAGGTGATAATATCGTCGGTGCTACGTATATTAATACTAGCCTAATGTTCTCATTAAATTTGGTATTTGCGTGTTTTCGCTCAACCACGCTGTTTCAATCCTAAAACACAACAAATGCATTGATTCACATTTGAAATCTCGGAGATCTTTGTCGAAAATGGGTGAACCGAGAAAGATGATCATCCTAAGATTGGGAGCTGACGAAAAATTGCAAATATGTCGTTTTTCCATAGTCACGGACGATACTGCTGTGATGATTCACCGTTTTTCGACAAGACGTTTTTGTCATGAAGGGTTTTTGACAATAGATTCTCTACGTTCCAGAGAGCGTCAGCGAATAGTCGTTCCGAAAACTCCTTATTAACACCGAGTTGCTCCCGTCTGCCAAGAGGCTAACTGAACTGTTAACTATTCGCCTACATGTATTTCCTAGGAAGGCATTTTAGGCCCTTTTCACACGTGAATCTTGAATCATCATTGCAATGATGAATGCTATAGTAATCGTGACTGGAATTAATAGCGTCCATGATTCTAATCATGTTCTAGTTTGGTTTCACACGTGCTAAATATTTGTCATTAGCCTTATTTTTCATTGGAATCATCATTCAAATTACGATTTTTTTTTACCGTGTGAAAGGGCGGATAGTAAATAACACATGTAATTTAGCCAGACAATCCTGGAGAAAGCTTTCAGAAAGTGTGCATGACATTAATGTTCGTCAGTCTATTTCGCATCCATTACACAAAACACATTCATGATATAAATGTTTTGTAAAATGAAATACATAATTGTGAGTACAAAAAGCTTGTCATAAAGACGGTCGGCGCATGCTCGGTATGTATATTAATTACTTAAATTTACCGCCATCTTTCCATGTCGCGTGTACGAAAATGTAGTCATGTGATATAATATCACTCTGTTTGTTAGTAGTGTATAAGTATTAATGGGTGCATTGGCATTATTGTTTCCCCTAATGAGGATGAATGCACAGCACATGTATATATATTCAAAAGAGCTGATCACTTTTGAAACTGACAAAAATGTGTTTTTATACTCGATGAATCGTGATTTATACTTTTGTAATCCGTTGTTTTCAACCAAGTCAAAGTTATATTTTGTATGTATGCCATTTAACAAATTTTGGTTGTATTTTCGTTTGAATTTTATTTTTGATATTGATTTCGTGGTGTTGCAAACATTGAACGTCAAATTCTCCAGTGAAATTTCAATATTCCTAAATTATTATTCGCCGACGTTCTGTACCTGGAATTAATCGATTAATCGATGACAGCATTGAGATCACATACTCGAGGTAAATTAGCCGAAAGTTTGATTGGCAACATTATTTTGAATTTTTAATGTTACTATTTATGAATATGATATTGCCCGATTATCCTCTCCTATCTCGAGAATGTATTCTGAAGATGCAATCTATTCTCCGAAGCATTATTGTTATCATGTTGCTATAGTAACAGCTGTCTGAATAGCATATTAGACCCACTGTATTTTTTGTGAGAATCATTAAAGGGGAATCCAACCCAAATAAAAACTTGTTTTTATAAGGAAAAGAAAAATCAGACAAGTTGATAGGTGAAAGTTTGAACAATATTGGACAAACAACAAGAAAGTTATGAATTTTTAAAAGTTATAAATATTGGTAATCACTATACCCATGGAGACTTCAAATTGGCCGCATATGGGAAGTCATAGTGATGTAAGGCAAGGACTACTCTTCCATGTACTCCAATACATATTATGGCTAAAATGTCATTTTCCCCAAAAGTGTTATTTCAAATTATAGTTTTCTTTCATGAGGACATAAAACAATATACTACCTGGGTTATATTTAGATTACTGCCCCAGGGGAATGGGTACTTAGGAGAAAACCACTAATCCCTGATAATAAAGTACATGGCCTATGGGAAAGTTGTCCTTGCCCCTTGTCATAATTTACTTACTCAGTTGCCAATTTGAAATCTACATAGTATTAGTGATCTCAATTTTAAAGCAGCTATAACTTTCTTATTGCTTGTCCGATTTCTTTCAAACTTTCACCATTCTGTTTGATTTATTTTTCTCCTTCCCAACACAGCATTTTATAGCCAAGGCTGGATTCCCCTTTAATGATATGATTGATAACCTTGCCGAAAAGTTTGCCTGTTGATTACAGACATAATATCATATTCTAACACACTATTTTTTGCACATTGAACATATAGCCGTTTTTTAAAACATTTATGTATACCTAAATGTATATCGTATCAACCAGCACAAGAGTGCTGTTTGATACGATATACATTTGTATCACAATATTTTGTGCAGTTTGGAGCCCAGTTTTGAATACACCAAGATTGCTTGGTGTTGTGTAGAACAAAAAAATTCCAATATGCCCTAGGACTGAAACCACCGACAGAAAAAAAGATAAGATGAAATAGTATGGATACACAGAACTCACAACAATCCTAAATTTATATTTATGCAGAATGTGGGTCCTAATTCGAGCTATATCCAATCAAACTGAAGAAAAACAAATACAGTATGAGAGAGAGAGAGAGAGAGGGGGAGGGGTGGAGAGAGAGCAAGGGAGTGCGGGATTGAGAGAGAGAGGAAAATGAAAGATGGAGAGAGAGATATATAGAATGAGATACACGAAGAGAGGGAGAGAGATAGAGAGGGAATGTGTGGGGTGAGAGATAGGGGAGAAAGAGAGGATGAGACAGAGAGGGGGGGGGGTTGTGGGAGTTTAGATAAGTATATTTATCATAGTAGGACTGGACACTGAAGGGAGTCAAGGTACTGTATGTAATGGATGAAAGAATGGCGGAAGTTTGGAAAGGGTGTCAGAAAACAAATATGGAGGTGGAACAAAGGATAGCTATATCGCGAGAAGGGTGAGAACAATGAAAAAAAGAGTGAAGAAAATAATAAGGAGGAGAAGGGGAGGACAAAAAGTGGGTGTGGATGTCGAGAATGATACACGATAGAACAAACATTTCATATGGGGAAAATGTGAAAGGATAGTTGAAGAGAGATATTATGAGATAACACATAGGAAAAGAAGATGGAAAGTGTTTGAAAAGACCTGGAAGGGGAGACCGGAGATGCATGGTGGAGTAATAAGGGTAGAGGGGGTACGTTAGATAGAAAAAAGGAAATGGAATGGATATTCAAATGTTCAGTCAAACATTATTGAGATTATATTGCTTGACATACTGGCAGAGGTAGGGGTATACAAAAGAGATCAGCAAAATGAGTGGCGATGGATGAGGGAGAAAGATGAGAGAGACAGAAGTGGTGGAGACGGGGCTAGTGAGAGGAGAAGTGGATATGGTGTGGAGAGAGGGAGAGGAGGGGGTGGAGATGGGGTATGATTAGAGAGGCAGAAGGGATGGAGATGGGGTATAATGAGGGAGTAAGAGTTAGAGATGAGAGGGACACAAGGAGTGATGATGGGTAGAGAAGATGAAAGACAGAAGGAGTGGAGATGGGGTATAATGAGGGAGAAAGAGTTGGAGACGAGAGGAACAGAAGGAGTAATGATGGGTAGAGAAGATGAGAAGGGAGTGGAGATGAGGTAGAGAGACAGAAGGGGTAGACGGGAGATTAATTAGACAGACAGAAGGAGTTGAGATGGGGTATAATGAGGGAGAAATACCTCGAGTGTATAAAATGGGGGAGAGAGGAGTGGAGATGGGGTAAAGAGAAGGGGTGAAGATGGTGAGGAGAGATGGGGTGTAGACGGGATAGAATGAAGGAGTGGAGATGTGGTAGAGAGAAGAAGGAGTGGAGATGGGGAAGAGAAAAAGAGTTGCAATCAATCGCAACTCTAAACATCATGCGCAACTTGATTTTCAACCAATGAACAGCGCGCATTTGGGACTTGCGATCAACTCTTTCTGCAACGGGCCCCTGATGGGGTAGAGGGGGAGAGATGTAATGGATTGGACGCGATAAAATGAGAGGACTATGGGGAGGAAAGGAAAAGGCACGTAGAATGTTGACTGGAGTGAGACTGACTTGTAAAATGTGTTTGGCAATTTTTATTCGATGTGCTTGTTGTTGGGTGTTGTTTAATAGTGTGAATTGAATGCCATTTTGCTTTGTTTATTATATCGAGGGTTTTGTAATTGCATTGACGCCAAATGGCGAAATGCCTTGTGTTTATACCATTCTTATTCTGCATCGACAGTATGTCTTGATTTCCTTTAATCTCTGGTGTCATCTGTAAACACCCACATCTCATTGATATTAATTCTCTGTTGCTGATCCATTTAATATGTGAAGTTTAATTGTTGTCCGTCCAATTAAGATTAATAAAATGCGTTCTTGATTCGAATATTTTGTCACTGTGTTTATTGGTTGTTAATCTGACGAGAGTGTGGGGTAGGTGTGTGTGCGTGTGTGAGAGAGAGAGAGAGAGAGTCGAGAAAGAAAGAAAGAAAGAAAGAGGGAGAGAGGGGGTGATGAGAGAGTACTTATACTTCCAAGTACCTCCACTCCTTCACGCCCACCCCCCCCCCCAAAAAAAAAAAATAGGTACATGTATATTAGCGTTGTATCTTAAAGGGAAAGTTCACCCTGACGAAAAGTTTATAATAAAGATAGCAGAAAAATAAAAAAATATATTGGTGACGGTTTGAGAAGAATCTATCAAAGATAACAAAAAGAAAGTCATTTAATTGTTTTTTTTTTTCATTTATGAAGTCTTAAACGAGGAGCTTACCCATATACGATGTGATAAAAATGAATGAAATGTCATCTTCTAAAAAAATCAAAATGGTTTTTATAGCACCTTCAGTATTTCAAAAGAGAATCATTCACATCAGCTCCCCATGGCCCTGCATGGGAACGATTTTAAGCATGTTAAGAGGGGATGCTGGTTTTGAAAACAATAAGAAGCCTCCCACCCCCCCCCCCCCCGAAAAAATAGAATAAAATATATATATACTGCAAAAGTGATTTGGGCCAGAAAAAAAATTGACAAGCAAAAGAAAAAAAAATTGCTCGAAAATGAAGGTAATATTGATTACATTTCTACCTGTTAGCATACCAGCCTGATTTCTAGGGGGTATTGGCTATGGTGTATATACATTACAAAGCACCCTCAGAAAAATCTTGGGGTGCTTCAACACATCCAGTAACCCCGCTTCCCATGCAGAGCCATGTCAGCTCCTGAAAAAAAAAATGGTCGTCATGAAGTGATAAAATTTTCAAGCTCAGGATGAGGCTTGATTACTTTGAAAGATGTTGTTTTATTAAAATGATATGTTCTCTCTACTATAATGTTATGTTCTTTTTATTGTTTTTTCTTCAAGTCTTCATGAACCACTGGAAGATTAAAAAAATATGCATTTTACACTCCTTGTCATTATCGGACAGCAGTGCATAGGCTTTTGTCGATGCTTTTTTCCCGGGTTTTTTTATTCGTTTCTTTTTAATTTTTGCAACAAACTTTTCGACAAAGTGATAGTTCTCATTCACTTATCTGTAGAATAGGCCTATGAAGAGAAATCCTGAAAAACATATCTTTGTACCCTGTGCCTTTATACCCATCCTCCTCTCTCTCTCCAGAATACCTAATCTTTCTCTATCTTAATCTGTGACTAATATTTCGCTTATTTTTTTCACGAAAATATAATATATGCACAATTCAGTGACATGTAAATGTTGATGATGTCACTCACTCCCCCTCATTCACTATTTCTTTTGTTTTTTATTGTTTGAATAAAACGATATTTCAGTTTTTAATTAACTTTCTTATCCACATCTGACTTATTTGATGAATTTTTTAGTGTTATGCTTGTTTAGTTGTTCTTTTTTTTCAAATCAACTTTAGTTATTGGGTGGACTTGTCCTTTAACTTTCTCCCAATCTCTTGCTAGCTAGCAATAATTAGACTAGTTCATTGAGTCATCGTTTCATACATTCTTTCAATTTTAGCTCATGTTATTCGATTATGCTTGCTTATGGAGTGCTTTATGCATTCAGGGGCCCGTTTCTCAACACCGTCATAAGTCTAACTTCTTGACTAAATCAGAGATAGTGAGCTACTTGTCCGCTATCCGTTTCACGAAGCCCTCTTTACCAAGATCGGGTACAACGACCTCACTAAATATTTATGACACCTCCGAACCTGTCATAACTTCTTTCTTAATGACGTAGTGGTATCACGTGGGTAGACTATGACATGCAAAAGTGCCTAGAAATTTTAAAATTACAATCTTACGTAATCAATCATAGAGGTTGAAATTACATCACAAAACAAGTGGGTTAATGCATTCAATGATAATTGTAATACAAAGAAACTATAAAAACTGTTGGTAAAACGCCACAAAACGATTCATTTTGAAATAGTAAAATGATTTAATCGATAAAGATTCTACACGTCAGGCCATCCATAACTGAACTCGTATTTGTTGTTTTCAGACCCCTATACATTTGGATAAATTCTATCTCTAATTTATGCATATAATTTGTCAAATATCGTATGTTTCGGTATAAATGATTGAAAATGTTTCGTTAAACTATATTTTGATGACGTTTGGAATCGTAAAAGACCGTATAATTATCATCATTTTAAAAAGAAAACCGTTATGGTTTACTTTCGTAAACTATCAAAATTGGATATCCCGGGGGTACCCATCTCAACGTCCACAAGGGATTTTTTAGTCATGAAATGAATTATTCATAATTTAATTTTCTGTGCAATTGAATGCTCCAGTCTTCATGGTCTAAGTATGTATGATGCATAATTCACCTGTGCTATTATTTTAAAAAGATTTATTTCCCAATTCATCACAATATTTGCAATTTTGTCATAATTTTTCTTTTTGAAAATTATGCTATATTGTGACTAAGGCTACGTCTCGTCTGCTCTTTTTACCGATAGTATCGATATCAATGTATTCTAGTTAGAAAGGCTTTCGAGAAACAGGTTTAGTAAGATTGGAACTAACTCCGTGGTTGGTGGATAAAGATATGACTAACTTGTCCATGTGTTGAGAAACGGGCCCCTGTTTCCTTAATCTACATATGGCTTACCATAGAAACGGATCGTCGCAACGGAATCAAATTCGAGAATTTCATCTCAGACTCAGTATGCCTCTGAATTTTAGCTTGATTTCTTAAAAATGAGTTCTGCAAAGAAGTTTTCGAGCAGCAGAGCTGTATCCAGTACGACCAAGGGTAATATTCGCAAAGCTTTGTCTTCAAGCAAGTCCAAGATTTCTGGAAATGGCGATGTTTCCAACGTTGAGATTCAGAAACGAGCGACAGCTCCTCTGAAAAAAGGATCTGTTGATGGTTTCCAAGCAAAAAGGAAAGATGAAAAACTGTCCAGATCTTCCCGGCAATCACGTTCTGAGCAGGGGTAAGTTCACAAGTTTGATAATTACCTCCACTTATCTTTTTGAATTTGATCATTCTTTTATTATCAATTGCATTTCGTGTTTATCATTTGTCTTTTCTTCGCCTTCGGACTATTTTTTTCTTCAGTCCCACTTGTTACTTTTTTTGTCGTAAAGTCTTGTACGGGAACGGGCCTCCGCTCCGCCGAGGCTTCGGCCGATGCGGAAGCGCACTCTCGGCTCACATTGCTAATCACTCACACACATGCAAGGTAATACTTATGCTATATATGTACACAGTACAGTACCAGTCAAAAGTTGGCATGCCCCAAAGTTTGGGTATACCTGTAAATTGTAATCAGAACTTATATTTTTCAATCATTTATAATTTATTCAGTTATGCCTAGCCTGGCCTGGGGCCTGGGCCGGGCTGGCTTAGATAGTTACGCTACTCTAGCGCGAGAGGGCGCGATTTTCGCGTCATCATTTTCGCGTACGAAAATGGCGACAAGCTGCTTCGGGAGCCGGTGCGAGCAATAACGGCAAGCCCTACTTGAGTCTCCTGTCTAGGATGGTAAACGTATATCAATGGGAATGAAAACGATGACATCATCTTCCCAATGCATTCAGCTATACTGCACGGTAAGCTCTTGCGACGGAGGGTCGAGATCGGAACAAAAATTGCACTAAAACAGTCTGTAAGTACAGTTTATGCATCAAATCATCATTATATGTTATTTTCATGGAATTATCAGACATATTACGCTAAAAATACATATGCTACTCGAAAATTGAAGTCGTAAGCTTTCATTTCTTACCTCATTCATGGCAGCATTTCTTGCCACCATTTGCCACGGACGAATGTTAAACGCCCTTGCTATTTGTTTCGTGGGATTTTCGTGGGAAGTTTGGCGACGCGTTTCGCGGGCTAATTTATGGCGGCTGCTAGGGTTTTTGGTTGCCCGCGGTGTGTAGTCCTGCGCATTGGAATTTGTGTAGCAGACCGTCTACCGTGATATGTCTGGTATTTCTTTGATTTAAAAAAACTTTTTCTTTTTTATAAATTAGGAATTGAAAACCAGACACAAATGTAGAAATCAGAAATACATCCCACACTGACACACATTCATTTTGATTGAATAAAATATTGAAATAAAATGGCAAATGACGCAACAACTTTCTGAATCTTCTCGAACCTAATTTTAGCCTTTACTTTAGGTAATTTACTTTAGTCTTGATTTATTATTTGATGATTATATTCTGTTGAAAATTCATGTAACATGATTTCTTTTGGCCTAATCAAACTTAAATTTTTTATTATTTTAAAAATGAATGGCCTAGATCTAATTTAATTCATTATCATTTTAATTTTCTTTTGTTTTCATATTTTTATTTTCATTCAGATTAATTTCTTACCTCCATTTGAGCATGGCAATACTTACTGATCTGAAGTCGAGGGGCCCAACAATGAACAGACTTGGGCTGCATGAGCCGTCGAATATCTGTGGTTCCAAGAAAGCGTGATGGAAATGCCGCCTTAAAAAAACCAACCCCACCTCTGCCTCTGGGCTTTGTTCTTGGCGATCCTGCATTCCATTCAGACTGCAACTTTAAGCAGGAATTGTTCTACCAACTACTTAATTATTCACAAATGTGAATTGCAGCTTTTAAATTGACAAGAAAGAAACAATTGATTTATCTCACCCCCCCCCCCAACTGTCTTCTAACATTTTCTATCACCCCAAACTAACATTTTTTTTCTTGTATGTCTGTTTAAATATTTTTATTTAGACTTTATGTAATTTTTTCATGATTTATTTAAGAAGTATGAGCAAAAAAACAAACAATTTGGCACATGCAGTAGAGAAGAGAAGGAACATAGTGTTGAAAAAGGATACACATACAGATCTGAATATTAAAATAAATTTAAAAAAGAAATGACAAATCCACACTGACACATGAAAGTATTCATTTTATTTTTTTTCCTTGTTGGCATTGGTTACATTAATTAACTCCACATAAAAATATAAATTTGATATTTTAACAGTATTAATGAAGTTGCTCAATAAAATTTAAAATTAGGTATTCTCATTGGAGGTAATGGTTGATACAGATGGGTGGGTGGACCTGCAGCCACTAGCGTACCTATGGGGGGGGGGGCAGACTGCCCCCCCGACGAGTCACAACCCATGCAAGGGACGTATCCCTGCCCTCCCCCCCTGATGAGCCACCGGTGGCCCCCTCCTTTGAAGTTTAAGACCGAAAGTACGAAATCCTTTATTTGTGGTTGAAGACTTTTTTGCTTGTCAAATTTTTGGGCGGACGATTTTGCCCCCCCCCCCCCTGTGGAAAATCCTAGGTACGCTACTGCCTGCAGCTCTATTGTTTTATTAGATTTTCATTTTTTATTGCTGGGGGGGGGGGGGTATTATGTAGAGCTGAAGCCAAATGATCTTATGAGGCAAGATTCAGTGTACAGCTCAATATGATGCATGTAAAGTGATTTATTAAACTTTTGAAATATCAATTAAGAACTGGAATGATGAATGATATGAATATAAGAAATATATTAAATGCATGTAAAGTGATTTATTAAACTTTTGAAATATCAATTAAGAACTGGAATGATGAATGTTATGAATATAAGAAATCTATTATATGCTAGTTCATCACAACTTTAGCTGGATCTTGCTGCAGAAAGTGCATCGTGTAGTTCTACAAATATCTCGGGTGAGAGGCAGTTTGGCAGAGCGGATGCAATGCTTCATAGGGCCCCTAACATTTCTGTGGTAAGGTCGAATCCAAACTGATGTTTTCATCAAATGATACAGCCTCCTGGCTACAAAAATTTCCTGTAGATGAAAGAGAAAACAAAATAATGAATGCAATGAAATTGGGAAAAAAGTGAGGCTAGAGGAGCAAAAACAAAAGTAAATGGTTGTAAAGTTAGTACAGGAGAGGAACAAAATGAGAAGAAAGGAACTCACAGAAAAGGAAACAAAACAGAGAGACAAACTTGAGACTAGCTCCTTTAAAAAAAGTTCTGTATGGTGTACTATGGATCTGTAAAAATATTTTAAAATTATGTAAAGTTTCAAGGATTGAGCATGCATAGGAAATCACGTAAAGGCAAGGATATCAAGTCACGAATAAAAACAAAAAATGAGGGGGGGGGGAATGGGAATTACATCACCCCCCCCCCCACCCCGCCTCTCCAAAAAAAAAAAAAAAACGACTTTAATAACTTGTCAAAACTCTATCTAGTATCAGCTTATGTTATTATCCTTTTTAATGTTATTGTTAGGGATCGAGAGACAGGATGAACGCGGGGGGGGGGTGCATTTTTCGGATTCATACTTTCAGGCATCAGTGTACTGAAGGGGAACATTTAACATAGGACTACAAAAAATTGCGGTGGACAGACAAGAAACAAGAAATGATGATTAAAATGAAAGAAAAAATTCTCGATCTCAAAACAACTTGAAAAAAGAAAGATGCAAAACCAAATGTTATCAACTCACTTACATATTATATTTGAAATCCATCCCAATGGTCTTCCATGTCGTAATTGTGCACTGTAATTCAGATAATCAAGTTAAAACATGTGAAATTAACTTCAAGTCTCAAATCAATCGTCTTGCACACTGTGCCTTGCAAAACAACAAAATACTCCGATATATGCGTATCATGAACGCACATGCATATTTATGAGCGCCGCGAAAATGACCAATCTCATTCACAAATGATGCGCACTTACGCTTCGTCACCATGCCGCGAGAAGCGTTTATGCGCGATGTAAAATCTCCGCCCCGAATTGGCAATCCCCGAATGCGCATGCGCGGTGGTGATTGATACTCGATGGTCGACAATTCGTTCGGAATGGATAATACTTAGAAATCATTTCTTAAAAAAATCATAACTTGAGTTATTCTTCATCATATGTCTTAATCAATGCATCATCGTAATGGGTGACACATTTTCTTTATGTTGAGGTAAGTTTCAACAGATTTGGATGAAGATTTGAATTATCAGTGGCGTACCTAGCTTAGACAGGAATAACTGTCGTTTCTGGGGATTTATTCAACAATTTCTGACATTTTACTATAATCCCCATTCACCGACGGTAGTGTGTTAGTGCGAGCCTGCATGTGTAATCTGGTCAGCAATTCGGAGGACGGGTTTTGTCCAGATTTTAATTTCTTTTAGATTCTAAATGACATATTATCTTGAACGAAGGCCCACTATTTTCGTTAGACTCTAATCTTTCTATTGATACTATGTAAGTTCTATAAAAAATCGAAAAATATACGTTACCGATGAGTTATTTCCCGGGTTATTCCTTATTCTTTAAATTTTCTGGCGGAGAGAAAAAAATGGCAGCCGTCAACGAGTTGTGCTTTTATCAAGGCTTTCCGATTAAATTTTCGATATCCCCATTCCTGGCCAATCAATGCGAGTGACAAGTTCCGAACGCACGCACATCTACAAGCGCAAAGCAGCGGCACAAATCGCGATATATAGCGACTGGTAAATACGTCTGTAAGGATGATGACGTCATCCAAGATGGCAACTTACGTTGACCAACGAAAGGATCGAAGATGACGATGTTTCGATCATCATTTGAAAGAAATTAGCGGTAACTGCGGTCTAAGGTACGATATTTCTGAATTTTAAACATTTTTTCGTAAATATGGATGTGATTTCTCTTTCGTAATGTGACATTTTATGTACAAAAAATGATCGGAAAATTGGGTTTCCGCCGAATGTAAGATCTAACGTTACTGCTAATACGTTGTCTGTACGTACGGGCCTCCAAGCTCTTCAGTCTATGTATTAGTGAGTGAGCCAACGCAGTTCAGCGGAACAACCAAAATACAGAGACTAAAGCTTTTGGTCTATGCCTGGCTATGCTCTTCAAAGTCAAACACAGTAATTTAGTATCAATGTGAGGGGATGAGAAATAACCCTTTCTTTATAATGCAAATTAGTCAGGTACAAAAGGAATGTAGCTAAAGAGGAGCGATATGCTCCAGTGGACAAAAGGAATGTAGCTAAAGAGGAGCGATATGCTCCAGTGGACATACACTCACTGCATGCAGGAAAAAGCTCAAACATGCAGTGAGCAGATGAGACTGGCTGTAGCTGCATGTGCCTACATGAAGCGGTAATCGATGTCTCATCCTGATATTCTTGATGTATATAGTTGATTTTGGACACCTTAATATCAACTGAAGTGACCTCAGTCAAGGGCCTTCTACCCTCTTTTGTTTGATTTGAACATGATGAAATAAAGATTGGCCTCATACCCAATAGAACCGCAAAAACAACTGCTTCGTCTGATTTATGAATTTCAACCCGTATCCTCACATTTGGTAGTACGGATGGGGTGCGGTTTCTCTTCAGATAACTGAGAACTATTGGCTTGGCCAGGTGTGTAACGATCAAGGAGTAAAAGACAAAAGAGGGTAGGAAGATGACGACCATGGAAGAGATGAGGGAGGAGCTGGAAAAGCTGTCATTGGAGCTGAAAAGTAGGGAAGTGTATTTCCCGCCCAAGGAAAAGAAAATCAGGCCCTTTAGTGGCACTGAAAACATGCTGGTCTCAGATTTTGTGGAGGACATTAAGGCAGGAATTAAACTTCGAAAGCTGACGGGTGAGAGTGCTATTGACTACGTGCTAGCTCACCTGGAAGGATCTGCAAGGCAGGAGGTGCAACATCGCCCAGATAGAGAAAAGAAGGATGCTGATTCAATAATGAACATCTTATTGGAAGCCTTTGGGGACAAGCTGAATGCTAGTCAACTAATGCGGCAGATATATAACCGAGTACAAAATGAAGATGAGTCTGTGGCACAGTACGCATATGCCTTACTTGCATTGGCGACTCGATTGCAACGCAAACCAGGAGCTCCGGAGTCGAAGAATATCATCAAAGAACAGTTTAAAGATGGGTTGAGTGACCCAGTACTCAGGAGGGAAGTGAAGCGGTTGTTTAAAGAAAAGCCAGAATTGTCTTTTCTAGAGGCACGAGACTGGGCGGTGGAGATGGATGAGGAAGAACTTAAGGGCACCAACCCACGCAAAAAGAAATGCACCACCTACCAGGCCGAAGCCACAGCCGAGATGGGAAAGATGGTAGAGGGGCTCACTGCAGCGATCAAAGGCCAAACAGAGCTACTTGACAAGATGATAGTACAGCAGGGCATTTTCAATTCTCGTCTAAGTCAGTTAGAGGAGACGCAGGACAATGCCAGGAGATTCAGGAGACCTCCTCTAGACAAGAATAAGATTGAGTGCCATCGATGCCACCGCATGGGTCATTATGCAAGGGAGTGTGAGAGTCCTCATCCTGGGGGCAATCCACGTACACAGAGGGCTGGACAGTCAAACAGTCGGCAACAGCAACAGGGAAACTGAATACACCCAGGGCTGAGAGCCAAGCCCTGGGTGTCTCTTCAGAGTCAGAGAGTTTTGAAAGGGGCTCTGGAAATGGAGAACGAAACATGCTCATTGGTATTTGCCCCACAAGCATCATATTTATTAATGGGGTGGAACTCACTAGTGTGGTAGACTGTGGGTCTCAAGTCACAACCATCACTTCCAATTGCTTCCAGCGATCATTTTCGCCGTCGACCCTAAAGAAATTAAACTGGATTTCTCTTAGTGCAGCAAATGGGACAGATATTCCTTACTCTGGATATTTTGAGGCTGATGTGACTATTGCTGGCATTACAGTTCCGAAAAGAGGTATTCTAGTAACAAATACATCACATAAACCAAAACATCCCATTTTGCTCGGAATGAATGTTCTGCAAGGTTTGCCAGGTGAGACCTTAGCAGCCGTAATTGGAGCTGATGCGTCAGTTGTCACAAGCAAGAGATGGATCGACAAGAAAAGTACTGTGGGCCTTGTTCGTGTTGCTGGAAGAGGGAAGGTGAGAGTCCCAGCTCGATCAATACAAGCCATAGAGGTGACAGGACCCACTTGTCCTACCCAAACCGCGGTAATTGTGGACCAAATTGTGCAAACTCCGAAGGGAATCATCCTCAGTCCGACTCTGGCTCATTCGTGTAGGGGGAGAATAATTGTACAATTATACAATACCACAGATGAGGACATCTTTTTAAATCCCAGAACTCCAATTGGATCTCTTCAACTTGCATCGATGATCGATGACAATAGTGTCGTGTGTCAAAGAATGGTTGCAAGTGGGGACCAACAAACTGATACAGGTAGAATGAAGCTGCTAGAGACACCTGGACTACTATGGAAAGGACTGAGTGAGGAGCAGAGACAACAAGCAGAAGCCCTGTTGTTACGAAATAGTGATGTCTTTGCTGCCTCGGAAGAGGACTTGGGCCATACGGAAACGGTAACCCACCAAGTCAGAACAGTAGATGAGGAGCCTGTTAAGCTTCCATACAGGCGTATCCCCCCATCCCAGCTGGAAGAAGTTAGAGAGCATATCCAAAAGCTACTGGAGAAAAAGGTTATCAAGGAAAGTACAAGTCCTTATGCATCACCAATTGTATTGGTTCGCAAAAAAGATGGTTCATTGAGGCTATGTGTGGACTACCGCAAATTGAATCAGAAAACTAGGAAAGATGCCTATCCAATACCAAGGATTGACGAATCAATGGATGCGTTACATGGCGCACAATGGTTTTCGACACTTGATCTCTTGTCGGGCTATCACCAAGTGGCTATGGATGAGAGGGACCAACACAAGACAAGCTTTACAACACCCTTTGGCTTATACGAATATGTACGTATGCCTTTTGGATTGTGTAATGCGCCAGGAACGTTCCAGCGTCTAATGCAAATTTGCCTAGGGGACCAGTTCTTCTCGTCTGTCTTGTGCTATCTGGACGACATTTTAGTGTATTCGACTACCTTTGAAGAACAGCTTGAAAGACTAGACCGTGTATTTGACAGACTTCGCAAGCATGGACTAAAGATCCGTTCTTTCTGTTCCGTCCAGAAGTGAGGTATTTGGGCCATGAAGTTTCAAGAGAGGGCGTGCAGACAGATCCGGACAAGATCGAGGTGGTGAGGAGCTGGCCAACACCAAGGAATCTGAAAGAGCTACGCTCTTTTCTGGGGTTCTGCTCCTTCTATCGACGATTTGTGAAAGGATTTTCACAGATTGCTGGCCCCCTGCACAGTCTGGTTGCCATCCAAGTTGAGAAGAGGAAAGAAAGAAAAACAACACCCTTTACGTGGGAACCAGAACACCAGGCGGCATTTGAGGAGCTCAAAGAGAAACTATGTCAACCGCCAGTGCTTGGATATGCAGACTTCACAAGACCATTTGAGCTCGAGGTTGATGCAAGTCTACAGGGACTAGGAGCTGTTCTTTTCCAGAGGCAAGGTGGTAAGCGTCTGGTAATCGCTTATGCCAGTCGAACGCTCAGGGGTGCAGAGAAGAACATGGAAAGGTACTCCAGTATGAAGCTTGAACTACTGGGGATGAAATGGGCAATTTCAGAGAAATTCAGAGATTATCTTATCGGGAGTACATTTACAGTGTTCACAGACAATAACCCTCTGGCTCATCTTAACTCGGCGAAACTTGGGGCTGTAGAACAGCGATGGGTTGGCGCTCTCTCCGCATTCAACTTTGATGTACAATACAAACCTGGAGCGTCAAACATGGTAGCGGATGGATTATCTCGTCGCCCCCATGCATCACCCGACACTGCAGAAGAGGCGATATATACTTCTGATGGATGTTGTATGGTAGTGGGAGCTACTCGGTTGCCAGAGGAACTCCAGCACACTCATGTCTATTCCCAATTTATCCAAGACAAGGGAGAAATGCAGGATAATGAGGAACCTTCTCCTACGCCTGCCCCATTCCCGAACTATTCAAGGGAACAGTTGGAAGAATTTCAGCTTCGAGATCCAACTATCAGCAAATTCCGATACTACTGGGAGAGGAAAGAAAAGCCAAACAGAGAACAGAGGGCTATAGAAGACGAAAGTGTAATACTTCTCTTGCGGCAGATGGAGAAGATAAGAGAAAAGGGTGGTCTCTTATACAGAGTCTGTGACTTGGAAAATGTTTGGCAGTTACTTCTACCCAGAGTACTCATCAAGGATGTACTAAAGGCTTGCCATGACCAGACAGGACATCAAGCTGTGAAAAGAACTACAAGCCTAGTTAGGAGTCGATGTTACTGGCCAAGGATGACGATGCACATCAAAGATTGGTGTAATCAATGTGATCGATGTACCAAGGCGAAAAATCCACCAAGGATCAGAGAACCCATGAGGGGATTGACAGCTTCTCGCCCAAATGAATTGCTGGCTGTTGACTTCACTCTACTAGAACCAGACTCAACAGGCAAGGAAAATGTTCTTGTCATGACTGATGCATTTTCCAAATATTCATTGGCAGTCGCAACTAGGAATCAAACAGCTGAAACCACAGCGAAGGTACTTGTAAGAGAATGGTTCAGCAAGTTTGGGGTGCCGCATCGACTCCATTCAGACCAGGGGCGTAATTTTGAGTCGTCGCTTATCCAATCCTTGTGTCGACAGTACGGAATCTACAAATCACATACAACACCCTACCACCCAGAGGGTAACGGTCAAGCCGAGAGGTTTAACAGAACATTGCATGATTTACTAAAAACACTCCCTCCTGAAAAGAAACGTAGATGGTCAGAATTTCTTCCAGAAGTAATCTATGCCTACAATGCAACCCAGCATGCCTCAACTGGTTTCGCCCCTTTCTACATCATGTTTGGGAGGGATCCCAAACTTCCAGTTGACTTCCTACTGGGTGAAGAGTCGCAACACGACACTTCTAATGTGAATGACTGGCTGGCTAACCACACCAAGGTTCTACAATGGGCTTACCAAAAAGCAGGGGAGAGACTTGATCATGAAGCAGCTTATCGCAAGGCACACTACGACAAATCTGCCAAAGAGAGACCACTGACTGTTGGCACCAGAGTGTACCTAAGGAGCCATCCTCAAGGTAGACATAAAATTGCTGATGGGTGGCAATCAACAGTATACAAGGTTGTATCCCGACCAGGAGAGGGAGCAGTCTATGCTATTGAGAAAGCAGATGGCAGTGGTGGTCCACGGACTGTCAACCGAAGGGAGCTAAAGGTGTGCCCAGTCAGGGAACAATCGGACCCTGTCATTCCCAAAACCAGACAGGGGAGAACACGCAATACCCCCCAAGAGCAGACTGATAGCATTTCTGATGACTCCAGCTCAGCCATTGAAATAGTGGTGAGGGATCTACCAGCCGAGTCCACTGACGAACAGCCTGAATTACATGTCCGGACCCCTGAACCAGAATCCAGTGATGAGGACGACCCCCCCTCCCCGTCTACACCAGAAATTAGTGAAGAGGATGACCCCCTTTCCCCACCTCCACGTCTACGTAGAAGCCTGAGGCTGACGAAAGGGAAACACCGCAATCCTCTCCGTCTACCTCGGTCTGCAGCGACAGCTAACGTCATTAATGGTAATGCCAGAGTAAAGCCCAGAGCACAGAACGAACATAGTGGAGTTTTGATTGACAGACTCCAAAGTGGTATTAATCGCCAGTTACATTGGGATGAAACCTCTACGTCATATTAATAGCAACTCTTACTACCTGATATGGAACTAATATTGGAGAAAGTGGTTGGAATCTTGTGGACGATATCAGCGTTTGCGAACAAAACTTTAATCAATGTTATTGAAGAAAACAGTGGTAGTGGGAATATTGATTGATAAGATGTGTTTGTGAACACACACACATTAATTATAGTTTTGTTGTTTTCATACAGGTTTAGGAAAGAAATGTATTTAAAGTTGGGATTTGGGGAGGAGAATAAGTTTGGATGTATATCTGAAGAAGTATATGTTTACTTTGAGACAAGGACAAAGTTATAATGTACATGTATTTTGGTACCTATTATGCAACTATATGGAAAGCAAAAAAAAAAAAAAAAAAAAAAAAAAAAAATTGTTAGTGCTCATGAGTTTTGTTTAAGTTATATATTATTATTAGAATTATGCCAAGTTTGAGGACAAACTTGAATTTTAGCAGGGGAGATTGTGAGGGGATGAGAAATAACCCTTTCTTTATAATGCAAATTAGTCAGGTACAAAAGGAATGTAGCTAAAGAGGAGCGATATGCTCCAGTGGACATACACTCACTGCATGCAGGAAAAAGCTCAAACATGCAGTGAGCAGATGAGACTGGCTGTAGCTGCATGTGCCTACATGAAGCGGTAATCGATGTCTCATCCTGATATTCTTGATGTATATAGTTGATTTTGGACACCTTAATATCAACTGAAGTGACCTCAGTCAAGGGCCTTCTACCCTCTTTTGTTTGATTTGAACATGATGAAATAAAGATTGGCCTCATACCCAATAGAACCGCAAAAACAACTGCTTCGTCTTATTTATGAATTTCAACCCGTATCCTCACATCAATAAAGGGTAATTATCTGGCTTCAAACTGACTTTATTTTGTAGAGGAAAAATCATTTCAGAAAGCACTCGGGCATGTCCAAAGCAAAGACCCCTCTCTCAAACTCAATTTAAGTCAAATGAGGATTTTTGTCATTTTGTGTTCTTAGGGTTGACTCTGTCAGTCTGTGCGTTTTCATAATATTTAATTGGTTTTTAGTGAAGAATCTTTCAATATTAATTGATCAGTAAACAACAAACATCACTTTTGAAGCAAACTAAGATACCCTAGTGGTTAAATAATTGAGCATTTTCATATGTTTTGAACTTACTGGTCAAAGGTTTAATGTTTCATTTTTCTTCTTACATTTTATATTTGATAATTCAATTATACCATTCAAAATGTTCCTAAAGTTAAGCATATCTTTTCGGTGAATACAAAATAATAAAAGAGAAAACGATTGATAATTAAAATCAAGATTAGACCTGAAAAAGAGTACAAATAGGGATGCCACTCGCGCGCCGAGAAATTCCTGCCAGTGCGCGCTGCTGATGGTTATCCTCACAAATTCCTGGCAGGAATGATGAAAGTTATTTCAACAATGTGAAAAAAGTACACATATAACAACAAAAACAATGATACATTAACCTGAAGAAAAACTCCTGTCAAGTTCTTATATTTTCATACCCATTGCTGACGCATATTTCAACTACGACTTCGATGAAAACCTAGCATAATCAACCCATTAATACGGAAGATCAGCTGATTCCCATTGATCAAGATTTCAGGACCAAAGAATTCGATCTTAAGTGGGGGGGGGGGGGGGGGGTCGGGATGTGAAGGGTATTTTGAAACTCTATTAGCGACGTGATTATATTGCCCAATTTCATTTTTTAAAACCCCATGTCAAAGTGGAACATTCCAAGTTTATGTCCTTGACAACGAAAAAATCCCCAGGGCAGGCAATTGGAATATGGAAGACCAGAACAATGTCTATTGTTGATACTGTAGGTTGATTAGTACCAAGATTTCTGAATGTCTAAAGGAACTTTCGTCAATTACGCTTGTGATTGCACAATCCTGATTTCTCACACTTCATACCCAGCAATTTTCATGATGATCTGATAACTTGATAACTCTGCTATTGGAAATAAAAACCAGGTATGCCGATTTCACTTTCTCATTAACCGAGTTGGCACATTCTCTCCTATGAGCCTGTGTGTTATAGTGAATGACTTCCGGGAAAAAATGACGACCCGCATTGGCTCGCGAAAGTGTCAATTTTATGTGACGACATGTTTCCAAAATCCATTAACATCACAAAATCGCCGAAAAATCCACTTTTTTAGACCCCTTATTTCTTAATTATGATGTTAAGGAAATGCGATTGTGACATTTTTAGTGCGAGATACGGTCATTTAGATAAGAAAATTTCACTTTGTTCGAGATTTTGCCCATGTCATCGGATGATTTTGTTGTGTGATAGAGAGCTGGTGAATGTGTGGGGTGCATGTATTGTATTGAGTTTGTGACTGTATTCATTGGTATTTGGCAAAGTATGCTGAACGTTTTATTTTGTATACGACAATTACGAGTGTTGAGCTGTGTGTGTATTTGAGTTTTGTCAGACGTGTATCAATCAGAAATGATTATTTACGTCTGGGACCGACCTTTAACGTCACCATCCGAAAGACGTGACCAGGGCTCGAACCTCTGCATCAATTTGTAACTTCCCCACATAGCTTGGATTACAGGCGCACGCCACAACGCCCAGTACCTGACTGCCGAAATCTTGGAACTCGCCGGTAATGCTGCTCGTGACAACAAGAAGTATTGTTGTGTTTTCTTGAGTTAATTTATCTAATTTATTTTTATTTGAGGAAAAGTAGTTAACGTTCCAACTTCCAAGGCTAACAGCAAGGGCGAGGCCGGGGTTTGTGTGAAGTACATTGCACTGTATGTTATAAATAATACCACGTACCCCAGCTCAATGATTTTTCTACTGCGTGTGCACACTTACGTTAATCTGCCAATCCATTTATTGAATTTACACCCTAGTAGTGTGAAATGTTATTGAATTTTTTTAATGAATATACAATAATGAGTGATATAAAAAAGTTTTTAGTATGGATTGGAAGTTACATCAATATGAGATTAATATTAAATTTCCTAGTCTTAAGGACCTCTTAATAAATATTTTGTATTAAACATTGGCTTTTGCCATTTCAGTTATAACTTTAATTAGGCAATTTTCCCATTGGTTATGTACAAATGAATATTCATTTATTACCTAATTTTGCATATTATTATATTTATGGTCCCAAGAACAACAGATATGAAGTAAACTTGAGAACTCTGCACCTCTGTGAAATTTGGTGATTATTTGCCTGTCCCTGTTCAAGTTATATCATTTTCGCATATTAATTAGGCAATTTTCCCATTCGTTATGTACAAATGAATATTTAATTACTACCTCATTTGCATATTATTGTATATATGCTCACAAGAACAACATATATGAATCAAAATTACAAACACTACATCTCTGTGAAATTTTGTGATTAATTGCCCTTCCACTTTCAAATTAAGCCATTTTCGCATATTAATTAGCTGGAATTTTTTGCCAATTTCCTCTGGTGCCATAGGTGAAAATTTGTGTTTTTCCCATATTTTGAACTCTTAATATGAAAACGAAAAAGTGCTTCGGACCCAACTTTTCAGGTACTTGTTGGTGGTTAACATGTTAGGTGCCCCAAGAAAAAGCAACCTCTATACCTCATCAAGTTTTAAAATAGGTAGCTATAAAAATGGCAAAAAACACATTTTTGCCATTTTGGCCACTTTTTGGCTGGAAATCTGCCTTTTTTTCAAAATTTGAATTGGCTGTATCTCGGCAACCCCTGGTCCAATTTTCATGATCTTGGTGTCATTTTACTCGTGTTTCAGAGCTTATTCCAGTTAAACTATTTAAAACTAGATTGACAACACTTTAAGTTTTGAGGTGGCATCCCTAGTACAAAGCACAGTACCTTGTGAACAAAAAATGCTATTTCTGTATCTGCAATATCTGACTTTCTTTACAAGTTCCAAAGATACACCTTCCTTAATAAATCTTTGATTCCTCAAAGAAGTCACCTCTGGCTTTTAGGATGGCATGGCAAACACGTGGCATTCGGTTAAGTAGTTTCTTGAG
Organism: Lytechinus pictus; assembly: GCF_037042905.1. Taxonomy (NCBI): domain Eukaryota; kingdom Metazoa; phylum Echinodermata; class Echinoidea; order Temnopleuroida; family Toxopneustidae; genus Lytechinus; species Lytechinus pictus. Next base: position 14,530,451 of record NC_087254.1, on the reverse strand, counting down.
GAAGTCTGGTGAGATGTTCTTCCAGGCCTCTTGGAGGAGTTCCCAAAGATGCTCAGCAGAAGTTGGCTGCTTTGCCTTTCATGATTCTGTCAAGTTCATCCCAAACCATCTCGATAGGATTCAGATCGGGTGACTGTGAAGGCCATGCCATAATCTTTTGTTTACTCTCATGTTCTTTCTTTTTTAGATATTTCTTACAAAGCTTAGAACTATGCTTTGGATCATTGTTTTTCTGAAAGGTAAACTGGGGGCCGACCAACTTCAACCCAGATGGAATAGCATGTCTCTAGAGGATAGGCCTACTGTGATAACCATGTTGATCTAGTGTACCACACACTTAACAAATCACCAACATGATTTGCTGGTGATCATTGTTGGTGATCTGTTTAGAGATGTATATATAGAAATTTGACATTTACAGTTTTAATATCTCTTTTCTGTAGCTCTTCAAGGAAAGCATCTCCTCTGCAGAGGAGAGCTTCACCATCTGTTTCCACCAAACCATCATCTGCTGTCAGTGAAAGACACCAGAGACCTCCAGACACACAGAATGGGATAGTATTCACCAACAAGGAGGCTGTCGGTGCCTGGGTCAATGGAGGTGCAGAGGATCAAGTAGACACAGCCGGAGGGGGGACAACTACACCTACTGGCAAAATCATCCCCAGAGATGTAGTGAGTTCAACAAGAAATGAGAAAATGCTTTTTGGTGGGGAAAAAGCCAGGATAACAATATACAGCGCGTCCTAGAAAAAAGAAACTGGGATTCTCATGTCTTTTTCTTTAAATGCAAATGAATTATGATATTCATTTACATCATCATACAATTAAATTATTCCTCTATATTATAATTCCTAATAATATGAGACGAACACTTCACGCATTAATGAGCAAGACCAGTTGGAAGTTTTAATGCCAAAATCAGGTTGCGCAGAAAAATTAAAAAATAGTGGTTTGTGAAACGAAGACCATGCTTATTCAACGATTGGCTCGTTCACATATCTTTCATATTCTTTGTTAAGTTTCTCTCAAGGGTTCAGATTTACACGTGAGTTTCTGCGCAAATCGTGTCTAATATCCTCAATATTTATTGTCTGTAATCTGCCATGCGTGGACGATTTGCTAAGCTGTTGGTCTCAAACTCAAGATGAGATTCCACTCTAGGTATCAAATTTATAGTAAAAACATGTTTTAATCATTGTGAAATCCATACTGAAAGCAGGTTTCCTTTTTTGTGGGACACACTGTATATTATAAGGCAACCCGAGCCCATCATTTGACCAAGTTTAAGTAAACATTGGATATTTTTGCTTTGATTTACATGAGCCCATCTTGTGTGCAATTTATTCCTGAATTCCAGTCAACCTGTGTCTGAAGTGAATATAAAATGACCAAAATCCTCTTTGAATATATACAAATTTTTTTTGTTTGTTATTTACTTGAAATGAACTACTATGAGCTTGGATTGTTCTTATATTCATATGCTCAAATGCAAAGGTTGTGGATTACAAGGCGATAGTCAGAACCACTAGACCCCAGCTCTGTCATTATTTTAAATGAATTATACAATATGAATAGATGAAAGTTTGACTGGGCTATAGTGGCATTTTTGTCTAACTGGACTGTTTTATTTTTTTCTTGAAACAGATGGAAAAGTGTCAGGAAAGTGAAGTGACCAAGGTGTATGACATTGATCTCCATGGAGCAAATATCGGTACCATAAAAAACTTGGACATGGTAAGAAACTTAGCTTGAATGGTAAAATGTGTAAGTAACTTAGCTTGAATGGTAAAATGTGGTAGCTACTGCTTGATATGAACGTGTGCAAATTGGTTAATGATAGGTGATGTGCTTGTATGTTAATCCTTAAAAAAAGATGGGAAGTTAGATATGTATTATCTAGTTCATGATCTGTTTTATACTCTAATAGAAGATACATGATTGATTGGAGTGAGATCAAATGGAGTGAGAACAAAGTTATACTTTTGTATAAATGACTGAGAGGATCAATTTTTTGATCCAATTCATCAGAATTCAGATTCAAAAGAAATGCTTGAATAGTAATATTTGAAAAGATTAGGGGAGATAATGTTAATTTGTATTCATCTCTTGTTTAATTTTTAATAGTGCAATTGCTGCAAAAACATATAAAACTACAGCAGATTCTGTAAGTCAACCTTCCATATTAAAGTCAAATAATTGTGTAAGTTGAAGGATTATTTAGACCGGAATATGCAAAACATGACAAATTAACATCTTCTAAGGGGGTGTTGCAAGAAAATATTTGCAATCAATCGCAAATATTCTGTTGCAATTTTACAATTGAATGATCACTTTTACCTATAACAAATCAGATTACACTCCTTGTTTCATGGTGTAGATTAGCAGTCAACCGCAAATTTGCAATCAATTGCACGGCTTATGATTGATTTCGGGAATGAAAATAGACTTTCAATTGATCGCAAGTTTCTTGCAACACCCCATAAGTCGGATTTCACCAAAGTAGAACAAAGTGCTGTGGTCCCAAGAGATTTGATTCCACTTAGGCAGAGTCACCTGCATGAAACACAAAGCAATTTAATACCTTGGATAATACCTTGGATGTAGGCATATAAAGTTAATAACTTATTTGCCTCTCGGTGACTTTTCATGAAGAATTCCAAACACTTTTAACGGCGCTGTACAGCATTTGAACATGGACAGGCAAAACTTTCATGAGGGTCAAATTTCTCTTTTCTGGAGTTCCAATGTTTCAACAAATTGGATTTGAAGCTGTTAATAGATGGGCTCTCGACTACATTTGAAGGGAGGTTGTTCCATTCGTTGATGCAATTTGAATTATCGTTGAGATTCCTGCCTTCTTTCTTTCAGTTCATAAACCTCCGAGTACTGGACCTCTCCTGTAATTGCATCAGGAATATTGAGAATCTTGCCAATAACAAGGTAAGTGACTTCCGAAAGAGTTGCTATAAATCAAAGTCTTGATTAGTATTAGAAAAAAGTTCATGAATTATTTTGTCATTTCTCGCTCTGCATTTGAAATTGTAATCTACAAAATACTGGGGGCTGTTTTACAAAGATTTAAGTATGACTAGAGTCGCACTTAAATGCCTACGCGTACATGATATGCAACACGTAATCTTATTGATCAAATTATGATCCGACCAATGCGGTTATACCGTTTACACCGCACGCAACAAGGCATTTAAATGCGACTCTAAATCATACTTAAATTTTTGTGACCACCCCCCTGATGTCGGGTTTTGATCTGGTCAGAGCAGCTACAAGAAAGGCCCCCCCAAAAAAAAAAAAGTGTGCAGACTGACCCTAATTTTTTTTTTTTTTTTTTTTTTTGGGGGGGGGGGTTAAATATGAAAAAAAAATTATCAAAGTTGGCATGTTTGAGATGGGTCAGTCGTTTTACAGAAACAAACATTTTTTGGGGGGCCTTTCTTGTAGCTGCTCTGACCAGATCAAAACTCGACATCAGGGGGGTGGTCACAAAAAAAAAAAAAAAAAAAGATGTGCAGACTGACCCTAATTTTAATTTTTTTTATGGCAAATTGCATGGGAAGGGAAAGAAACCTGACTGACCGACCAATTTTTTTTTTACCTCCATTATGGCAAACAGATTTTTTTTTTTGCTTAAGAAATAAATAGTTTTTTTTTTTATTTATTTCCTTCAGGATCTGAGGGATCTGAAGCTGTATGATAATAGGATAAGTGCCATTGCTAACATTGAAAGGTAAGGCATGCAGACTTTGTTAAAAAGAATCAATGTGTTCACAGAGGTTAATCATTATGGCTAGTTGGCTGTGGTCATTTTACCATGATCTGTATTTTTTATTGAATTTTTTATGTGCTTATTTCTGAGATTATCGTAGAATGTGCTGAAAGAGAGGAAAACTAACAATGATGTTCATAAACTCATGAATCTTACACGAAAAGAATTATTAATATCAATAGAGAAACACAAGTCCTCATATTATGGAAGACAAGAATCTTTACAAAAGAAAATCATGGAGGGAAAAATTGAAGACAGGAGAGGAAGAGGTCAAAAAAATGGAAGAGCTCACTTGGAAATATTGAGGAGACGACGGGCAGAAAGATAAATGAATGTTGTTAGATTACACAGGACAAAGAAATATGGAAAAACCATGACATCAAACCTCTTTAAAGAGAAGGAACAGCAGAGGAAGAGGAGAATTTCTGAAATTAGGGCAACTGGAATGGATATCCAGTGCATGCAACCAAAAAATTATTAATCATGTTCTGGATCTGGATGTATACGACGCAGGGCCCTCCTGGGCATAAACGCATCGGGTACTTGACCTGAATTTTGCTGGGACCGACAGGTGCAATACACCGGGTGAACACCCTACTCTTTGACGAATAGTGTATTGGTTTTAACGTGCATAGGTTGTGACTCTCCTATACACGGGACCAACATTTGTGTCCTTTCCGATGGACAGAATGTTTTTCAAACTGCGTTCACACCTGCACTGAATACAGTGATGAGGCACGCTAACACACAACGCTATCGCATCAGACTTTTTTGTTTGCTGAACTTTTTAAATCAGGATTAATGCTGTTTTCGAAAAGCATGCATGCTACAAGATTATGAAACTTAGGACCTGTGATCATTTCTTCTTCCCTTCACAGGTTACAAGAGCTATGTTCACTGCAACTCCAGCACAACAAAATTAGAACAATAGGTAAGAATTTTCAATACCTTCGTTTATATTTCAATGATATGCCTCATGTGTTTTGTAGTATTAAAGGAAATATATCATAATATATCATAATAACCCCCTGGATCCCAGGCCATTGGTTGTCCAGATTTTGTGTTTCTAAATGTTGGCAGGTACGCAAATGTACTAGGGGTGTTTCACAAAGATTTAAGTATGACTTGGAGTCACACTAAATGCCTAGTTGTGTTCGTTATGAAAAGCATGCCGCATTGATCAAATCATGCCAACAGGACTTGCACTACTGCGTATTAATCAATAAGAGTGTGCATTTACATATACATGCATTGGTATTTAAGTGCAACTCTAAAGTCATACTTAAGTCTTTGTGGAACACCCCCTGATGTGATGAATTGATTTTTCTTTCACCATTTAGGTAAAGGACTTGCATTGTCAAGGAAGTTGAAAGTCTTGAGAATAGATAGCAATTATTTGGGAAAGATCGAAGCCAGGGAGTTGGCAGCCTGTTCACAACTCACCTATCTTGATATCAGCTCAAACAAGCTTGACAGTTTAGCGGTAAGTAAACTCAGTGGAAACTGTTTGACATGGGCCCGTATCCTGAACTCAGGTTTGATTTAGACTCTGGTTTAATTATCAAAGCCAATTGTGACAGGTACATGTATCTGTAATAGAACAAAATTAATTTATCAGCTCAAATGACATTCATATAATCCTTAACTGACTGGGAACAATTTCTCATAGAGTTCTCTTCATCATTAAAACTTGAGGAAAGAACATGATAAAAATAGAATACATTTAATGTAAATGCAATTATAAAATTGTTAGCTTCCCATAATGCTGAGTTAGACCATGGCCTAAGTTTAACCCTTACTGAACCCCTTACCCCCCTCAGATTGCCGCGAAAATGTCCACGCTCCTCAGAAATTGCACAAAGAGATAAACTGTGGTAAAAAAAATTCACAAAAGTTTTTTTTTAATTTAGTCATGATAATTTATGCAAATGATATGCATAAATCATGTTTTTCTTTAAATATTTCACAAATAAACTTCTTGGGAATAACAGACTTAAGTGGTCAGTCAGGTATGTATAGAATAATATACAAATATACCATGCTTTGAGTAAGTATAGCGGGAATTATTATTTTGTCCGAGGTTGGACAGGCATTACTGTTTTTCCCAAGGGGCGAAGCATATAAACCTCTCAAAAAAAGTTTGGAAATCTGACTTTTAGTGAATATTAATGTGTGATTGATACCAATGAATATATCATCTAATTTTCTTTAAAATGATACCCTACATGATATGATTATGGTTCACATGGAGGTGCAGTGCCTTGAAATGTGGGGCAAGGTCAAAATTCAAAAGTTGCAAAATGACACAATATTGAAAGTCACCGTTCTTTTTTCCGTGGTGATGAGTGTGTTTCTCAGCGGTTTCTTTTGTTTTCATGCACCTTAACATCAACATTAACATGGAGATCTGCGAGATAACATGGTTTGAAATACCCATGCATGATTGTTTGTTTCTTTGTTATGTGTTTGCTTGTGCAGATGTGTGTTTGATTCCATGTTAATGTTGATGTTGATGAGCGGAACGCAGATTTGTGCCTGTGCCATCCCTTCATGGGACTTGCCCGTTAGAGTCGCCTCGCTGACCGGTGCACCAGAGATTACATGATCAGTGACATCAATGATAAAATAGTGCACTATTCCATAAATGACGTCACAGAATAGTAAATTTTCTTCAGTGGGTGTTTCATTTTCAACATCATCGCAAAATAGTGAGAATACGTTTGGTTTACATGATGCTATTATAGTTTATTCAAATTGGATCAAACACAATACAATAAATGGTATAATGCATAACATAAGAGAACTCAACATTATAGGTTTGGAAGTTCAGTGAAACACAGCTTGTTAATGGGACACCTTTGCTATAGCACTGTGTAACATATAATTCATACTGAGTGTAATGTACATACAAATGATGTAACAATAATAATGATAATTGCAGACAAATATCCCCCCCTTTACATGCGCACACACACACATTATAATCTTGTGCTTCCTTTTGTATTCTCCAGGCCTTGAATGCACTGTCGTCATTAGAAGAGCTCCGTGCAACACACAACTGTTTAAGAGCGGTTACAGATCTCAAGAGATGTCGCAAAGTAAGTACGTCTTGATCACTGTGAATGCCTGACGTACTGACCATGGCCCGGTTCACGAACAGGCCCCACGTGACAAAGATTATATAGAAAATAATGGACATGAATTGTATTTGAGTGGGGGCGTCGATGCATTGTGGTCTAGTGGTTATGACTCTTGTCTTTCAATCTGAGGAACATGGGTTCAATCCCAAACCATAGTGTGCTTTCCTTCAGCAAGAAATTACCCATATTGTGCTGCATTCAACCAAGGTGAGGTGAAAGGGTACCTGGTAGGAATTTATTCTTTGAAACGCAGAGTGTGTAACGGCTGCTCTGCTAAAGCCAGGGTAATTATGCTGCATAACTGCATAACTGTTAAGCGCTATATAAGCAAGTATTACTATTTTGGGGGGGAATTATTCCAAAGGTGCTGTCCACACTTAACATGGTCCGTGTCATGAACAGTCCTGGCCAGGCAGCAAATTTTTTTCCTACAAACTTCTCTGCTCGACGTCAGGGCAGGGTTTATGTAGTCAAAGATTCCACATCATGAACACAAGTCATAAAGCTATAAAGTAATTGGCAACGATGAGTGCAGCTGATCAGCGTGGCGAAATGGGATAATCATTGCACTTACAATGGCAAGGTTATGGGTTTGAAAAACAATAAAGGCAAGAACTTAATTTGAAGAATTTCTTCATTTTTGATAAAAAATCAAGACTTTGAACAAAATACAAGTCTTGTAGCCTAATTCCAAGACTTCAAAACAGCTTTAATCTGTGGAAAGGAAATATTGTAGGCTGGAATTTTGTAGGGAAAAAAATTGTGGTCAGACATGCAGTACAAAAAATAGTGTAAATAATTTTTAACTGTTCCAAAAGTGCTACTCCACATACATATATACACAATGTTTGGTAACCTAAATGGTGTCTGGGACAGATTCATGAGATGTGACGTTTTATTTGATTTGATGTGATTAATTCTCGCTACCCCAAATAGGAACAAAAATCTCATAATGCGCGAGACGAGATAATTTTCACTCCGTCGGGTCGTCATCACCACTTCCGGTTTAGAGTCATGCTCGCGCGAGGTTCGCGATACTGAGTTTTCCACCACGCTGAAATCGATGCCAATCAGCGTAATATGTACAGAGTATAATACTTTTTATTACATTTGGTCAGTTTTGATTCCATTTGAATTATAAATAAAATTAAAAAATATATTTCACGTGAGAATAATTTTTATTCATGTTTTTATTTGGTTATAAAAAAATCAAACAAATAATGAATATCTTAAAATTTTGCATTTAGCGACCGGCCTGACATCACGATCGTATTCAACTAGACACTAAATATATTCAGCATTCATTTCGTTCAATTTTTCGTCGACCACAAAATGGATAAAAATCAGTTTCGGAACTTAAAAAAATCTTAACTGACTGATGAATACCGTGCAATGGAAAGCATCAGGCAGAATTAGTGACTTTAGCAGAAAAGGCTGTAAAACTGTTAGTGAAAGAGAGGGTTGTGATCACGAACTTTCCGAGCGAAAGCTACGTTGTGTTGTTGTGCATGACGGCACTGTTGATCTAAATGGCAAAACAGTGCGTTGGACTTCCGAACAGGAAGTTGTAATACCGAAAAAGCTATCCCATAATGCAATGCACGTTACAGGGATTTTCCCGGATCTCGGCGAAATCGCTATTTGGGGTAGCGAGAATTGATATGGTTTCCCTGATTGGGTTGAATGTGATGAGGCATTCAAAATAGAGTCATCTTTAGTTTTCTTAAAGCAACTTCTGTGTTTTTCAGTGTTCCAAAATTCAAATTCTAGTATACAGATCATATACATGTATAAGAGCAACTTTAGTCCTTAGTGACATTCTTTTCTGTCTTTGTCATTGCAGCTACAAGAGATTGATGTATCAAACAACAAGATAGCAGATTTAAGTGGAATCAAGGGGCTCCATAATTTGACAGTGAGTATATTCCTGTTTAGCCAAGAAGATGTTAAGAAAGCAGTGTATTTCTTTTTCTCTTTTTTTTTTCAAACTGTCATGTTGTGTATCTTTCATTTGAAACTCAAGCAAACCAAATGTTTTTTATTCTTTTTGTGTGTTGATTACATACATTTATTCATTAATTTATCTATACAGTCAACGTTTCACCCATGCCTCTGTCATATAAGCAGGGTAGTCTCATTCACATTTACATATATTATTTCTTATTCAAAAAAAGGTTAATCAGAACAGTTTGTAATGCACATTTCAATAGTCACACAAATAAGTTATTTCTTGATTGTAAAATATTGAAAATTTGTGACTTGGCTCTTATGTATACTTATATATTTATGTACAATTACCATTCAAATCTCTTGCCAAATATTTTTAATAATCTCTTCAACACAAATGCCTCTTTCCATTCATACTTTACGCAGCATTCAGCAGATCTTCACCAATATCTTCCAAAAACTAAAATTACCCAAAATTCTCTACGTTGTAGAGGAATTAAGCTGTGGAATGATTTAAATAATGATATTAAACAAAGTAAAACCCTAAATAAGTTTTAAAAACTCTTGAAAGTTGAATTTTTTGCTCAGTATAAAAACTCCTGCCAATAGCACACTGTAGGTCACTATGATTTATACACTACTCAAAAAAAGTTAAGGACCACTTTTTAAAACGTACATAAAGATTTTATACAAGGTGTTTTATTTCTGGAAATACCTCAGTACAACTGTCCTAAATGTCCTTAAACACGCTGTAATCAATTTCACGCATGGGTGGTTTCAGTTGTTGCACAATGTCTCTCGCATCACTGCACATCCTGAAAAGTGGGCCCCGAGGGGTATCAGCTACCGACATGAAGTGGTAAAAACGAATGTCTGAGTGTCTTTCAGGCAGTTCAGTAACGAGTGTGACCACCTCCTGCAGCAATAACGGCTTCACAGCGCTGTCTCATGGAGCTGATGAGGCGATTGATGTCTCTGACGTCCAGTGCATCCCATGCAGCCTCCAGAGCCACACCCAGCTGCTGCAGTCCAAGTGGATGGGCTTCGAGCTGCTCGAGACTCCTCCCCATCATGTCCCAGACGTGCTCTATCGGGTTTAAGTCCGGGGACCTCGCTGGCCACTCCATACGCTCAATCCCCTGGCCCTCAAGGAACTCGGTCACCACCCTAGCTCGGTGGGCACGGACATTGTCATCCATGAAAATGATGTTTTGTCCCACATTTTCTGCAAATGGCACCACTATAGGTTCAAGGACCTCATCCCTGTACCTCACTCCTGTCATTGCTCCCCCTGGGACCACGTAGAGACGAGTACGGTTGGCGTAGGTGATGCCTCCCCACACCATGACGCTGCCTCCCCCATAACGGTCATGTTCTGCAATACAGGGGTCTGCAAATCTCTCTCCTGGTCGCCTCCAGACTCTCGAACGTCCATCATTGTGGTCAAGGGAAAATCTGCTCTCATCTGTGAACAGAACTCTACGCCATTGCTGTCTGGTCCATCTGACATGCTCCCGGGCCCAGTTGAGACGAATTCTTCTGTGAGCAGGGGTGAGTGGGACACACTGAGCTGGCCGTCTGGCATGCATATTGGCTCTGTGAAGTCGGTTACGGATTGTTTGAGTGGAAACAATCACTCCAGTTGCTGCAGCGAAGTCATTGTTGAGGCGGCGTGCACTGTGAAAGCGGTTGCGGAGGCTGAGATTCGTCAAGTAGCGATCATCTCTAGGGGTTGTCGAAACTGGTCGGCCACTGCGGGGTCTCTCGGAGTATAGCCCTGTCACTCGGTGTCTTTGATTTGCTCTGCTAATGACACTGTGTGACACGCCCATCATTCTGGCTACTCTTCGCTGACTGAGGCCAGCTTCCAGCATCCCTAGGGCTCTGGCTACATCTGTTTCACTTAGGTGGTGTCTTGGCATTGCTATCCAGCTGTCCAGGATGCCATCAAACACAATGAAATCAATTTCACACATGCAGTTCTTTCATGTCTCTTGCATCATTGCAATGTGCCCGTACAAAAGTGGCTTCCAAAGCATTTTCTGTCTTTAGTCTCTACAATCAACAACTTGCTGACAATAGCAATGCCAAGATACAGCTGTCCAGAATGCCATCAAACACAATGACATCAATTTCACACATGCAGTTCTTTCATGATGTCTCTGGCATCATTGCAGTGGGCCATAAGACAAGTGTCTTCCAAAGCATTTTCCGTCTTTAGTCTGTACAATCAACAACTTGCCTACAACAGCAATGCCAAGACACCACCTAAGTGAAACAGATGTAGCCAGAGCCCTAGGGATGCTGGAAGCTGGCCTCAGTCAGCGAAGAGTAGCCAGAATGATGGGCGTGTCACACAGTGTCATTAGCAGAGCAAATCAAAGACACCGAGAGACAGGGCTATACTCCGAGAGACCCCGCAGTGGCCGACCAGTTTCGACAACCCCTAGAGATGATCGCTACTTGAGGAATCTCAGCCTCCGCAACCGCTTTCACAGTGCACGCCGCCTCAACAATGACTTCGCTGCAGCAACTGGAGTGATTGTTTCCACTCAAACAATCCGTAACCGACTTCACAGAGCCAATATGCATGCCAGACGGCCAGCTCAGTGTGTCCCACTCACCCCTGCTCACAGAAGAATTCGTCTCAACTGGGCCCGGGAGCATGTCAGATGGACCAGACAGCAATGGCGTAGAGTTCTGTTCACAGATGAGAGCAGATTTTCCCTTGACCACAATGATGGACGTTCGAGAGTCTGGAGGCGACCAGGAGAGAGATTTGCAGACCCCTGTATTGCAGAACATGACCGTTATGGGGGAGGCAGCGTCATGGTGTGGGGAGGCATCACCTACGCCAACCGTACTCGTCTCTACGTGGTCCCAGGGGGAGCAATGACAGGAGTGAGGTACAGGGATGAGGTCCTTGAACCTATAGTGGTGCCATTTGCAGAAAATGTGGGACAAAACATCATTTTCATGGATGACAATGCCCGTGCCCACCGAGCTAGGGTGGTGACCGAGTTCCTTGAGGGCCAGGGGATTGAGCGTATGGAGTGGCCAGCGAGGTCCCCGGACTTAAACCCGATAGAGCACGTCTGGGACATGATGGGGAGGAGTCTCGAGCAGCTCGAAGCCCATCCACTTGGACTGCAGCAGCTGGGTGTGGCTCTGGAGGCTGCATGGGATGCACTGGACGTCAGAGACATCAATCGCCTCATCAGCTCCATGAGACAGCGCTGTGAAGCCGTTATTGCTGCAGGAGGTGGTCACACTCGTTACTGAACTGCCTGAAAGACACTCAGACATTCGTTTTTACCACTTCATGTCGGTAGCTGATACCCCTCGGGGCCCACTTTTCAGGATGTGCAGTGATGCGAGAGACATTGTGCAACAACTGAAACCACCCATGCGTGAAATTGATTACAGCGTGTTTAAGGACATTTAGGACAGTTGTACTGAGGTATTTCCAGAAATAAAACACCTTGTATAAAATCTTTATGTACGTTTTAAAAAGTGGTCCTTAACTTTTTTTGAGTAGTGTAATTATTACTTCTAGTTTGCTTGTTTGTTTGTTCATTTCCCCTATGTTAGCCCATTGTTTCATTTTTTTTATTTTATTTTTTTTATTGTATTTCAATGTTATTTGTTGTTCACTCTTTATGTATGTATTATATTAATTTGTATTTGATTGTACCATGGTGGTGCCCCACTCACAAGTTTTTTTTAATGAAAACTTCTAGGGGCTCCCAATCCCATGTTTTTACATAATTTGTATATACCTGTATTTTTATGATTGATTGATTGAATTAAATTTTGAATTGAATTGAATTGAATTGAATTCAAACCTGACACCTGGGAAGTGTTTTATGAAAGGACTCCTGTTTTATCCGACAGTTACCCTAGTAACAGTACTTCTCAGCCAATCAAAATCAAGAAAAGATGTCAGATCTGACAACTTGTCGGACGAAAATTATGATGAAACACTTCCCTGTAATACAACGGAGCCCTGCTATACCAACAATGCAATTATAAGTCCTTTGTTAAACTTTTATCATGATATACAGTTGTGCTCAAAAGTTAGTGAACCCCACCACAAAATGCACTCCTTCATGCTGAGGGTTGAATGTAGACAATAACAATACAACGTTCGGCGAGCCAAGAGGAAAACAAACTTTATTGAATATAATATTTTATCACCTGACTTCACAATTAAATATCTAAAACACTGCAGAACTTGAACACTTTAAATGTATTCATGTTCTGGTCAGGTTCACTAACTTTTTAGCACCACTGTGTATCTGTTTTGCTTTAAGAATGAAAAAAAAATAGGTGAATCACACCATATTGGATTTGAATTTTACAGTGGCAAAATTTTACCATTCTTTATATTATTTCTTATCAGGTTTTGAGGATATCGCACAATCAGTTAACGGTCGACACGTTGAAAGCTGTAGAGAGGCTTAGGTAAGATAGTTCATTCTTTTACTCTTTGTTTTGAAGTCCATTTGCCATGTATCTTCATTGTTTTTATAAAACTTTTAATGATTTAAAGAACATTTCAAAACTATATGTCCTAGAACAGATTTATATAATAATAATAATCACAATATGCAATATATGCCAGAATTAAACAAGAAAAGATGCAGAGCAGGAATCCATTCAATGTCTTGCTATTGATTTTCTCGATTTAACATATGAATGAATGGGGAAATTGGGGATAAAATAGCCTAGCAGGATTTCCGCTTCCTAAACACTTGTGTGGGATTCTGTTCAATATGTTGACCTAAAATGTACTGTCCGCTAGACAAAACTTCATATGACACTTTATACTGCGTAAGCAAAATGGTCCAATTCTCTACTGTGGGAGCGTCTTGGTCTAATGGTTATGACTCACATCATTCAATCTGAGGGACGTGGGTTCAATTCCCAGTCATGGCATGTTTTCCTTCAGCAAGAAATTTACCCACTTTGTGCTGCACTCGACCCAGGTGAGGTGAATGGGTACCCGGTAGGATTTATTCCTTGAAAGATTTAATAATAATAATAATAGCTGGATTTATAAAGTGCTTTTTGCCTGAGGATACAAAGCGCTGCTATTATTACCCCGGCTTTAGCTCGAGCTACCATCACTGGCGCTCAGTGCATTCAAGGAAATAATCCTGCCGGGTACCCATTCACCTCACCTGGGTCGAACCCACGACCCTCTGTTTGAAAGGCGAGAGTCAGAACCAATAGACCACGACGCGCCCACATTTAGCGCTTGGAGTATCAGCTGCAGCCGGGGTAAAACACACTAGAGTATATTCTTATTGACTATAGAAACTGCGCTAAATAAATGGACCACATTATTATTATCTTAAATGTGCAGTCTACTAGATCTCACTCTCTGTGATTTACTGTATGTATTTTAAGCAAAATTTATTCACTTCTTTTTTTTCCCCACCAGGTCATTACACACTCTTGATGTCTCTCACAATAAGATCAGTGAATTAGAGTTCACTGTCGATCAGTTCCCAGCTCTTGAAGTTCTCAATGTCTGTAACAATAGAGTTGTCAGATGGAAATCAGTGGTAAGTGAACCGTCAGGGTCAGGGATAGATCCCCAAAAAAAAAGAGAGAAGGGTTGTAACAAAAAAATTAAGGGGATTTCGTCTACAAAAAAATTTGACAAGGGAAAAAAAAAAGGTCTTCACTTTCAAAGGGGGGGGGGGGCACACTTCTGTTTTAACGGCATTTTTACATTACAAATTTTAATTGTGCCTCTCAAAAGGAGATGCAGGGGCCAGCTGTGCCCCTTCCCCCCCCCCCCCCTGGATCCGCTAGTGATCAGGGCTGTAAACTCTCACTCATTGAGAGTCAGACTCACTCATTTTGGTCCTTTCTCACTCTGTTTTGATATTTCTATTGATCTCACTGATTTTGACCCCTAAATTGTATCATTGGCCTATGGAAGTCTGTCCCACTCTCAACTTGGTATATCCAATGTTGGCAACCTTAAGCCATTGTCATTATATTATGATAAATGGTATCATGAATTTAAATTTCTGGTCATAACTTGATGCCTTGATTGGATGCTACATGTATCATGAATTCTATTCTACTGACCTTTTGCTTTATCGTTTGATTGGTCAAGGACTAGATTTCTTTTTTTGGTCTTTCAGAATATCCTGAATGTAAATTAATTTTCTAAAATCAAACAATACAATATGATGTTTAGGAAGAAATGTAAGTTTTCCAAAATACTGCAGTGTATGACAAAGATTCTTTTTTTTTCCCCATTAAAGATTGCATACTACCGTCCAGTGACAAAAGGTAGCAACTCTGTAGAATGAGTTAGTAAAGGAGGAAAATATGTCATTGTTTTATATGTGGAATTAGTGTTACTTGCTTTTGAAACATCCACAATTCCTTTAGCATTATGTAGAGAATGCAGAATGTATCCTAAATCAAGAAAAAAATGATTGAAAAAAAAATAGTTTTCTGCCTTTTCTCATGTGACAGCAGTATATTTTATCGAAAAATATCTACTTACAAAATACGCTCATTAAAAAATTCATGTATACTCTTCTGTTTTATGTGCTTGTAATCTACGTACATCAAAACAAATATGAAAAAATATAAATCTATTGCCAGAAATATATTTTTTTTAGAATGTTGATTCACCAAATTTTCTTTTTCTTTTTATACAGCTTTCATTACATAAATGTCAACATTTGTCAGAGTTGTATGTTCAGGGAAATCCATTTTCGCAACCAGAAGGAGAAAAACCAAGGTAAAAATAGATATATTACTCTGATTATCATACTCATGGAAATTAATATTTCTTTTCTAATATATCGCCCTTTTAAACGCGAGTTATTCTACATAAAGCATTATCTTAGCTCAATTCATCCTAGAAATTACAACCTTATATCTTTATAATACATAATTAGGTTTTCAAAAACGGGATTGATTTGACCGGGATGAAATTTGATAAGGGTTTCTTCAGGATATGCCAAATTTTTCAGGACCTCTTAGGAAAATAGCATATTATTGAAAAAGCCACCCTGGTAAAATTAAGCAAATAAAACTAAATTAAATTCGGAATAAAAGATGGTGGATTTATACGTAGAAATAATGTTAACCTTATAATACATTAAATATATCAATTTCAAATTCATTCATAAAATGTCTTCAGGGCTGCTTTTGAAATTTTGTCATTTGACAAAATCTGCAGTTTGATAGTCTCATGAAGGATTTTATAACAAGGAACTGTTTTAAAGTGCACTCAGATGTGTATTATGTAAAGGTCAAGTCCACCCCAGAAAAATGTTGATTTTAATCAAAAGAAAAAATCAAACAAACTTATTGCTGAAAATTTCCTCAAAATTGGGTGTAAGATAGAAAGTTATGACATTTTAAAGTTTTGCTTATTTTTCACAAAACAGTTGATATGCAAATGACAGAGTCAGTGATGTCCCTCACTCACTCTCTTTTTTTTTATTGGTTGAATTACAATGTTTCCAATTTTACAGATTTGACAATACTAATTATCTTGACTAAACCACAATATGTTAAGACAATGGTAATACCACATGCTCAGATATGAATAGATTTTTATTTCTAATGACTATGAGGAGAAATTTAAATATTTCATATTTCAAACACAAAAGAAATAGTGAGTGGGTGACGTCATCAGACCTCTCATCTGCATACCGACCAGGATGTGCATATAAATATTTGTTTGGGGAAATTAAGCGAAACTTCAAAATGCCGTAACTTTCTTATTTTAAATCTGATTTTGATGAAATTTTCAGTGGTGTGCTTGTTGGACTTTTCTCCTATTATTCAAATCAACATTTTGGTGAACTTGCCCTTCAATGGTTAACTTTTACCTATGATAGTTTGTGAAGTATTTCCGCTGGAAAGTGTGTTTTGCAACATGGTGATTTGTTTATATCATTGCATCTTTTGTTTGTTGCAGTTATCACTAAGAACTACATTTATGTTGTGTTTTCATTATTGCATGGTACTTTATCTGTTTACATTAATTTTTTTTGTCATACTAGTTATCATCAAGAGCTACAAGCAAGTTTATTGGGTCTTGAGATCCTAGATGGTGCTGTGATCAAGAGGAATACAGGAAATAAAACAGCTCCCATTATGAGACCTATGTCAGCATCAACAGGTAAGGATATAAAGGGGGATGGAATCTATTTCAGCTAGTGACGGTGGTAATGGTAATGCCATACATTATATGTTTCACCCTCTCTATGTGGATTCTTCCTGAAATGACTTGTCTCTGTTTTCTAGTTGATATTAAAAGATGTAATGCTACGCATTAATTTTTGTAGTAGCTCATTGTATGGCTTTACTAATAATCAAATAAAAAAACTTCAAAGGATCCAAAACTCGGCAGCAATACTAATAACAAGAACGAAGCGCAGGGAACACATAACACCTATACTACAAAAATTACACAGGCTCTAATGGGTTTTTCCTTCTTCTCTTATTTTCTTCTTCGAAAACACGTAGAGACTTGATGTTATCACTGTGATATGTGCTATATAAGCAATGTTTATTGTCATTATTTTCAAATTATCATGGCTTGAGAAGTTCCTGAAACGTAGTAAGACTGGAGAAAATGGAGGGGGGGATCAGACCTACAAAAGTTGATGATTTAATATGGAATTGCCCAGTATCAGGTAGCTTTTATTCACTTATTGATATCTTTACTCACCTAGTTCAGGTCAAAAAATCAAATGAATGTTTTTAAATGACATGACAATAAAAAGAATTGAATTGAATTGAATTATTCTTCCAATTTAACATAAAGCAACTTCAAATGGTCACAGAATCTGTATATAGTATAATGAAAACAGTGAAATAATGGTATTTACAATAATATCATTACACAAATTCAAAGAGATTCTTTTTTTAAGTGGATTTAACAATACTATTAGAAATTATACTGACCAAATAGTTCAAGATTTTCATAGACAAGATAAGAGGTAATTGAAGTATAATAAATAATAATAGGCATTTATATAGCGCCATCTTTCTAGAAATATTCTATTTTGAGGCGCGTTGTTATTATTATTACCCCGGCTTTAGCTCGAGCTGCCTCTCAGCGCTCATGCATTCAAGGAATTAATCCTGCCGGGTACCCATTCACCTCACCTGGGTTGAGTGCAGCACAATGTGGATAAATTTCTTGCTGAAGGAAATTACGCCATGGCTGGCATTCGAACCCACGACCCTCTGTTTCAAAGTCAGAAGACTTATCCACTGGGCCACAACACTCCACGTCAGTATGACGCTGAAACTATGGGGTGTAGGTTTTGGATTACAGTAAGATGTTTTTGTTTTATATATTTTGATTTCAGTTGTGAGTGCAAGACAGGTGGAGAATCAATTGAAGCATTCTGATCAAGACCTGACAGATTTCATGACCAGCCTTTCAAACAGGTATGTAGGAGAACTGTTCTTCCACCTTGATTTGCATGTAGGAGGAACCCCGGTGAAGTGGTCCACCTGCACTCCCCAAATTACTTATATCGGGAGGAGAGACCTACAGGTCATAGTGATTCAGTTCGCTTTTTGCCTCCCAGGCACGGGTGACACCAAACAAATAATAATAATGTGGTACCATCGCAACCCACATGACCACCATGAAAATTGTCCTGGTGGGTGTTTCATAAAGCTGTTCGTAAGTTAAGAGAGACTTTAAGAACGACTGGTGATCCTTTCTTGTGGTAAATAAAATGGTATATTCATCATGTTCATTGGCGATGGCTTAGCGCATAAGAAAGGATCACCAGTCGTTCTTAAAGTCGCTCTTAACTTCCGAACAGCTTTATGAAACGGCCCCCTGGTCCGGTATTCACTTTGGATACTTGACCAGAGTTTTAAGTATTTTACCCAATATTTTGCTTGGTAAACTACACAGCTCAACTGTATTTTTGGCTAAGTATTTTGCTTTAATGTCACTCATCCACCTACCTGGCTTTAAGTCTGCAGTTTACAAATGTACATTACACAAGCAGTCATACATACTGCGCAAAGCTTTATACATACATGGCCCATTATTTGACGTCACAATGGTTATTAGTAAGTATTTTGTTTAAATTTTACTTCATTGAGCGAAATACATAGATGTGATCTGAATACAAGTTTAAGCATGCTTAGCCAAATAAAATGGTAAATAAAATACTTACCCGATCAATTGTTTAAATTGAATACCGGCCCAGGTCACAGGATGCTTTTTTTTATTTTTATCTCACCCATCTTACCTGGGCAGTTACCTTCTGGCAGCAATCTGCTTTGCAATGTCAACATTTTCTGTATTGCTATTTATGTTTTTGTAGTGTATTTACCCTTGTATATGTGTGATTTTTTTAGTATTGTAATACTAAGTGTCAAGTATTTTTTCTTGCGAAGTGAAAAAAATTTGAATGGAATTGAATCGCTTATATTCACTTGGTGTACAAGCAGTTAATGTACTTTATAATAATAATAATAGCTGGATTTATAAAGCGCTTTTTGCCTGAGGATACAAAGCACTGCTATTATTACCCCGGCTTTAGCTCGAGCTACCATCACCGGCGCTCAGTGCGTGCAAGGAATTACTCCTGTCGGGTACCCATTCACCTCACCTTGGTCGAGTGCAGCACAGTGTGGATAAATTTTTTGCTGAAGGAAAACACGTCATGGCTAGGATTTGAACCCACGACCCTTTGTTTCAAAGGCGAGAGTGAGAACCACTAGACCACGATGCACCCATTATAGATAGTCTAATACCACATGAACTAAACCATTTTGGTCTGCTATCAATTTGGTGTTATTGTTGTTTGGTTTACTCTACACTTGGTCTAATACCCATAGACTAATGGTTCCATGAAAGTATGCTCTGGTACAATATGCTATTCCTATGGGAAATCTGCATGTTAAGCTATGGCATAAAATCTAACCTACAAAACTAAATAAACCCTAATCTTGATCTTTACATCATTCTGAACCAAAGACTCTATTACAATCTTATCTCTAACCCCACGCCCTCTGAGATATTAAGACCAGAGCAAATGTGGCAGGAGCAAATGTAGTTTTAACCATTCAAATTCTTATTTAATGCCCAATTGGTCTGAATTACACTTTGTCTACTTTTTATTATTTTACCTTGTCAAATGGAAATGTAATTATTAAAGTGGTACTAAACACTTTTTGCGAGAGTGATCACGAATTTCCGAGAAAGCTAGTGAACACTTTTTGCGAGAGTGATCACGAATTTCCTTGTTGACCATAGTAGATTGCGAGACAAATGAATACCCTCTAGCGATTAGACTAAGTGGTGTTGGACCAAGTGGATATTAGACAATATGGGTGTAGCCATTCTGGAATTTTGACAAAATGGGAATAACAGTAATCTGCTTTTATAAATCATCTGTACATTGGAACAATGTCTCGAAGCGCTTTACAGATGTATTATATTAAACAGCAGTTGGACCAAAGAGGAAGTGGTTGTAGACAAATTAAGATTCGACCATGTAGGATGAGGTGAAACAGAAGGTATACAAGGTGGTTCGTAGACCAATCAGATCTCTTTTAAGGATAATATAATAATATAGGATATGTGCAGCGCGTGTACAGTATCCACCTTGTTAAGTGCTCAAGGCACTCCTATATAATACCCCGGCTGAGCTAGTCTCCCGATTCCGGTGCACACAGCTTTTTGAGGAATTACTTCCTGCCGGTATCCATTTACCTCACCTGGGTTGAGTGCAGCACAATGTGGGTAAATTTCTTGCTGAAAACACGCCATGGCATGGAATTGAACCCACGTCCTTCAGATTGAAAGACGAGAGTCTTTACCACTAGACCACGATGCCTCTTGCCTGTAAGAAATATCAGGTAACCCTATCAGTACTTTGGTCCTGATCTCACGTTATCAGACACTGAACCATCTGGGTTCTTTTACATTAAAAAAAATAACCGTGGTTCTATTATTTTAATTTCTAACCCCTTAAACCCACTTTCTTTCTTAATATGTCTATCCTTTATCAGGTTTGCTAACATCCGTACCGTCCTGAACACCTTACCCAGTGAACCACCAAGCCGTAGACCAATGACGGGATTCTCTGATGATCTATCCATTCGTAGTGTGTCTGCTATGTCAGATGGCAGACCAAAGACCAGGTGCAACAGGTAATGATCCGATAAATATACATGATTCATGAGAATATAAATATTAAGAATTATAAATATATTTGTACCCATTTAGCTTAGGGGGGATTAAGAATGATAAAGATTTTCTATTTAATACATAATAAGACGGAAAAGAAAGAGAAAACGTAAGTACAGTGCTCATATGACTTGCATTGTTAAGAAAGCTTAAATTTGCTATAAAGTTAGCGTATTTTTTTTTTTAATCTGGAACTCATTTTGAATAATGGAATTGTTTTCACTGAACATTCTCCTTAATATCTTGAAGGTTGTTATTGATATTGATGACTTTTTGCATGATTTGTTTTTTCTTTCAATCTTTCATTCCAGTCGGAGTAGAATTGCCGATGCCAAGGCCTTTGCATCCCAGAATTTCTCGGGATCATAGCTGAACACTCCGGTGATGATCTCTAATTTTTATCCATCTTCTATAAAAAGAGAGTATGTATGTATGCTTGTAGAAGGCAGCATCATCTGAGGATTATATTTTGCTTTGTATAGACATATTACCCAGGTCATCAGATTGTGGCTTACATATACATGTAGCTGTACATGGTGCATACCCTTTCTCCATATACGGAGGAGCTTTCCGTGAAGTTTCTAAACTCAATTACGAGGCATACTACACCCCTGGGTGGAGAGCGGTATAGAAATATTATTTCCCAGGTCATCAGATCCTGGCTTACCCGTACATGGTGTATGCCTTTTCTCCACTTCCTGGGGAGCTTTCGGGCAATATTCCAAACTCAGTTACGAGGCATACCACACCCCTGGGTGGAGAGAGGCAAGGTGCAAGCTCAAAGGAGGCTAGGCCAGAGGGGATTCGAACACACTACCCTCCGATTACAAGGGGTGAGGAGGTTAGATTCACTGCACCTCAGTGCTTCCACATAATTGACTTTTTGACTTGATTCCGAATCCTGGACTGTAAAATCACAAGACAAGCGCTTTCTGACTGAATCATCACGGAACGTAACATTGTAGTCGCACTATGGAGATTGTTGTCTTTACAAGCGGAGGTGGATCATCGGATACTCCTTTGGTGTTATCTGAATTATAACTAAAAGTCTAGAGGATCTACCGGTTGGTCTTCAGTTTGGGTTACATTTATTCGCTATTGAAGCAATACAGCAGGGAAAAAAATGACAGGGGCTTTGGGCAATTTCACCCATGAAATACTCAAATGAGTCCTGGAAACTTGAAAAGGAGCCCTGGAAAATCCCCATTCTTTGCAATGTTAAAGGTCAAGTCCATCCCAGAAAAATGTTGATTTGAATAAATAGAGAAAAATCAAACCAGCATAACGCTGAAAATTTCATCAAAATCGAATGTAATATAAGAAAGTTATGGCATTTAAAGTTTCGCTTATTTTTCGCAAAACAGTGATATGCACAACTCAGTTACATGCGAATGAGTCAGTCGATGATGTCCATCACTCACTATTTCTTTTGTTTTTATTATTATATAAGGACCAAGTTGACCGAACCATATAGTATTAAACAATGCTAATTCCACATGTTCAGGGAGGAATTATTCGTTGTTTCACTTGACAATGAGGAGATAATTAGAATATTTCATATAATAAAATACAAAAGAAATAGTGAGTGGATGACGTCATCAGTCTCCTCATTTGCATACCGACCAGGATGTGCATATAACTGTTTTGTGAAAATTAAGCGAAACTTAAAAATGTCATAACTTTCTTATTTTACATCAGATTTTGATGAAATTTTTAGTGTTATGCTTATCCAGTGTTGCAGAATTAGGCAGAAATTTGTGAAAAGTATTCCCCAAATACATTCAAACTAAAATTTTGCCTGCCGTACAGATGATTACCCCTGCAAGATAGGGTTATCCTTTGCGATATGGCTATAGAGTATCGGGGACTTTCAAAGTTGCATGTCAACAATTCAGAATTGTTCAAGAAAAACATCAATCGTGATTGTGCTCAAATAATGTACCATTCACTAATAATGAGCATCCGATGCTGGCACCAGATCCAAAATAGAGGGATCATTGCTTTTTTAAAATTATATATCATTAGCTTGAGAGTTGAATGATTTTTTTTTATGTGTCAGTATTGGCTGATATTGAAGTTTTCTTGGAGCACTGTATCAATACTATTATGAAACACTCAATATTCACTTGTATAAAATTTTATCTATAAAATCAAAACAGAGTGTATAGCAATTAGAAAATATATATGCACTGCCTTTTGTACCTATTAGTACTTCTTTATTGCAAAATGCGTGATATTATGCAGTCTCATAAAAGTTTATATTCCCCTCACATGTGATTACATGGTAATTTGCAACCACAGATTTAAGTCTTCACATTGAACTGTAAAATGTGTTGTGTGTTGGTTATCGACTATTTAAGTCACAGAAATGAGTTTATTTTGTATTCATAATATTCTGTTAATTATGAAAGCTATTGTTGTATTATCATTATAGCTTTAAGTCAACACCTTGAGGTGAAGGTTTTATTCATTTTCGTGCAATTTCATTTTGCAGAGGAGCTCCTGTCCAACATTCTATTACTTTGTACAAATTGACAATACTTTTTATAAGGCCTGTGTGAAGTATACTACCAATTATCTTTGATTCTGATGAAATAAAACTTCGGAGGATGTACAGTTAAAGGGTGTGGTATGTGAGACCTGACATACACCGCAATACTGAATATCATGAAATCCCAGTATCTCTTCAAAGGTGTTGTACATATATATCAAAGATAGAGACAATCTAACTTGTATTGTGATTATGATCATATCTTAGTAATAAAAAAAAAATCTCAAATACCACTTACGTACAGAGCTGCCAACCTAAACAAGAACATCGCTAGGGAGCGTTTCATCATCATTTTTGACTGACAAGTTGTCATATCTGAAAAATTTCCTTGATTTTGATGGGCTGAGATGCACAGTTCCCATGGTAACTGTCGGATAAAAAAGGACTTGTCAGACGAAATTCATGAAATGCTCCCCAGTATTTTAAAAGCTGAAAATTTGTATTTTGTGGGGAAATCAATATTTCAAAAGAAATATCAGAGGAAAACACATCAGCTGAAAGTTTAGAAATCAGTTATTTATAAAGTCAAAAAGGGGCCTAAGCTTTCGATCCTAGCAGAATCTTCGTCGGAGGCAAAATGACAAACATATAAAGTTATTTGCATGAAACCATCAGGATTCTTCACATTTTTCTGATAATAAAAACTTAAATTCAGTCCTAGTTGGCAGCTCTGTGTATTTTTTCCCAGTCTTGATATATTGTAGGCCTTCCCTACTTAACCAATC
Source organism: Lytechinus pictus (assembly GCF_037042905.1). Classification (NCBI taxonomy): domain Eukaryota; kingdom Metazoa; phylum Echinodermata; class Echinoidea; order Temnopleuroida; family Toxopneustidae; genus Lytechinus; species Lytechinus pictus. The sequence goes on along the minus strand of NC_087254.1, from coordinate 14,506,087 downwards.
ATAAACTTTTACATTTGAAATGAATATATTATGCCATACTAATGAATATTTAGTACAGGCAATCTTAAATTGTGGATAGTGTTGATGATGTAAATAAATGGAATACACATATTTTGAATTTCGAAACTTATAAGTTGCTTTGAATTGGTTTGTTTTGTAATAAAAATGTTGGATTTTATTAATTTGTAGGTGACAATTTTATCACCACCATCAACATCATTGTAGCTATCGTGACCACCACCACTACCATCTTCATCGTAATCATGTCATCACCACCATCATTATCATCATCATCAATCACCATCATCACCGTCACTCTCATCACCATCTTCCCCATCATCACTCTCATCATCATTACCATCATCACTCTTGTCATGATTCACCTGTCCATTATTTAGCCATTATTTAGATCATTTATATCATCCCTCATTGTACATGTAAATAACAACAAAATCATGCTGAATAATTAAAAATACTTGGAAATTTAATCACATGCTCATCTCAATTCATGAACAAAGAGGGCAACTGAATTTAAAAAAAAATGTGTGAAACTTGTCTTTACTAAGTAAATGGTGTTCTATTTTTGCCATTTATAAGTGACATCAAATTTTCATAGGGCATATATACTGTATAATCCTGGTAGCAAGTGCTGCCAAAGTTGTGACTCTTGGAATACACTGCAAAACATATTAAGATACATGCTTTACATTTTTCATAACCAGGTAAATTGTTTTTTGCACAATTTTCACTAGTCAAGAAAATAATATAGAAAAAAAAGGAATTTATATATTTAGACATCCATGCATTTTTGTTGATATCACATCAAATTTTCAAGTCATGATATAATAAACAATGTATATATACTTGTTTCCATATACATGTACTGAGAATTGGTATCCCTGTGGTTAAATATTGAGAATCATATTAATTAAATATATAACAAACATTATCTCTATTTGTACAGTTTCTTGTAAGCAGCAAAATTAGACCACTTCCAAATACTGTTGAGAAAACTTTGGTTTCAACATTTTTATTGGACAATATCAAAAACATTTTAGAGATGTTTGGAATGAATGGCAAGAAAGCTATTTTCATTTTGCATAAAAAAAGGACAATTGGTCATATATTTCTGATCTCAATATCTTTCTCTAGACTTACATGATATTAGGCAGTGCTTGGTCATTGATGCATTCACGTTTGGTCCTTCAAAATATAATACATTATAATAATAATAATTGTACATTAATGTTGCGTAATTTCTATATGTACAATGTATATACTCAATTGCACATTACAATAATGTTGTTATTACCACCCCGGCTTTAGCCGTGCTGCCTACAGGCGCTCAGGCATTCAAGGAATATCTTCCTACCGGGTACCCTTTCACCTCACCTGGGTTGAGTGCATAAAAATATAGCTAAATTTCTTGTTGGGAATCAAACCCATGTCCTTCAGATTGAAAGACAAGAGCCATAACCACTAGACCACAATGCCCCCCCCCCCCCCTCTTGAAACATTTCTTAGACGATCCCATTGGAACATGTATGCACAAAGCTGGTCCAAGTACTGGGTGGCCCAGGTGATCCCTGTTCATTGCATACAGATAACTGATGACAAATTTATTTTAAATATTATATTTAAATTTTAAAGTGTACATTCATGGCGCATTTTCAATTAAATTCTTGCTATTGACAATAACATGTTATTTCTAGGTATAACTTAGAAATTAGAATAGCCATCTATCATAATAAGTCCCCGGATGCAGCTCATGACGTATACTTCTTGACCCAGTAACTTCTGGTAGCTTGAAGATAAGAATAGTATACAGCAAGGATAACAAAAGTAGCAAGTCTTACAATGATTTCTCCTCCAAATGTAAGACAAGATTGAGAACGCATTGCATAAAGCAGGTGCAAAAGTGGATGCGACTAGATTAGCACCAGCTATGGGACGAGTAGACCGGAAGTTGTTGCGTCACGCATCACTGAACAAGAAGTAGAATTTCTAGTTCAGTGCTCAAAATGAATGGTGAATTCACGCCTTGCGCTACATCTGAGAACTCTCAGTTATTGTTGATAGCTAGATTTATGACACTTCAGACACCTGTTGATCCACTGTGCTTTGTGCATTCCTTTAATAGTGCATAGTCACACCAACGAAACAGTCTCCGGACCGATTCAAGCTGTAACATTATTTTGAATGACATACCATTGGTTGGTTTGGATTAATTTTGATGGTGTGACTGTAGCATTAGAAAGTGAGAATCATCATCATGGTAAATGTACAAAAGACAGCTGATTTTCACTGTTTATTACATCACAGGTTTGCAGATGGGTCATGGCCCTAGGAAGATTTTTTTTCAAGGAGGTGCTGCATATGTTATTAATTATATCCTACATAGATTGAATCCTGTATAGTGATTGGTTCAAATAGCATCACGTGACCATCTATATTTCAACTATGATGTTGCGTGACGTCAGACCTCGATATATTTTTCGCTATACCAATATTCTGACGTCATTATTTCAGAAATCTGGATATTTAGCTAAACTCTCGGGCGCACCGGCCAGCGAGCTCTCTCTCCCGGGCAAGTCCCGTGATGCGTCGGCGCAGGCACTAATCTGCGTTCTGCTGAGCGCGGTGGCTCAGAGAAAAGAAGGTAATTCAACGCAAGTAACCGGACTTAGCAAGCTCAACGCATAGATTTTGGTTGTAAATTATTAAAAGTAGGATATAAAACAAATATACCAGGCGTTTCATTCGAAAGCATAGTGGGAATTATTAATCCTCGGTTGGACTGGCAAAACTACTATATTTCCCTCGGGGCTTCGCCCCTCGGGAAAAATAGTAATTGCCAGATCAACCTCGGATAAATAATTCCACTATACTTTCTCAAAGCCTGATATATTTGTTTATTGTAATACCATAGGCATCACCCCCTGAAAATCAGGTTTACAAGCAGAAAAAAAATTATAATGGGATTATTGCTCCTACATGACAGAGATTTGCAATAATCTTTTTTTTTGCTTGCAAAATTTTCCCCTTTCAAAATCCCCATCTTGCGAGTGAAATATTTGGGTTTTTGGGGTTTTTTTTTGCTTGTCTTTTTTCTGAACAAAGACCCCAGCACCCCCTTCTATAAATTGCTCCCAGCGCCCTGAAATGGGTAAAGTCAATTTCTCAATTAGCCGCTTTTTATGTTAATAAGTACTCATAATTTAACATAAGAAAAATGCATCGATCATATATCATCAATAGAATACAAATAATTGTCACACTTTCATAGCACCATTTACTTTTCATACAGACCAGCTGCATGGTAGACTTCTCCGTTTGGTATTTGGGTGGGTTTTAAGAGATGAAATATTATTAAGAAATGGATCTGACTAACTTGGCACTTGAGCAGACCCAGCATTTTTTCATGTAGAAAAAAAAAAGACTTCCAAGAGATGATGTAAGATAGATTTAATACAAACCATAAAAATAATTGCCACATTGTTTTGCAAAAAATCACCTCTACTTGCATTTATTTGAAACTACCTAACACATATTTCTTTTTTTTTTCCTTTGAAATCTCACATTCATCTTATCAGCTCTATTAGATTTCTGATATTCCCCATTCTTCAAACAAATCTATATATTTTCTTGGTCATAGTATTTACCACTCTCACATTTTACCTATATTTCCCTGTCCGAGTCCCTCATGCCGAGTTAGACTTGATCTTCAGGGCTCTTTCATTTAATAGCAACTAGTAAAGTTACACATAATTTTAAAACAGATTGAAGTATGGCAAGCCATCTTCCATCTTTCAGTCATTGTTTATCATATTAGCCAACGTTGTAATATACTGCCATATTTGACATTAACGCACATTCTGAGAGCAATGTGCTCTAATCATATATGCATCAGCATATTTCCATGAATATCATTTGCCACATATACAATTATATTGGATAAAAAAAACTGTCACACTTCGTGAAACTTCAAGAAAAGTCAATATTTGTGGGCTCATATTTTAGCACTTCATATTCCACTCATTTGTAATGCCATGTGAACCTTGATTGATATGTTATTATATCTGCAGACCTGCTGTATATTTCACTATTCCACTGTTACAAGTGGTGTTATATAAAAAATGGTGACACAAAATTTGCTGCTGCGACAATTGCTTCGGGCTTTATTTCATCTAAGATATAGGGCTGAGGCTGCAATAGGGTTTTATGTTAGGCAGGGTGCTACATAACTTTTTAGAAGCACTTGCCCAGTTGGGCAAGTTAATTTTTAAATAGTTGGAATATACATGTACTTGCCCAAAATCTATTTCACTTGCCCGAAAAAATCCTTGAAAAAAAAGATTTACCTCTTCAAAAGAAAGTTTTGCGGTTTTATAAACCATTGACCTTTTTCTCTCTTTTGACATGAACTGATCTAACTTGTTCTTGCTTTTCTTTTTTCAAAGTGTTTTTATCTTGCCTGCCATGACCAAAATTAGGGTCAATGTATCATATCGACCATAATTTTGGTCATTCTACTGTGAGAATTTTGCTTGCCCGATTCGGGCAAGTAGTTTTGGTCTTTACTTCAAAACACTTGCCCGACTCTAACTGTTACTTGCCCTGGGCAATCGGGCGAGTGCTTATGTAGCACCCTGTGTTAGATTTAGAATAGGATATAATGTCAAATAGAGGGTTGAAGTTGGTAATTCTGTTGGTGAGTGGAATTTACAGCGGAGCAATTGTCGCTGGAGCAAATGACATGGAACCATAAAAACAACAATAGAATGGTTTAATAATTAACTGTGAGAGCTTCCACCAGATAAGCCTTCCTTATTCTTCACAAGAACTCGTGTCACATTTGAAAGCTGGGCATCTTCAGTGATCCTTTGCAATGGTCTGGTTGAATCTCATCATAATGTCTGTTGAAGTTGATAGAAGCCCATAGGATGAATGGTGTTATAATCAGGAGGAGAGCCAGCCAAACCACCAACCGAGGAGGGCTTGTCATTCTATTTGTCCTGAAATGCAAAGAAATAAATATGTTAAAAAATAGTCATGATAATTCAATCATTCTTTTATATGATTTCTCATCAAGTTTAAAAGGTAACCATTCTAGCCATACCACATATGTACTTAATAGAATTTATTATTTTTCTATAAATACTGACTGTTATTGTAACATAAAACTTGATACCTGAATCCACTAAATCTTTTCTTTGAAAGATATAAACTAAGTTTTGAGATTCGTTGATTTTGTGCTTGCTATATTCAGACAATATAAACCTGTCTCACCATAACCCTCCAAAAAAAAAATATATATAAATGGATATAAAATAAAGATAAATGAATAGATACACAGAAAAATAGATATATAAACAAATAAATAACCTCCATATTAAATGCACGAAATATCTGTAAGGTAAATTCATAAGACAATCCTACTCTACAAAAAATATTCATAATTTATTAAGATTGAATATCTCTTTCTGCTTACTTTGTTTGTAGAATACATAAGGTTAGCCATATACAGACCAATAGAAGCCCTGCAAATTCCCTGAAAGATACAGCACAATTAATTACTTGATGTAATACAACAGCAGTATAGCATTCAAAACAGAACCAAAAGGTGAACAAAGAAATATTGATGTGCAAAATGGAGATAATGAAGGAAATTTCATTAGGGCAGTACCAGGGGCGGATCCATGATTTTCTTAAGGGGGGGCACATTTTCCCAATGAAAATTTGACAAGCAAAAAAAAAAGTTTTCACCTAAAATTGAAGGTCACTTTTGTTTGCAGAAAATTTGACAAGCGAACCCCCCCCCCAAAAAAAAGGTTCTGTGTAAAGAGGGGGGGGGGGGGGGCACACTTATGTAAAAACTGTGTATTTACATTATAAATTTTGATTATGGCTCTCACAAGGGGGAATGGGCAAGGGCCAGCTGTGCCTACCCCTGGATCCGCCACTGCATAGTACAGGTACCAATAAAAAATCAACACCCTAATTCATATTACAAAAAGGGAAATTTTTAATTATACTATAACAATTATTTGTTTTCTTTACTCTTTTTAAAAACATGATAATACTGGTATAACAATCTAATTTAGACCCTAATAGTGCAGATAATATGCTATTTGAGAAATTATTACTCCAATAGGAAAGATAAATGGTTGTGATGAAATGAAATTTGAGTCAATGACAAAAAATATGTATCAGATAATTAGTCATGCATGTAACTTTATATGATACACTAACATTTTAGAAAAATGTCTACATGTTATATATAGAGTGCATTCTTATTTTGGTATAATTATCAATAAATATAGAAGAAAATATGTTGACAATCTAAATACAACTTTGTCGATATTTCTCATGCATGGAATTTGAAATGGTAAAAACATTTGGTATACTTCTGTTTGACATATAGATGTATTACTGACAAGGAGGTGCGGGTGTTTGAAACTAAGCATCATTTATGATCCAGAGAAATCTTCAAAATCCATTCATGCTGGATGAGGTTATAATCCCCAATAAATTGATCCTTACCTGGCTTCTTCTCTTTCGAACCACTGCTGGGCATGTTTACCAGCGGCCCCACTGGACAGGTAGCTGTGAGATAGAATATACCCCTCACCACAGGCACATAGCACCAGATGAAACACCGTCATGTAACGCCATACTACATTTTCTAGAGAAGAAATGTCAGGAAATATAGGGTTAGAAATAATACAATTACAAATAATAAACACAGGGCAATACAAAACAAGATTTAAAAAAAATCATGACATATTGATATTCAAGGAAATGCATATAACTGGGGTCATGTTAACAAACTATTTATTCCCATAACAAATTCATCTTGAAATTAGCAAACGATGATTAAATGATAAAAACTGTGTACTGTGATAAGCTTAAGGTGTCAAAGATATCATTTCACAAAGATTGAATACATCAGTTTAATATAAAGTTCATGGAAAAGCTAACACTATAATTTCCATCTATTATTACCATTGTATTTATGTAGGCAATCCAAAAATATACCTCTCATATGAGTAATCTCCATTACCTGATATACTTGGCTTCACACACTGTGCTACACAGAGAAATGCTGGAATGCCATAGGCCAGCTAGAAAAAATAATCATCGATTCAATTCAAGTGATATTTGCAAATTCATCAAAATATTACATGCAAATTACATAAACACACACAAAAAAATTACTAAAGAAATTGCAAAGAAATACAGAGGATAAAACCCATATCCCAAGTTACAAACAGAACATGCATGTATATGAGTACACTGATTAATAATGGACAAATAATATATCGATACATGAAATATTTCAAATCAAAACTTTTGAATTTAACAAAAGACTAGTAAACAAATCTCAACAATATGAATATGGGAGTTTAGCTCTTAAATAATACCAAATCTCTTTACTGATCAGGTTAACTCATTAGAAAAAAAATACATTCAGCACAAATTTAGAATGCCAATGCTTTTGCTATAACCAAGCAAATTAATCATGTTCCTTTTTGTTAACCTATCACATGAACTTTGAAATTATATAATTGTCAAAATATCATATTGGTTTTCCATTGAAAGAAATAACAAAGAGGAAATATAGTGAGAAGAATGAGGGGAATTAATACCTACCATCCATATTCCTGCATCAGGGTCATTGTGCTGCAAATATTTAAAAAAGAAGTGGAAACATTATGCTTGTAAATAACTTAAAATAATTTATAAGTATAACAAGTTTATGGGTCCCAGTTCTTCTACATGACTAGGGTGTCTGAAGCCACACTGAAAAGTGTCAGCATAAAACAGGCTAATTTAGGGGAAAATATGGCACATTTTTTCGGGGAAGTTCAGGCTACTAGAAAAATGTGATCTGAATTGATTATTAACTTGTGTTTGGCATGTATGGAAAGAGAAAATTCAGGGGCTTCTTTTGACAGTAAGGACAAGTTTATATGATCATTTTAAATAAGGATTTAGAGATAAATTGCAAACCCTTATTTTTGTGTGTGTTGAGATTGCCATTTCTCCATGCGTTTTCTATGGGAAAATGAAAATTTCTGTTTTGCACAATTTTTTCACTTTGTCGCAATTTTTCATTGTGATCTGGTTTCCAAATCTTTATAAAAATCATACCATCAGATAGAGCATAAAAAATCCTATTGGACTCTTTATGGACAAGTTTTTGGCATTAATAATAAATTTATAACAGCTCTCGGAAGCTAAAAATTTGGATTTGTGTGTGTCCATTTCTTAACTACACAGTCTATGGCAGAGAAATGCTGAAAATTTACCTAATTTCATTCTTCTTTTTTGCAGCCAATAATTGGATTTTTTTCAAAAATGTTACATTTCTGTCAGTCTGAAGGTCATTTCTCTTCAAATTCACAAAGAAAATGTCATATTTTCTTGAAATAAGAAAAATTATTTTTTTCTCCAGACACCCCATTCACATACTAGTCTAGCATGTCTAGTCTTGCTGTGGAATACAATTTTAGGTTGTTTGTTTCTGTAACTTTTCACTTCATTTAATGCCTACAAACACCAAACTCGATAACTGAAGAAAAAAAATAGATCCAATCTAACGTTAGACCAAACAAACACAGAGAGAGGCAATCGATTCTGAACAGTAAGAAAAGTTACATGACCAGGCTGAAGCCAGCGCACAAACCCAGCGCACAGAATATATTGAAGCAAGCCAGCGCACAAACCCAGCGCACAGAGCTATCGCGATACAAACCGCCCTACACCGTGTGCGTAGTCTAATAGTTGCAGACCCTAAATACAGCTTAAATTCAAACGTCTCGAAGATTGTCATAATGCGCACGAAAATGGTATTTAGATAAAAGGCATAGTTATCCAAACTTACAGATGGCTGAAAATATGGAATTTCAATAATGCACTATTCCACAATATGATTGCTTCAAATATTAGTATATGACTGATTTGTATAACATTTGAATATATTAAGAATTAAAGGGAGTATGTTTCTATATGACATGGCATGAGTGCAGCTGAAAGTAATTGAGATCAAGAAGAATCAAACAAATTTGGTAAAATGTAAACAAAATCGGACAAGGATAACAGAGTTATGATATTCTAAAGATCCGCATTTCGGCCAGTTCTATGTGCCTTAAATTTCTTCTTTAACATTCATTGGAGAAAAGTAATCTCTCCTGTATATTCCATCTTTTTTAATCATATGAATTTATGAATATTCAAATTTCCTCCCCCTAGAATAAAAAATATTGTATCAAACAAAATTTAATGCATTTGTTCATTAATTCATGGATATTATTTTAATATAAGAGACATTACGTGATTTAAAAAAACGCCTTCATGTAAGAACATTTTATAAGCGAAACGAAAGTTGGAACACGACATCATGATAACTTCAAATGGATAGTCATGACTGCGTGCATTTTATTTTCACAAAATACTGCTGACCTCAAAATTCTCTTTTGTAAATTTGACTCTTTTGTAAATGATGTCTATATTAGTATTATGATGAAAGAAGTTGCAACAACAAATAACTGAAGTACTGGATCAGTTCCAACTGTTTTAGTCCCAGGTAAAAATAAAGTGGTAGAAAATCATATAATAAAATACAAAAGAACGAGTGGGGATAACCGATATGATATCATCAGCCCACCTAATGAATATTCATGAAGACATATCGATATCAAATTCTCAATAAAAATTACACCCCCTGCATTTCGGGGCATCGTAGACCCCGTCCCCCTTTTCTGTGCAAAAATGTTCACCCCTAGATCGATGATGTGATTAATAAAGATCAATTTTGGTTGATTTTCAAGAAATAAAATCGTGATTTCGATTAGCGGCGAATTTATTACCAGACCAAAGCGGAATTGTTGGAATACACGTACATAATATAGCACGCCAAAATAGCAAGTGCCGTTTTTTTTCGTCAATGCACCCCCACCTTTCGGGGCATCGTAGACCCCGTCCCCCTTTTCTGTGCACCAATGTTCACCCCTAGATCGATGAAGTGATTAATAAAGATCAATTTAGTTGATTTTCAAAAAATAAAATCGTGATTTCGATTAGCGGCGAATTTATTACCAGACCAAAGTGGAATTGTTACAATACACGTATATAATACATAGCACGCGCTATATTTTCGTCAATGCACCACCACCTTTCGGGGCATCGTAGACCCCGTCCCCCTTTTCTGTGCACCAATGTTCAACCCTAGATCGATGTAGTAATTAATAAAGATCAATTTGGTTGATTTTCAAGAAATAAAATCGTGATCGATTAGCGGCGAATTTATTACCAGACCAAAGCGGAATTGTAGGAATACACGTACATAATATAGCACGCCATAATAGCAAGTGCCGTATTTTCGTCAATGCACCCCCACCTTTCGGGGCATCGTAGACCCCGTCCCCCTTTTCTGTGCACCAATGTTCACCCCTAGATCGATGTAGTGATTAATAAAGATCAATTTGGTTGATTTTCAAGAAATAAAATCGTGATTTCGATTAGCGGCGAATTTATTACCAGACCAAAGCGGAATTGTTGGAATACACGTACATAATATAGCACGCCATAATAGCAAGTGCCGTATTTTCGTCAATGCACCCCTACTAGTCCGGTCTGTTACCGTCAAAAATGCCCTACTTGTGGACACGGTGGACAAAAGCATGATTTTTTCTCCAGACCTTTGTTTATGTATAAGAATTAAAAATGGGGTATGCTCCAAAAAATCTGGCTGCAGGAACAGAGAAAAAATGGGTGAAAATGTCAGAATTTATGAGTTTAGATTGGTCTGATATATAGACTAGCGCCAGTGCAAAACTCAATAGCAGTGCATTATTTTGCATTGGTTTAGTTCTTGAATTCAGACCCTTTTTGAACAGATGTTCTGTTTGTCCTCACATCTCAATGCACCAAATATCTGAATGCAGAAGCTAAACAAGCCGAAGGGTGGCGGTGGAGGGGGTTGAATGTTGGTGTGTATGTACATATTTTGGTCTTGGGGTAAAGATGTGCAAAACAAATTTTTTGTATGTGTTGGAATTGGTGTTGCCATGGTAACAGTGTATTATGGCAAAAATAAGGTAAACATCTTGCAGTTAGAACTACTTCCTCTGTTTTCATCTGATTCTCATGAAATTTGGCACACACATTGGTCCTGAGGTGAAGATGTCTTAGACACATTTTTGTGTGTCTTTCAGAAATCTCGTTGCCATGGTAACAACATATTATATGGTGAAAATTGGAACAAACTTACAATTCAAACTGCTTCATCAGTTTTCAATCAATTCACATGCAATTCAGCACACACATTTGTATTGAAGTAAAGATGTACAAGGCACTTTTTGTGGTGTGTTTCAGAAATTGTGTTGCCATGGTAACAACATATTATATGGCAAGATTTAGGTAAAAACCTTGTAATTTGAACTACTTCATCAGTTTTGAACCAATTCTCATGAAATTTGGCTCACACATTTGCCTTGGGGTAAAGATGACTGTGCAAGAACCATTTTTTGGTGCATTTGTCAGAGAGTGCATTGCCATGGTAACCACATATGATAGCCAGAAATGCAGGAAAACTCATTGTGGATCAAACTACTTCCCCTGATTTAAGTCAGTGCTCATAAAAGTTGGAAGAAATATTCATCTTGGGGTAAAGATTCATATTAAATTCTAAATGTCTTCTCTGCATTAAAATGTTCACGCCAGAGTGTGGGGGTTTGAATCACCTTCAGTAATATTTCTAGGTTTTGGGGGGAGGGGCGGGATTGGTCCTTAAAATCTGACATCAAAATAAAGAAGGTTAAAGGCGGTGGCCATTAGGAACATAAAAATGATAAACACTCTTAAAAGAAGCACCCCCTCAATGGCATAGGCTGGGGGTACACTGGGTGAATGTGAAACCTTCCGCTGAGGCAGAGGAGTTCCAACAGTGGCAAGCAAAATGGAAATGTGTACCCCTTCAACTTTCAACAGCTGATTTTCCAAACCTTAGTTCCACCTCCCCAAGATGTGCACCCCTCCCCATACCACTTTTAGTTCTACCTCCCCATGCTCAAACCAGTCTACGCCTTTGCCCCTCAGGGGTCTTTGCATTTTTAAAGCGAGACATTACTCCTTTTTTTTTTTGGGGGGGGGGGGGTCTTTAGAAATTGACCTCGTAAAAGTAAAAGGATTTTGACTAGGAACTTAACCCCCCCAAAAAAAAAAGAATAGGGGGCAGATATATTTTTTGAGCAGAATAATGCCCCCCCCCCCACCTTAAAAGGCAAGAAGAGTCCTTTGCACTTCAGACCATTCATTTGAAGTTTAATGCATTCTGATTTGATAAAAATTGTTTACGTACCCAATTAATCATTGTTTATTTATATTCTCCTACTCAGTCTTTTATTCATATTCCGTTCCTACTCTTTCTTTTTAACTTTATCACATCACTCTTGATTTTGAGCTTCACCATACCATCATCTCCTTCTGTTTCCTCTCTCCTTTTTTACTCTCTCTCCAAGTATATATTTTCTGACATATTTTAAAGTGTACCTTTAATCATGCAACTAATCATAGAAATATAAATATAAACAAAAATCTCTGCACTTGTTTTAGAAATTTGCTTGCAAATCCATGACTCAATAACAAACCATATCAAAAATATACATATGTGCGCAATAGATTTTAGCCTTCTATTTTCTTTCATTTTATTTTTTCAGTATATTTCTGTGACAGCCCCTGCTTTATACATCCTACATCTCCCATTGTCAAAAAATGAATATTATGTTTCAGTAGCAAAATTGTCGGATGCAAACTCTGACTGTCATAAAAAAAAATGCAAATAATTTTCCATTGGAGTAAAGACAAACTTATTCACTGTTCATTGAGCCAAGATTTAATGATGACTTTTATTTCTCTACATATAATCATATTCTAGTCATATCCCTTTCAGATGGTGGTAACTGCAGGAATGGGAAAACTCAGTGATAAACTAAAATTTTCACAGAGGATTTTCGGAAAATAACTAAATCCATTTTTTCAAGCAACAGTTATTCCATTCTGAATGCTGCAACCTTGTTAATATGAATTTGATGCACCTTTACCAAAATATAATATCATGACAGTCATTTCTTCAATTCTTTAAACTAGACATTAAATATTGCTAATAGTACTATTCAGGACAGAGTGTAGCCAAAATAGAGTTTATAAGATTATGAAAAAATGAATGTCATGGTATTATATTTCGGTGTAGGGGTAAGCATTCAAAATGGAATAATTGTTGCTAGATAATAATGGATTAAAATAGCAAAGAAAAATGTACTTAGAGAAGGAGACAAAGAGGTGGAGAGAGGAAACAAATCAAGAAGGTATGGAAAGATCAAAAGTGCAAAAAGTGATGTAAGAAAGTCAGAGTAGGAACTGAAATGAACAAAAACTGAGTAGAAGCAAAATAAAACGATCTTCTATCAAAGCAGAATGTTTTAGGCTTTAAATTAATACGCTGAAGTGTAAAGGTTTTTTCTCCCCCTTTTTTTTTTTTGGGGGGGGGTTAAGTTCCTAGTCGTAATAATATCCTTTTACTCTTTATGTGGCAATTTTCTAAAGCCCCCCCCCCCAAAAAAAAATTGAAGGGGTGCTTTTTTTAATAAGAGTGTTTAAGTTCCTAACGGTCATGGCCTTTAACCTTCTATATTTTTATGTTGTCAGTTTTTAATTACCTCCTCCGCCCCCCAAAAAGAACCTATATTATTTAAAGTGATTAATACCCTGCGCTATTATATGACATTAAAGGGGAATCCAACCCAAATAAACACTTGTTTTTAGAGGAAAAATCAGACAGGTTTATAGGTCAAAGTTTGAACAATATCGGACAAACCATTAGAAAGTTGTGAATATATAAAAGTTGTAAACATTGGTAATCACTATACCCATGAAGACTTCAAATTGGCTACATATGTGATGTCATAGTGATGTAAGGCAAGGACTATTCTTCCATGTACTGGAATAATTAATTGGCTAAAATGTCTTTTTCAAAAGTTTTACAAATTATATAATTCTTTCATGAGGACATAAAACAATATACTACCAGGTTCACATTACGGCCCCAATGGAATAGGGATTTAGGAGAGAACCAAAAATCCTGATAATTAAGTATAAGGCCGATGGGAAAGTTGTCCTTGCGGCCTCGCCCCTTGTCATAATTTACTTACCCAGTTGCCAATTTGAAATCTACATTGCGAAGGCGGCTGATTTGGGGGGGGGGTTTCGGGGGCAAATAAGCAACCATAAATTTTGCTTGTCCGATTTCTTTCAAACTTTCACCATACATATTTTTCTCCTTTTCCACACAATATTTTATGCGGGCCAAGGCTGGATTCCCCTTTAACACTGAATATGAATCTTTACCCCAAGATTAATATTTCTTCCAACTTTTATGAGCACTGACTAAAATCAGGGGAAGTAGTTTGATCCACAATGAGTTTTCCTGCATTTCTGGCTATCATATGTGGTTACCATGGCAATGCACTCTCTGACAAATGCACAAAAAATGGTTCTTGCACAGTCATCTTTACCCAAAGGCAAATGTGTGAGCCAAATTTCATGAGAATTGGTTCAAAACTGATGAAGTAGTTCAAATTACAAGATTTTTACCTAAATCTTGCCATATAATATGTTGTTACCATGGCAACACAATTTCTGAAACACACACAAAAAGTGCCTTGTACATCTTTACTTCAATACCAATGTGTGTGCTGAGTTTCATGTGCATTGATTGAAAACTGATAAAGCAGTTTGAATTGTAAGTTTTTTCCCAATTTTCACCATATAATATGTTGTTACCATGGCAACAAGATTTCTGAAAGACACACAAAAATGTGTCTAAGACATCTTCACCTCAGGACCAATGTGTGTGCCAAATTTCATGAGAATCAGATGAAAACAGAGGAAGTAGTTCTAACTGCAAGATGTTTACCTTATTTTTGCCATAATACACTGTTACCATGGCAACACCAATTCCAACACATACAAAAAATTTGTTTTGCACATCTTTACCCCAAGACCAAAATATGTACATACACACCAACATTCAACCCCCTCCACCGCCACCCTTCGGCTTGTTTAGCATCTGCATTCAGATATTTGGTGCATTGAAATGTGAGGACAAACAGAACATCTGTTCAAAAAGGGTCTGAATTCAAGAACTAAACCAATGCAAAATAATGCACTGCTATTGAGTTTTGCACTGGCGCTAGTCTATATATCAGACCAATCTAAACTCATAAATTCTGACATTTTCACCCATTTTTTCTCTGTTCCTGCAGCCAGATTTTTTGGAGCATACCCCATTTTTAATTCTTATACATAAACAAAGGTCTGGAGAAAAAATCATGCTTTTGTCCACCGTGTCCACATAAATCCGCTAACAGACCAGACTATACCTTTCGGGGCATCGTAGACCCCGTCCCCCTTTTCTGTGCACCAATGTTCACCCCTAAATCGATGGAATGACTAATAAAGATCAATTACGCTGATTTTCAAGACATAAAAAGGTGATTTCGATTAGCGGCGAATTTATTACCAGCCCCCGGCCACCAAAAGTGGAATAGTTGGAATACACGTACATAATATATAGCACGCCATAACAGCTCGCGCGATATTTTCGGCAATGCACCCCGACCTTTCGGGGCACCGTAGACCCCGTCCTCCTTTTCTGTGCACCAATGTTCTCCCCTAGATCGATGGAGTGATTAATGAAGATCAATTTGGTTCATTTTCAAGACATAAAAAGGTGATTTCGATTAGCGGCGAATTTATTACCAAACCAAAGTGGAATTGTTGGAATACACGTATATAATACATAGCATTTTCGTCCATGCACCCCCTACCTTTTGGGGCATCGTAGACCCCGTCCCCCTTTCCTGTGCACCAATGTTCACCCCTAAATCGATGGAATGACTAATAAAGATCAATTACGCTGATTTTCAAGACATAAAAAGGTGATTTCGATTAGCGGCGAATTTATTACCAGCCCCCGGCCACCAAAAGTGGAATAGTTGGAATACACGTACATAATATATAGCACGCCATAACAGCTCGCGCGATATTTTCGGCAATGCACCCCGACCTTTCGGGGCACCGTAGACCCCGTCCTCCTTTTCTGTGCACCAATGTTCACCCCTAGATCGATGGAGTGATTAATGAAGATCAATTTGGTTCATTTTCAAGACATAAAAAGGTGATTTCGATTAGCGGCGAATTTATTACCAAACCAAAGTGGAATTGTTGGAATACACGTATATAATACATAGCATTTTCGTCCATGCACCCCCTACCTTTTGGGGCATCGTAGACCCCGTCCCCCTTTCCTGTGCACCAATGTTCACCCCTAAATCGATGGAATGACTAATAAAGATCAATTACGCTGATTTTCAAGACATAAAAAGGTGATTTCGATTAGCGGCGAATTTATTACCAGCCCCCGGCCACCAAAAGTGGAATAGTTGGAATACACGTACATAATATATAGCACGCCATAACAGCTCGCGCGATATTTTCGGCAATGCACCCCGACCTTTCGGGGCACCGTAGACCCCGTCCTCCTTTTCTGTGCACCAATGTTCACCCCTAGATCGATGGAGTGATTAATGAAGATCAATTTGGTTCATTTTCAAGACATAAAAAGGTAATTTCGATTAGCGGCGAATTTATTACCAAACCAAAGTGGAATTGTTGGAATACACGTATATAATACATAGCATTTTCGTCCATGCACCCCCTACCTTTTGGGGCATCGTAGACCCCGTCCCCCTTTCCTGTGCACCAATGTTCACCCCTAAATCGATGGAATGACTAATAAAGATCAATTACGCTGATTTTCAAGACATAAAAAGGTGATTTCGATTAGCGGCGAATTTATTACCAGCCCCCGGCCACCAAAAGTGGAATAGTTGGAATACACGTACATAATATATAGCACGCCATAACAGCTCGCGCGATATTTTCGGCAATGCACCCCGACCTTTCGGGGCACCGTAGACCCCGTCCTCCTTTTCTGTGCACCAATGTTCACCCCTAGATCGATGGAGTGATTAATGAAGATCAATTTGGTTCATTTTCAAGACATAAAAAGGTAATTTCGATTAGCGGCGAATTTATTACCAAACCAAAGTGGAATTGTTGGAATACACGTATATAATACATAGCATTTTCGTCGATCCATGCACCCCCTACCTTTTGGGGCATCGTAGACCCCGTCCCCCTTTCCTGTGCACCAATGTTCACCCCTAAATCGATGGAATGACTAATAAAGATCAATTACGCTGATTTTCAAGACATAAAAAGGTGATTTCGATTAGCGGCGAATTTATTACCAGCCCCCGGCCACCAAAAGTGGAATAGTTGGAATACACGTACATAATATATAGCACGCCATAACAGCTCGCGCGATATTTTCGGCAATGCACCCCGACCTTTCGGGGCACCGTAGACCCCGTCCTCCTTTTCTGTGCACCAATGTTCACCCCTAGATCGATGGAGTGATTAATGAAGATCAATTTGGTCCATTTTCAAGACATAAAAAGGTGATTTCGATTAGCGGCGAATTTATTACCAAACCAAAGTGGAATTGTTGGAATACACGTATATAATACATAGCATTTTCGTCCATGCACCCCCTACCTTTTGGGGCATCGTAGACCCCGTCCCCCTTTCCTGTGCACCAATGTTCACCCCTAAATCGATGGAATGACTAATAAAGATCAATTACGCTGATTTTCAAGACATAAAAAGGTGATTTCGATTAGCGGCGAATTTATTACCAGCCCCCGGCCACCAAAAGTGGAATAGTTGGAATACACGTACATAATATATAGCACGCCATAACAGCTCGCGCGATATTTTCGGCAATGCACCCCGACCTTTCGGGGCACCGTAGACCCCGTCCTCCTTTTCTGTGCACCAATGTTCACCCCTAGATCGATGGAGTGATTAATGAAGATCAATTTGGTTCATTTTCAAGACATAAAAAGGTGATTTCGATTAGCGGCGAATTTATTACCAAACCAAAGTGGAATTGTTGGAATACACGTATATAATACATAGCATTTTCGTCGATCCATGCAGCCCCTACCTTTTGGGGCATCGTAGACCCCGTCCCCCTTTCCTGTGCACCAATGTTCACCCCTAAATCGATGGAATGACTAATAAAGATCAATTACGCTGATTTTCAAGACATAAAAAGGTGATTTCGATTAGCGGCGAATTTATTACCAGCCCCCGGCCACCAAAAGTGGAATAGTTGGAATACACGTACATAATATATAGCACGCCATAACAGCTCGCGCGATATTTTCGGCAATGCACCCCGACCTTTCGGGGCACCGTAGACCCCGTCCTCCTTTTCTGTGCACCAATGTTCACCCCTAGATCGATGGAGTGATTAATGAAGATCAATTTGGTTCATTTTCAAGACATAAAAAGGTGATTTCGATTAGCGGCGAATTTATTACCAAACCAAAGTGGAATTGTTGGAATACACGTATATAATACATAGCATTTTCGTCCATGCACCCCCTACCTTTTGGGGCATCGTAGACCCCGTCCCCCTTTCCTGTGCACCAATGTTCACCCCTAAATCGATGGAATGACTAATAAAGATCAATTACGCTGATTTTCAAGACATAAAAAGGTGATTTCGATTAGCGGCGAATTTATTACCAGCCCCCGGCCACCAAAAGTGGAATAGTTGGAATACACGTACATAATATATAGCACGCCATAACAGCTCGCGCGATATTTTCGGCAATGCACCCCGACCTTTCGGGGCACCGTAGACCCCGTCCTCCTTTTCTGTGCACCAATGTTCACCCCTAGATCGATGGAGTGATTAATGAAGATCAATTTGGTTCATTTTCAAGACATAAAAAGGTGATTTCGATTAGCGGCGAATTTATTACCAAACCAAAGTGGAATTGTTGGAATACACGTATATAATACATAGCATTTTCGTCGATCCATGCACCCCCTACCTTTTGGGGCATCGTAGACCCCGTCCCCCTTTCCTGTGCACCAATGTTCACCCCTAAATCGATGGAATGACTAATAAAGATCAATTACGCTGATTTTCAAGACATAAAAAGGTGATTTCGATTAGCGGCGAATTTATTACCAGCCCCCGGCCACCAAAAGTGGAATAGTTGGAATACACGTACATAATATATAGCACGCCATAACAGCTCGCGCGATATTTTCGGCAATGCACCCCGACCTTTCGGGGCACCGTAGACCCCGTCCTCCTTTTCTGTGCACCAATGTTCACCCCTAGATCGATGGAGTGATTAATGAAGATCAATTTGGTTCATTTTCAAGACATAAAAAGGTGATTTCGATTAGCGGCGAATTTATTACCAAACCAAAGTGGAATTGTTGGAATACACGTATATAATACATAGCATTTTCGTCGATCCATGCACCCCCTACCTTTTGGGGCATCGTAGACCCCGTCCCCCTTTCCTGTGCACCAATGTTCACCCCTAAATCGATGGAATGACTAATAAAGATCAATTACGCTGATTTTCAAGACATAAAAAGGTGATTTCGATTAGCGGCGAATTTATTACCAGCCCCCGGCCACCAAAAGTGGAATAGTTGGAATACACGTACATAATATATAGCACGCCATAACAGCTCGCGCGATATTTTCGGCAATGCACCCCGACCTTTCGGGGCACCGTAGACCCCGTCCTCCTTTTCTGTGCACCAATGTTCACCCCTAGATCGATGGAGTGATTAATGAAGATCAATTTGGTTCATTTTCAAGACATAAAAAGGTGATTTCGATTAGCGGCGAATTTATTACCAAACCAAAGTGGAATTGTTGGAATACACGTATATAATACATAGCATTTTCGTCGATCCATGCACCCCCTACCTTTTGGGGCATCGTAGACCCCGTCCCCCTTTCCTGTGCACCAATGTTCACCCCTAAATCGATGGAATGACTAATAAAGATCAATTACGCTGATTTTCAAGACATAAAAAGGTGATTTCGATTAGCGGCGAATTTATTACCAGCCCCCGGCCACCAAAAGTGGAATAGTTGGAATACACGTACATAATATATAGCACGCCATAACAGCTCGCGCGATATTTTCGGCAATGCACCCCGACCTTTCGGGGCACCGTAGACCCCGTCCTCCTTTTCTGTGCACCAATGTTCACCCCTAGATCGATGGAGTGATTAATGAAGATCAATTTGGTTCATTTTCAAGACATAAAAAGGTGATTTCGATTAGCGGCGAATTTATTACCAAACCAAAGTGGAATTGTTGGAATACACGTATATAATACATAGCATTTTCGTCCATGCACCCCCTACCTTTTGGGGCATCGTAGACCCCGTCCCCCTTTCCTGTGCACCAATGTTCACCCCTAAATCGATGGAATGACTAATAAAGATCAATTACGCTGATTTTCAAGACATAAAAAGGTGATTTCGATTAGCGGCGAATTTATTACCAGCCCCCGGCCACCAAAAGTGGAATAGTTGGAATACACGTACATAATATATAGCACGCCATAACAGCTCGCGCGATATTTTCGGCAATGCACCCCGACCTTTCGGGGCACCGTAGACCCCGTCCTCCTTTTCTGTGCACCAATGTTCACCCCTAGATCGATGGAGTGATTAATGAAGATCAATTTGGTTCATTTTCAAGACATAAAAAGGTGATTTCGATTAGCGGCGAATTTATTACCAAACCAAAGTGGAATTGTTGGAATACACGTATATAATACATAGCATTTTCGTCGATCCATGCACCCCCTACCTTTTGGGGCATCGTAGACCCCGTCCCCCTTTCCTGTGCACCAATGTTCACCCCTAAATCGATGGAATGACTAATAAAGATCAATTACGCTGATTTTCAAGACATAAAAAGGTGATTTCGATTAGCGGCGAATTTATTACCAGCCCCCGGCCACCAAAAGTGGAATAGTTGGAATACACGTACATAATATATAGCACGCCATAACAGCTCGCGCGATATTTTCGGCAATGCACCCCGACCTTTCGGGGCACCGTAGACCCCGTCCTCCTTTTCTGTGCACCAATGTTCACCCCTAGATCGATGGAGTGATTAATGAAGATCAATTTGGTCCATTTTCAAGACATAAAAAGGTGATTTCGATTAGCGGCGAATTTATTACCAAACCAAAGTGGAATTGTTGGAATACACGTATATAATACATAGCATTTTCGTCGATCCATGCACCCCCTACCTTTTGGGGCATCGTAGACCCCGTCCCCCTTTCCTGTGCACCAATGTTCACCCCTAAATCGATGGAATGACTAATAAAGATCAATTACGCTGATTTTCAAGACATAAAAAGGTGATTTCGATTAGCGGCGAATTTATTACCAGCCCCCGGCCACCAAAAGTGGAATAGTTGGAATACACGTACATAATATATAGCACGCCATAACAGCTCGCGCGATATTTTCGGCAATGCACCCCGACCTTTCGGGGCACCGTAGACCCCGTCCTCCTTTTCTGTGCACCAATGTTCACCCCTAGATCGATGGAGTGATTAATGAAGATCAATTTGGTTCATTTTCAAGACATAAAAAGGTGATTTCGATTAGCGGCGAATTTATTACCAAACCAAAGTGGAATTGTTGGAATACACGTATATAATACATAGCATTTTCGTCGATCCATGCACCCCCTACCTTTTGGGGCATCGTAGACCCCGTCCCCCTTTCCTGTGCACCAATGTTCACCCCTAAATCGATGGAATGACTAATAAAGATCAATTACGCTGATTTTCAAGACATAAAAAGGTGATTTCGATTAGCGGCGAATTTATTACCAGCCCCCGGCCACCAAAAGTGGAATACACGTACATAATATATAGCACGCCATAACAGCTCGCGCGATATTTTCGGCAATGCACCCCGACCTTTCGGGGCACCGTAGACCCCGTCCTCCTTTTCTGTGCACCAATGTTCACCCCTAGATCGATGGAGTGATTAATGAAGATCAATTTGGTTCATTTTCAAGACATAAAAAGGTGATTTCGATTAGCGGCGAATATATTACCAAACCAAAGTGGAATTGTTGGAATACACGTATATAATACATAGCATTTTCGTCCATGCACCCCCTACCTTTTGGGGCATCGTAGACCCCGTCCCCCTTTCCTGTGCACCAATGTTCACCCCTAAATCGATGGAATGACTAATAAAGATCAATTACGCTGATTTTCAAGACATAAAAAGGTGATTTCGATTAGCGGCGAATTTATTACCAGCCCCCGGCCACCAAAAGTGGAATAGTTGGAATACACGTACATAATATATAGCACGCCATAACAGCTCGCGCGATATTTTCGGCAATGCACCCCGACCTTTCGGGGCACCGTAGACCCCGTCCTCCTTTTCTGTGCACCAATGTTCACCCCTAGATCGATGGAGTGATTAATGAAGATCAATTTGGTTCATTTTCAAGACATAAAAAGGTGATTTCGATTAGCGGCGAATTTATTACCAAACCAAAGTGGAATTGTTGGAATACACGTATATAATACATAGCATTTTCGTCGATCCATGCACCCCCTACCTTTTGGGGCATCGTAGACCCCGTCCCCCTTTCCTGTGCACCAATGTTCACCCCTAAATCGATGGAATGACTAATAAAGATCAATTACGCTGATTTTCAAGACATAAAAAGGTGATTTCGATTAGCGGCGAATTTATTACCAGCCCCCGGCCACCAAAAGTGGAATAGTTGGAATACACGTACATAATATATAGCACGCCATAACAGCTCGCGCGATATTTTCGGCAATGCACCCCGACCTTTCGGGGCACCGTAGACCCCGTCCTCCTTTTCTGTGCACCAATGTTCACCCCTAGATCGATGGAGTGATTAATGAAGATCAATTTGGTCCATTTTCAAGACATAAAAAGGTGATTTCGATTAGCGGCGAATTTATTACCAAACCAAAGTGGAATTGTTGGAATACACGTATATAATACATAGCATTTTCGTCCATGCACCCCCTACCTTTTGGGGCATCGTAGACCCCGTCCCCCTTTCCTGTGCACCAATGTTCACCCCTAAATCGATGGAATGACTAATAAAGATCAATTACGCTGATTTTCAAGACATAAAAAGGTGATTTCGATTAGCGGCGAATTTATTACCAGCCCCCGGCCACCAAAAGTGGAATAGTTGGAATACACGTACATAATATATAGCACGCCATAACAGCTCGCGCGATATTTTCGGCAATGCACCCCGACCTTTCGGGGCACCGTAGACCCCGTCCTCCTTTTCTGTGCACCAATGTTCACCCCTAGATCGATGGAGTGATTAATGAAGATCAATTTGGTTCATTTTCAAGACATAAAAAGGTGATTTCGATTAGTGGCGAATTTATTACCAAACCAAAGTGGAATTGTTGGAATACACGTATATAATACATAGCATTTTCGTCGATCCATGCACCCCCTACCTTTTGGGGCATCGTAGACCCCGTCCCCCTTTCCTGTGCACCAATGTTCACCCCTAAATCGATGGAATGACTAATAAAGATCAATTACGCTGATTTTCAAGACATAAAAAGGTGATTTCGATTAGCGGCGAATTTATTACCAGCCCCCGGCCACCAAAAGTGGAATAGTTGGAATACACGTACATAATATATAGCACGCCATAACAGCTCGCGCGATATTTTCGGCAATGCACCCCGACCTTTCGGGGCACCGTAGACCCCGTCCTCCTTTTCTGTGCACCAATGTTCACCCCTAGATCGATGGAGTGATTAATGAAGATCAATTTGGTTCATTTTCAAGACATAAAAAGGTGATTTCGATTAGCGGCGAATATATTACCAAACCAAAGTGGAATTGTTGGAATACACGTATATAATACATAGCATTTTCGTCCATGCACCCCCTACCTTTTGGGGCATCGTAGACCCCGTCCCCCTTTCCTGTGCACCAATGTTCACCCCTAAATCGATGGAATGACTAATAAAGATCAATTACGCTGATTTTCAAGACATAAAAAGGTGATTTCGATTAGCGGCGAATTTATTACCAGCTCCCGGCCACCAAAAGTGGAATAGTTGGAATACACGTACATAATATATAGCACGCCATAACAGCTCGCGCGATATTTTCGGCAATGCACCCCGACCTTTCGGGGCACCGTAGACCCCGTCCTCCTTTTCTGTGCACCAATGTTCACCCCTAGATCGATGGAGTGATTAATGAAGATCAATTTGGTTCATTTTCAAGACATAAAAAGGTGATTTCGATTAGCGGCGAATTTATTACCAAACCAAAGTGGAATTGTTGGAATACACGTATATAATACATAGCATTTTCGTCGATCCATGCACCCCCTACCTTTTGGGGCATCGTAGACCCCGTCCCCCTTTCCTGTGCACCAATGTTCACCCCTAAATCGATGGAATGACTAATAAAGATCAATTACGCTGATTTTCAAGACATAAAAAGGTGATTTCGATTAGCGGCGAATTTATTACCAGCCCCCGGCCACCAAAAGTGGAATAGTTGGAATACACGTACATAATATATAGCACGCCATAACAGCTCGCGCGATATTTTCGGCAATGCACCCCGACCTTTCGGGGCACCGTAGACCCCGTCCTCCTTTTCTGTGCACCAATGTTCACCCCTAGATCGATGGAGTGATTAATGAAGATCAATTTGGTCCATTTTCAAGACATAAAAAGGTGATTTCGATTAGCGGCGAATTTATTACCAAACCAAAGTGGAATTGTTGGAATACACGTATATAATACATAGCATTTTCGTCCATGCACCCCCTACCTTTTGGGGCATCGTAGACCCCGTCCCCCTTTCCTGTGCACCAATGTTCACCCCTAAATCGATGGAATGACTAATAAAGATCAATTACGCTGATTTTCAAGACATAAAAAGGTGATTTCGATTAGCGGCGAATTTATTACCAGCCCCCGGCCACCAAAAGTGGAATAGTTGGAATACACGTATATAATATATAGCACGCCATAACAGCTCGCGCGATATTTTCGGCAATGCACCCCGACCTTTCGGGGCACCGTAGACCCCGTCCTCCTTTTCTGTGCACCAATGTTCACCCCTAGATCGATGGAGTGATTAATGAAGATCAATTTGGTTCATTTTCAAGACATAAAAAGGTGATTTCGATTAGCGGCGAATTTATTACCAAACCAAAGTGGAATTGTTGGAATACACGTATATAATACATAGCATTTTCGTCGATCCATGCACCCCCTACCTTTTGGGGCATCGTAGACCCCGTCCCCCTTTCCTGTGCACCAATGTTCACCCCTAAATCGATGGAATGACTAATAAAGATCAATTACGCTGATTTTCAAGACATAAAAAGGTGATTTCGATTAGCGGCGAATTTATTACCAGCCCCCGGCCACCAAAAGTGGAATAGTTGGAATACACGTACATAATATATAGCACGCCATAACAGCTCGCGCGATATTTTCGGCAATGCACCCCGACCTTTCGGGGCACCGTAGACCCCGTCCTCCTTTTCTGTGCACCAATGTTCACCCCTAGATCGATGGAGTGATTAATGAAGATCAATTTGGTTCATTTTCAAGACATAAAAAGGTGATTTCGATTAGCGGCGAATATATTACCAAACCAAAGTGGAATTGTTGGAATACACGTATATAATACATAGCATTTTCGTCCATGCACCCCCTACCTTTTGGGGCATCGTAGACCCCGTCCCCCTTTCCTGTGCACCAATGTTCACCCCTAAATCGATGGAATGACTAATAAAGATCAATTACGCTGATTTTCAAGACATAAAAAGGTGATTTCGATTAGCGGCGAATTTATTACCAGCCCCCGGCCACCAAAAGTGGAATAGTTGGAATACACGTACATAATATATAGCACGCCATAACAGCTCGCGCGATATTTTCGGCAATGCACCCCGACCTTTCGGGGCACCGTAGACCCCGTCCTCCTTTTCTGTGCACCAATGTTCACCCCTAGATCGATGGAGTGATTAATGAAGATCAATTTGGTTCATTTTCAAGACATAAAAAGGTGATTTCGATTAGCGGCGAATTTATTACCAAACCAAAGTGGAATTGTTGGAATACACGTATATAATACATAGCATTTTCGTCGATCCATGCACCCCCTACCTTTTGGGGCATCGTAGACCCCGTCCCCCTTTCCTGTGCACCAATGTTCACCCCTAAATCGATGGAATGACTAATAAAGATCAATTACGCTGATTTTCAAGACATAAAAAGGTGATTTCGATTAGCGGCGAATTTATTACCAGCCCCCGGCCACCAAAAGTGGAATAGTTGGAATACACGTACATAATATATAGCACGCCATAACAGCTCGCGCGATATTTTCGGCAATGCACCCCGACCTTTCGGGGCACCGTAGACCCCGTCCTCCTTTTCTGTGCACCAATGTTCACCCCTAGATCGATGGAGTGATTAATGAAGATCAATTTGGTTCATTTTCAAGACATAAAAAGGTGATTTCGATTAGCGGCGAATTTATTACCAAACCAAAGTGGAATTGTTTGAATACACGTATATAATACATAGCATTTTCGTCGATCCATGCACCCCCTACCTTTTGGGGCATCGTAGACCCCGTCCCCCTTTCCTGTGCACCAATGTTCACCCCTAAATCGATGGAATGACTAATAAAGATCAATTACGCTGATTTTCAAGACATAAAAAGGTGATTTCGATTAGCGGCGAATTTATTACCAGCCCCCGGCCACCAAAAGTGGAATAGTTGGAATACACGTACATAATATATAGCACGCCATAACAGCTCGCGCGATATTTTCGGCAATGCACCCCGACCTTTCGGGGCACCTTAGACCCCGTCCTCCTTTTCTGTGCACCAATGTTCACCCCTAGATCGATGGAGTGATTAATGAAGATCAATTTGGTTCATTTTCAAGACATAAAAAGGTGATTTCGATTAGCGGCGAATTTATTACCAAACCAAAGTGGAATTGTTGGAATACACGTATATAATACATAGCATTTTCGTCGATCCATGCACCCCCTACCTTTTGGGGCATCGTAGACCCCGTCCCCCTTTCCTGTGCACCAATGTTCACCCCTAAATCGATGGAATGACTAATAAAGATCAATTACGCTGATTTTCAAGACATAAAAAGGTGATTTCGATTAGCGGCGAATTTATTACCAGCCCCCGGCCACCAAAAGTGGAATAGTTGGAATACACGTACATAATATATAGCACGCCATAACAGCTCGCGCGATATTTTCGGCAATGCACCCCGACCTTTCGGGGCACCGTAGACCCTGTCCTCCTTTTCTGTGCACCAATGTTCACCCCTAGATCGATGGAGTGATTAATGAAGATCAATTTGGTCCATTTTCAAGACATAAAAAGGTGATTTCGATTAGCGGCGAATTTATTACCAAACCAAAGTGGAATTGTTGGAATACACGTATATAATACATAGCATTTTCGTCCATGCACCCCCTACCTTTTGGGGCATCGTAGACCCCGTCCCCCTTTCCTGTGCACCAATGTTCACCCCTAAATCGATGGAATGACTAATAAAGATCAATTACGCTGATTTTCAAGACATAAAAAGGTGATTTCGATTAGCGGCGAATTTATTACCAGCCCCCGGCCACCAAAAGTGGAATAGTTGGAATACACGTACATAATATATAGCACGCCATAACAGCTCGCGCGATATTTTCGGCAATGCACCCCGACCTTTCGGGGCACCGTAGACCCCGTCCTCCTTTTCTGTGCACCAATGTTCACCCCTAGATCGATGGAGTGATTAATGAAGATCAATTTGGTTCATTTTCAAGACATAAAAAGGTGATTTCGATTAGCGGCGAATTTATTACCAAACCAAAGTGGAATTGTTGGAATACACGTATATAATACATAGCATTTTCGTCCATGCACCCCCTACCTTTTGGGGCATCGTAGACCCCGTCCCCCTTTCCTGTGCACCAATGTTCACCCCTAAATCGATGGAATGACTAATAAAGATCAATTACGCTGATTTTCAAGACATAAAAAGGTGATTTCGATTAGCGGCGAATTTATTACCAGCCCCCGGCCACCAAAAGTGGAATAGTTGGAATACACGTACATAATATATAGCACGCCATAACAGCTCGCGCGATATTTTCGGCAATGCACCCCGACCTTTCGGGGCACCGTAGACCCCGTCCTCCTTTTCTGTGCACCAATGTTCACCCCTAGATCGATGGAGTGATTAATGAAGATCAATTTGGTTCATTTTCAAGACATAAAAAGGTGATTTCGATTAGCGGCGAATTTATTACCAAACCAAAGTGGAATTGTTGGAATACACGTATATAATACATAGCATTTTCGTCCATGCACCCCCTACCTTTTGGGGCATCGTAGACCCCGTCCCCCTTTCCTGTGCACCAATGTTCACCCCTAAATCGATGGAATGACTAATAAAGATCAATTACGCTGATTTTCAAGACATAAAAAGGTGATTTCGATTAGCGGCGAATTTATTACCAGCCCCCGGCCACCAAAAGTGGAATAGTTGGAATACACGTACATAATATATAGCACGCCATAACAGCTCGCGCGATATTTTCGGCAATGCACCCCGACCTTTCGGGGCACCGTAGACCCCGTCCTCCTTTTCTGTGCACCAATGTTCACCCCTAGATCGATGGAGTGATTAATGAAGATCAATTTGGTTCATTTTCAAGACATAAAAAGGTGATTTCGATTAGCGGCGAATTTATTACCAAACCAAAGTGGAATTGTTGGAATACACGTATATAATACATAGCATTTTCGTCGATCCATGCACCCCCTACCTTTTGGGGCATCGTAGACCCCGTCCCCCTTTCCTGTGCACCAATGTTCACCCCTAAATCGATGGAATGACTAATAAAGATCAATTACGCTGATTTTCAAGACATAAAAAGGTGATTTCGATTAGCGGCGAATTTATTACCAGCCCCCGGCCACCAAAAGTGGAATAGTTGGAATACACGTACATAATATATAGCACGCCATAACAGCTCGCGCGATATTTTCGGCAATGCACCCCGACCTTTCGGGGCACCGTAGACCCCGTCCTCCTTTTCTGTGCACCAATGTTCACCCCTAGATCGATGGAGTGATTAATGAAGATCAATTTGGTTCATTTTCAAGACATAAAAAGGTGATTTCGATTAGCGGCGAATTTATTACCAAACCAAAGTGGAATTGTTGGAATACACGTATATAATACATAGCATTTTCGTCGATCCATGCACCCCCTACCTTTTGGGGCATCGTAGACCCCGTCCCCCTTTCCTGTGCACCAATGTTCACCCCTAAATCGATGGAATGACTAATAAAGATCAATTACGCTGATTTTCAAGACATAAAAAGGTGATTTCGATTAGCGGCGAATTTATTACCAGCCCCCGGCCACCAAAAGTGGAATAGTTGGAATACACGTACATAATATATAGCACGCCATAACAGCTCGCGCGATATTTTCGGCAATGCACCCCGACCTTTCGGGGCACCGTAGACCCCGTCCTCCTTTTCTGTGCACCAATGTTCACCCCTAGATCGATGGAGTGATTAATGAAGATCAATTTGGTTCATTTTCAAGACATAAAAAGGTGATTTCGATTAGCGGCGAATTTATTACCAAACCAAAGTGGAATTGTTGGAATACACGTATATAATACATAGCATTTTCGTCGATCCATGCACCCCCTACCTTTTGGGGCATCGTAGACCCCGTCCCCCTTTCCTGTGCACCAATGTTCACCCCTAAATCGATGGAATGACTAATAAAGATCAATTACGCTGATTTTCAAGACATAAAAAGGTGATTTCGATTAGCGGCGAATTTATTACCAGCCCCCGGCCACCAAAAGTGGAATAGTTGGAATACACGTACATAATATATAGCACGCCATAACAGCTCGCGCGATATTTTCGGCAATGCACCCCGACCTTTCGGGGCACCGTAGACCCCGTCCTCCTTTTCTGTGCACCAATGTTCACCCCTAGATCGATGGAGTGATTAATGAAGATCAATTTGGTTCATTTTCAAGACATAAAAAGGTGATTTCGATTAGCGGCGAATTTATTACCAAACCAAAGTGGAATTGTTGGAATACACGTATATAATACATAGCATTTTCGTCCATGCACCCCCTACCTTTTGGGGCATCGTAGACCCCGTCCCCCTTTCCTGTGCACCAATGTTCACCCCTAAATCGATGGAATGACTAATAAAGATCAATTACGCTGATTTTCAAGACATAAAAAGGTGATTTCGATTAGCGGCGAATTTATTACCAGCCCCCGGCCACCAAAAGTGGAATAGTTGGAATACACGTACATAATATATAGCACGCCATAACAGCTCGCGCGATATTTTCGGCAATGCACCCCGACCTTTCGGGGCACCGTAGACCCCGTCCTCCTTTTCTGTGCACCAATGTTCACCCCTAGATCGATGGAGTGATTAATGAAGATCAATTTGGTTCATTTTCAAGACATAAAAAGGTGATTTCGATTAGCGGCGAATTTATTACCAAACCAAAGTGGAATTGTTGGAATACACGTATATAATACATAGCATTTTCGTCGATCCATGCACCCCCTACCTTTTGGGGCATCGTAGACCCCGTCCCCCTTTCCTGTGCACCAATGTTCACCCCTAAATCGATGGAATGACTAATAAAGATCAATTACGCTGATTTTCAAGACATAAAAAGGTGATTTCGATTAGCGGCGAATTTATTACCAGCCCCCGGCCACCAAAAGTGGAATAGTTGGAATACACGTACATAATATATAGCACGCCATAACAGCTCGCGCGATATTTTCGGCAATGCACCCCGACCTTTCGGGGCACCGTAGACCCCGTCCTCCTTTTCTGTGCACCAATGTTCACCCCTAGATCGATGGAGTGATTAATGAAGATCAATTTGGTTCATTTTCAAGACATAAAAAGGTGATTTCGATTAGCGGCGAATTTATTACCAAACCAAAGTGGAATTGTTGGAATACACGTATATAATACATAGCATTTTCGTCGATCCATGCACCCCCTACCTTTTGGGGCATCGTAGACCCCGTCCCCCTTTCCTGTGCACCAATGTTCACCCCTAAATCGATGGAATGACTAATAAAGATCAATTACGCTGATTTTCAAGACATAAAAAGGTGATTTCGATTAGCGGCGAATTTATTACCAGCCCCCGGCCACCAAAAGTGGAATAGTTGGAATACACGTACATAATATATAGCACGCCATAACAGCTCGCGCGATATTTTCGGCAATGCACCCCGACCTTTCGGGGCACCGTAGACCCCGTCCTCCTTTTCTGTGCACCAATGTTCACCCCTAGATCGATGGAGTGATTAATGAAGATCAATTTGGTTCATTTTCAAGACATAAAAAGGTGATTTCGATTAGCGGCGAATTTATTACCAAACCAAAGTGGAATTGTTGGAATACACGTATATAATACATAGCATTTTCGTCGATCCATGCACCCCCTACCTTTTGGGGCATCGTAGACCCCGTCCCCCTTTCCTGTGCACCAATGTTCACCCCTAAATCGATGGAATGACTAATAAAGATCAATTACGCTGATTTTCAAGACATAAAAAGGTGATTTCGATTAGCGGCGAATTTATTACCAGCCCCCGGCCACCAAAAGTGGAATAGTTGGAATACACGTACATAATATATAGCACGCCATAACAGCTCGCGCGATATTTTCGGCAATGCACCCCGACCTTTCGGGGCACCGTAGACCCCGTCCTCCTTTTCTGTGCACCAATGTTCACCCCTAGATCGATGGAGTGATTAATGAAGATCAATTTGGTTCATTTTCAAGACATAAAAAGGTGATTTCGATTAGCGGCGAATTTATTACCAAACCAAAGTGGAATTGTTGGAATACACGTATATAATACATAGCATTTTCGTCGATCCATGCACCCCCTACCTTTTGGGGCATCGTAGACCCCGTCCCCCTTTCCTGTGCACCAATGTTCACCCCTAAATCGATGGAATGACTAATAAAGATCAATTACGCTGATTTTCAAGACATAAAAAGGTGATTTCGATTAGCGGCGAATTTATTACCAGCCCCCGGCCACCAAAAGTGGAATAGTTGGAATACACGTACATAATATATAGCACGCCATAACAGCTCGCGCGATATTTTCGGCAATGCACCCCGACCTTTCGGGGCACCGTAGACCCCGTCCTCCTTTTCTGTGCACCAATGTTCACCCCTAGATCGATGGAGTGATTAATGAAGATCAATTTGGTTCATTTTCAAGACATAAAAAGGTGATTTCGATTAGCGGCGAATTTATTACCAAACCAAAGTGGAATTGTTGGAATACACGTATATAATACATAGCATTTTCGTCGATCCATGCACCCCCTACCTTTTGGGGCATCGTAGACCCCGTCCCCCTTTCCTGTGCACCAATGTTCACCCCTAAATCGATGGAATGACTAATAAAGATCAATTACGCTGATTTTCAAGACATAAAAAGGTGATTTCGATTAGCGGCGAATTTATTACCAGCCCCCGGCCACCAAAAGTGGAATAGTTGGAATACACGTACATAATATATAGCACGCCATAACAGCTCGCGCGATATTTTCGGCAATGCACCCCGACCTTTCGGGGCACCGTAGACCCCGTCCTCCTTTTCTGTGCACCAATGTTCACCCCTAGATCGATGGAGTGATTAATGAAGATCAATTTGGTTCATTTTCAAGACATAAAAAGGTGATTTCGATTAGCGGCGAATTTATTACCAAACCAAAGTGGAATTGTTGGAATACACGTATATAATACATAGCATTTTCGTCGATCCATGCACCCCCTACCTTTTGGGGCATCGTAGACCCCGTCCCCCTTTCCTGTGCACCAATGTTCACCCCTAAATCGATGGAATGACTAATAAAGATCAATTACGCTGATTTTCAAGACATAAAAAGGTGATTTCGATTAGCGGCGAATTTATTACCAGCCCCCGGCCACCAAAAGTGGAATAGTTGGAATACACGTACATAATATATAGCACGCCATAACAGCTCGCGCGATATTTTCGGCAATGCACCCCGACCTTTCGGGGCACCGTAGACCCCGTCCTCCTTTTCTGTGCACCAATGTTCACCCCTAGATCGATGGAGTGATTAATGAAGATCAATTTGGTTCATTTTCAAGACATAAAAAGGTGATTTCGATTAGCGGCGAATTTATTACCAAACCAAAGTGGAATTGTTGGAATACACGTATATAATACATAGCATTTTCGTCGATCCATGCACCCCCTACCTTTTGGGGCATCGTAGACCCCGTCCCCCTTTCCTGTGCACCAATGTTCACCCCTAAATCGATGGAATGACTAATAAAGATCAATTACGCTGATTTTCAAGACATAAAAAGGTGATTTCGATTAGCGGCGAATTTATTACCAGCCCCCGGCCACCAAAAGTGGAATAGTTGGAATACACGTACATAATATATAGCACGCCATAACAGCTCGCGCGATATTTTCGGCAATGCACCCCGACCTTTCGGGGCACCGTAGACCCCGTCCTCCTTTTCTGTGCACCAATGTTCACCCCTAGATCGATGGAGTGATTAATGAAGATCAATTTGGTTCATTTTCAAGACATAAAAAGGTGATTTCGATTAGCGGCGAATTTATTACCAAACCAAAGTGGAATTGTTGGAATACACGTATATAATACATAGCATTTTCGTCCATGCACCCCCTACCTTTTGGGGCATCGTAGACCCCGTCCCCCTTTCCTGTGCACCAATGTTCACCCCTAAATCGATGGAATGACTAATAAAGATCAATTACGCTGATTTTCAAGACATAAAAAGGTGATTTCGATTAGCGGCGAATTTATTACCAGCCCCCGGCCACCAAAAGTGGAATAGTTGGAATACACGTACATAATATATAGCACGCCATAACAGCTCGCGCGATATTTTCGGCAATGCACCCCGACCTTTCGGGGCACCGTAGACCCCGTCCTCCTTTTCTGTGCACCAATGTTCACCCCTAGATCGATGGAGTGATTAATGAAGATCAATTTGGTTCATTTTCAAGACATAAAAAGGTGATTTCGATTAGCGGCGAATTTATTACCAAACCAAAGTGGAATTGTTGGAATACACGTATATAATACATAGCATTTTCGTCGATCCATGCACCCCCTACCTTTTGGGGCATCGTAGACCCCGTCCCCCTTTCCTGTGCACCAATGTTCACCCCTAAATCGATGGAATGACTAATAAAGATCAATTACGCTGATTTTCAAGACATAAAAAGGTGATTTCGATTAGCGGCGAATTTATTACCAGCCCCCGGCCACCAAAAGTGGAATAGTTGGAATACACGTACATAATATATAGCACGCCATAACAGCTCGCGCGATATTTTCGGCAATGCACCCCGACCTTTCGGGGCACCGTAGACCCCGTCCTCCTTTTCTGTGCACCAATGTTCACCCCTAGATCGATGGAATGATTAATGAAGATCAATTTGGTTCATTTTCAAGACATAAAAAGGTGATTTCGATTAGCGGCGAATTTATTACCAAACCAAAGTGGAATTGTTGGAATACACGTATATAATACATAGCATTTTCGTCCATGCCCCCCTACCTTTCGGGGCATCGTAGACCCCGTCCCCCTTTTCTCTGCACCAATGTTCACCCCTAAATCGATGGAATGACTAATACAGATCAATTTCGCTGATTTTCAAGACATAAAAAGGTGATTTCGATTAGCGGCGAATTTATTACCAGCCCCCGGCCACCAAAGTGGAATAGTTGGAATACACGTACATAATATATAGCACGCCATAACAGCTCGCGCGATATTTTCGGCAATGCACCCCGACCTTTCGGGGCACCGTAGACCCCGTCCTCCTTTTCTGTGCACCAATGTTCACCCCTAGATCGATGGAATGATTAATGAAGATCAATTTGGTTCATTTTCAAGACATAAAAAGGTGATTTCGATTAGCGGCGAATTTATTACCAAACCAAAGTGGAATTGTTGGAATACACGTATATAATACATAGCATTTTCGTCCATGCCCCCCTACCTTTCGGGGCATCGTAGACCCCGTCCCCCTTTTCTCTGCACCAATGTTCACCCCTAAATCGATGGAATGACTAATACAGATCAATTTCGCTGATTTTCAAGACATAAAAAGGTGATTTCGATTAGCGGCGAATTTATTACCAGCCCCCGGCCACCAAAGTGGAATAGTTGGAATACACGTACATAATATATAGCACGCCATAACAGCTCGCGCGATATTTTCGGCAATGCACCCCGACCTTTCGGTGCACCGTAGACCCCGTCCTCCTTTTCTGTGCACCAATGTTTACCTATAGATCGATGGAATGATTAATGAAGATCAATTTGGTTCATTTTCAAGACATAAAAAGGTGATTTCGATTAGCGGCGAATTTATTACCAAACCAAAGTGGAATTGTTGGAATACACGTATATAATACATAGCATTTTCGTCCATGCACCCCCTACCTTTTGGGGCATCGTAGACCCCGTCCCCCTTTCCTGTGCACCAATGTTCACCCCTAAATCGATGGAATGACTAATAAAGATCAATTACGCTGATTTTCAAGACATAAAAAGGTGATTTCGATTAGCGGCGAATTTATTACCAGCCCCCGGCCACCAAAAGTGGAATAGTTGGAATACACGTACATAATATATAGCACGCCATAACAGCTCGCGCGATATTTTCGGCAATGCACCCCGACCTTTCGGGGCACCGTAGACCCCGTCCTCCTTTTCTGTGCACCAATGTTCACCCCTAGATCGATGGAGTGATTAATGAAGATCAATTTGGTTCATTTTCAAGACATAAAAAGGTGATACTACATCGATCTAGGGTTGAACATTGGTGCACAGAAAAGGAGGACGGGGTCTATACGGTGCACCGAAAGGTCGGGGTGCATTGCCGAAAATATCGCGCGAGCTGTTATGGCGTGCTATATATTATGTACGTGTATTCCAACTATTCAACTTTGGTGGCCGGGGGCTGGTGATAAATTCGCCGCTAATCGAAATCACCTTTTTATGTCTTGAAAATCAGCGAAATTGATCTTTATTAGTCATTCCATCGATTTAGGGGTGAACATTGGTGCAGAGAAAAGGGGGACGGGGTCTAAGATGCCCCGAAAGGTAGGGGGGGGGCATGGACTAAAATGCTATGTATTATATACGTGTATTCCAACAATTCCACTTTGGTTTGGTAATAAATTCGCCGCTAATCGAAATCACCTTTTTATGTCTTGAAAATGAACCAAATTGATCTTCATTAATCATTCCATCGATCTAGGGGTAAACATTGGTGCACAGAAAAGGAGGACGGGGTCTACGGTGCACCGAAAGGTCGGGGTGCATTGCCGAAAATATCGCGCGAGCTGTTATGGCGTGCTATATATTATTTACGTGTATTCCAACTATTCCACTTTGGTGGCCGGGGGCTGGTAATAAATTCGCCGCTAATCGAAATCACCTTTTTATGTCTTGAAAATCAGCGAAATTGATCTGTATTAGTCATTCCATCGATTTAGGGGTGAACATTGGTGCAGAGAAAAGGGGGACGGGGTCTACGATGCCCCGAAAGGTAGGGGGGCATGGACGAAAATGCTATGTATTATATACGTGTATTCCAACAATTCCACTTTGGTTTGGTAATAAATTCGCCGCTAATCGAAATCACCTTTTTATGTCTTGAAAATGAACCAAATTGATCTTCATTAATCACTCCATCGATCTAGGGGTGAACATTGGTGCACAGAAAAGGGGGACGGGGTCTATGATGCCCCGAAAGGTGGGGGTGCATTGACGAAAATACGGCGCCTGCTATTATGGCGTGCTATATTATGTACGTGTATTCCAACTATTCCACTTTGGTGGCCGGGGGCTGGTAATAAATTCGCCGCTAATCGAAATCCCCTTTTCATGTCTTGAAAATCAGCGAAATTGATCTTTATTAGTCATTCCATCGATTTAGGGGTGAACATTGGTGCACAGAAAAGGGGGACGGGGTCTACGATGCCCCGAAAGGTGGGGGTGCATTGACGAAAATACGGCGCCTGCTATTATGGCGTGCTATATTATGTACGTGTATTCCAACAATTCCACTTTGGTCTGGTAATAAATTCGCCGCTAATCGAAATCACCTTTTTATGTCTTGAAAATGAACCAAATTGATCTTTATTAGTCATTCCATCGATTTAGGGGTGAACATTGGTGCAGAGAAAAGGGGGACGGGGTCTACGATGCCCCGAAAGGTAGGGGGTGCATGGACGAAAATGCTATGTATTATATACGTGTATTCCAACAATTCCACTTTGGTTTGGTAATAAATTCGCCGCTAATCGAAATCACCTTTTTATGTCTTGAAAATGAACCAAATTGATCTTCATTAATCACTCCATCGATCTAGGGGTGAACATTGGTGCACAGAAAAGGGGGACGGGGTCTACGGTGCCCCGAAAGGTCGGGGTGCATTGCCGAAAATATCGCGCGAGCTGTTATGGCGTGCTATATATTATTATGTACGTGTATTCCAACGTACAATTCCACTTTGGTCTGGTAATAATTCGCCGCTAATCGAAATCACCTTTTTACGTCTTGAAAATCAACCAAATTGAGCTTTATTAGTCATTCCATCGATTTAGGGGTGAACATTGGTGCAGAGAAA
This sequence comes from Lytechinus pictus, assembly GCF_037042905.1. Classification (NCBI taxonomy): domain Eukaryota; kingdom Metazoa; phylum Echinodermata; class Echinoidea; order Temnopleuroida; family Toxopneustidae; genus Lytechinus; species Lytechinus pictus. The sequence continues at coordinate 14,468,244 of NC_087254.1, read as the reverse complement.
AGGGGGACGGGGTCTACGATCACTGGCGTAAATCCGTGATGATGGGTGGGGGGATGACTGAAATATTTTGGCATTTTTTTGCAATCATGTTTTTAGATATGCAAGGAATAGTCATTGATATGTCCACAGTGGCGTACCGTGGGTCACGGCATTGGGGGGGGGGGGGCACCAGCAAATTTTTTGAATGACTGAGTGAGTGACCTAATAGAGACATTTTAAGGACAATGTCATTAAACGGATATGTATCTCACTGATCAAATAATGCGAGCGCGAAGCGCGAGCTGAATTTTTTTTAATTCACACCTAAAAAGGGACATTATAATCAAATTTGTGTAATCATGATAGGTACCTGTCTCGCTTAACAATGCGAGCGCGAAGCGCGAGATGAAAACTTAGATAATTCAGACCTGAAGTGGGGCATTCTAAGGTTTCTTTTTAGGAATTAACTAGGACCATACGTATTTCAGTAACCAAATGATGCGAGCGCGAAGCGCGAGCTGAACATTTTTGATATTCAGATCAGAAGAAGGGACATTTTAAGGACTGATTTTAGGAATTCATGAAGAGCAGACATACCTCACCAATCCACCAATGCGAACGTAATCACGGACAGGAAATGTTTCGTATATACGAAGACCTTAACATGGGGCAATCACTTTTGAGTCATAAAAAAGAAGCACATGTCACTACATAAAACAATGATAACTCAAGTGCTAGGAAATATATTTGGTTTATATTGACTTGAAAACGGGATGTTTTAGTACAACATGATTTTATATCTCGTTAAACAGACAATGCGAGCACCAGGAACAATGAAGACGTAGGCCCTGGGCAAATTATGTTTCATAAAGTTATGATAAAAATGTTTCTTATGTAATGTAACTTCACATAATTATAATATAACATTATAATGTATAATATTTTCTTCTTTCCCACTACGTTTCTCTTCCTTTCTCCCTCTTTTCTCCTTTCCCCCTTTCCCCGTTTTTTTTTTGGTCAGCCGTAGTTACGCCACTGTATGTCCATATGGCAAATACCCCTCCAATATTATCATCTTGTTTACCCCATGATGGTTTAATGGTTTTATTAGAGATTACATTAAAAAAAATTGTCATTCCATCTTAATCCCTTCCCAAAGACCCCAACATTGATGAATTTGAAGAAACGGGGGGTTCTCTTCCAATGTTATAATAAGGACATAAGTATTTCGTTTGGAAATGGTGAACTGGCTCTTTATTTGCATTTTATGATTCAATAATATTATTTTATTTGTTAAGCAGTATTTTGGGAAGAATTTTCACCAATAAAACAATTATCTCTTGTGATTTTTTTTTCATTTCTTTCGTAAAAAGTGGGGGGGGGATGTGTACAGGCCATCCCCTCCTCCTCGAAAAGTGGGGGGGATATATCCCCCCATCCCCCCCCCCCCGGGATTTACGCCAGTGTCTACGATGCCCCGAAAGGTAGGGGGTGCATGGACGAAAATATAGCGCGTGCTATGTGTTATATACGTGTATTACAACAATTCCACTTTGGTCTGGTAATAAATTCGCCGCTAATCGAAATCACCATTTTATGTCTTGAAAATCAACCAAATTTATCTTTATTAGTCATTCCATCGATTTAGGGGTGAACATTGTAGCACAGACAAGGGGGACGGGGTCTACGATGCCCCGAAAGGTAGGGGGTACATGGACGAAAATATAGAGCGTGCTATGTGTTATATGGGCATTTTCACCACAGATGGACACAGAGGCAAAAAAATCAAGTTGATATTCATGTAAAATGCTTTATGTTTTTTGATAAAACAAGACCTGAAGTTTCTGAGACAAAATTTTTTTCCGACTCTGGCAGCCATTTTTTATTTCAAAATGGCTGCCAAAGTATGGATACAAATTAGTGTTGAAAATAGTATATTGATACATATTTTGTTTTGACAGATTTTTAAAGAACAGGTTTGATCATGATGTTTTCGCCTGTGATTTAGCTTGCTATTATAACACTTTTTAAAATCCCACAGAAAGAAACACCAGTAATTCATTCATCTAATAAAAAAACATTGATGAAGTATGTGATATGGTATGTAATGTCAGTTACCGAAAACATGAACTTTTTTTTCTCATTTCCTGGAAAAGAGGATATATTATATGAAACTTGGTAGATTTCCTCTCTAGGTAACACCCCTCCCTTCTACACCAAAATTTAAGATTACCAATTAACAATGAAGCCATAGGGTACCATTAAATATATGTAATGTCAGTTACCAAGTGGAAAATGTAATGTCAGTTACCGAGATGTATAATGTCAGTTACCAATATTGAAATGCAAATATGTGGTCAATTTTATGGTGAAGAAATATTGTATACTTGTTATTTAAGTCAAGTCACACCAGAAGGAGCTTGCTATTGACTTTTAAAAGGTATAGTTCACAAGGAATACTATAAGAAATTATGAAGGAAGTTGCATTCCCATCGTGCAAAAATTATTACTATGAAATTGTTTTGTACATGCACTTACCAAGTACCTAATTGTTTGTATCAGACAATTTTTTGTTTGGTTTTCGGGGGGGGGGGGGGGGGGGTAGGGGGTACTTTTCCCAACCTATTGCCTAAATCTGCAACATTTTTAAAGCTTAACATTGTGATGAAGGGGATTTCCAGGGTCCCTTTTTTAGTTTCTAGGATTCTTTTGAGCATTGCCTCGCTAAAAGTAAATTCCTGGTTTTTATACCTGTTAGTAGTGTGGATGTGTGATACAATTTTGTTTTTGGTTTACAAGTATAGATGAAAAGTGAAATTTGAAAGTTCTGATCAATGTTGCACGGATCTACTAAAACTGTGGTGTTTTTTTCTAATTTACAAATAGTTCAGTTTCAGTTTAGAAGCTGGAGTTTATTTTTTGTTGACAGCTTATAAAAGAAATTAGCAAAGAAAATGATTAAACAAATTATGAAGAGAATTGAAATCCGACAGATATGAACAAGCATTGCTTGCACTGACCAGAATAGAAATCAATAACACTACATGGCTGCATGAGATTCGGGGGAGGGGTACATGTAGCCTAGGGGAGGAGACCCTTATTAATTTTTGCCTTTTTTGAGGGGAGGGGGAGGTTGGAGAAGGAAAAGGTTTAAAAAGTCAATATAAAATTGATGAATATATTATGGGTGTATAGTCAGAAAAATCCATGTGTACAGTCAATGCAATATTGAATAACTATAGGAAAACATGTAGCTGCTATGACCCCACCCCCCCCCCCCCCCGAGTAAGTAAAACATACATTTCTTATCTTTTGATAATTAAAAATGTGAAGTATTATGATTTTAAAAAGCCTTACATATAAGTACCAAGAAAATTATGCCTTTGAAAATCATATAGCACTGGTAAATGTTAATGTGTATTGTCAGTTACCGACAAGTAATGATAAAAATTTTCAAATCAAAGAAAGGAATTAAGAAAAAGAAAAAAGTTTTTCATTGAAATGTTCCTAAAAACTCGGGTATACTTCCACATCAAGCTCACTTTCATGTGAAGCCCTGCACAGAAGATACAATGCAATGATTCCACACATTTGACTTCCATGTGTTATCTCTATGGCAAATAAAGTGTAATGTCAGTTACCGTAATGTCAGTTACCAGCATGGTTGTGGAAAAATTATCATAGTCCCCAAAAGACAAAAACGAATTTTTTAATATTTTGACACATCTTAACCTAGTAATGGAGGTATATTTACATATTCAAATTATTACTCTATCTACTCAGGGACATGAGATATTTCAATTTTAATGAACACCCTGAAATTGCTTGTCCTTTTGCGTAATGTCAGTTACCGACACATTTTTGCTTGCTGATGCGTTAAAAAATGTGGTTACATAGGAAAACTTAGTATCAGAGTATACAGCAAGGTTCACTTTATTAACTCTATCAAAAGCAAACTCCCATCATTTGTTGTTTTAGAGATACACACAATGAAAGGTGTGAAAACATTGTGCCGTGTAATGTCAGTTACCGTGAAAATGCCCTATATACGTGTATTCCAACAATTCCACTTTGGTCTGGTAATAAATTCACCGCTAATCGAAATCACCATTTTATGTCTTGAAAATCAACCAAATAGATCTTTATTAATCACTTCCTCGATTTAGGGGTGAACTTTAAATGGCTCACAAAAAAAGGGACGGCGTCTAAGATGCCCCGAAACCGACGCAGGTAGTGCATCAAAGTTGTAAATTTTACTGAGAATTTAATGTGGTCATCTACCCCCCCCCCCCTCCTGTTCCAAGGCCCATGTGAGAGACACTGATCCTTCATATAAAATTAATTAACAGATGCATTTTATTTAGGGAACAAGCAAAACTATATTGATACACATAGGAAACTCAGAAGACATAAAATGGTTGTATACTCCGTGCTGGAAATAAGATAGTTATCAATAAGAGTTGAATTTACAAAAGAGAATCCGGAAGCAATCATCAAACTCTGATACTGAATTTTGAAGTAAGCAGTATATTGTGAAAATAAAATGCACGCAGTCATAACTATCCATTTGAAGTGATCATGATGTCTTGTTCCAACTTTCGTTTTGCTTAAAAAATGTTACGTGAAATCATTTTTTAATCATGTGATGTCTCTTATATTAAAATAATGTCCATAAATTAATGAAAAAATGCATTAAATATTTTTGATACAATATTTTTAATTCTATAGGAGGAGGTAATTTGAATAATCACGAATTCATATGATTAAAAAAGTGGGAATATACAGGAGAGATTACTTTTCTCCATTGAATGTTAAAGAAGAAATTTAAGGAATATAGAACTGGCCGAAATGCGGATCTTTAAAATATCATAACTCTACTATCCTTGTCCGATATTGTTAACATTTTACCAACTTTGTTTGATTCTTCTTGATCCGTGTTATTTTCAGCTGCACTCATGCCATATAGAAACATACTCCATTCAATTCTTTATGATTATATTCAAATGTTATACAAATCAGTCATATACTAACATTTGAAGCAATCATAATGTGGAATGGTGCATTATGGAAGTTCCATATTTTCAATCATCTGTAAGTTCGGGTAACTATGCCTTTTTACTATACCATTTCCGTGCGCATTAATACAATCTTCGAAACGTTTGAGAATTTAAGCTGTATTTAGGGTCTGCGACTATTAGACTACGCACACGGTGTAGGGCGGTTTGTATCGCGATAGCTCTGTGCGCTGGGTTTGTGCGCTGGCTTGCTTCGATATATTCTGTGCGCTGGGTTTGTGCGCTGGCTTCAGCCTGGTGATCTTACATGTGGGACTGAGCTGAGTGATACAACATCACTCATCAGCAGAACCGAGAAGCGAACAGAATCGACGATTAAAACTCTAGTCTAAGATACTGAACGCTAATTGACGATTGAAACCTACTTGTACATATGATGCAAGAGAAAAGAAGACTGCCATGAACAGATTCCCTATGCGCCATAAATTGTAAACAGCCAGAACAGCAGAGATATCCATCGTGATGTTATGAAATAGATTCTGCTGAACTGAATTATGGTATGGTATGCTGCTTGCTTCCGAAATCGAATTAAAATAAACAAAATATTGAAATTTTAGATGAAGAAAATTTTGCTATATACTTGTCATATCAGTTCTTAAATAATAAAACAAAGATCACTATCATAAAAAGGTATTTTAGCTTCCCTTTACCCCAATTCAGGATAAAAGCTACTCTTTAAAATTTCGCAGCTTGGCAGATGTATTTCCATAGAAATCTTGAGCTTATCGCGTACCATAACCTTCATTCAAACAAACTTTTGGGTGAAAATAAAGAACATAGATCTAGGCCTAATTGGCTAGTAAAAACACACTATTCTCGCTCTTTCAGGAAGGTAAGGCGTTGATAAAAGCAAGGTTTCAACTCAGTTGAAACTTGGTCTTACCTTTGCAGGGAAAAGGGTAAGAAATTCTGTCTCATATAAATCTCAATCAATCATCATTGCTCGTGTCGTGCTCGTGCCCCACGCGTCTATTTTTATGTGAGTTAATTTCTGGTTGTGCGCGGCCACTCAAGAAGAGACGACGACCTATGCCATGGGAGAGCGTTCCATAGCCTGGTTGCGTCTGGAAAGTAGCTCTACTGTCTGTACTGACTAACCTCGCACCGGGGCCTACATTAGATTTGGCCTTGGGCCGATTGCACGAAAGGGTCTTTGCAAGAACCGTCTTTCGTGTCGCCAATTCATTGATGCGCCATGACCCATGTGAAAGTCTGAAACGCATTTTAAGTAAATTAATTATGGGCTTTATGGCAAGTTCTCCCAACTTCAGCCAGGTTCTTCTTCGCTCGCCGTCAGCTACAGCTGAGCGTACGGATGTGCCAGCGGTTTGGCTGGCTCGTTTGTACGCTCAGCTGTAGCTGCGCTGATCCTGATGGCGATCGAAGAAGAACCTGGCTGATCCCGATCTGCTTGTCATAAAAATTCCCTATTTACCAGCATATTTTTCAGAAAGGTGGTAGGCCCTAAGCTGATTGTATTATTTGATATGAATTTAGAAAATTCTTTAAAATATCATTTTTTTTAAACCAAAAATACTCAGTTCCATCCAGACTTATTTATTATACTTATAGTAGTGATTTTTTTTTCATTAGTAATTTGGGCATAATTTTTTTTATTTACCAGAGAGGGCTCAAAAACTTTAATAATTTTTAGCATATTTTTTGTGTGGGCCCTCTATTGGTGGAAAGTGAAGTTGGTCTGAATTGTCACCAAACAATCTCTTTTTAGTTGAAAAAAAAAAGTATTCAATTCCCTTTAGAGCAAAGTTATTTGATGAATAGCTGTAATAATAGAAACGGACAGAGTCGAAAAAAATAAATCATTTATCCCCAAGAACAAGTGAAAATAAGCAAAACATTGCCAACCTTATTTCAACACAAGGAAATTGGATGAGTGTCAGTCATGGTGTCGCAAATTCACATTCTCGTTCACTCAATTTGCAGACATGATAGAGTATATATTAAAATGACACATTCACTTTCATGACAATCAGTAGAGGCACTGGTCAGAAAATGAGGATAGTCCTTGGCCTCGTTTACATAGACTGTCTTCATGTATAATGATTTCTCCACACAGGGGCCCGTATTCTGAAGTCGGGTTTAACTTAAACTCAGGTTTAAAGTTGTGGTTTAAGTATGGCGAGCCAATTGTTACATAAATCACTTACAGTAGAGATATCATACCTCAGCTCATTTGGCTCTCAAATCATTCATAATTGTCTAGGAAGTATAAATAGATGATTATCTTCACCATCGATGAATCAGGAAAGAGCACAGTAAAATTAAGAAACATACAACTTAATAAAGATTTTGATACTCTTGGCTTCCAATACTTAAACCACAACTTTAAACCTGAGTTTAAGTTAAACCTGCTATCAGAATACAGGCCAGGAAGTCCAGGAATGTGCTGACACCAATTGAGTGTGCTAGTTGATGTAATCATATCAGCTTTCATAACAAGATTATAGAAAGACAGCAAGTCAATAAATAAATAAAAAAAGAGGGTCAACTTTCGGAAATTGAGATCACAGAATCTATTTTTAGCACTCTCAATTGCCATCTATATTCCGCAGGGGGAATGAAAAAAATACTGTCCTCATAAACGAGGGTAATCTCAATTTATCAAGACGTGATTTCTCTTGGTACTGTATATCCTGATTTTTTGCGAAAATCGTCATTTTCAGACCGGCGCCTCGACTATCAACATCTTTTATGTACAACTGAAATGTTTAAGCCTGTAACCAAAGAAAATTTGAAAAAGCAGAACAAAACCAAAGGTCTTTCTTTGTGGGGCAAGTCCAAATGCATGGCCTAATTATATATTGACTTATTTATGTTCATTTGTTTTTTTAGTATAGATTAATGCTAGGTTTTGCATCACTTAAACTTCTTATATGACAATTTCTCATTGTTAACGGAGCGAAGGCTGCGACGAGATGGCCAGTGGCTGCCCACCACCATCTTCAAACATATTCAAACTTCAACTAATTTTTTGCATTATATTTTTATTTATTTATTTTATTTGGAGCTTCTTCACCATATTCAAACAATATTTGTTATTTTATTTTACCATTTCATACTCTTGTTGCAGTTTTTATTCAGTTTTCAATCTCTTAGCTCAATGGTATCATTCTATGGTATGTAATTTTTATTCTTTTTTTAATTCGATTTTCACCCATAGGTCTGACCATGAGATGCCTCTTTGAAAAGTGCTGATTTGTCAATCCTATCAGAGAAGACTATAGAAGTTGGATATCTTGGCCAACATACATACCTGTGTGGACTGTGGATCAATTCACCTCAAGGGAAAATAGATATATTTTCAGACAATAATTAAAATATTCTTTATGTTCTAAAGTTGTAATTATACAAGAAGAAGAATGACTATTTACTGCAGATTTTGGTTTTATTCCTCTCATAAAGTGACTTCACTGTAGAAACAGGGACTCTGGTGTGTAGAATCCCTTCTATACTATTTGAGTGGATCATCATTTGACCCTTCCACATCATGCAGTGCAATGAATGCTCCATCTCTTCTGAGACTGGGAATACCCAGGACATTTCTTCTTCATCTACCATTTAGTAATGGGTGCGTTTATGGAGTTTTCGAGCCTTTTAGAACTTTGTACGTAGAGGTGAAAATCGGTGAGAAAACTAGTTTGATTAGAATGAATGAAATGTCTACACCATACGTGACTGCAAGGAGAATGAACACAATGTCTTCACCATGTCTGGCTGCAAGGAATTCTTTGTGTCTTGTGTCTTCAAGGAATCAATGTTATCGTCAAAGCGCCCCCAGCTTGTTTGTAAGAATTCTTCGAGAAATTCAATGTTCACCACCAAAGAGATCATTGCACCAATCGCCCGTATCCCATCGCAAGCGAAAGAGTAGGACTTCAATGGAAAATACCAGGAATGAAACGTTAGCTGATGACCTTGATGGTGATGGACTGGAGTATGGAGACGAAGCCATGGAATATGCAAATGAGCTTTTGAGGAGAGAACATGACGCTTTGCAAGGTCACCATGTTCTTGTTATTCAACCTGTACTAAAAACTGGGAGAAGAGACAAGAAAGACAGTGAGCTGAAATTAACAGAAGCACAGTCTCTTGTTACAGTAGGTATAAAGATTGTTTTTGTCTCACCTGCATAGCAGAGTGAGACTATAGGCGCCGCTTTTCCAACGGCGACGGCGGCGTCAACACCAAATCTTAACCACAGGTTAAGGTTTTGAAATGACAGCATAACTTAGAAAGTATATGGACCTAGTTCATGAACCTTGGCCATAAATAAAGTTAATCAAGTATTACTGAACATCCTGCCTTAGTTTCAGGTCACATGACCAAGGTCAAAGGTCATTTAGGGTCAATGAACTTAGACCATGTTAGGGAATCAACATCAAAATCTTAACCTAAGGTTAAGTTTTTGAAATGTCATCATAACTTAGAAAATATATGGACCTAGTTCATGAAACTTGGACATAAGGTAATTAAGTATTACTGAACATCCTGCTTGAGTTTCAGGTCACATGATCAAGGTCAAAGGTCATGTAAGGTCAATGAACTTTGGCCAAGTTGGGGGTATTTGTTGAATTACCATTATAACTTTGAAAGTTTATTGGTCTAGTTCATACAACTTGGACATAAGAGTAATCAAGTATCACTGAACATCCTGTGCGAATTTCAGGTCACATGACAAAGGTCAATGAACTTTGTCCATTTTTGGGGTATCTGTTGAATTACCATCATAACTTTGAAAGTTTGTGGACCTGATTCATGAAACTTGGACATAAGAGTAATCAAGTATCACTAAACATCCTGTGCCAGTTTCAGTTCACATGACCAAGGTCATAGGTCATATTAGGTCAATGAACCTTGGCCATGTTGGGGGTATTTGTTGAATTACCATCATAACTCTGTAAGTGTATTGGTCTACATGTAGTTCATAAACCTTGGACATAAGAGTAATCAAGTATTATTGAACATCTCCTGCGAGTTTCATGTCACATGACCGAAGTCAAAGGTCATTGTCTTTGGCCATTTTGGAGGTAATTATCAGATTGCTGTCATAACTTTCAAAGTTTGTAGATATAGTTTATAAAATGTGGATATAGGGGTAATCAAGTATCACTGACAAGTCTTAGCCTTAGGTCGCATGATCAAGGTCCAATGTCATTTATTGTCAATGAACGTAGTATTGTATCATTATATGAATGGTGTTTTTTGTGAATAATTATTTTTATAGTAGTTTTCAAAGTCAGCACTGCTGCTATATTGAATCACGTGATGCAGGTGAGACTGCCAGAGGCGCTCCACTTGTTTATTTGAATCTGTATTTATTGCCCGTTGAAACAAGACTTGGGCATAACTTTTCCAGGCTTGAATTTATCTTAATTTTGAAAGTGTTAATTAGGTAATCAAGCCTCACTGATCTTTTGACAAAAATTTCGGGTAACTAAATCTGGATGAAAGGTCAGTTTTACACTGAAGTTTTATTAAATTGAATTGGGTAATATAGGTCATACTGCATGTGGTGTTCTACTTGTTGGTCCAGCAAATTATTAAACAATCAGAAGCATATTACATTTACTTAGTTTCAAGCTTTAGGTCACAAGTAATTATCCCCATGTATGTTGTCATCTGTCATCATATTACTCCTCACTGGACACAGTATTATGTGGCTCAATTCACAGTGCTCTAATAGTTAAACTTCAATTTGACATCGATACAGACACTTCAAGACTGGTCACTGGTTGGCAGCAGACTTATTTCTGCCAAATCTCTGAACAAGAAGTACATTTTTGGCCAAGGCACTTTTGAGGAACTCACTGCCCAGATCCGGTCTCGACCAGATATAACCAGTGTGTTCTTGAACATTGATAGATTGAGCGGGTTGCAGAAGAAGACAATGGAGGAACAATGGGGAATGCCGGTTTATGATAGGTACATTATAAATCAAACCTTCATAATACTGAAGAAATATATAGATCATGAGGTATGAATAATAAGATAATAAGATAAATGATAATAAAAAAGATCTGCAGATTTATGAGTTTTGAAGTGACTGTAGCAAGGGGTTACAGGTCTTAAAGTTATATGTTTTTAGGGCAAGGACTCTTTTTATAGGGCACATTTCTTTATAACAGCATAAATGGGGGAAATTTGCAATGGGCACACACAATAAAAAAGGCAATAAAAGTGGCAATGAGATTTAAAAAAAAAATATATATATATATAGAATAAATCAAAGCCCTGGGGTGGTATTCTGAGATCCATTTTATCTCAGATAAAATAAAATATTTTATCCCGTTGAAATCAGTGAAATAAAATACCCTTAAAATTTCTCAGAATTGGTATTCTGAGAACAATTTACCAATGGAAATCCATTCCGCTAGGAGGTGTGGCGAAGGAGTGAGATTGCGTCAATTTATTGACTTCAATACGCTTGCACTATACGCTTGCGCGTCTTTACAGAGATTTCTTTTTAACAAAAATGGCAATACTCTCATCTTTTTTTCGAAGTCTATATCGCATCTTTTCAAGCATCATTTCAAAGACAATATTAGTCAAGAAAAGTCTTATGAAATGCTTCCTGATTGTACAGGAATAACTTTAAGATGTTGTTCTCAATGAAAATATAATTTTTCTTAATTTTCATGCCAACATTTGGAGTTAATTCACCTAGAAATATTGACCAAATCAACATCGCGGAGATAAAATAGCCCCTACCCTCTTTTAAGTTTATTTTATTTTTGTCTCACCTGCATAGCAGAGTGAGACTATAGGCGCCGCTTTTCCGACGGCGGCGGCGGCGTCAACACCAAATCTTAACCTGAGGTTAAGTTTTTGAAATGACAGCATAACTTAGAAAGTATATGGACCTAGTTCATGAAACTTGGCCATAAGGTTAATCAAGTATTACTGAATATCCTGCCTGAGTTTCATGTCACATGACCAAGGTCAAAGGTCATTTAGGGTCAATGAACTTAGACCATGTTGGGGGAATCAACATCAAAATCTTAACCTAAGGTTAAGTTTTTGAAATGTCATCATAACTTAGAAAATATATGGACCTAGTTCATGAAACTTATACATAAGGTTAATCAAGTATCACTGAACATCCTGCATGAGTTTCACATCACATGACCAAGGTCAAAGGTCATTTAGGGTCAATGAACTTTGGCCGAATTGGGGGTATCTGTTGAATTACCATCATAACTTTGAAAGTTTATGGATCTGATTCATGAAACTTGGACATAATAGTAATCAAGTATTACTGAACATCCTGTGCAAGTTTCAGGTCACATGATCAAGGTCAAAGGTCATTTAGGGTCAATGAACTTTGGCCAAATTGGGGTATTTGTTGAATTACAGCCATAAATTTGAAAGTGTGTTGGTCTAGTTCATAAAACTTGGACATAATAGTAATCAAGTATCACTGAACATCCTGTGCGAGTTTCAGGTCACATGATCAAGGTCAAAGGTCATGTAAGGTCAAAGAACTTTGGCCACGTTGGGGGTATTTGTTGAATTGCCATCATATCTCTAAAGTGTATTGGTCTAGTTCATAAAACGTGGAAATAAGAGTAACCAAGTATCACTGAACATCTTGTGCGAGTTATAGTAGTTTTCAAAATCAGCACTGCTGCTATATTGAATCGCGTGATGCAGGTGAGACGGCCAGAGGCATTCCACTTGTTTCTTCAAAGTAACTTAATTGGGCGCAAGCACATCACCCGCGTTGCAATGGCCAGATACGAGATGGGTATGTCTACGCAGCCACTACTCTGTTGCGTATCATCATAGATACGCAAGATAAAATTTATACACAAGATGAAATTTTAAATTTTATCTAAGAGATAAAATGTCATCTCAGAATACCAATTTCATTTTAAGAGATAAAATAAAATATTTTAAAGATAAAATGACCTCAGAATACCGCCCCTGGTCTTAACTTTTCTGATTATACATGTAACTGAGGTAAAGTTGGACAATTTATTTTTTTTATTCAAGAGTTTCAATGCTGTATTAATTCAATCCTCATTGGCTTTTACCTTTTATTGAATTAAATTAATCAAATGTGCATTGCTATGCAGAAACTTATTGCCATGGTGAATAAGTGGTGTAGTGAAAAAAATCATGCATTATTTCTTCACACTAGACTTCAGCCATCTTTTGAAGAAGAGGAACTGAATGTTTCAACACAGATTCTTGGTCCTTAATAGTAGTAGAGTTGATTTTTGTGATCACTGATGTATGAACTCGCTTATTGTTTTTTAATTTTTTTGTAGGTACGGTGTTGTTCTTCAGATCTTCAAGGAGCATGCATCATCTAGGGAAGCAAAGCTACAGATAGCTCTGGCTGAGCTGCATTTTAGAAGGTTAGACATAGAGTACACCCCTCCCTCTAAGTTTACTCTTTCCATCTATCAGTACATCCCTTGCTTTTTTTTCTCCATCTATCTCTCTCAAATGAAATAGAGTATATAAAATCTTATTTGCAGTCTAACTTTTTTCTCAACTCATTCAAATATGTTTAGGGTGGACTTGATCCTGTATGTATGAAAGATAACATTCAAAATTCTGTGCATATCATTTTGAAAAGATTGCTTCCTCTTAGATCTCTAAGTCAAAAAGAAGAGAAAATATATGTTGCATATATTTTATTTCTGTGTCTTGATTCTCAAAAATTTGTCATATTTATTTGAAGAGATGTTGACATCAGGCGTGAGATTACCTCTTGGAATAATTTTTATCATCACTCTGTAGGCTGCATTTACAGCAAGAAACCCTTGACCTGGATCAGCAGAGCGGAGCCCACCAGTACATTGGCGGTGGAGGAGAAACCTTGCTGGAGAAGAAACAACGTCTGCTGCGAGACAAAGAGGGCGCTCTCAGAAAAGCTCTTGAGAAGCTGAAGGGAAAGAGAGACTTGTTGAGGAAAGGCAGAGAGAGAAAACACTTTCCACATGTCGGTGTTGTTGGATACACAAATGCTGGTAAGACGATAACCATCAGCTAAGCTTTATGGCGCAGTCACATTTCCGCTCCAGCTGCCTTACGGCGAGTGGTTAAAACCACCTCTATGTTGCTGGTATAAAATATGTTAAAGGTAAATTCCAGTTTTGGGAACGATCTCAAAATGACTTTTTACAGAAATAATATAATGATCACCAAAGTGTCTGTTTGTATGAATAAAAAATATGTGCCAAAGGATTTTGGAAGAAATTGTGTAATTGCTGAGAAATAAGCAAAATAAGCGCGGATTCGGTCACTTCCGTCGGGTCTTTATTCCAGAAATAATAATACACTGTCCCACGTGGTGCCTATCTGTGTTGGCGATCTTCAGTGTGATTGTTTTTTAGCTAGATATTATGATTTCACAAAGTTCAGTTTATGTAACTGTACCAGATCTAGATCCATGATGATATATCAATACTTTACCTTGGTTTTACAGACTTTCTCACGAAATCAGTGTTTTACTGCAACTACTTTCATTTAGCTTTAAAACAGCTGTTTCAAACCACCTACATGTATGTGTAGCTGGTACAAAAAATGTTAAAACGGCTGTTTTCGACTCGCCATAGGGCCGTCGTAGGGGAAATGTAACTGCGCCAATATATGATAAACATCCAATGTAAAAGATAACAAGAAATGGGGAAAAATATTCCTTTAGCCCATTAATTCCGTGAAATCAATGCTCTTAATTCTCTCACCTTGTTTTCTTAACTGATATAAAAAAAATATATATATGTTATTTCTCAAGCTTACCTGCACTTTCTGTACACAGGCACTACCTGGGCTCCGTAACACAAAGATTAGCGATCAATCACTAAATGAACTGACCAATCAATATCAATGTTACACACGCATTTGGTTTAAAATTCTGCCCAGGAACCAATCAGTGCGGTTCTTTCATATTTGCAATTCATCGCAAACCATTGTGCTACGGAGCCCAGGTCCTGTTAGAGAGTTGGAAAAGAAAATATGGGAGGCTTGGGGCAATATTTCAGAAATACTCAAAAGAGCCCTGAAAGAACAAAAGAGAGCCCCAATAATCCCCATTCATTGTGATGTTAAAACATATCTAATGTTGCAGATATAGGCAGTAGGTTGTGAAAAGCTGTCAAGTAGATTCATGCTGTGTGCATAATTATTTTTTTTATACACCCGTTGTTACGCTTGCTGGTCCTGACAAGCTGTACTTGTTACCTGTCCTGGACAAACTCCAACGTAAACCTCCTGAATCTTGTTCTCCATTCAGACACTCCTGAATTAGCAAACAAGCTACGCCGTGTCAAATCGTTTAAAAACGGTTTATTTACAAAATGTACACATGATGATTCAGATTCACAAGTCCGTTGTTCACATAGCGATCTCCTTTTGCTAGTCTGTCCTCCAGACTTAAACGTGTATTATTATCTCGTCACACTCCCTTCCTTAAAAACATGCTTATAATTTTTCAAAGAAATTGCAATAAGTATGTTCGCAACTCAAATTTTGCTTGTTAATATAAACGAACATTATCACAATGAATATAGCCCTTAACCAAACACAGTTAATGCATTAAAACATATCGAAATGCCTTATTTCAATTTCACGCTCTTTGTGCAGCAATTTTGTATACTTTGGCAAAGATAAGCATGATATAAAACATAGTATATATGAAATGAGTAAAACAGACATGTATTGATAGCGCATGCATGTAGTAAAACTTATTCATCAAAAGGTACACGCATGTTCTGAAATACATGTATGTTCGTAATAATCACAGCCATAAGAAATTTCACATGAATAATCAACATAATAATACATGATATTCTTCCAAGTGTGATGAGAAAAGCGATATAAAAAGCATTGCTTCACTGAGTCCAAAAGTCAATGATATGAGAAATCATTCAAGATGTAAGTTCTAACTTCTGATTTCCAATATCTTCTTCCAATTATAGTTTCATTTCAACGAAGTTTAACATCATTGCTTCAGTGTTAGGGTTCATTGAATGTTCATGAAGATTCACAGTAGGTTCAGATTACTTGATCCAAGATATAGTGTAAACATGAGCACAGTTGGCATCCCGAAATCCAGAAAAAAACACAAGTTCAGTTCACTTTCAAATCAAACATGGTAAAGAGTCCATTCCGGAGTATCCATTAAGTTGAGATGACAAGTAAGCATTTAGGTATAAATTCACATGATGAAATAAGTTTCAAGTTCCACAGTTCACAGAAAGTGCAGTTTCCAAATTTCACCTTGATTATACACAATATCAAACGTTCACAGTTCAAATGTCACGATGAATTAACACGCTGTCAAATGTTCACTGCTCAAACGTCACGATGACATAACACGATGTCAAACGTTCAAAGTTTATCACATTGATGATATCAAACTTTCATTGTCCGAATTTCACATTGATACACACGACGTTAAACTTCCAGAGTTCAAAGTTCACACAAAGTCCATGTTATCAAATTGGTCAAAGTTTAGGATTTTGTTTACACTCGCGACAATGTGTCTGCAATAATGTTGTCTTTTCCCGGTAGATGTCTAATGTTCAAGTTGTACTCTTGGAGCAGTAGACTCCACCTTGTAAGTCTTTGATTTTTGTTTTTCATCTTACTTAGAAATGTCAAAGGATTATGATCTGTCCATATGTCCAATGCATGTTGAGATCCACTCACATACACTTCGAAGTGTTGCAGTGCAAAGATTAACGCCAAAGTTTCCTTCTCCACAGTGGAATAATTTCTCTGACTGCTCGAAAACTTCCTTGAGAAGAACGATATGGGCCTGTCTGTTCCCTGTTCATCTTTCTGCGTAAGAACTGCTCCGGCACCCACATCACTAGCGTCAACCATCAGAGAGAATGGCTGACTAAAATCTGGAGCTACCAGTACAGGATTGGTAGATAGGAGTGCTTTCACTTTGTCAAAAGCACTCTGACAGTCACTGGACCAGATGAACTTCACCTCCTTCCGTAGTAGATTGGTCAGCGGGGCGACGACATCAGAGAAGTTATGGCAGAATCGTCTGTAGTAGCCTGCCATGCCAAGAAACCTCATCAGTTCCTTCCGGTTGGTTGGAGTCGGGAACGCCTGAATAGCTTCTACCTTCGCTGAGAGTGGTCGAACATGACCTGAACCAACAACGTGACCCAAGAAACTAACAGTAGCACCTCCAAACTCACTCTTTGCCAAGTTGACTGTCAATTTGGCATCAGACAATCTCCTGAACAAATCTCTGATTCTTTGTACATGAACTTTCCAATCTTCACTATACACAATCAAGTCATCTATGTAAGCTTCACAGCCTTCAAGACCAGAGACAAGACTATTCACAAGTCTTTAGAATGTAGCCGGCGCATTTTTCATACCGAATGGCATCACAGTGTATAAATGGAATAGGCCTTGGGGTGTAGCAAATGCAGAGATTTCTTGCGCTCTCTTAGTCAACGGAATCTGCCAATAGCCTTTAAGCAGATCAAATTTGCTCACATACTTCGCCTTGCCTATGCGGTCAATACAGTCATCTACGCGCGGTATCGGGAAAGAATCGGTCTTTGTACTAGAATTGACTTTTCTGTAGTCGGTACAGAAACGATACGACTTATCCGGTTTCGGAACTAAGATGCATGGCGACGACCATGCGCTGCTACTTGGCTCGATGATGCCATTCTGCAGCATGTACTCTATTTCTTTTTCAAGATTCTTCATCTTTACTGGGTTAACACGATAAGGTGCCTGCTTGATTGGGGCGGTATCTCCCACATCAACATCATGTTCAACAACATCAGTACGAGATGGGATATCTGCAAATAACTGCGGATACTCATTCAACAGCTCTTTCACATCCCTCCTCTCCTTCTTAGACAAGTGGGTTAGTTTGTCATTGATGTGCGTTAGAACTTCTGAATTTTTCGATTTCACACATGGTTCATTTCTCTCAATGTTACACATCTCTTCACTTTCATCATTCAGCTCAGATTCTACAGCACTCAACACTGGTTGTGCTCTCTTTTCATCATCTCTTCGAACATAAGCTTTTATCATATTCACATGACATACACGCTTTGTTTTTCTTCTATCTGGAGTTTTGACGACATAGTCAACATCACCAACTTTCTTCAGAATGGTATACGGTCCAGAAAATCTAGCCTGCAAAGCATTACCAACTACTGGTAACAAAACCAAAACTTCATCACCTGCCTTGAAATTCCTTTCCTTGGACTTCTTGTCATACCACGACTTCATTTTCTCCTGAGAATCAGACAAATTCTTCCTAGCAACTTCACAAGCACGATGCAATCTCTCACGGAAAGACGATACGTAGTCTAACATATTCACATCTTCCTCATCTGACAACAACCTTTCACTCAACAACCTGAGGGGTCCACGGACTTCATGTCCATACACGAGCTGAAATGGGCTGAAACCAAGAGATTCTTGAACAGATTCTCTCAAAGCAAATAGCAACAATGGAATTCCCTCATCCCATTGTTTCTCTGTCTCCAAACAATATGTTTTTAGCATGTTCTTGAGTGTCTGATGACATCTCTCAAGTGCTCCTTGCGATTCAGGATGGTATGCACTAGAAACTACATGTTCAATCCCTAACTGCCCTAGCACTTGCTTAAAGACTTTCGACATAAAGTTTGATCCTTGATCAGACTGAACGGTACGCGGTAATCCTACAGTCGTGAAAAACTTGATCAGCGCCTTGCTCACATTGTTTGCGGTGATGCGTCTAAGTGGAATCGCTTCGACATACCTGGTACTTGCGCACATAATGGTAAACAGGAATTCATTACCCGCTTTTGTCCTCGGAAGCGGACCTACGCAATCTATGATAATTCTTGCAAACGGTTCATCGAACGCTGGCACTGGTTTTAACGGCGCGACTGGTATTTTCTGATTCGGTTTACCTACTACCTGACATACATGACAACTTCTGCAATAGTTTGCAACATCCTTTTGTAATCCCGGCCAAAAGAAATGAGAAAGGATTTTCTCCCGAGTCTTATAGACTCCCAAGTGACCTGCAAGTGGTGCTTCATGAGCAAGACTAAGTATTTCTGGCCTATAAGTAGAAGGAACTACAATCTGGTGAACCTCTTTCCAAACTTCATCAGCAGGAACATCTATCGGCCTCCACTTTCTCATCAAAACACCTGACTTCGTATAATAACAAACAGGCACGGTCAATGCCTCCTCCTCAGAGATCGCTCTCTCAAACATGGATACTAACTGAGGATCTTTTTGTTGCTCCTCTAACAACTTACTCTTACTTATCGGCATTGGTTCACATTTATTTTTCTCTTCTGTACTTTGAGTTTCTCCTGCACCCTCATTCACATTTGATTCACATTCATCATCAACCAAACGACAAAAGAAAGAATCTCCCAAGTTAACCTCATCTAGCTCACTAGACTTCGATTCAGACTCTACTTTCTTTGCCATCGAACGAGTTACAGCACAAGACGGAAACACAGTAGGAAATTCTGCAACCAACTGCTCTGTTTTACTACTCTCACACGGAATAGCACTCACAACTGGACATGGTACAACTTTATCACCAGCAAGATCATTCCCTAAAATGATGGAAACATCTGCCACCGGAAGTGATGGTCTCACAGCCATTTTCACACTACCAGAAACAAGGTCTGATTTCAAGTCTACCACATGAAGGGGTGCTTTTACAAAGCCATCTCCTATTCCTTGGAGCAAAACACTAGTTCCAACACAAGATTTCTCACCAAAAGGCAACACACTCTCCAAAATCAAAGACTGAGAAGAACCAGTATCACGCAACACTTTCACTTTTCTTGCTTCGACACTACCAGCTAGGGAAACATATCCTACAGAAACAAACGGTTCATATTGCTTTTTCACTTTCTCTAAGTTAACTGGCTCAATCCTACTCTCTGAACTTTGCAAATTTTTCACAAATGCATTTGGATGTGCATTACTTGATTCACTTGTTTTTCCTTTAAGTGTAGGACACTTTGCTTTAAAATGACCAACCTTGTGACATGCATAGCATTTCTTTTCTTGCTCGTCATCTTTAGATTGTGATTTTACTTCTTTCTTGTTGTGTGCTGAAGCACCATTTTTGTTTTTGTTTTTCCACTTTCCAGATTTGTTTGTCTCATTTGATTTTTTGTTTGTGATTTTGTGCGTTAGCGCATAATCATCTGCAAGCTTCGCTGCTTCATTAAGCGTTCCTATTTGCTGCTCTTCAAGATGCAACCTAACATCGAAATGCACACTTCGCTTAAACTCTTCGAGAAGAATTATTTCTCTAAGCTTATCAAAGCTATCTGCATGGAGTGACGAACTCCATCTATCAAACAACTGTTGTTTGCGCCTAGCAAACTCAAGATGAGTTTCGGTCTCATCTTTGCGCGTTTTCCGAAATTGTTGACGGTACGCCTCCGGTACAAGCTCATAAGCACGCAACACTGCTGCTTTAACAACGTCATAACGACCCGCATCATCAACTGACAAAGCTGAATAAGCATCTCGAGCTTTACCCTTCAACTGAGATTGTAACAAGTGTGACCATTTTTCTTGCGGCCAACTCAAACTAACAGCTACCTTTTCAAAGTGAAGGAAATATTTCTCTATCTCCTCCCCCTCCTGAAAAACGGGAACCATTCGAACATGTTTCGCAACATCAAAATCAGACTTTACTTGCCTAATTTCTTCTCTTTCTCTAGCATTCTCATGCTCCCTTCTCAAAACTACTTGTTCTCGTTCAAGTTCAACTTTCGCTATCTCTAATTCCAACTCCTTTAAACGTAATTGTTCTGTCAAGTCCACATTCACAGACTCAATCGGAACCTTAGATAAAGCCTCAAGTGGCAGAACATCTTCCTCTTCCACTAACCACTGAATTACAGCTTTCAGAATTTCTAATTTACGCCAAGTAGTCCTTACCTCAGCAACCTGGTAATGATGAGCAATCTCCAAGAGATGAACCTTCTTCAGAACCAGCAACTTCTCAACACTGGGAGAATCAACGAAATCATCCAAAGAAAATTCCGCCATGGTCAACAAAAGACCCCTAATCTTTAACGCTGAAAAGACTAGAAACAGCTAAAGAAAACCTTTAATTCTTAGCCAAGACAATAACCAATATGGTTATCACAGTTGAAAATTATATCAACCACAGAAGAAAATGTCAACCTGACCTGGCTGACCCTGTAGATATGACCTCAACCTACAGAAACGGTAACCTGACTCGGTCACCTCAGTTGAAAATTTTTCCAACCACACTGTCAACTTGACTCCAGTCGACACTGTCAGTTTCCATCAACCGACACAGCAACCCTTTAAAAAATGGTTAACCAGTTGAAATATCATCAACCCAAATTCCATTCAACACTACGTGACAAAAACACATCGCATAGCGAGACACACTGAAATACATGGAATTGCCTATGGGACAAACGGCACGCCATACTCAACCTTGTGCACCATCACACAGCGTCATACACAACAACTGACAGCGATATCCACACACACTGGCATTACATCTACGTGTACACACACCCATGCAAATGTCTAATGACAATCCTCACGTTGAATACGATTGCACACGGCATCGATAATACGTTCATGCGACTTTACCGGCGCTAGCATTATACGGTATACGGTACTTCGATATAACTTACGCCGAGAGTTCTGGTTCGACTCTCACCAAGCCCCCACTGTTAGGCGGAGGATTGATACACGGACAAGCCCCCACTGTTACGCTTGCTGGTCCTGACAAGCTGTACTTGTTACCTGTCCTGGACAAACTCCAACGTAAACCTCCTGAATCTTGTTCTCCATTCAGACACTCCTGAATTAGCAAACAAGCCACGCCGTGTCAAATCGTTTAAAAACAGTTTATTTACAAAATGTACACATGACGATTCAGATTCACAAGTCCGTTGTTCACATAGCGATCTCCTTTTGCTAGTCTGTCCTCCAGACTTAAACGTGTATTATTATCTCGTCACACCGTCCTAGACGGGACGTATTATGGTATGCTCAGTGTCCTTCCGTCCGTCTGTCCGTTAACTTTTCCTTATAAACGCGATAACTTCAGCTCGACTTAACCTTGGCTCCTATAATTTGGTGTATATGATACTAGCATGGATCCTAGGGAGCCTATTGATTTTGAGGTCAAAGGTCAAGGTCACAGTGACGTAGAATATATTAACCTGTAATTGATACACATTTAATATCCATTTCCTCCAACCTTTCCAGGAAAGACCTCCCTTATAAAAGCACTGACTGGAGATGCAAGACTCGAACCAAGGGACCAACTCTTTGCAACGCTAGACGTAACGTCCCATGCGGGTTACCTGTCCAATAGAATGCCTGTTATCTATGTAGATACTGTTGGATTCATCTCAGATTTACCTCATCAGTTGATTGCATCTTTTGCAGCTACACTAGAAGATGTCCTTCATGCCGTGAGTCCTTTTTCTAGAATATATATTCAGAAGTCAGGTTTAATTCAAACTCTGTTATAAAGTTCCAGTTCAACGATAGATAGCCAATTGTGACACAAATCTCTAATACAGGTTCAGTTTATCAGCTCATTTACCATTCAAATAATTCAGAACTATCTGGAAATAGTCACTTAAACCATTTTCTTCATCGTTAGAGCACAACGAAAGACCACAGTAAACATTGGAAATGTACAATGTAAACAAAGTTATGACATTTTTTACTTCCCATAAATTTTTGGCTTCCCATAAGTTTTGACTTCCCATAATTTTAGCTCAGTGTTACACCATGGTCTAAGTTAAACCAGACTTCAGAACACAGGCTGTAGTGAGTGATTGTATAACTGACTGGCCTTGTTTTAATGAATGCACACATTCACACATTAAATAATTATTTCAATACTCAAGACTTTTCAACATCCTTCCAAATGGAAGTTGAATAGTAAAGATGATGAAAAAGGACCAAACGTATATTTTTTTTTTCAAAACAAAATATGGTCAAAATAGCTGATCAATTATTTTCTTAAATTCGGACTTTTCTTACAAAGAAGACATACGGTAACGATACCATTTTCAAGTGACCAAAACATATTTTCACATGTGAAGCGGGGTGTGATCAGAAACTAAAATTGGCGTAGATTTATAGCATAAACACATGACTTGCATACACACTATTGGCTACATCCTTGAACCCATTTTTTGAACTGTAATAAAGCTGTGATTATAATAGATTTACCCTTTCTAAGATCCCGAAGTAATTTTTTCCTTTGTCTGCATCAATTCCAGCATGATATCTCCACAGATGATTATGGTCTGTGTAGGTGTATAAAGATAACACTTGGATTGCCCAAAATAGAAACACATGTTTTTATTTTTTTCATTCTTGTACTTTTCAATGTTGACAGGATCTTCTAGTGCACGTTAGAGATGTAAGTCATCCTGAAGCAGAGAGTCAGCGGATTCAGGTTCTCAGCGTTCTTCATGATCTTGGGGTCAATCAGCGTCTCCTAGACAACATGATTGAGGTTAATAATAAGATTGATCTCATGCAAAACAGGTAGGATGATTCTCTTTACTCATTCTTTATGTCCTAGAATGAATTATAATCTTCCTGATTATTTTTAAATCATTTTGCCCCTGTCATCTTTATGCAGTTCCTGGAGGCTTTTTTTTAGGGCCAGCCATCTTTCGTTTTTGGTGGGCCTATACACATTTACATAAAAGCATATTTCACTTTAACTTTATCCCCTGCCCCCCCCCCCAAAAAAAAAGGAATAATAATATTCAATAAATGAATTTCTGCGCTTTATCATTAAAATCTTATAGGTCTGAACTTGCGTCAAAAGATGAATTTTACCCAGTTTCTGCTATCCATGCAACCGGATTAAAGCAGTTGAGAGAGGCCATAGAGTTGAAACTGATAGAGGTCACTAAGAGAGTCACGTGTGATGTCAGAATTCCACAGGCTGGTACACATCTTAGGTAATTTGTTAATTACATGTGCCACCGAAATTCATTTATATCATGAAATTTTTGTGGGTGGGGGAAAATTACACATGGGGGCCTGGGGCAATTTCACCCTGGAAATGCTCAAAAGAGCCAATAATAACTACTAAAATGGGAAATCCCCATTGGATCTAATGTTAAAGCTTATCCAGAGTTGCAGATTCAGGTAGTATGATGTCGCGAAAAGTAGCCGCCGAATGTTAAAGATAATTTTGTTTTGGAGGGGGGGACTCAATTCCCTAAGACAAAACAGCATGGGCCGTGAGTGAGATTTGACAAATTTAAAGGAATATTCAACTGAATGATGAATCCCAAATGCAGGGAAGACTAGGGGTAATCAGTTTAAATGTTTGTGGAATCCTCGCAAAGCTACTGTGCTTTGTAAGTTTACTCATAGTTACTTTCAAAGGGAAACACTGACTATTGTTTTGGTGTTGAGTAAACAGTGGTCGACCATTTGCCCATAATAGCAGCATGCTTGTTATGTTGGGTCACCCAGGAAAATAAAAATTAGTAAAGGATACTGGGATACATACCGTAATACATGTAAAATTTTCTTGATTAATAAAAAGATAAAAACTTCCATACATGTAAGTGACAATGTAATAATAATTACAATATTTAATACAGGATCACTATAACTTCCCAACCCACATACCATAAAATTAACTTTAAAAAATGAATAAAAAAATGAATAGATATTAATAGATTGGATAATTTAGTTATTAATGATTAAAGGACAAGTCCACTTAAAACAAAGAGTTGATTTGAATAAAAGGAGAAAAATCCAACAAGCAAAACACTGAAAATTTGATCAAAATCGGATGTAAAATAAGAGAGTTATGACGGTTTTAAATTCGCTTGATTTCACAAAACAGTTATATGCACATCCCGGTCGGTATGCAAATGAGGGAACTGATAACATCACTCACTCACTATTTCTTTTGTATTTTATTATATGAAATATGAAATATTCTAATTTTTTTCCCATTGTCCTGTGAAACAAAGGTTTAATTCTCCCTGAACATGTGGTATTACCAATGTTTAACATTTAATGGTTCAGTCAAGTTGGTCCTTCGTGTCAAATCAGTAAAAATTGAAATCTTGTATAATTCAAACAATAAAAAACAAAAGAGATAGTGAGTGATGGACATCATCGATTCTCTCATTTGCATGTGACTAAATTGTGCATATAACTATTTTGTAAAGAATTAGCAAAACTTTAAAATGTAATAACTTTCTTATTTTACATCCAATTTAATGAAATTATCAGCATTATCCTCGTCTGATTTTTCTCTATTGATTTAACTCAACGTTTTTCTGAGGTGGACTTGACCTTTAATTAAAATGACTGATGGATAGATTTGATTGTTTATCTTTAATCATTATTTTTTTTCAGTTGGTTGTACAAGGAGGCAACCGTCCAAGACATTGCAACTATAGAGGGCGACGCAGAGCATCTACTCGTGTCAGCTGTGTTCAGTGCTTCAGCGTACTCAAAATTTACGGCAAAGTATGGCAACCTTATTCCAAGACAAGTCGACTCTTAAGTGAAATCCATTACCCACACCTGCATTTAGATTGCCCACGATCTCAAAAAGGTCATTATGGAACATCGGAAAACAGCATTGAATGCGGACATACTGAAGCTCTTTGACACATACTGAAGCTCTTTGACATGTACTTAGAGTAAAACTGTATGAATGAATAAAACACTAGAAGCATATAACCGAAAAGAAAATGATGGGTGCTTTTATACTTAGCTGTGATAATGGCTGTCAAAGTATTAAAACAAAATTATTCTTTATAGTAAACAGCCATTAGGTCATTAGAGCTAAAGAAACTTATCTTCTTCATGAGTGCCTGCAAAAGGTTCTCAAAATAACGCCTTTTCAGATCAGTAGATCATAACTTTCATTCATTGCTTGGTTAGATATGCATCTTGTTAAAAAAAATGCTTAGAATGTCTAAAGGTCTAAATACATGAAATATCCAGAAATTTCAGCTCATGTTTCACGCTAACATAATATCAAGTCTTTATGAGCAAAATAAACAAAATTTACTTTAAATCAAGTCTATGGGACTATGCCAAGTATGTCCACTAAAAATGCCTTTAGTTTTAGCTTTGATCAGACCACATTGGAACATGGTTAAAGAGCTTTTCTCATCTTTCAAGCTCTGTCTTTTTTATGTTCTGTAACTTCTGTTAAAGATTTCATTCTCCAGGAGCTCCATGCTTGTGTTATATACCAATCTACAAGTAATGCTCTATCGAATCACTTCATTAATAGTATGTAACTGCAGTCTTTCTGTACTAATTTTCTCGGTGTCAAGATGGTTTCAATACATATGACTCTGTATAATTTCAGGATGAGGATGACAATTTGATTACCCTGAAACATTGTCCGTTTGTTGAATTGTCTATGTTCTATTTTTTGTTTTTGTCTTCAACTACTTGGATAATATACAATGAAATGACTGTAGGAAATTTGATTGAAATATCCTGTTTTACAAAGAATATTTAAAATTATAGATCTTTTTGAAAAGAATTGTTTATTTTATTTTCAGTTGGATGGTAAATGTGCAATAAATATCCATGTTTTGTCCAGTTGAAATATCATGCTGCCTCTGATCATTCTTAAAGGACAAGTCCACCCCAACAAAAAGTTTATTTGAATAAAAAGAGAAAAATCCAACAAACATAACACTGAAAATTTCATCAAAATCGGATGTAAAATAAGAAAGTTATGACATGTCAAAGTTTCGCTTAATTTCACAAAACAGTTATATGCACATCCTGGTCGGTATGCAAATGAGGAGACTGATGACATCATCCACTCACTATTTCTTTCGTATTTTATTATATGAAATGTGAAATATTCCTATTTTCTCCTCATCGTCAAGCGAAACAACAATAATTCCTCCCTTAACGTATGGAATTAGCATTGTTTAATACTATATGGTTCAGTTAAGTTGGTCCATATTGTCAAATTTGTAAAAAATGAAATAATGTATAATTCAAACAATAAAAAACAAACGAAATTATGAGTGAGGGACATCATCGACTGTCTCATTTGCATGTCACTGAGTTGTGCATATCACTGTTTTTTTTAAAGTAAGTGAAACTTTAAGAAGTCATAACTTTCTTATTTTAAATCCGATTTTGATGAAATTTTCAGTGTTATTCTAATTTGATTTTTCTCTATTCAAATCAACATTTTCCTGTGGTGGACATGACCTTTAATGTTTGCCTTTCTTGAATTTTTTTATAATAAAAAGAAGAGGAAAGTCATTTTATTATTGAATGTAGCAAATATAAGACAGTGCTAGTATATTTATTGATGACTTTTTTTATGCATCTGATGTCGACTGATTACAATAATGCCGGATTTGTTTTAAGTGCAAAGGTCTTTCTAGAATGCTGTTATGATGATGATGATTAATTGATTGATGATGATGAAGATGATGATGATGATGATAGTGGTGGTTGTGAAGATTATGATTGATAGTGGTGGTTGTGAAGATGATGATGATGATGATGATGATAGTGGTGGTTGTGAAGATGATGATGATGATGATGTTGATTGATGATGATGATGATGAATAAGGATACTAATTACGTGGATAAATAGAAGCAAAGAAAACCAAAGTGTTCATAGCACACAGGCAGGTAAATACAACTCGTAATACTTAAGTGATATACTTAATACTGCATACTAGTCTGATCTTTATACTGATCTAATACAGATCGATCAGCGGTACACAGATCAGTGATACTATAGTAGCATGCAATAATGGTCTCTTTTAATTTCATTTTATTATGATGACGAAAATTAACTGATATAGGTCGATGCAAAACCCATATTACTTTAAAAACTTTTTTGGGGAAGAAAACGGGTGAGAAAAGAGAAGAAATTTTAATGAAGTCAGAAATCATAACTTAAGTCTAAAGAAAAACTTAATATCATAACATTTCTTCCAGGCCTACTAGATTGAAGGATTTGCCTCGTTTCATCGTGGGATGGTATGTGCATAATTTGCCATGGTTTTGTCCTTTTTTCGTGTTTATTGTTTTATCCCACCGTTTTCTCTTTATTCCTTTTTATGTACTTTGCTTTGTTTAGATTTTTTCTCTTCCCAGCCTCTTTCCTGGGCCTCTTCAGTATGACATATTGATGTCATTTTGTATGTCATGTTTTTATAGTGCACTCACTACAAGCTGTGTTTTCAGAGTTGTCACCTCCATTACATTGTAATCTTCATGAATATCTTGATATGAATATTGCGTAGCCCTTGGAGACAAATTTTATTGAAGCGAATTGAAGTTGAACTGAGTTTTCAGATCCTGTTAGTAAATTTCATTGTCAATATTGCGTCCCTTATTTTTCTTTATTTTTTTATCAGGCTACTTGAGGCCACTGTATGTAATAATTTTTTTCGGAGACCTGAAACGGACTTGTTTTGGACGTCTGCAAATTTAGAGTTTGGCCATAATTTGTACTTCACTGACGATTTTAGAGGTAAGTGCCTTCTGTTCTTTTAGTTGATGATGTGGTACATCGATTCTTAATGAGGAAATTAGGGGAATACTAGCCGTGAACTGAATGAATCTTCTTGCGATCGCAAGTTCGTATGATGACGAGTGTGACAGTGACTGTGTGATGTGTGTGCAGTGATGCAGGGTCGATCGTGGGCTAGCTGCGACGACAATCAGTGCCACTCAAAGACCTTATAATATATTACTAGACCGAAAGCTGCGTGCGCGTTCAGCACAAAACAAATGAGATTAGGCTCCGCCTACCGCGATCATTTGAAGACAAAAATAAGCCCTCATTGACATTCATGAGCATGAAGATATTCATAATCCGGCCTTTTCATTGGCTAAGAGCGTCATTAATACGCGATTTCCCCGATTCTTTGTCATCGATACTAGTGGTATCGTGTTACAGAATTAATTATTCATTTGACCTCATTACGTCATCTAATTTATTCATTCTGAAACTTTTCTGTCCACACACAAAATGGATCTACGAACACTCCGGTGAGTACGTATTAATTGATATAACCACATGAATTCAGTGGACTATTTACACATTTCACACTGTATTTTGTGATCTTAGGTTATTTCTTTAACAAATTAGAGAGTTTGCTATCATTCTTCTATTAAAGGAAAGCAGAATTTGGTCTTTGAAATTGAAGTTAGATTGTCATCGTCGCCCAGTACAGCTTGTATGTTGCTTGCAAGTTGCAGCGTTGTGGTTATGCCGTTATCCCGCTGTGTTAATTAACCACATGTATTTTGTACGGGCTCCTACTCGTAAGTCCTACTATCCTAGCCGGCTGGGAATCGAGAGATAATCGGGCTGGTTTGGTTCACCTCCAACAAGGACCAACCCACGATTGATTAAAACAAGAAGAATGAGGCTTCATTTTGTACACTGTAACGTTAGATCTAAAGGGAGATCTGCATCTATCTTCAGTAGATCGAGACTCAGTCAGGAATAAACTGCGGAGTGTGGATGAAGATTCGCCTGTCATTGATTGTGTCAATCCTCAGTCCTCACTTTGTTTCAGATATCAAATTTATTTTGCATAACTTCAGGCTTCGCTGCATTTAGCCCCCACCCATTTTAACTCTTTATTTATAAATATAGTTAGACTCGATCGGTCTTAGAAATAACATGCTGCTCTGCATGTTTGTCTTATTATCAATAGATCTAGGACCTAGATCTTCTTAATCCTAGGCCCTATTTACTTTATACTTAGAATTAGATCTATTCTAGGCTACTTTACTTTAACAAAAGTTTAAGTTTTATTATTCATCGATGCTATCAAGAGCTAGGCCTACCTAATTCAAATTTAGTCTAACTTATACTTTCCAACCCTCGACACTTACCCCCAGGGCTTATGAATATGATCTAGGTCTGTAATTTAGGCCTAGATCTAGGTCTGGGCCGAAACGACTAGGCCCTACATTTACATGTAGTATGAATGTCAGTGGACCAAGCCCAAGGACTAGATCTAGATCTACTCTCGGTCAATAATGGCAATGACGTCTTAGCCAGGAATAAAAGTCAGAGTCAGACATGAAAAATTTCTAAACCGATAAAGGGTCATGCAAGATCTCGGTCTAGAACCGAAGCTTTACTTTCTAGGTCTAGATAGATCGAGAGTCCATCGTTAGTCTAGATCTAGACCTAATTTAGATACATGAATGCTGTCGCACAGCACTGAGTCTCGTTGGACTAGATCTATACTTTCTTACAAATAGATCTAGACCTAGGCCTAGTGCATGAGATTATGGAATTATGTTAAAATCAAATGAAATAAGATTCGGAAATAAAAAGATCCAGATTTTTTTTTTTTTTTTTTTTTTTGGGGGGGCAGACATGTGAAAAAGTTTAGAGAAACCTAAAATTCAGAAAGCGAGGGACAGATGCGACCAATATTACCTAGGGCCGTTTTCGTGCATTTTCTTAAGTAAAATTGAAGGATGTCATGCAATTCTCTTTTTGATGAAGGTTTCACATTTCAGCTCTTACCCAAACCCCTCCCCCTATACATACGGCCATGAAAAATATCACTTCTTATTATTGTTCTCTCTTTTCTTTCACAAACAGGTTGAGTTTGAATAACAAGAAAAACAGTAGAGGTCTACCTATAATGGTTCAAGATGATGATCATAAGTGCATGCATCATTTTGCAGATTCTCATCCAGGTATAAAACTTAAACTAACCCATACAAAATTACACTTACAGATACATTACATGCATTGAATGTTAACCATGTTTACATTAAATAAAAATAATCCGAGCCACAAAGATGTAGGATCTGTAATGAATATACACTTCTTAAATATACAGGCTCTCGAGTCTAAAATAGAACC
Organism: Lytechinus pictus; assembly: GCF_037042905.1. Classification (NCBI taxonomy): domain Eukaryota; kingdom Metazoa; phylum Echinodermata; class Echinoidea; order Temnopleuroida; family Toxopneustidae; genus Lytechinus; species Lytechinus pictus. The sequence continues at coordinate 14,437,299 of NC_087254.1, read as the reverse complement.
AATGCCAAAAGTTATGTACCTTGGGCAAATTTATAAAATACCGGTAAGGTCATGTCCTTGATCTACTAGTATTTAAATGGCCTTTTTATATCCTATTTGTTTATAAACAAAGCAATATTTATTTTTCATATTTTACAAAATTCATTTTATTCATTCTTTAGTGTGATATTCATATTTCATATTTGTAGATTTACGATTTTTTTAAAATCTTGTTATTTTACATTTTGTCCAATAGGATGATGCAGTTTTACAATTTCCATGGAGGTGATTGATGATGATAAATAATTGGTGAAGTAGGCGTAATAGAACAGCGACTAGACCACAAAGAGAAATTCAACCTACATCAGTTATACCAGTGAGTTAATTAGTGAATATTTTTAATAATGGAGGTTGTTCACATTTTTTTTGGCAACAAATAAACCTGCCTTTGAAAAACCCATTTCAATTTTGTTTTTACAAAATTTTAGATTATAGTTAGTCAATGTCGTTTTTAATCACAGATCAAAATATTCTGTGCAACAAAACATATCAACTTTAATTCTGACTATTTATATAATTTACATATGTTGATTCATATATTCATATTTATGAGAAATCTCTGACATTTTTTCATAGAGTACATGTAGGCCTAGTTATAATGGAGAGTGGTATGTAAACTGCATAGAACAGGTTTAAGTGATATGCTTTATAGAAGTACAAGTTTATAATTAGTAGAAGTAAGATTTCCTGTTATGTGTTGAAGAAACATATATATGTATAGTCTCACTTTTCTTAAAACATTTATGTTTTATAAATCACGACAATTTTAATTTAAATTCATTGATTTTCTTTCTCTATTTTTTCAATCTGCAGGACTGGTGTAACAGATGTTTTCATTCAAGAAATCCAACAAATCAAGAGTCTGACTTAGGAACCACTTGATGAAGATGGAAAAGGTTTTTTTTTTCCAAGTCCAATTAAAAAAACAAAACATTTTCTTGTTGATTTTCATTAAAACTGGTTGCAAAAGGAGAAGCTATAAACATACAAATAGGAGCGGCGGAGTGAAATTGAAAGTGGGGGGGGGGGGGCATAGGGAAAATGATGTATTACGTGAAATTTTTAAGAAGTTGCAAAATTTTGACATTTTTAAAAAGAAAATCTAAAATATTCAGAATGATATATTTCACCTTTTTCTTTCCTTTTCTCTTTTTTTTTCTTGGTCGTGATTTTTTTTTTTTTTTTTTTCTGTACGAAACTGCTTATATACCCCCACTCATGAATTATTAAACTTAATGCACAAAGGATTTCCTTCATAAGTATATTATCGAAATGAGAATATTGTTTTCTTGTTTCAAAGGGCAATCATCATGGTGACCATAAAAACGGGTCCTTTTCAGGTGAAAGGGGCACAGAACAAGTTCTTTAGGAGCACTTTTCTTGGGTAAAAGGGGGCAGTGATTCGAGAAAGGGCACTTACAAGAAGGCGAGGGGGCACTCTTTAACACATGAAACGGGCTCTCAGATGAAAGGGCACAGAACACGTTCCGGGGGGGGGGGGGCATTTTTGGGTAAAAAAATTGCATACAAGGAAGAGCACTTGGTAACACCTAAAACAGGTTCTTGTCAGGTGAAAGGGACACAGTACACGTTCGTGAGGGGGCATTTTTCTTGCATAAAAAGGCACGTACTTTTCAGTGCTTCAAGAAGTAGGGGGAACTGTGCCCCCCCCCCCTCCCCAGGATCGCTGCCCCAGCATACAAAAAAAAATTCTTTTGGTTCAAAGTATTAACATATATGCTAAAGAAAAAGGTAAAGCTTAATCCTCTGATAATGTGATATTTTTTATGGCTAATTAATAAAATTCATCCCTAACCAGAGAATTTCTTTATGTCTTTCATTTGTGTTCATATAGTATTTGTACAGAGCTAAAATGAAAGGGATTTGGAATTGGCAAAATTCAAAATGAGATGAAGATCGAGAGAGGGAAAGTGTGATGAGAAGTGGGTTGAAAAGAGATGAGAAAGAAATGGAGGGGCACATATGAAGAGATAATTTAGAGGGGGGTGGTAAGAGAGCTAGAATGTGGGAAGTAGGAACAAAAGGGGTGGAAGAGAAATAAGACGAGATTTATGGAAACCAGGAGACAGATAACAAGTGGGAAAAGAAGAAGGAAATATATGAAGAGTTTAGTTGCAAAAGGGGTTAGGGCCACTTTGGACCATTCCGAGAAAAGCCATGTTTTTATTCTCACTTATTGCAATATTCTTATGAGAAACTAAATTGTCATGATGTACTACTCTATCATGTGAACATAAAATTGGGTATAAAAGAAATCTACCTGTCTTCAATTTTTTTCTATATACTTAAAAAAATATAATTGTGTACCTAACCCCTTTTGCAAGTAAATTGAAGTGAATCCAATCTCTTTTGATTAAAAAAGTGATTTTTTTTTTTTTGCCACTTCCATTCACGTTTTCATTTGAATTTCAAATTTTCTTTGGTATCATCAGAGTGACTGAAAATTTAGAGGTTTAGAGACAGAAAACAATAAAATATATGAAAAATGGACCTAACCCCTTTTGACGTGAGTTCTTCAGAAAAGTTTAGTTGCAAAAGGGGTTAGGTCCACTCCAAGAAAATAATTCTTTTTTTTTAATTCTCCCATATTGCAATATTCTTATGCGAAACTGAATTTTCATGGTACCCTACCATGAGAACATAAAATTGGGTATAAAAGATATTTACTTGTCTTCACATTTTTTAAGATATTATTTTCCAAAAAAAAAACTTTTGCAACTAAACTGAGATGGACCTAACCCCTTTTGAAAAAAAGGTGATTTTTCTTTGCCATATTAATTCACTTTTTAATAGGAATTTCAACTTTTCTATGGTATCATCTTATATAGCTACTAAAAATCTATACATTAAGACATAAAAATCAAGTTTGATGAAAAATGGACCTAACCCCTTTTGAAAATGAGCTCTACATATGTAGGAGAAAGGCGGCACAAAAGAATTTTGAGTGGGAAAATGATTAAATGGAAAAAAAAACAGAGTAAGAAATGCTGGAGAATAAAGGGGACGGGAAACGTATTAAACATGATAAATTGGGGCCCGTTTCATCACGAGTTACAAGTATGGTAACTACGATTTAGGGATGGCAAAAGCTGTAGAGACCTCTTTACCTAATCACGACTTGATCTACTCTTTTCATCTTCCCTTTTGGAATTAGCAAAGGCCTATAAGACGCAATACAAACAATGCTTTGTTTTTAAGTGATATCGCTTGTGATATCGATACTTTATAGAGCACAACGTATCGTCTCAGATTTGCGCTTGCTTGATTCGCTGAATCCTTCGCGTCACGAGCGCGTAACAAAATGAATACATTAATGAATTTGCCAAGTTGACCTTTGTCATTGCGCTGATGTGCGTATTGTCTAATACACGTACAAAACCACAGTTGACGAGGGAGCATCGTACGAAATTAATATTAATGAGGGCTTATTTTAGCTTCTAATGGATTAAACAAAATGGCGGTAGCTTCGGGGGCTTGGTGCCACTACTCTGGCCCAGCGCGCCAGTACCGTACGGTGACGTGGACGGACTCTGATGTGTGTGACTGTGTATTTATTATTATAATTAGAGAGTGCTGAGCTGAGGTCTGACTCTGAGGCTAAGGAAGCTGGGGCCTGTTGCACGACGAGATGAGCGATACGTAGGAACGTCCTAGGAGTAGGACCATTCTTCCGAAATCAGCGCTTTCCGTTTCACGAAGGCAATTTTGTCTTCCAAGACCAGTCCAAGTCCGAGACATCATTTGATATCGATAGTATCGGAAAAATATAAAATAATTTAGTTTTCATCGTCACCTGAACCTTTTATTTCGGAATGACGACTTTTCATAAAATCATATATTTCAATGAATGGAGATCAAAATGTTTTATTTATTACTGATTGAAGAATTCTCGCTACCCCAAATATAGCGATTTTGCCGAGATCCGGGAAAAATCCCTGTAACGTGCATTGCATTATGGGATAGCTTTCCGGTATTACAACTTCCTGTTCGGAAGTCCAATGCACTGTTTTGCCATTCAGATCAACAGTGCCGTCATCCACAACGTCGCTTTCGCTCGGAAAGTTCGTGATCACAACCCTTTCTTTCACGATACAGTTTAACACTAACAGCCTTTTCTGCTAAAGTCACTAATTCTGACCGACGCTTTCCATATCCCTCTGTCAGTTAAGATTTTTTAAGTTCCGAAACTGATTTTTTATCCATTTTGTGGTTGAACGGAATGAATGCTGTAGTGTATATATTTAGCGTCTAGTCGAATACGATCGTGATGTCAGGCCGGTCACTAAATGCAAAATTGTAAGATATTAATTTTTTGTTTTATTTTTTATAACCAAATAAAAACATGAATAAAAATAATTTTCACGTGAAATATATTTTCTATTTTAATTTATAATTCAAATGGAATCAAAACTGACCAAATTAAATAAAAAGTATAATAATCTGTACATATTACGCTGATTGGCATCGATTTCAGCGTGGTGGAAAACTCAGTATCGCGAACATGCATGACTCTGAACCGGAAGTGGTGATGACGACCCGACGGAGTGAAAATTATCTCGTCTCGCGCATTATGAGATTTTTGTTCCTATTTGGGGTAGCGAGAATTGATGTATATGGAGCTTTATGAAGTAAAAGGAGAAAAAAACTAAAGATTCACAAACAAACTGGATTAAATCAAAATTTTCATTATTTCCCTTAATTAGAACACGGTGTCCTTTAAGAGACACCTTTCATTGATTTCAATGAAAGAGACCCTTTTCCGACATAAAAATTGAATTAACTAAGGCCTAAGCAATTTCGACGTATTAGTTAAATATTCTGATTTTTTTATAGAATAATTATAAATCTATAATGATAATTTCGCAAATTATGCATTAAATGTTATTTGTTGAGGTAAAAATAGGGTTTGAATGGAGTAAACAAAATCAATGTGTCTGATTGTTTGAGACTAAAAAGGAAAATATGAGAGGCTGCGTGTGAAAAATCTAATTTATTTATTTTATTTGTCAGATATCACGCAAGAAATACAAATGTGAGTGTTTAGAGTATAAACATACCTTTGCATGATGAGTAATCAAAGACAAGCAAAATATGAAAATTGCTGCAAACATGTTCAAGTGGATAAAGTACGGTAGTGCTTTGCAATAATGAAACAGAAAAATGTGTGAAATCAATCCGCAATGGAAAGAAATACCATTTTCAGAAACAATGCTAAAAATTACAATGATAATAAACGGTGGTCATAATCTAAAGTTGATAACTTTATGGAAGTTTATATGAGAATATAAGCTTTAAGAATATAAAAAATATATATGTTCAACATTTCAAAGCTGAGGAGTCGAGACTACATTATTGCTTTAACATGACATAGGGGCCGATAGGGCCTACCCTACGATTTAAAATGGGCCTCTTCGTATATGGACTTTCCATAACCTTTTCTTTTATTGGTACAACGAACTTATCTTCATTTGTAATGATGGATTTGTAAACTATTAGGCCTAATCTATATATTAAATTAAATTAACTATTTTGTTACTGCTGATTTTTTTTTCATTCATCATCTCAAGTCAGCACAAATCCAATTAAATTTCATTTATTAAAATCAATTTCAGCAAAAAAATAAAAATAATTGTCATGAAAATGAAATAAATAAATGATTTAACATGTTTAGTAACATCTTAGTTTTGTATCATGTTTTTTTTTTTTTGCTGAACGTTATAAATATGTTTTTTACCGTTCATAATTGTTTTCATGATGTTTATCTAATGAGAGAGATTGCCGCCCATTTCGATATTTCAAGTTTAATTGAAAAAAAATGGAAAAGGGGTGGGGGAAAAGACAAGAGGGAGAATAAAAGAAAACATTTTTTTTTTTTATTATTTGGGCCTAGATTGACCCCGGAGACTTAAAATGACGTCCGTTTTGGGTCGTCTTGCACGGCAAGACGACCCAAAACGGACGTCATTTTAATTAAATGAAATTATACCCCCATATAAAAAATAACTTGGCGCCATCCCATATAAAATGCATCAGAGTGCATTCGAATGACCCCCCCAAAATGTTTAAATGTGATATCATATGTCAGTGTGGCTTGCCGTTAACGCATATTCTCTCAATGCTGACGGTGGCGGGCTGTGTGCAAACAAGATCATGCCTACGTAGGACATGTCTGGAGGTGTCTTTCCAAGGACCATTCTTGGTATCGCCCAAATCGGCTTTGTGAAACAGTTGAGCGATATCTCGTTCTTATGTAGAGCGGTTCTACCAAAGACCATTTCATGCAACAGGCCCCTGAACTTCACATCTGCCAGCAGATGCGAGGGGCCGTAATATTCTGAAAATTGTCTTAAGACAAATACGGTATTATCTTCAGAGTTGATTATAAAATCTGTATTCTGAAAATTCTTTTGATAACACTAAGTTAGACCTTGTTCTTTGAATGAGTGGCGCTAGTCAGAAAATTGGGATCGTCCCAGTTTACAGGGGCTGTCTCAGTTTTCAAAGATTTCTAAACACAAGATATCTATGAAATTTAATTCACCTACAAGTGTCGACATCAATCGAGAGCACTAGTCAATGTAACCATATCAGGTTTCATAACAAGATTATTGGAAGACAGCAAGTCGTGAAAAATAGATGATGAACTGAGGGGAATTTATACCCCTTTCATATTGCGCCTTTCACCGGCGAACTTAACCGGCGAAGTTCGCCAGCGAAGGGGAAAGTGTCCAGTATGAAAGGTACACAGGAGAACTTCACCGGTGAACTTCGCCGGTGAACTTCTCCACCTCTAGAGGTGGAGAACTTCGCCGGCGAAACTGTTTCACCGGTGAAGTTCGCCGGTGAAAAGGCCAGTATGAAAGCAAACCGGAGAACTTCTCCTCTTTAATGACGTCAGAGGTCAATTTTTTTCTCTCCCAAAGTCCCCTGCACCGAGATTCCGCGCGCGATAGTTGCAAGCTCAGCTGAATGATATGGCCAAGTAGATACCCTCGAACATTTTTTTTTTTTTACTAACAATATTTATCAAAAAGCGCTTTTTACATGTATAAAATGCGCTAAGATATAAAAACAAGGTGATATTGTTTGTTTTTATCGTAATACTTCCAAAATATGTTGTAATTAATTTGTTTGATACCTCTTTGTAATAGGTAAGAAGTAATGTTAACAATTTTCTTTCGTTTGTTCTGCAATCGCCCGTTGACTTTCGCCGGGGAAGAAATGTCAGTGCGAAAGGGTACATTTTTTTCTTCGCCGGGGAAGTGAGGAATGCGAGGCGGAGAAGTTCGCCGGCGAAGTTCGCCGGTGAAAAATGAAGAGGGCACTATGAAAGGGGTTTAAGATCACTGAATCTGTTTTTAGCACTTTCAATCCCCGTAATTGCGGTCTATGTCCCACAGGGGTAAGGAAAAAAAACTGTCCCCATATTCAAGGACAATCTCAGTTTATCAAGACATGAGTTGTCTTTGTTTATGAGGATATCCTTGTTTTCTGGGACAATCCCAATTTTTGGACCAGCCGCGCCTCTACTGTAGACTAGACTAGTACAGGTTTAACCTGTACTAGTCTAGTCTAGTGTTATTTAAAGAGGTTAGGCCTGGCTAAAGACTTAAATTTTTAAAGTAATCGTACTAGTCTGAAAAATATTTCAACTTTTGGAAAATATAAATACAAATTTACAAGAGGTAGGGGGCTATTGTATTAAAATTTTGCATGCGATATCTTGTCTAATTTCTTGCTGGATCCTGCAAGAACATCTTGTTTTACAGAGAAGATATTCCAAAGACATATTTTTAATAAAGAAAGAGATGGAATGGCAGACTTTTCAGCTATTTAATTAGATCTCACTCAAGATGGTGGATCTTTTCACAGAAAGTACCGGTACAACTGGGAGAACAGACACGTGTACATGTAACAGGGCACAAGCATGACCGTCATGGCTCATGCGCGCGCACAAGGGTAATTACACCTTATGTTAGTAATGCGCTTTAATTTTTTTTTACAGAAGACATGCTTCTATTGGTTGACCTAAGCACCCACAAACTTTAATGATTAGTTGATAAATATTGGGCATGTCAGAGATAAAATAAAAAATGTTTTCCAAGAAAATATGATTGGATGTTTTGTAGCACAGCGCACAAGCATGAGGGGGCAAGGGTAATTTACACCTTATATCATAGTACTCTTTAATTTTTTTTGGTTGACCTAACCACACAATACCTTTAATGATTGGTTGATAATAAAAGTTTGGGCATGTCTGAAAATACAAACAAAAATATTTTCAAAGAAAATTTGACAGAGAAAAGCCATATAGCACAGTGCACAATCATATTAAGCGTCATGGGCGCAAGGGTAATTATGCCCTGCGTCAATAATGCGCTTAATTTTAATTTTTTTTTACATAAGACATACTTCTATTAGTTGACCTAAGCACATAAAAACTGTAAAGATTGGTCAATGATAAAATATTGGGTGTGTCGGAGATAAGATAGGGACGTCCTTACGGAGATAGAGAATTTTCAGAATACCAATTTGAGATAATTTTAGCGAGTTGTTATGCCGAGTCACAAGAATAGTTACAAGAATTAGAAAAGTCAAGTAAATTTTCATAATACCAGTTTTGGTATAAATGTTGTTTCCCATATCATGGTTTTGCCATGGGAACCACTTGTTGATTTGTATTTAAAGTGACTATCAATTTATTAGGGTGCTACATAAGCACTTGCCCGATTGCCCTGGGCAAGTAAAAGTTAGAGTTGGGCAAGTGTTTTGAAGTAAAGACCAAAACAACTTGCAAAAACTACAAGCAAAGTTCTCACAGTATTAGGTCATGGCAGGTAGATCAAATCATGTCAAAAGAGAGAAAAAGGTAAATGGTTTATAAAATCGCAAAAATTTCTTTTGAAGAGGTAAAACTTTGTTTTCAATGATTTTTTCGGGCAAGTGAAATAGATTTTGGGGCAAGTATATTCCAACTATTTGAAAATTCACTTGCCCGACTGGGCAAGTGCTTCTAAAAAGTTATGTAGCACCCTGATTTATGGAGGGAGAAATACAAATGTATGAATACATATACAAGTAGTCACTTTTTCAGTAGGAACTGATGGGAATGGGGATGAGAAAAAAATTATTTGAAAGAAACTGCATAAAGAGACATTTTGAACTCTCACTTCTTTAAAAAAGTTTAGTTCGAGTTGTGGTAAATAGAAATTGGTAAAAAAAGGAAATGGTCGGAAGCAATCCTGAAGTGTTATCGCATGCCAGAAGGCTCATTTAGAACATTACATTAATTAAAATTATTAATGCATGCTTGGAATTACATTTCATTACCACAATTTTTTTTTCTGGTGACATACTGTAAATTGTAACTAACACTGGAACCACACTAAAAACGACAGCCCATTTTCAGTAATCTTTCTTCTGATATTCAGTTTTTGCTCATTACTCTGTAATTAAATTTTCCTGAAATTTTTTTATAATTATAAATAATTCTGTGTAATTTTTTTTTTTGTGTGAACACTTTGTATTCTGTTGTTACCAGTATTAGAGTTTATCCTTTAATAATTTATAACCAGTTTTTATTTAACTTGTTTTAAATGTCTCCTTTCATTTTGCTCTTTCCAATATTAAAGGTGGAGTGACCTATGTGTGGTCTGTCATTATTGTGCAAAAATAGCTAGTCAATTTTAATACCTTTCAGCTGACTATCAAAAGTTCAGAAAATAAATTGTCTTTTTTTTTATCAATTTTATTTTGTATAGAGAAACTAAACTTTCTATACAGGAAAAGTAATCCTGACTGGTTTTAGCTATGGTACTTGGTAATTGTGGTATGAATGTATACAAATGAGTAGTAAATTTAATAGTGTTCTTAAGAAAACTATTCACGTGTGTTTACTTTATATTACAAGACTACACTGCTGAAAATGATGCATGGTGGGTTAGGAACCTGGCCAGATATGAGTAGTTTCAGGACTTCAGGTGGCTCCTGGTTAATGCTCTTCTTTGGTATTGGTTTCACTCATCCAATTGAGCCACATTTGCGAATTCCTCATATTCCTAGGATGTTATTTTCATCTGTTCTACAGTGTATGTAAACAAAGATGAATAAGTCAGGAGCAAAGCAAGATATTTAACTTTTTAAAGTGAAAAGCTAATTGTGTAATAGATTTTGACAATATTAAAACTGATCTTTCCCTTTTTTCTTTCATATTTTTTCTTGTTGGTAGAACATTATATTTATTTCATTTATAGGTTTTTATTTTTTATTTTTTTAATTTGTTTATTATTGTTATTATCATTATTCTAATTCTCTTTTTTTTTTGGGGGGGGGGGGAGGTGCCCCCATTGTACATGCCAGTGAACTAGACATTATTTTGTGGATTTTTCCTTGAATTGAGCCCCTAAAATTATTTTACCCCTTTCCTTGAAAAATCAGGAACATGCTTTCAACATGTACAATGAACAATTGAGGGGGAGGGGGCTTGAAATGGAAAGAGCTATTTTCTGCCAATTTTTTTTGGGGGGTTCACATTTGTAATACTGTATATGTTTTGCATACTGTGGAACATTCGATCGGATAGGGGGCATTTTTGTGACATGTGACTCATCTGGCAAATATATGGCAATAATCATTTCGGCAAAACCTAGTGTCCTACTAATATTTCATTACATTTCTTTTCATTTATTTTCATATTTCTCATTGACATAAAGCAGCAACAGTAATGCATAACTATTAAATTATAAACAACCGAAAAGTATGAAATATCATAATATAATGATACAATCAGTCAAGTTAATTTAAGTCAAAGAATTGTGATGGGACCTACATAAAAGCATGCTTGTAAAAACTGCAGGCCCCGTGAGATAAAGTCGTAATAAATTACTTGTGGAAGATGGATTAATTTATGACCTGAAATATTTAGAAAAAAACAAAAGAAAAAATATTTTAAAAGGCAATACAAATAATTACCATGCGTTTTAAAGATATGTAGTGACAATTTCTGAGTTTATTTTTAGGATATCAAAGAAGCCTGAAATACTTTTATGTGATACTGTGTAAAACAAGAATCAAAAACACTTATGTGATACTGTGCAAAAAAAAGAATCAAAAGCAATTTGGATTTTTTTTAGTTGGACGCAAAGAAATTTCCACCTGTTATTATTAAAGACAGTATTTCCAGAACAGCAGGTGAATTTCAAAAGAAAGCATTCCCAATACGTGTTGAACCCTATTAAAGAGACACGGACTTAGTAATAATATGTAAATAATGTTTTTCTTGGTTACGAAAAATGACCAATTAGATCTCGCCCTGTAAGGGCGGTTTTCGTGCGTTCTTAATTAACGATACGAGGACTCTTACAAAAAACCCGGTTGCTGATACTTCAGCAGAGTCGTCGGTGTTTAATTTTGGTTACATCTTTTTCTATGGGGATTTGAACCAATATCTCCCCAAGATCGTCGGCTTAGCTTCCCAACAGCGTATACCTCACTGATGCTGTCTGGGCTCTTCATTTTGTAAAGGAGAAATGGACTCCTGTTTTAGCTGACCTTTTACTTCTTTTTCCTGATATTTATCGGGTTCCACTGAGACCCTCACCATAGACGAGTTTTTGTCCTGCATGATATCGATGATTCATCTAGACCGGTTTTCCACTCTCCGTTGTAAACGGCAAGCCTAGCTACGTATTTCATCGTTCCAAGTTCAGGTCGAACAACTCAATTCGCAAAGTAGATCGAACTCTCAACTTCTCAACGCTTTGGCCTATTTTGGAGTTTATATCCTATTTTATTACATAATCAATTGCTCTGTTATAATTCCTTTGAATATTCGACATTACTTTATTTACTGTCTTCAATTATTGGATATATCATACAGGCATTTCTTTGAGTTGTAAACACTTTGTAAATTTGTCAAAGAAAACATTCGAATCATTTTCATTATAAATCGAAGTCATCGAACTGTAATTATTTTGTCAAGTGCTTATTTTTCTTGAATGATCACGTTTAGCTAAAAAGTTGGGGTGTTTGAGTCGCCGTGCTTGTTGTTGCTTGTTTAGTTTTTTTCCCCCTTTTTTTTTTACTAGTCTGATTGATTGGTGTGTTTGATTTGTCTTTGTTTTTAAAGAGAAACATAACATTTTCTCCACCAAAAATCATAAATACTCAGATCCGTCCCAACAGATATATATGCATCCTTCCATAACAATGCATGTATGTACATGTACATGGAAACCCATACACATAAATTAGTAAATAATATCTGATACTACTGTTGCAATATGCGTGTATAACATTGTTAAAGAAAGCAAATAAATGGTATATTGCTCAGCTGGTATACTGTAAAGTTTAAAACCAGAGAAAAAGAAAGAAAAAAAAAAATCAGTGTGACTTAGTCATGGAGATCAAGATAATAAAGAAAAAAATCAGTTTGACCAAAGGAACACCAATTGACAGTATAATTTCAGACTCCTGAGTATAATATTGTTTATGAATATAAGGTTGGTAAATAAATCATTTGAATTGCAACAAATTCAGAAAAGTTTTAAACTTTAAACTAAAAAAAAGCCTAGAATTTAGTTTTGGTAAATCCCCCCAAAAGTGCATGTCAGTCACTAATGCATTCAATCACTAAGTACATCTTTTGATATTGTACTGTTTGCTGATACCGAGTATAGTTCAGTGGCCCTTTACCAAAGACTTAAAAGGGGACGTTCCCCCTGACAATTTTTTTTTGTAAAAATAGAAAAATAATAAAAAATACGTTGAAGGTTTGAGAAAAATCCATCAAAGAATAAAAAAGTTTGTAGAATTCTAATTATTTGATTTGTGACGTCATATGCAAGCAGTTTCCCTACATATCGTACATACATATGTGCATGCTACATGTATGGTAAAAAAAACAAAATCAATGAAATTTCATTTTCTCAGAAAATTGAAAAAAAAAAATTGTTGTACCTTCAGTATATCAATACACACATAATAGCAGGGCCCGCTGGGAGAACAGTTTATGGAAATGAAGTGGCTACCCTGGGTAAATATACCGCTATTATTATTATTATTATTTCACACCGCTCCTAAAAAGAAAATAACTCATCACGAACAATTGAAAATGAAATTTATGCATTCTATTTTACGAAACATATGGGGCAGAACTTTTTTTTTCTGCTATTTTCACAACAAAGTTTTCATCAGGGTGAACTTTTCCTTCAAACATGAATTACTAGATTCAAAGAGTACTTAGAGACCCTCCTCACATTTGACATACGTGAAAACTAAGCTTTATCTGAAATGATCTTCTTTGAGAAATGAAACAGTTGATTTAAGTATTATGTTACATTTATTTTTTGTAATACATACATGTATGTGCCCATCAACCCAAAGGATTGACCCATGTATAAAATGGTATTTTCTTTCCAGGGGCGGCGGAGCGAATTTGAAAGTGGGGGGCACAGGGAAAAAAGGGCACTTTTTCTATCTTAAACAAAGAAGAAAAAAAGACTTATCTACAGTAGTGTAATGAGCCAACAAGTTTGAGGGGGCTAGATATGTCATATCACGTAAAATTTATAAGAAGCTGTGAGAGGGCAAAGCGAGCGAGCAAAAAAAATTTAAACGAAAACCCAATTTTGCCCTTCTCTCTTTCCTATTTTTTTCTTAGTCTTGAAAAATTAGGGTGGCAGGGGGGCTAGAGCCCCACCATCTGTTCGCCACTGCTTATCTATCCCACTCACATTATTCTTTAATACAGAACACTTTCATGAGGAGCACTTTCCTTGGGTAAAAAGGGGCACTGCCACTGATACGAGAAAGGGCACCTATAAGAAGGCAAAAGTACACATGCTAATAGCATAAAACGGGTCCTTAGGTATGAAAGGGGCACATATCACGTTTGTGAGGGGCACTTTTCTTGGGTCAAAAGGGGCACTGATTCAAGAAAGGGCACTTTAATACAAGAAGGCAAGGGGGCACTTGCTCACACATAAAGCGGGTCCTCAGGTGAAAGGGGCATAGAACACGTTCGAGAGGGGGCATTTTTTGTTAAAGATTGGCACTGATACGAGATACGGCACTTGCTAACACATAAAACGGGTCCTCAGGAGAAAGGGGCGCAGAACACGTTTGAGAGGGGTAATTTTTTTGGTAAAAAATTTGCACTTATAAGAGAAAGGGCACATGGTATTAACACCTAAAATGATTCCTCCTCAGGGTGAAAAGGGCACGTTCGTGAGGGGGCATTTTCTTGCGTAAAAAGGGCACTTTTTAGTGCTTGAAAAAGTGGGGGACACTGTGCCCTCCCCGGATCGCCGCCCCTGTTTCTGTCCAAGTGTGTCATAATGATTTATGGATCAGGTTCACAATGTACAGAGCTACATAACATGTTATTATCGGTAAAACTGAAAAGAGGAAGCATGTAAAATTGTCATATTACAAGTATCTCTACATGTACACTTAGAGTACATGGAGCTAATGAAAATGATAAACATTGACCAAGCTTATTAGTTGAGTTATAAGCAATGCATGCGAACTGTGATACCAAGCTAATTACATGCGTGCATGCTTCCTACTCAACTGGTTGCCATGGTACCCATATTATCATGTGCGCCTCCTGGGATTCAATTAAAGACAAGTATTTGAGATATTTAAAAAAAAATCTAATTTTGTAGAATTAATCATCATTGTATGGACAGTATGGTACATAAAATGTACATGTAGGCTTAACATGTATGTGTAGGGGGAGAGTGGAATGGTATATTTGTAAAGCATAGCAGTAGAAACATGAATAGATGTACATGTATGATACTATGTCTACAGTTTTTTCCAATAGGAATAAGAGAACTAATCGATCTCATTTTTATATTAATGAGCATTTGCACATTGTTGTCAGGGGGCCTTATTTTCCCATCAAAATAGGGCAAATGAGGCCCCTTGACTAAAAAATATTTTATGTTGCCGTAATATATTCAAGGTAAAAATATTTCAGTTGGTTTTAATAATACAATCATATTGAACATTTGGGGAGAGTGGGGTAAATAAGGCCACCTTTCTCATTCTAAATTATATCTTTTTATTGCATAGCAGTAGAAACATGATTAGAAGTCTAATACAAGATCCACAGTAGACCAACATTATCCAATAGAAATATGAGATCTAATCAGTCTCATTTGCATATTTATAATGAGTATCAAATATTGTTGTCAGGGGGCCTTATTTGCCCCATCAAAGTGGGGCAAATGAGGCCCCTTGATTGAAGAGTATTTTGTGTTGCTATATTCAAAGTAATGATAGTTCAATTGGTTTGATACAATCACTGAACATTTACTAGCTCTAAGCTTGACAATCACAGGATTGATAGTTGATTATTTTCCCAAAAGCCCCCATTTAAGGATTTATTTATCAATCCCATCCAATATTATGAAAAAAATGATTGTCGTATTGTGTTTTCAATTGTTATACTCATGTTAATATGTTTCTACATGTTCTATTGAAAATTGACGCTTTTAGTGTACAGTACATAGCAAGTGTTGAGATGCCTACACTGCATTTTACTGCTTTCAGAGCTGTAACCATACAGGGGGCCTCTTTTGCCCCATCAGGCATGTTAAAGGAGAATGAAACCTTTGGAACAAGATAGCTTGTGTGAAAACAGAAAAATCAAAGAAACAGACTAACGAAAGTTTGAGGAAAATCGGACAAATAATGAAAATGCTATGAGCATTTGAATATTGCGATCACTAATGCTATGGAAATCCTCAAATTGGCAATGCGACAAAGATGGGTGATGTCACTTGTGAACAACTCTCCCCATTACAGTATATATTTCACTTAAAATGCCTTTTTTATCACATCTATCAGTAGATCATGTGTTCTTTCTATAGGAGGGCATGTAAAATTTATTTTTAAAGAATACATCATGGATAAAGAGTTTGTATCACCATAAGAAAAAGCAAAAAGAAACATTTTTGGGGTATTTTATAGTCCATCAAAGGGAAAGTTGTTCACATGTGACATCACACATCCTTGTCGCATTGCCAATAGGAGGATCTCCATAGCATTAGTGATTGCAATATTCAAATGCTCATAACTTTCTGAATATTTGTCTGATTTTGTTCTTATTCTTTGATTTTTCTGTTTCGACACAAGCCTAATTGTTCCAAAGGTTTCATTCCCGTTCATAGGCTTCCATTCAGAAAAAATGGAGGGAAAGTGGTGAATTTTACTACAGTACTGGCATGTACCATAATGCCTAACAAAAATAAACTAAGATAAAATTTAATTAACATTACGGGGTGTGTAAAGTACTTGCCTCTCTAACGTGGTGATGCTTCTTTCAAAATTTTGATTTTGAGGTGCTGAGCACTACATTGTAGGTTTGTGCTCCTCCTGGTCATATGCGTTGAGCTATGACGCAATGTTTATGCTCAAAACTTGTGCTAAAGCACTGCCTCAAAATGCTCAAATACCACACAAACACCGATCCATTTGACACTGGTATGTACATGTATACTTGAGCAGTACATGTAGGCTAAAAACTAACTACTGTATGGGCCTTGTTTGCCCTGGGGCCTCAGTTAGCCCGCTCTCCCTTATGTGTTTAAGCGACAAACTTGTGGCAAGTAAATAGTATTTGTAAAACATCCTTCCATTGAAAATGCAACTACAAATGTAGGTGGTTTCAGACCGCCTCGAAGTTCGTCAGTTCCAGGTATTCTCTGATCGGGAAATTTACGCCGATCAGAAAATACCAGGTATTTTGGTAATGTGAAAGCAAACTACGTGTAATTTCCCCGAAAGAAAATACCCGCTAAATAGTAGGTACTTGGCGAAATTACGAGAACTTTCGCGGGGATTTTTCTAAGGTCGCAGGTATTTTGGCAATGTGAAAGCAATTTACGGGAACTTTTAGCCCAGCGTGTCGTTGGGCGCGGGCGCTGTGGGTGGCTGCTGGGCTAGTGGTTTTGAATCTCGCGCCTTGCCTGCTTATTAGACCATACTGCGCATGCTCCTAACTTCAGGAATCTAGCCCGAAGGGTATGTTTCGGGGCGGTGTGAATGCAGGAATAATTAATGGGTATTTTTTAGCCTAAAAATGTTCTCGTAATTTAACGGGGATTCTTGTGATCGAGGCGGTTTGAAACCACCTTATATTACATGTGTGTGATCATTGTGATGTCCCATTCAGACAGCTCCCCAATCAATCTCTACCATAAAGTCTGGATCAGGTTCTTTTTTTTTTATGGGAGGAAATTCGTCTATTACCAATTCGTCCAATTGCCAACTCGTCTACTATCATTTGGTCTACCATCAGTTTCTTCACTAGTACAGTATATTAAAATGTACTTTTAAATGGGGCACACGTGGACTTGATTAACACAGTGCGCCAAGGCCATGGGCTAATTTGACCTTCAAATTTTATTTTGAAAGGCAATCAAGGCCATTCTGAGGGCATTGGAGGCCATGGCCTTGGGTTAAGGGTTAATTTGAGCCCCCCCCCCCCTATAAATGGAAGAGTTGTATGACATCGAAGATATTGGTCACATTGCAAGTGGTACTAGCTAGGATCTCCATAGCATTTCTAGTGATTTTGACATTCAAATGCTCATAAATTTCTGATTGTTTATTCAATTGTTCTTAAACTTTCTTTGATCTTATTCTTTTATTCATCCGTATGCTTACAATGTAACTTCTTCTGGGAGGGTTTCATTCTCATTTAATGTTCAGGTGCATACAGCTCATACATTAACTGTTGAGCTATATGTTGGAGACATTTAGAAAAGATTCACTCCCCTTTAGATCAATTGCTGATGGGTCCCGTAACACAAAGGTTTGCGATTGATTGTACGCTTGATTCTTACGATTGATTGTACATTTTAGTCAATGCAATCAATCATAGAGAAATGTTCTACGATCATCGCTAAGCTTTGTGTTAAGTGCCGATGATCTGTGATTGTAAATCATTGCCAGATTGGAATTCATGGTTTGTTTTCATCTCCTGTTTATCCACTTCTAATAATATCATGATGATAGATGTCATATCAGTATATAATGAACCTCCATGATTTGATCACCATTGGAATGGAGTGCTGTTGACAGATTTGTGTAGGCTCGGCTTGTACATGCTACTTGTATAAAGGAAGCAATTCTACTTGTGAGAACTACATGCATGTATCCAACCTTCTGAACGATTATTACTCATTTATAGGCAAAGAAGAATTAATGAAGGAAGAAGAATAATGTTTAATAGTAAATTTTTATTGCTGTATTTTGCTCATTAATGAATGGATCCTAGATATATCATCCATCATAAGGGTATTTAATCTAATCAAAGTCACTATTTTCAATCATTACAGCCTCTGAAATGTCTTGGTAACATGTATGAGTTCTTGGACTTGCCCAATATACAGATCTCTAAAGGCTGTGCCATGTCCTTTAGAAATTGACCATAAACATGTACATGGACATTGGTTATTCTTCTGTGCTTAAAATTTTATGATCCCTCACACCTCCTTCTCGAGCTTGTCTGTCTTGATCTTCCCTCTGTACGGTACATGTAGTACATCTCACACATCACTACGTTACACATCACATGTGGAATACTCCTCAGGGAGTAGAGGATGTGCACACGTGTGCAGGAATGACTGATTGAATCCGATGACCGGGGTAATAATATATCTGTAAAGCGCTTAGACATGTTGTTCCGATGTTTTAAGCGCTATATAAAAGCGGATTATCATTTTTTTTGTTTTTGTTGCATGAGCTTGCACTTCCTATATCTAAGCATGCATTACCCTAATTACATGTAGAACATCCTTACAATATACATGTGTGCATTCAGAGTCTTTTGTTGTACTTTCTGGCTGTGGTGTACATGTACAGTGTATCTATTAAACCTTGTATGGAATCTGTCTACATTTCTACTTCTGTTTTTCACAGACTCGATGTGTAGATGAGCGGATGAAGCAATAACGATGACCGATGCGGGAAGGAAAGCTCTTGAATCTGAGATTCTTTTTTACATCACAGCTGCCTTGGTCACCTTTTTGGCTTTCATAATATCTTTCAAGTGGGTATATAGGAAGACTGCCAGGAAGAATGTATGTCCAGTCCATCCAGATGGAGATAAAGGAAAGGTTAGGATTTGTATGTCTTCTAGTAGCACCCCAAAATATGATTTGGGGCCCGTTTAGGTTAAAAGTTTTATTGAAATATCCACATATCGCAGCCAATTTGGCTGAATTGCATTGGATTTACAAAGTACATGTACATGTATGGCAATGAAAAAATGATATAGCAAATCCTTTTTTAGGAAATCCTTTTTTATAGAGAATATCTTTTGGGGTGTTTTTAATTTGTATATAATACCAGTCAACTCACTATTACTTGTAAAAACCAGAGAACAATAGATTCAGTGGACCCAATATATTCTCTGGTTTTTACAGGTAATAGTGAGTTAAAGATAGCTGACTGGTAATGTAATTTACAATGAAATGACATAGTCCATAGAACGATGGTCTTGATGCAAATTACATATTTGTCACCTTTTTTTTTGTTGCCTTAATTCACAGAGAGGGTTCAAATTATCGTTTATAAAATTGAAATGTAATTTGAATAATTATGGTATGTACATATACATTGATTCCTTTCAAATGATATTTGGCTTCAAACCGTAATAATTTTTAATGAAATTTTAGTTATTTTATAATTACATGTCCATGTAGGTAGTATAAACCATTCACATGCAGGCTACTTTTTCTAAAACATGTATGACTTAATCACACATGTAGGTATCAAAATACATGTATTTTAAATCTTCCAAGTGTCATGTTTACTGAAAGAAATTTTAGGGAATTTTGCTAGATCCGTCTGACATTTGACCTTGGCATATCTAATAGTACATTGACATAATCATAAGTTTATCTTACAATAAACTTTTCAATTATCTCCTTTTGAATTGTTTTCAGTCAATAACAGAAGATAAATCATTGCAAGCGTCGTCAGGAGGAGACGGTGAATCGACTAAAGAATCAATCGCTGATGATGATGAAGATGACATCCAAGACCTCCTCATCAACCATGATGACATCGAACCGTTAGATTCTGAACAGACCGACGAAAATGAGCATGAGGGGGAAGGTGATGATATCGAGTCCAAGACGCAACATCTGGCGGGGCCTCAGAAAACAAAGAAATTGGTTGAAGAGGTCTCCAAGATGATGTCAGATGAACAGAAGCAGGAAGAAAGAAGGTCTGTATGGTATGATGATAATAATGGTATATTTGCCCGGGGTAGCCACTTTAGGTCTGAAAACTGTTCTCCCAGTTGGCCCTGCTATTATTATTACCCCAGCTTTAGCTCGGCTTCCTATACAATGTCGGCGCTCAAGCATTCAAGGAATTTCTTCCTTCCGGGTACCCATTCACGTCACCTGGGTTGAGTGCAGTACAATGTGGGTAAATTTCTTGCTGAAGGAAAATACTTGCTCTATAATAATGATTGTAATAATAGTAACATTTATAGCACATAGTACTTTGCATTTCTAAGTGCTCTACGTGACCACGGTCATCGGGGGGGCGTTTCATCAAACAATTAGTCGGTGGTTTTCTCCGACTAAATGTGATTTTCACCGACTAATTTCATTTTCACCGACAATTTTGCCATCACCGACTAAATTCCATTTCATGAAAATTTGTCGGTGATTTTCTCCGACAAATTATTGGAAACCACCGACTAATTTTGTCGGTGGCCTTCACCTACCGACAAAACTTATTTTCACCGACTAATCCAATTTTCACCGACTAATCAGCCTTTTGAGGGCCTTTGCAGCTAAAATCGATCAATTTCAGTTGATTTTGAATATAACATTTTAATAAATTGCTTATTTTTCATTTCATTGAGAAAATTCAAAGAAAATGTATTTATTTTTAGACAATGACAAATAAAAAGTAGACATTTCAAGAATAATATTTTCATCTTTAAAACTATATCAATCAATACATAGGAAACATCTTCAAATGTACACATTTTTTCAAACATAATTTTCTTTAACCCAAATAAATCATTGTGCATTTTTTAATCAATAATGTCTGAAAAATGCGACCTCATTGACTTTTGTACAAGTTTTTTCAATGTTCATTAGTGTTGTTGGTGTTGCTGCTGCTGTTGTCATCGTGGTTGCTGGAATTGCTGTTTGTTTTTGCTGCTCTTGGTGTTGTGGGTGTGGTTGTTGCATCTCCTGGTGCAATTAGTTATTTTTGCTACTGATGTTGCTCAAGGTGTTGCCTGTGTGGTTGCTGTTGTCATCGCTGCTACTGCTGCTGTTTACGAGTGTGGCTGTTGCATCTCCTGATGCATCTATTGATGTTGTCGCTTGTGTTGTTGCTTGTATGATTGCTTGTTAGAATCCTTGCTGTTGGCTTTGTTTCTACTGTCGTTGTTGCTACTGCTGTTGATGTTTACCACTGTGGTTGTTGCATCTCTTGATGAAGTTATTTATGTTGCGCCCGATGTTCCCTGCATGGTTGTTGGAGCTACTGCTGCTGTTGATGTTGTCGGTGTGGTTGTTGCATCTCTAACTGCAGTTGTAGTTTCAGCTGCTGATGCTGTTGTTGCTCCTGCTGCTGTCCATGTTCATTGAAGTAACTGAAATGGATTTAATTTATAGAGCATGTGATATTTTATTAATAAAGATATCAATTTCTATCATTATTGATATCAGTCATTTATTCTTAATTTAATTATCATTGTTAAAACTTACATTTTTTTATTTCTAATGTTTAAAAATAAGAATTTTAAGTTCTAAATGGTTAAAATAATGTCACCAAAGCCTTATTAAACAATGAAAACAAAAAAGTTAATAACAAAGAAATGCATAAGAAAATGATTAAAATTTCCTCTTTTTATACACAATTGATTTTAATGACTTGGGTTTTTCTCATTGGTTTACCAAAGAAAGGGAGTCAAAATCCAAAATTATCACATTTGGTCTTTATTTCTTGAGCCAAATGCTGATTTCATGCAAGAGTCATGTTATCATATAAAAAAAAAAAAAAAAAAACATCAGGAACAGCAGCATGATTTCTGAAGCGAGTGCACAATCAACAGGCAAGATCCTGAGGCACCCCCCCCCCTACCAAGATCATTTGAATTAATGAGGTTTCATGACTGCTTTTGTAGGCATTACATTTATACAGGCCTACAAGAGATATAATTTTTTTTTTTTTTTTTTTTTGGGGGGGTCTAATAGGAATGCAGAACAATGGAACATTCATTTACTACTTTGGCAATAGAAAGCAAGTCACACCATCTAGCATTGATTGATATTGGTTGTTTTACAACTGTCCAATAAATATCACCATTAATCAATTAAGCATCTAAGCACTTATAGATGTCATTGTTTTCAAATATTTGAGTAGACCAAATAAAGAAGAGAGCAGTACCAGTAATTTAATATTTTTTTAATGTGACTTTACTTTCTTCGCCAAAGTGAGGCAGTCATAATTAAGTGTGTTTTAACTTACAAGTGACATCACATTTCCTGCCTTCTTGTCTGGCTCTCCTAAACCTTCAACCATTTATACTTGTGTATCTTTGTATCTCATGTCTGTCTGAAAAGTTTGGTTGAAGCCTCCACCTGAAGGAAAAATAGTATTGAAATAACTAATTAAAATATTTGCCATAATCTGGTATTTCTTCTCACATGTATATGTACATGTCTAAAAACAGGAAATAAAACATCTTTTGATTACCAGGTTTCATATAGAAGGGGGTAAATAAAGGGTTCAAGTTTTTATTATGTTAATAAAAAATACAAACAATAGTAAATGACATATGCTCTGGCTGAGAAACGTAAAAAGTGAAATTATTCCTCACAATGTAGCTTGTATGTACATACACATGAGCAAGTAGTGCTAAATGGATTGAGGGGTGAGAGCAGGGGCTCCGGAAACCGGGGGGGGGGGGGGGTGCATGTAAGCTGCAGGGTCAGCGGAACGGTTTTTACAGTGAACGGGCTGACCATGCAAAAAATCGTAACCAGATGGTCATTTCATATTTTTCAGCCCCCACACTGTTTTCCAAAACCATGTACAAAAATGTAAAATTGACCATCTGCTTATGATTTTTTGCATTGGTCAGCCCCCCCCCCCCCCCCCACTTTCGGCTCAGCCCCCTCACTTTCAAAACCGTTCTGCTGACCCTGCAGCTAACATGCAAAATATATTGAATCTATTATGTCTTTCATGCTTATGTAATGTTTGCATTTCAAACTGACTTTAAATAGAAAATCTGGTCACAGTCCAATTTCATTGTCATTGATGTGGGTTTTTATGATTTTACATTCTGCAACCAAAACAATATCCTTCATTATTTTTTAATCATTATCGCATTTTACTAGTCTACATGTTACCTGTGGTTGCATTTCAATCTCAGTATTTCTTCACCCATCGCCAAATCTTCTGTCACATGTTCATCAGATTGGCCGCTGGCACATTCCTTGCTGTAGTAGACCAGTCAGAGCCTTGCTTTCTAGTTCCAGATCCGTCTTCTTCTGCATACTGTTCAAATGTCCATAGTCTGAAATTAAAATATTAATAATATCACATTGTTATACATGTAGCAAAGAAAATATGTAGATTTACAGTGATCATTGAAAAATACTGCACTTTCAATGAATATTGTTGACATTTCATAAAGGGGAATGATCGAATATACCAATCATTTTTCTTCTTTTATTATCCTGAAATTTATAGAATTTACCAACAATCGGTCAACAATTTATCCTTGTTAATTCATATAATTTTCACTTGATTATAAACAAGACGGTAATTAACACATTAACCATACAAAATAGTAAAACAGCTTTTTCAATAATTTTTTTTTTTAATTCAAAAATAAAAATAAAAGTTTTTTACTAACTCAATAGCGCTTGGATACCTTGCCGGTTAAAAGCCACGATCAAATTAATAAAAAATATGAATAGGCTCCTAATTCATAACTGCAGCAAATTGCATCCCCATCAAACTGTCAACTATTTCTGGACTGTGACCTTTGTTCAATGGAACTTTAATATGAGATTCAAGGCAGAAAAATACTTGGGATTGATGAGATCCATTCCATATTCTCCTATATTTTTTTCTAATGAAGAAACCTTTAACCTTTACATGCTATTTAAGGTTAGGTATGACTAGACTCTAACTTTATGTGGTACGACAGTATTTTTCAAAAAATAGATTAAGAGACATTATCAACAATAATTTAATTTATTTACACCAATAACACCGATGCTATTGCAGATTCATGCTAAATAGTAATTTGTCTAAAAAATTGACTTAGAAAAATAAAAGCAAAACAAACTTCATAATCGCACACAAATGAAGAGCATTATTTTGTCTCCCCCAAATTGGACGATCAATCTTTTTTTTAAAAGGGAGCTATGCAATGGCTCATTTCACTTGGGTGCGCAAAGTCAAGATAATTTAAGATAGATCTAGGCCTATAAGCTATACCAGTACGGCCACGGGCCGGTTGCACTATTTAAAACTTAGATCTAATAATTTTTTTATATCTAGATTTTAATTTTTATTGGGTGTGAATGCACCTCTGCCACAATCGCATCACCCCCCCCCCCCCGAATCCTCGCCAGCTGTCGAGAGCCTTCACTTCATTCGACTTGTGACTTGCTAAGGCTAAGCCTACAATATAGTTGAGAACATCCACTTTACAAATTTACCACTCACACTATTACCATGTGATTTAGCTCCTGTTCAATTCCAATTTCTGTAACACAGAATTAGGATGGGCCCATTGGATATGTGTACATTTACAATTGCACACGCTGGTTTGCCTGGTGATCAAGGATATCTCCGACCACACCGAGCAACAAAATTATTACAAAACCAAAGGAAATGAAAAAATATGATTTGCAACATAGAATGACATAAAGGTAGAACAATATAAAGAATTCTCTTTGCAAAATTTATAAAATTGCAGCCATGTGCGGATCATAAAAACGTGACAGCCGTGAGCCGTGTCGTTAGTTTGGACCTGAGATAGTTCTACAGACACAGAAACACGGGTATGGGACTAGACTGGATTTTGTACTGTCAAGTTCACCGATCGTATCGACAGGGGTCCTGCCAGAAGATCCTCTTTTCTTGTAATTCATTTGATAATCACGCACAACGAATAATTCAATCACCTTACATACAATATGAACGACATTTTGAAGGGTTTTACTTACGGTAAAATCCTCATTCACCTCTCCGAGGACCTTCGCTTCTTCTCATTTCTTCGTTTCATTTCGAATCGTGGCGGCGAAAACATCAACCAATTTTACATCTTTAATTTGTTTTATCACGACTTTGGGAGTGGGCGTGGCCTAATTAGTCAGCGAACCTCGTTCAAGACGATTTGTAAAATAAAAATTCACTGACAATAGTCAGAGAAGCTCCGAGAGTTTGATGAAACGAATTTTTGTCAGCGCTGACTAAATTGTCAGCGCTGACAATTTTAGTCAGCGCTGACAGTTGTCGGACGAAAATATTGATGAAACACCCCCCCGATCTTGCATGCCCACATACAATGTACATGTATGCACTTTCTCCACTTCCTGAGTTCCAAGACTCAATTGCTAGGCTTACTACATAGGCTTTTGCATCCTACCAACTGCCCATTTAACGCCTGGGTGGAGTGTGGATTGATGCCTTGCTAAAGGATGCAAGGACGCAGTGGCATTCAAACACAGTGACTATGTCACTGCAATGTTTCTTTTTACTCCTGTTAGTAATGGAAACACTACTCCACACAAACCTTTCGCACATCTGGGGCCCGTCTTAGGAAGAGTTGCGATTGATCCGATCAATCGCAACAATGTAAAGCCAGCAAAGCCAACATATAAAATGCATGTTTGTTCAAAAAAAATTCTAGATATGAATGTTGTTTACAAAGGACATTTTGCAAATTTCCGGTAGACAAAATTATGGCACTGATGGATTTTCATAGAGTTACGATTGATTGGATCAATCTTAACTCTTTGTAAGACGGGGGGGCCCTGTTGATCTTTTCTTGGGCGCATCATTTTCACTTTTATCAGCTACAGTTGAAATCAGATGGTTTTAGATAAGGACTATCATAAGATCATCTTCAATTGAAAATTTATTATTTTTTCAGTTTGATAATACTGTCTCATTCTTTTACAAAATTTGTTGATCATTATGGATTATTAGTATTAATATTACATGTAGTTCTAAGTCTTTCCCTATTCACAGAAGTAACAACAGTTTTATATTGCCTAATTGACCATGGGTATATTTTTTGGTAAGATAATTATAAAATACAATGTAATTCCTGTCCCCTGCTGGATATCTAGTCTCCCCCAAGCATACATGTACTTCCTATTCTTTATATTTAAAGGGGAATCCAAGCCAAATAAAAACTTGTTTTTATAAGAAAAAGAAAAATCAGACAAGTTGATAGGTGAATATTTTAACAATATTGGACAAACAACAAGAAAGTTATGAATCTTTAAAAGTTGTAAATATTCGTAATCACTATACTCATGGAGACTTCAAATTGGCCGCATATGGGATGTCATAGTGATGTAAGGCAAGGACTACTCTTCCATGTACTCCAATACATATTATGGCTAAGATGTAATTTTTCCCAAAAGTTTTACTTCAAATTATATTTTTCTTTCATGAGGACATTAAACAAAATTACTACCTGTGTTATATTTAGATTACTGCCCCAGGGGAATGGATACTTAGGAGAAAACCACAAATCCCTGATAATAAAGTACATGGCCTATGGCCTTGTCATAATTTACTTACACAGTTGCCAATTTGAAATGTATATACTATTAGTGATCTCAATTTTAAAGCAGCTATTACTTTCTTATTGCTTGTTTGATTTCTTTCAAACTTTCACCATTCTGTTTAATTTATTTTTTCTCCTTCCCAACAACATTTTATGGCCAAGGCTGGATTCCCCTTTAATGATTGAAATCAATTTTGTCAGGGGATGTTTTTTTTTATCATTACAGAGGCCCATTTATGGCAAGCCATTTGCCCCATAAAGGCGATAAACTGAGTTTATCGCCTTTATGGGACAAATGGCTTTCCATACCCATTGCAGAAAGTGCTGCAATCAAATGCCACTCCAAAAATCAAATGCAACTTGATTTTCAACCAATGAAACACATTAAAGGGGAATCCAACCCAAACTAATACTTATTTTTAGAAGCAGCCCTAACTTTCTTATTGCTTGTCTGATTTTCTTTCAAACTTTCATCATTCTGTTTCATTTATTTTTATCTTTTCCAACACAACATTTTATGACCAAGGCTGGATTTCCCTTTAACACACGTAATAGGACTTGCATTTGATATTTTTAGTTGCGTTTAATCTCAAGTCTTTCTAGAATGGGCCCTTGAAGCTTGGATCTTTCTACAGTATTGGCTGTCTTATTTAGAAGATTTTTGACTCATTCTAACCATTTCTCATTCTAGGATTCAATCAGAACAACTAGAGGCAATCTTCAAGCTGGTGCAGAACCAACAAGACACATTTGGGATCGGATCATTAGAGGATATTGAGGATCAATTCAAACTTTATGCATAGCACATACCTACCTTATCAACAGAGCTGCTACCGGTGAACAGCCTGCATAGCTCATGCCACATCATTCTACCGGGTTGTTGTCAGACAAAATTTTGTGACCAATCATTAACATAAGAAGTTGTGAGTTTTCAGGTACGTTGTAAGTACCCGTACTCTGAATATGAAGCAATAGAAACGGATCAGTTATTACTGGTTATACAGGTATGGTCTGGTGGTAGGTTTGTTTTACAAGATTCCAATAAGGTAAGAAAGTAACAAACTTTGTGTGCTGTAACCTGATGGACCCTACTAAACATGCCAATTTAAATTGAACCCCCCAAAATGTGCTAACCAACCCTGACTTTTGTAAATGATTTCTACCTATCATGTCTTTTTTTATACAAAAAGGTTAGAACTGAAGAATGACGTAATAAAGCAGTGGGCATTCTTGGCTGGTTGATTGATCAATGCTTGCGCATGGCTCTAGGGATATATGGTTTGCCCATGTTTGCCAATTACATCCTCAAAATTATTTTCTGTGAAATTGAACAAATTGAAATTTTTGTGATACAGTTTTCAAGGAGATGGCTGCATAAAGATATTTATTTCATGAAAAATTGGGCAAATAAGGTTCCAGCTCTTTCAAGCCAGTGTGCTTCACAGAATTCGGTTTGATATGTTCGCATAGGAATTTCTTGCAAACACAAGTTTGTTGCAACAGGCCCATGACCTGAAAGAAGACTCAAGAAATAGCATGAATTCACAGACAATTGTACTTGTCATAAGTAGGACTGCTATTAAATATTTATGGTGGTAGTACATTGCCTCTCATTTAGTAATATTGTGGTCATATTATGCCATAAGGTACACCAACCCCAAATCATTGCACATTCGAAATGAAGGTTTTAATTGAACCAATACTGAATAGCACAGTTACCCCGGGTTTCGTATGATGTGTATTCAGGAACCCAAGCCCGTTTCGAAGATGGTGTATAATTTTTGTTTATTGTTGAGTTTTGTGTGAAGTTGATTCTTGTGTCACTGACATGTGTAATGTATGTACTGTACATCACCACTGATCATTCAATACCGTAGTGATATTTATACTGTGGATTTACCATGTATCTTTCATGACCCTGCCCCGGGACCTGTTTCATACAGACTTGTTTAGGATAACAAATGCACTATCAGCCAATCAAATCAGACGATTTCACTAGCTTTGAACTGTTATTGCAAATTTGTTATGATAACAAGTGCTTGTGAAATGGGCCCCTGTCCTTGTCCATGCCTTTCCTACATGTATGTGATCTATCAATGTGAATGATTGATGTGTGATGCATGGATACGATAGCAGCAATATTAATAGTTCATTCTCTGAAGGCAAAAAAAAAAACGTTTTCAATGTGCTGTGATATGTCAGTGTAAAAAGAAAGAGGAAAATCATTTGCCGGGTCAGATTTTTAGATTTGTATGATTGATAGACATACATGTACACTGTACTGTAACATATGGTTATTAAACTGTTAATTGAAGGAACCTACTAACAGTTAATGAATGTAAAATTTTGTGAAATGGCCCTTCTGCAGACGGATGCCAATATTCTACATCAAGCACTTTTCTCCGAGGAACAGTTAATAAATGTAAAAATTTGTGAAATGGCCCTTCTGCAGATGGATGCCCATATTCTACATCAAGCACTTTTCTCTATGGAAAAATAAATGTACAGTAAAGGTGGGCTTTATAAAATTAGAAATATCACTGAAGGTGATTAATATCCCCACTGTACGCCATTACCATGGCAACAGTTTCCAACGCATTGAAAAAATATATCTTGCCTATTATTACCCCAATACCAATTTGTGAGCTATTAAATATCATGAGAATTGGTTAAAAACAGATGAAGTAGTTCCGAATGCAAGATATTTGCCTAATTTTTTGACATATAAGGGGTTGTTACCATGGCAACTCGATTTCCGACTCACATGAAATATGAATCTCAGATATCTTTACCCCGAAACCAATGCATGAGCCAAATTTCATGAGAATTTGTTGAAAATTAATCAAGTAATTCAAACCGCAAGATTTTCATCATATGATAGGCTATGTTGTTACCATGGCAATATGATTTCTGACACACATTATATATGTGTCTTGCATATCTTTACCTCAAGACCAATGTGTGTGCCAAATTTAATGAGAATTGGTTATAAACTGAGGAAGTAGTTTGAACTGAAGGATTTTTACCTTATTTTTGCCATAATATACCGATACCATGGCAACACAATTTCCGACACATGCAAAAAATGTATCTCGCACATCTTTACCTCAACACCAATATGTGTGCCAAGTTTCATGAGAATTGGTTAAAAACTGAGGAAGTAGTTCGATGCGCAAGGTTTGCAACAGAGCAACCACCCGACCGTACACTGATTCCTGCATGCACCCCCTTCAAACTTCTTTTGGCGGGGGTATAAACATAGAGGCCTATATTCTGAACTCAGGTTTAAATAAAACCCTGGTTTAAAGTTGTGGTTTAACTATGGAGAGCCAATTGGGGCACAAATCCCTAAAAGTATACATTCAATTTATTAACTCATTTGACACTCAAATCGTTCATAATTGTCTGGGAATGATAACTGAAGTATTTTTATTCATTATGAAAGCAACGGGAAACAAAATAGTAAACATAAGAGTTATAAAGTATAAACATAATTTTTGGCTCCCCATAATTTTAGCACAGAGTTGGACCGTGGTCTAAGTTAAACCTGACTTCAGAATACGGGCCAGAGATTCCTGGGTAATGCTGTCCATGATTTACAAAAAAAATTATGAATTAGAAATAGATGCTTAAACTGTGTGATGTCATAACAATATGTGATTGTATTCCCATGAATTCACCCACATTCATAGCACAGAGAGAATTGTTTTGAACTTGAGATATTTGTTCATAATCTTGATCTGAAGAGTTCATTTCAACCTTATGTAAAAAAAAAATGATTGATGTCCCAATTTTGAGTCTTGCATATCGCCAAGCTTTAGGAATTTTTTTTTTTTACAATAATTAAGTTGTGATAATTTTAAAAGATTTTTTCCTAATGATGTTGTTATTTCATTGGTGTATGAATGAGAAGTATTATGGCCATGATTACTCTCACTCTGCTGGCATACATGTATTGCGGTCCATGCGGTGGCACGACATTTGCTCCAGCGACAATTGCTCTTTGCTTTATTTCGTCTAAGATATAGGGTTAGGGTTGCAATAGGGTTTTATGTTAGGGTTAGGATAGGGTATAGCGTTAAATCCAGGGTTGAAGTTGGTCATTCCATTTGTGAGTGGAACTTCAAGCGGAGCAATTGTCGCCGGATCAAATGTCATGGAACCGTCCGTACAGTATATCTATGAATAGCACTTATGTGCACACACAAAATATGATTCACCCAGCTCTGGGGCTTTTACAAATGGTCATGGAGCTACTCAAGACCATTCAGACTGCTTTAACAATTGTGCACATCACGACCAAATGGCTACAAACAGGTTTACAACTGTTTGCGAAAGCCCATTTTTATAGAATTTTGTATCGTGAGAACCTCCCTCCCTCCCCCCCCCAAAAAAAAAAACCCATACTTTTTTAACTAATAAGTGTACTCGGCAAGTATTCAATAATATCAGTATCGGCTCTTAATTTTAACCTTTTTAAATTTTTATAATTGAGTTCAAGTATGGAAACCATACATGTATGGAATTTGACAGTTCTCTTGTGATTCAGTACTAGTACCCCACTGCATTTGCAAATTTATTGTGTTTCATTTTTTGATGGTAGTAATGAATACTAGTGTGTGCTTCGCTGTCAATATTTTTTGTTCACAGAATGACATATTTTCATTCTTCATGTCTATTTTATAAGAGTTGTGTGTTAAATTGTGTTCTTAACATGTTTAGATTCTTTCGAGTTGTATTTTGATAGATGCATATATTTCAACATTTTGGCCTTTTATGCAAAGTGTAAAGCCAGGAGAATAATAAGTTAATGGTTCAGGTTGATGTAAATAGAAAAGGATTATTTATCATTAATGTTATTAAGATGCTAATGAAACAACAACTAGAATATTGTTGTTCAATTGTGATCAAATGAATTAGGAGGAAATAAGTATTGAGGAGATGTGACCAAAATAAGTGTCAATTCGGAAATATCTAAGGTAAACCTTGAGTGGGGTGTATTTATATTTTATGACCCCCCCCCCACTCCTTGATAGACAGTGCAATCTATGAATCAATTTTTGTATGCTATGCTGATAAAACATCACCTTGCTCATGCCTTTTCTGTTTGGACCAGTTAATGCAAATCTTCTCTACAACTCTTATTTATATTCAGACCGCCTCGATCTCCAGAATACCTGTTAAATTATAAGAACTTTTTCAGACCACAAAATACCTGATTATAGTATTTGCATTCACACCGACCCAAAGTTAACCCTTTCGGGGTAAGTTACTGAAGTTACGAATATTATAAGTAATTTGCTCTCACATTGGCAAAAAAGGCTATTTTCTCTGATAGGGGTTGATCAGGACAAATTCCCAGATCAGAGAATACCTGGAACTGACAAACTTCGAGGCAGTCTGAATACGCCTTTTAGGAATCTCCATCTTGGTATATTAGATTTAAGTATGTTCATTGTGTTTTTTTTTATGTGAAAGTTATTTATTTTCCTTCATTTTTTTTCCTGTTGGGTGTTTCACAAAGAGTTAAAGGGGAGGTTCACTCTGAAAAAATGTTTATATGGAATAATATATCTGTAAAGCGCTTAGACACGTCGTTCCGATGTATTAAGCGCTATATAAAAAACGGATTATTATTATTAAAATAGTAGAAAAAATAATACAAAAATATTGTTGCAGTTTTGAGGAAAATCCATCAAATTGATATTACAATTTTAGTTTTTTTTTATTTGTGACTTCATATGAGAGCAGCTTCCCCATACATCCTGCAGTAAAAAAAAGTCAATGAAATGCCATTTTCTCACATAACTAAAAACAGTTTTATTGTACCATAAGTATATCAACAGGCAAATTATTCCACTGCCGGTCCTGAAAGATAAAAAATATATAGTCATAATGAAACTTTGAAATTTATCCAATATATATACATGTACATATCATGGGGCAGCTGCTCATATATGACCTCACATATCAAAAACTTTTAAATGTTAATACTCTTAGATGAATTTCTCCTCAAACTTTCATTGATATTTTTAATTACTTTTTTATTGTATTTTTACAAGAAACTTTTCTTTGCGGTGAACTTCCCCTTTAGGTGTGACTTCGAGTCGTGCTTAAGCCGATACATGCACGATATGTGACACGAAATCTTACTGATTAATATGCAAAAAGCTTGCATCCTCTCAGCATGATTTGACCAATGTGGTGATGCCTTTTACACTGTACGCAGCGGGAAAATTAAGTGTGACTCTTGGTCAGACTTAGTTATTTGTGAAACAGCCCCCTGATTTATTTATTTAAGGTGAAGCATCAATGCTCTGTCAGTAACAGTTATCTACATTCCCTTCAGTGTTTACCTATGAGTGTAGTCTGTTTGGAAAATGAGAACATTTTGTATTGCAATTTGGATGTAAATAGATAATTGATGTTATTTATCATAGTTTAGCACAAATGCTATTTATTGGATAGGATTTTTTTTTTCTAATTGAAGAGATGAATGTGAGTTACCAATGTTCTTGCCCTTTTAGTGTGGATGTTTATGGTGCATTAAAACTTTACATATTCTTGATACAGAAAACTTCCCACAGTGTCATTGTGAAATTAATTATGAGTGCATTATGTATCTTTTTTTTTTTTTTAAACATATCCTGGGGAGCGTTTCATAATTATCTTTCATTGTTTCTATCATGGCCCTTGGAAGCGGGGGTGCTTTGTGTATTATTCTCTATAGGTAGCACCCCCAGGTATTCTGGAACCTGTAAAAATTGGAAAATGTAACCAAAATGACCTTCATTTTGTAGTGAACCCCCCCCCCCCCCCTTTTTTTTATTTTTATTTTTTTCAAATTTATCATTTTTCGGGACCAACTTGACTTCCGTCTTTTAATAGTGAAAAACCTTTTTTTTGGGCTTTCAAATTTACATCAGCACCCCCACTAAAAATTGTTCTCAGGGCCTCGTGTTTCATGGACAAGTTTTCAGATCTGACAACTTTCCTTGATTTTAATTGGCCGAGAAACACTGTTACTATGGTAACTGTCGGATAAAATAGGACTTGTCAGTTTATGTCTGACCATTCCTTTCATGAAATGCCCCCCATAGGCAGATCCAGGGCCCCCCTGTTGGAGCAACAACAAAAAAGAGGAAAGAAAGAAAAAGAAGGGAAAAGAGGAGGAAAAAAAAGGAGGAAGACGAGTGAATAAAGTAAGGTGAAGGGAAGACTGAAAAGTATACGAAATTTTCGCTCGCGTTTCTCGCTTGCATTGGCTGTTCAACGAGATCCATATCTTGCTCAATAGGCAGATATGGAGCTTAAAACACGAAGTTTTTATGTCAATATACAACACATATTTCAGTTCGGACATCGAGTCTTCATTATTTTGTTTGATTTACAAATATTTTTTTTTTATTGCTCTTTGAAATGTCCGTTTTATGGTCTAAATATCAACATTTTTTTAGCTCGCTCTGGGCGCTCGCATTATTTGGTTTGTCTTCATGTATTCCATAAAATTCTCAAAATACCCCTTTTCAGGTCTGATTGTCAAAACGTGTCATTTTGAATGTTTGCTCTCTTTTCATAGCCCTCGCATCAATTGTTAAAAATATATTAACCCATGCGTCCTATTCATAATTAAATAAATGGTTGAAATGTTTAGTATTCAGGCATTAATGTCAACAAATTTCGCGCTCTCATTCGGCTTATTATTCGATTAATAGATAAGATAATATAATTTTCATGAATTCCTAATAACTAAATTGTCCCCTATTTTCAGAATGGAATATCTACAAATATAGGAAGAGGAATAGGAAGTTAGTCATCATCATATGATGACAAAATGACCTTAGAATGTCCCGGTTCTAAGTCAAAAATCAAAAAATATATATCAGCTCGCGCTTCGCGCTGGCATCATCTATTAAGTGCGATTTCCCTACACATTGCTTGAAATAGTGTTCTTTTTTTTAATTCGATTATCAAATAATTTCATCTCGCGCTTCGCGCTTGCAATATTGATTTTCATGATAAAAAATGTATTGATGTCCAAATCTAAACTACGCGCACGCATGTTTATTGAGTGCAGCTTGTTCTTAGTGTATTTAAAACGTGCTTTAATCATCCAGTTTCAGATCAGAATATCAAAGGGGGACATATCGGAGGGGGACATCAAATAGACCCGGAACTGAGTGGGTGCCGAAATGGTCTTGAAATGGTGGTTGATCTCAATCTTGGGGGTGCCAAAGTGCCAAAATTTTGAAAGGGGTGCAAATTTCGAGCTTTCATTGCATTTTTGTTACGTGGGTATTAAAGGGATGGTCCGGGCTGAAAATATTTATCTCTAAATAAATAGAGTAAAATTAACAAAGCAAAATGCTGAAAATTTCATCAAAATCGGATAACATATAACGAAGTTATTGAATTTTAAATGTTATCAATATTTTGTGAAAACATTATATGCATATCGTCATGAATATTCATTATGTGGGCTGATGATGTCACATCCCCACTTTCCTTTTTCTTATGTTATTACATGAAATAATAAATATTCCCCATTCATACATGTGTAAATGATGTGTCTCTATTATGATGAAATAAGTTGCGGCAATAAATAACTAATGCACCTAATCAGTTGTCAATCCAATTAGTCAGGGGCCTTAGCAAAATTTTGGGGACAGAATTTACAAAAGCGCCATTTTTTGCATGTGAGTCCCTGGTATCAAGAGCATTAATTCTAGATAGGGTGCCCCGAAATCGGTGAAGGGCACCCTATTTTAAAATGCTAATTTATGCAAATTTTATGCAAAAAAAAAATCATAATTCACCATTTCTCACTAAAAATAATTTTCAAATGCCCAATTTTTGTGTATTTGGGTATTATTTTACTAAATATTCAACTGCAGGTCGATTTTTATAAAATTGGTGAGTATGAATCAATTCTTAAGGTTAATTTATGCAAATTATATGTAAAAACACATATTTTATCATATCTCGACATATAGAATTGTCAAAATCACAATT
The DNA here is from genome assembly GCF_037042905.1 of Lytechinus pictus. Taxonomy (NCBI): domain Eukaryota; kingdom Metazoa; phylum Echinodermata; class Echinoidea; order Temnopleuroida; family Toxopneustidae; genus Lytechinus; species Lytechinus pictus. The sequence goes on along the minus strand of NC_087254.1, from coordinate 14,401,415 downwards.
ATTTTTCCACATGTGTTACTGGTACCAAAAGCATTAATTCCTGAGAGGATGCCTCGATATCTATGACTTGAATCCAATTTCATAGTGCTAATTTATGCAAAATCACACTATTCACCGTAAATTACTGTATATGTATAGTACAGACCTAAACTTTTCTAGAAGCCTTTTTTTTTTTGGGGGGGGGGGTATTTGAGATTTATTTTGATGGGGCATCAAATCTAGATTGATTCTGTACAGTTCCCTAATAAGAATCAATTTTCAATGTTAATTAATGCAAATTTATGCAAAATGTCTGCAAATATGTGTAAAACACATCAACTATCATCTTTCGAGGTTTAAAACCGAGGGACGAGCACAACACTGCATATGAGACACTGCACAATTCATTCATTATGGTGACTTTCCATGCGACCAGAGGAGGGTATCAAGAAACTGATCCACAGTGTGCTGCACTCAACCCAGGTGAGGTAAATGGGTACCGGTAGGAAGTAATTCCTTAAAAAGCTGTGTGCGCTATGAACGCATATATAGCTTAGCCGGGTAATATAGGAGCGCCTTGAGCACCTAACAAGGTGGATTTGTGCGCAATATAAATACCCTATATTATTATTATTATTATTATCATGTTTAAATTGCAAATTTATGCAAATTATAAATCCTGTGCATACCGGCCCCTTTCACAATTAAAAAAACCCAAATTGTATGGAAAACATAAACCAGTATTTCATCTTTTTTCAGATTTCTTTCCCAAGTAGAGTTTTCCCCTGTCAGAAAGAGGAGGGTATATGGATGGGTCTCATGTCAGAAAAAGCTGTCCATGTCTGCCCCTCTGACAACTATGCACATTTTTTTAGAACAGTGACACATCAGATTTGAGCAAAGAGACCTGATCATTCTTCTTTTTCTGTCGTCCCTTTGTTGACGGTGACCTGAATAATTTCAGTGATTTTTCTTAATTGGCTTATGAATTGATCTCTATCACTAAAACTAGGGTAACACCAAAACCAAATTCTCCCAATCAATTTCAGACCGAATCAGAGTCGAATCGGTATGGAATAGGTCCCGAATCAGAGCTTATTGACTTCCCAAAATAATTGTCCAAATGCCTCCCCAAATTTAACCGAATTCCATCCGAATACATCCCGAATGTGGCTCGAATAGAATTTGTCGTGGCCACATTCGGGAGTATTTTGGAGGATATTCGGCTGGTTTTAAACATTTCAAGACAAGCAGAATCCATCCACGAGTGTTCCCGAATGTTCTCGTATATGGGGATCGAGGGAGAACAGAATAGTCCCGGATCCTTCCAAATTGATTCAGGGAGCTCCCCGAATCGGAGACGAATAAGTACCGAACCAAGGCCATTTTGGGCAGAATTGGCCCGAATTTGTTCGGGAGAATTTGGTTTTGGTGTAACCCTTGCTTAAAGCTAGGGTTAGAACGGAACCGAATCAGCTGCGAATCAATCCATATACACGTATTCGGGTGGTCTCAGGAATATTCTCTATTGCCTTCGTAAAGCCCCCATCACACTTATTCGGAATCAGCAGGAATCAAGCAGACGCTGGAAAGAAAAATATTCAAAAAATCTAGAAATTTTTGGGAGGAACTTATGAATTCACCAAACTGGAGTTGAAATTCAGTAAATTGACCAGGTGTATCATCATACACTAGTCAAAATGAACCGCAATGGAGTCATATTGATAATTCGTGCTACGTTCTTGGACATTCTTGGGGCATTCTAAATATCCTGATGACTGCATTCGAAATATTTTTGTCATTTCTTTTGGCCGTCCCGAAGGTTTTGGTCATGTTCAAAACATTCGAGGGATATTTTCGAACGGTGTTCGAAGTAGATTTAAAGGACCAACTGGTGGTCAAACAATAGTCCTTTCATTCAGGCCAATTCTGCTTGATTCGGAATAAGTGTGATGGGGGCTTGAATGCGAGAAAATTTGAGAACATTCGCTGAGGAATTCAGCTCATTTTGAAATGTTCAAAACCAGCCGAATACCTCAAAAATACTCCCGAATGTGGCTACGACAAATTCCATTCGGGTCACATTCGGGATGTATTCCGAGGGAATTCGGTCGGATTTTGGGAGGCATTTGGGGTATTCTGGGAAGATTAAGACCTATTCGTATCAGTCGTAGAGTAAAGGTCCGACTCTTGCCTTCCCATGTCGTACGAATCATTACTCGAATACAAAGAAGAATATCGACGAGTGAGACGAATTGGCCAGAAAATAGAAAAATGGCATCCGAATAGCTGCCGAATCGGTAGATTATAGCCCATTTCGAAAGAATCTGGCGTATTTTCTGGAAATTCAGTTCGGTGGCGTACTTGGCGAATTCGGGCATAATCGTTCCGATTCGGGTCGTTATTCAGGTCGTCATTTGGCGATAATCGGAGGATTCGGGCTAAATTCGGCTCGATTCGGCCACCTTTGGCTTGATTGTTGCCACTGTTCGGGTTGGCATACGGCTTTATGGGACAGTCAATATTGATTCGGGTAAATTCTTGGGGATTCTGCTCTGATAAGAGACGTATTCCAGACCTAATCGTCTCTAATTCAGTGAGCACCCCGAATCAGATACTAATAGGTTGCGCATCCACCGAATTCATCCAAATCAGGCCATATTCGGGTAGAATCAGTCCAAATTTATGAGGGAGAATTCGGTTCTCATGTAACCCTGGTTGAAGTATAGTCTCGATCAGACTCGTTGCTTACTGCTTGAATTATATCTTGGTCTACAATCCCTCCTCACAGTGAAGCTGCATATTTTGATATTTACTGAAAATCATTACTTTACATCCCAACAAATTAATTACAATATAGGATAGGTCTCTAACCGAAAGGAGATAGTAATAATGTACAGATTTATGGAATATGCCTATGTATACATTTCCCATGATGTGATTATTTCACAACTTGAAATAGATTTTTGGACACCATTTTGTTTCCCAAACGACTGAAAATTTGCTTAACTGTGATCCATCATACTTTATAGCTATTGAGAAAATCAGACTTTAACTGACACTAGTACATGGCTATATACCTCCGTATACATAGCCTTTGGTGTGGGGTGTCTCCAAAGTTTTGAATTTTCCTGTCAATAAATTGCTCGCCCCCCCCCCCCCCCTCCTCGCTCCGACCGGATTTACGCCAGTGTGTAGGGAGTGAGAATGGGGGACAGGATTTAAAATGGACACCCGTTCGAAGAGGGTTCTGTTTCACTTAAGATGAATTTGCATCAAATTTGCTTCAATGACCATCAGCACTTATTATTTATGCAGAATTATTTCCATTAGCAGAAATAATTAGCATATCATAATTAGCAAAATAGCATATGTTTTTAAATGAATTTGTTATCAATAGCATACATATTTTTTGGGAAAGATGCAGGTTTTCTTCAAAATTTCGGCCTCTTTTCACTTTAATATTTGCTTAGTCATTGGAATACAGCTTCATACATAAATTATTGTTAATTTACATAATATAACACGCTTTTGCATGGAAACAGGATTTTCAATAGCATGTTTTGCTTGTAAAATTGAAGCTTTGAGCTGATAGAGGTACTTCTAAAGTTTGGCCCCTTTTCCACTATTAATACCCATTGGAATGGGACTAATTTATACATATGAAATAATTGCTCATTTACATGAATTAGCATATTTTGCTTGAAGACGGGATTTTCAATAGCACGTTTGATAGGAAAAATCAAAGCTATCGATCTGATAGAGATCTTTAAGTTTGGTTTCTTTTTATTCCTTTTTAATAATTTTTACTATTCATGCACAAATTAACTGCTAATTTACATAAATTAACATATTTTTGCATGAAGACAAAATTTTCAATATGTTCGGTGGGAAAAATTAAAGCTATTGACCTGATAGAGACTTTCCTAAAGTTTGGTATTTTTTATTAACTTTTATTAATTAATTTCTATTGGCATATGGCTTCATGCATAAATTACTGCTAATTTACATAAATTAGCATATTTTTGCATGAAGATGCAATTTTCAACACCATGTTCTGTGGGAAAAATTAAAGCTGTTGACCCGATAGAGACTTTCCTAAAGTTTGGTATCTTTTTTATTAACTTTTATTAATTAATTCCTATTGGCAATTGGCTTTATGCATGAATTACTGCTAATTTACATAAATTAGCATATTTTTGCATGAAGATGCAATTTTCAACACCATGTTCTGTGAGAAAAAATGAAGCTATTGACCTAATAGTGACAGTTTGGTGCTTTTGTAAACTCTGTCCCCAAAACTTCAAATTATGGGCCTAAGGCCCCTAATTGTTTTAGTTCTTGGTGGAAAATTTTTGAATAAACCTAATTTCATATAATAAAATACAAAAGAACAAGTGGGGATATTTCATAAAGACATGCCAAGAACTGTTTAACCGGAATAATGAAAATCTTTAAAATTCAATAACTTCGTTATGTGTTATCCGATTTTGATCAAATTTTTAGCATATTGCTTTGTGAATTTTACTCTATTTATTGAGATATACATTAAATATCTCCAGCCTGGACCACCCCTTTATTATGTTTATGATTACAAAAAAGCAGAAAAGAGCGAACAAATATGTTTATTTTTCAGGTCTGGATATTAAAAAAAGCTGGTGCTTCTTGCTTGCATTGGTTTTTCCTTAAAGTGAAACACCTAATCCTGCCCCCTCCCCCCCCAAAAAATATAAATAAGCTCACCTGATAAAGCCAGTAGCCTGACGGACCACGCAATTAATTACTTTTTCTTCCTCTTCTATTTCTTCTTCCCATTTCTCCTCCCAATTGGGAGGCATGGTCTTACGCAGTGGGTTGGTGGGGGGGGGGGGGGTGGCCGGGAAGTGGGGGCATTGACCCCCCGACCTCCACGGCAGAAATGTTGATACTTTCTTTTAGTGTTTTCCTTTTTACTGAAATATCACCAAAAATGTGCATGTGGACGATATCCTTTAATATTACTAAAGTGCATGCCCCCGTACTGGTTTTCATTTAAGATTAAGACAGTATGGTTCTTTTGTAAGAGCTTAAGTTACTCTCTTTTTCATAAATGATAAATTTCCATAAAATTTGAAGATGCATGGAGGCACTGGCGGATCCAGGGGGTGGGGGGGGGGGAGGCACATCCGGCCCGTACCTCCCCTTTTGAGAGGCACAATTAAAATTTGTAATGTAAAAATGCCGTTAAAACAAAACTGTGCCCCCTCCCCTTAAAAGTGAAGACCTTTTTTTTACTTGTCAACAGGATGACCATAAATTTCACAAAATGAAATACGGGACAATCGACAAACAAAAATAAGCAAAGAAGACTACACAGTGTAAGACTTGTGAAAAAATATAAAGTATTGGAAGGGAGGGTGAACGAAAGAATGAAGGAGAGAAAGAAAAGAGATGAATTGAGAAGAAAGAAAGAAAGAAAAAATGAAAGGGAAAAAATAAATAAAAGAAAGTTAGAATGAGAGAGAGAAAAAAGGGTTTCCGTCATTCTTTGAAATGAATATGGGAAGATGAAGAAATGTGTGAAAGACAAAAAGGAGAGAAAGGAAAAAAGAAAGTAAGAAAAAAGGAGGAGGAAAGAAAGAATGAAGGAAAGAAAAATGTTTCCTTCATTCTTTGAAAGAAAGAAAGAAACAAACAAACAAAGAAAGAAAGAAGAAAAACAGGAAAGGAGGAAGAAAGGAAGGGAAAGAAAGAATAAGGGAAAAAATAAGAAGGAAAAAACAAAAAGAACGAAAGAAAGGAGGGGAGGGAGGGAGGGCAGAGTGAACGGAGGAGAGAATGAAAAAAGACAAAATAATGGAAGGAAAGAAAAAACGAAAAGAAAAGGGAGAGGAAGGGAGCTAGAAGGAAGCAAAAAAAAGTTTAAGGAAAGAAAGAATGAAGGAAATAAAAGAAGGAAAGTAAGAGAAAGAAGGAAAGAAAGAAAAATGAACACAGAGAGAAAGGTTCAGGAAAGAAAGATAGGAAATAAAGATAGATGGAACAAAAAAGGGGCGAGAAGGAAGTAGAAGGATGAAGAAAGAAGGATAGAAAAGAAAGAAAGAGGAAAAAAGTTCAAACTTCAAGCAAACAAAAACAATCCAGTCATCTAACAAAAATCATAATGATATTTGGTGTTTAAAAAAAATATATATATATATTTTAAAAATGAATAAAATTTCAAAGTGAAACATTGTCAACTTAAAAATTAGATGAAACATCGCGGCATCATACAGAACAAGACTTAAAACGAAAGCTGAACTAGTAATGGAAACTCCATAACTTGTTCCTCCGATTACATCTCCAAATCAGTAATCTGAGAATCCATAATATCATTCAAATTTCCCGCCGATTTTGTGATTATTTTGGTGGAAAAGCTGTTTATCATATTATTGTTTGCACCAATGAAAATTTTTATTTTGTTTTATGTATTTTCATTTATCGTTTCAATTTTCAACACAAATTAGAAATTCACTGAATTTCAAATTAATTACTAAAACAACATCGCTGAGAATCACAATTGGGTATATCGAAACAATTTTATTCATCATTTGGGAGTACTCAAATGAGGAGTTAAACAACGTATTATTAATAAAAGAAATAAGAGAAGAGACCAGCAAATAAGCAAATATAGGATAAATTTGGATTTCTATTTATGCTTGTTATAATGTTTATACCGCAAGAGGGCCCAAAAGACGAGGGTTTTGACGCGATCGATCTCAAATGCGGGAAGATTTGATTAAAATTTGGCTGTCCAAGGAATTGTCATGGGGCAGATACAGTCACTTATGGAACTCTTGCGTATCCATCTGACATGGCAGCGATGGAATCTCTACTTGGGTCTCGGGACGACGGAAATATTGTAAGTTTTTCTGATTTAATGTAGCTGTGCTCTAGCTAGACTCGCGCAGGCATGGCATTTTTTTACCGCTTTAATATTGGTACCTGGTCCCAGTCCCACACATAATGATTTTTGCTGTGCTATATCCGTCCGTGGCCGTAGGCGTAGGCGTAGGCTTTTTAGGCGCTAGTGTAGTTTCGCACCTCCCCGTTTAATGGTTTTCAAACATGTACAATCTCACCCTAAATAATGCACAACCTAGAATACTTGCATCTGAGCCTCCAAAGTCCAGTAGAAGTTGAATATTTGCCGTTTTGACACTTTTTTTTACAAAGTTTTACACCTATTTCGGAATCACTCGGTCGCTTGAAGCTCAGCGCTGCATGCACAGTACATACAACTTACATTTACAAGCAGTCGGTACGCGTACAGTACGTACCACCTAGTGAAGTGCAAGAAGAGCGAGTTTTTCTATGGTATCTTCAAAAAGATTTTTTCCCCTCTTTCAGCTTGCACCAAGGCTCTACATTATTATTTCTTATTTCATCGCTAAATCTATGTGTATTCACATTTTTCACATTTCTTATTTCATTCAAAAAATCACACACACGCACACCCCACACACATACCTTCACACAACAAACATCAACCACTCTGCACAACCACTACCGTAATACTTGGTGCAAGCTGAAAGAGGGGAAAAAATCTTTTTGAAGATACCATAGAAAAACTCGCTCTTCTTGCACTTCACTAGGTGGTACGTACTGTACGCGTACCGACTGCTTATGTGCAGCGCTGAGCTTGATCAAGCGACCGAGTGATTCCGAAATAGGTGTAAAACTTTGTAAAAAAGTGTCAAAACGGCAAATATTCAACTTCTACTGGACTTTGGAGGCTCAGATGCAAGTATTTTAGGTTGTGAATTATTTAGGGTGAGATTGTACATGTTTGAAAACCATTAAAGTTTAAACGGGGAGGTGCGAAACTACACTAGCGCCGCTTTTTAATTTAATCATTTCTCAGATAGGAAGACGCTAAAGGTAAATCTGCATTTTGAAAATATTACACCTAGCCTAGGTAGATCTCAAAAAATTAAAAAGAAAGAAGGAAGGATGGAGGGATAGGAAGAAACTAGAATAGAAAGGAAATAAAATTAAAGTCAAGAAAGACGGAAGGGAGGGCCCGGGCCGGGGGGGGGGGGGCACTCGGTATATATGCATAGTGGGTATGTGTTGCGGAGGGGATCCCCATTTTTACACTCAAATTTCCGTTCCAAGCCTCAAGGCATATCATTTTTTTCTTATCGAGAAAAAAAAGAAATAAATCCGCTCCAACAACTGAACAAGGCTTCGCATATTTTCCGTTACGCCGTTATGGTCGCATTGTTCTGCTAAGTGCTAGTGCTACAATGAGCTGCAATTTTGGTGAAAAGCGGCCGCAAAGCGCTGTCCGACCATCGCATCTGTGATAGCGCACCCGGCACCCGTGCCGCTGGGCTAGCTGCATGCACGTTCCATAGGGATGCATACGCACTCACACGCAGGGACCCGTTCCGAGGACCCCCGTTTTCACAAACATTTGTAGTTCCGAAGCCCGTTCCGAGACCCTCCTTTTTACAATAAGCCCGCTCCAAGGCCCCCGTTTTTTGTCTCGCCCGCGGCACATACCCACTACTTTTTTGGTCGAGTGCCCCCCCCCCAGGGGGAGGGCCGAGGGAAAGGAAACTGAAAAAAATGAGAAGAAAGATGGAAAGAAGGAAGAAAGAAGGAAGATATAACTATAAGTCGGCCAAGTATAAATGTTGATATTGGGCCAACGTTCAAATTTTGATGTCTTTCCAAGGGGCCAAGACGGCCTCGCCCCCTATTTTGGCAACCAAAAACAGTGTTCTTTTTTTAACTTGAGAGAAACGCTGAATTTTTAAAAAAAAGTACGATATCATACCCATCTTTACTTTACGGCCTCGTAACGACCGGCCCGATCCCCAGGCATAGGCCTACTCGCACCACATTATGTTGGTTCACATGTACGCAAACTACGCTACCGCAACAGCGCGCCCATCAATGAAAGACATTCTCCTGCACATGGGTTTCCTGCACTCCATCAACGACCGAGTAGCTCTGTATAGGATTACCTTATGCGCTCAAGAAGGCTGTAAGACAATATTAAACAAATGCTTAATATGTCCAGTTTTCAGGCCTTAATATCAACAAATTTTGCGCTGTCATTAGTATTAGATTGGTAAATGTGATGTATTGCTTTTAAATCCATACCAAATATATGAGTAGCACCCCTCACACTCATAGGCATGCTGCCCAACTTGATGATGTAACAATCACTCTCTTTGTCTACTGGAAACAAGGAAAGCCCAGAGTGGCTGTATCAATAAACCCTCACTCTTACTCTGCACATCTCCTGAGTCAGACGTCTTCTTTGTGCCTCTTATAGTTACAGACACGTGGCTGCCACCACTGTCTAATAAGTATATGAATACTTCACAGTAAATAATATATATCAGTTTCATGAATTCCTAGTAATGAAATTATCAATTTTTTCAGAACGTAATATCAACAAGTTTCATCTCGTGCTTAGGAAGAGGAATAGGAAGATAGTCATTATTTTCATAATGATGACACAATGTTAATAATCATTTTAATTGCCTGTAAGGCAATATACTTTTTTTACAAAACTAAAACACCCATAAAGATAGATTTCACCTTACAAAACCACTATCTTCATAAAGGCAACATTGCTTTGTTTAGATTTTGTATATTTTTATTTCACTTAGTTAAGGCATACATGATCACTTTCTTTGGTTTCCAGTTAGATCTTTCTTCCGTTTGCATATTTGGCTTCATCGATGCTCATGTGAACAATATTCAGATGGTTTCTATAGCAGTTACGGAAGAGAAATACGGAAATCCAAAAATTACTATTCATACCAAAAAGGGCATCGCTGATTTTTGCAGACATGGTTTGGCAATTGCAGTGTTTGCTTGGTGCTATATCTACACATTCTAGAGCAATTCCTTTTTACATAATTTGTATTCGATTGTGAAGTACATGTAGGCCGTATTTTTATGTAAATTAATATATATAAATCAGAAAGTTAAGACTTCTTATAAGAGCATTTTTGGAACATTGATGAATGTGGTGTGATTAATTTTGTATCATGATCTTGATTTTTTTTTTACTTATGATCCTCAGATCGAGGTATTTATGCACAATAACATATACATATATAAAAAAAAATTAAAGTTCAATTTCACAATGTAATAATTTTGGAATATCACGTTTTTCCATCGTAGGCTTGAAATCAACCCATAAAGAATTTGCATTATATTTTTTATCTTTGAATATGCCATTATGGTTTTTAATTTAAATTTGATAAATAAATTTAACAATAAGACAAAAATAGATTAAACATAACATATACCTTATAACTAACGTCTTTTCATCTTGAATACATAAAATACTAATCTTTTTATGATTCTCCAAAATAATCAAACACGTTTAACGTTACAATGCAGTAAGACATGAAATGAGGTCTCAACTTCCTCACAAATGTTACATGTGTTGTTATTTACTACACGCCTCTAAGATGAATATTAATTTCATTCGCTCCGAACATTGACTTCGTTTCGCCAATCCCCTCCCTCACAAATTCACAAACATCCCATCATTTTCATTTACATTGCCCACGATCACCCCCCCCCCCCATTATTCTCCTTTACACAAATTAATTTCAAATACTATCTTATTCTAAATCGTAATTGTTAAAGGAGAATGAAACCTTTGGAACAAGATAGCTTGCGTGAAAACAGAAAAGTCAAAGAAACAGATCAAAAAAAGTTTGAGAAAAATCAGACAAATAATGAGAAAGTTATGAGCATTTGATTATTGCGATCACTAATGCTATGGAGATACTCCCATTGGCAATGCAACAGAGATGTGTGATGTCACTTGTGAACAACTCTCCCCATTACTTTAGTATATATTTCACTTAAACTGCCTCTCATATCACATATATCAGTAGATCGTTTTTTCTTTCTGTAGGAGAGCATGTAAGAATACATCATGGATGAAGAGTTTGTATCACCAAAAGAAAAAGCAAAAAGAGAATTTTTTTGGGTATTTTATAGTCGATCAAAGGGAAAGTTGTTCACATGTGACATCACACATCCTTGTCGCATTGCCAATTGGCAGGCAAAGAGCAATAAAGAACAATAGAAATGAAAATACACTGTACGTATAACTCATATTAAAAAATGAGTCGTAATGTGATAAAAAGTATGAATGATATTAATAAAAATTATTACTTATGAAAATTATAATAGATTCAATGAATATCTGAAAATGAAAAAAAACATTCAAATTAAATTAGTTTTGGACCCCATCTAATTTTGGAAGACTCGGATCAAGGATTTTGGTGCCATGTGCGATTTGTATTCTGTGAGTCAAACTGTCAAAGAAATCCTGGGAAGAAATCGTGGACTAAATAATCGACAAGTTTATTTTAGGATCTGAAAAATACACATTTTTGGTGTAGATCTCGGCATGTTTTACAGTTGTCGGCCACGGTTGGCGGCTTTGCCCTGAAAATTTTCAGGGTTGTCGGCGCCCGCCCACCGTTGCGCATGCAAGCCTTGAAATAATCAGCTGCAGACCAGGGGCAATTTTTCAAAAAAAATTGCCCCCGGCTCACGGGCTTTTTACAGGAACCGGGGGCAATTAAAAAAATATATATATAACGGTGAACCACACCGGAAATTTGTTTATAGTAAGCGCAGCTCCTGCGATTTTTTAATTAGAACATGAATAACATGCTAAGTATTAGGCTTATTCAAACATTTAAGAAATCAGATTTAAATGTTTAAGTGTGTTTTGACACCCTCACTCCACATCCCCTTTACAACCACACACACATGGGCTGATTTATTTTTCATCTTTAATGAACAATGAACCCCCCCCCCAAAAAAAAAGAAAAAAAATCTAAATAAATGAATAAAATAAAAATATAAAAAAAAGAGAGAGAGATGGAGAAAGAGAGAATTCAGATCAAATAATAAATTTAGAAAAAAAAAAAAATTTTAAGGTTTTTTTTTTTCATGGTTAGAATCACGGGTGTGGGTGAATGTTTGTATGTGATTGTGACTGTGAGGTGCACTTGGATTGCATATAAATTATGTTAAAGAAATGAAGAAATGAAATCAATATCTAACTCAGTCTATTCAAATTCCAGCACATAGCCACAGGCTATACATGTATGTACATGTATTGTACGTTCATGTATCTTAAGTTTTTCACAAGTTATTTGAAAACGCAGATCTCCACAGAAAATGCCTTTCATTCTGGAAGAGTCTAAATTCGGTGAAAATGTATTCATTTATAACTTAAATATTCATCACAATGAAGAAATCATAAAGTTTTTTGACAGTTTTAAAAAATTAACATGAAATCTAAACTCTATCTGAAACGGAAAATCACCATCACTTATGCCATTACTGATAGAATTCTCACCCTGAGCTCTGGCAGAGAACATGAGCTCAAACTGGCTAGCTAACACCACACTCAAGTGCACGGCGTGCTCCTTTTTTTTTAGATGGAGCCTTGTTTGATGATTTATTGTCTGATATAGTCTGATATTTACCCCTCTCCAAGAAAGAAATTAAAAAGCTACAATTCACAACTATATTAAGCTAAGTAATTTTGGATTATTAAGGCTCCATTTTGACAAGCAAAGTTGGCGACTGTGAGGATAAAAGACCCGCACATCGTATGTGCTGTGAACAGGGATTTATCTCCTGTGCAATTCGAATTACTATATCGCAGAACTGATATCCCAACTGGAAATGTGTGCATTAGAAATTGCACATGGTGAAGTATGGAAAAACCGTTACTAGTCCGGGTTATAACTGAGCAAGGTGCCACTTGGAGAAGGAGAAATTTTCATATAGTGCCTCTAGACCATTTTTTTACGCTGAATATGAATATATGAGGTAAACAGGCTGTATCCTGAAAATTAACCTGTGAGGGCGCTTTTTTCAAAATGGCCGCCATATTTTCTGAGAATTTGAATTTTCGTACATAGATTTTGACATAAGCATTCAATTGCCATAAAAATTAGTGTCATATGAAAGCCAAATAAATTCTCTACAATTTGGTACTATTTATAGGGGATAAGTAGGTCATTTGGCTGAGATTTTAAGTAGAAAACTGCATTTTTTGTAATTTTTTTCCCAAAAATTAAAAATTTTACAAATACATGATTTTACATAATTCTACGAAAAATTAATCAATTACCTTGAAATGTTGCTGAAAACTTTATTGATATACTATTATCATGTGGATGAAATTTCAACTCTGTATCATTGTTTTTAGCAAATTTATAAGGTATCAAACTTGAATACTTCAATTTCAGAAATGTCACTTTTTGTATGCATTTCCATAGATTATTACGTATAACATGTATAATACATGTATGTATAATTAAAACTTAAATGCAATTATCTCCGCTAGTTAATCACTTGCAGAGTTAAGAGTAGGCTTTTTCTCTATCAGCTACATAAAACAAAATGTTGGCACATCGAAGCCTAACATTTTCAGGGGGTGGGAGTGTCGAAGTCCTCCCCCCCCCCCCCGTTGCTATATCATGTTGTTGTATATTGCTTATTTGTTAGAAAAATAACTGTTTTTTGGAGCACCCATTGAGGCAAAAGGCATTTCTGTTATACAGTACATCCACTTTAATTACTTTAAAACCAATTGGAGAGGAAAAGAGTAGGCTTTTTTCTACCAGCTACATCAAAATAAGTAGCACATCGAAGCCTACCCCTCTTGGGGGGGGGGGTGTGGAAGTCACCCCTCCCCCTTTTGCTTATTGCTAATTTATTTGGAAATTCGCCATTTTGGACCCAACATTGAGGCAAAAAAGCGTTTGTGCTTTATTATTTATTTTATTGATTTGAAAGAGTAGAGTTCGTTCTACCAGCTACATAAATAAGCGCAGCACATCGAACGCTAGCCCTCTCAGGTGCTGTCTAAGTCACCCCACCCCCCTCCTCTATATCATATATATTGCCTATTTATTGGCAATTTCACCATTTTGGATCACCCATTGACATGATTGAGGCATAAGGGCATTTCTACTATATATCATACAGCCAATTTTATTTTTTTGCTATTACTTGGAGAGAAAAGCATGGGCTTTGGTATATCAGCTACACATTATTAAGAAGCGCTTGCACATCGAAACCTAGCCCTCTCAGGGCCTGTCTTAGTCAGCCTCTCCCCCTGTTTATTATGTTTATTGCCTGTGTATTTGAAATTACACCATTTTAAATCACCCATTGAGGCAAAAGGGCATTTCTACTATACAGTGCGTCCCAGAAAAAACGAAACCGAGATTAATCGATGATTTATCATAACTTAATCACAAATACAATAGACAAATGACCTACCAATGTAAAGCTTATAATCTCCTCTTGTATCTGATATTACTTAGATTATTCCTCATTCACGCATGAGTGAGCAAAAACAATTTGAAGAAAGGATACCAAAAACTCGTTTGGCGGGGGGTATCGGGATTTCAAAAAGAAACCCACATTTGTAAAAAGTTCAATATCTGCTCTTTAATTTGATACCTCAATTACAGAAAATGGTCAAGAAATAACAAAGTTCTGGTTATTTGAAAAAAGGCTTGTATTTCCATAATTTCATTAAATAAACGTTTTTTCACCAGTTTCCCACAGAAGCTAAGCATGGTGAACAAAAGACTTAATGCATGGCTGATAGTCAACAAAACGGAGTGTCAAGTAAGTTTGAACGCTTGCCTGGAGAACCTCTTCATTTTATGAAATTATTGAAATTCAAGCCTTATTTCAAATAACCAGAACTTTGTTATTTCTGAACCATTTTCTGTAATTGAGGTATCAAATTAAAGAGCAGATATTGAACTTTTTAAAAATGTGGGTTTCTTTTTTAAACCCAGATACAGCCCGCCAAATGACTTTTTGGTAGCCTTTCTTCAAATTGTTTTTGCTCACTCATGCGTGAATGAGGAATAATCTAAGTAATTTCAGATGAAACAGGAGATTCTAAGCTTTACAATGGTAGGTCATTTGTCTATTGTATTTGTGATTAAGTTATGATAAATCATCGATAAATCTCGGTTTCGTTTTTTGTGGGACGCACTGTATAGTACAGCCAATTTTATTTTCTTGCAATGACTTGGATAGGAAAGAGTAGGCTTTGCTCTATCAGCTATATATAAACAAGTGCTGGCAAATAAAAGCCTACCCCTCCGGGATGCAGTTGAAATCACCCCATGCCTTTTGCATTATTGCATATTTATTGAAAAAATCACCATTTTGAAACCCCCATTTAGGCAAAAAGGCGTTTCTGATTTATAGTTCTTCAACTTTTACTGCCTTGAAACCACTTAGGGAGGAAAGAATAGGTTTTGCCTTATCAGGCACATATAAAGAAGTGCCGGCAAATAAAAGCCTGCTCCCTTCAGGCGACTGTCGAAATTAACCCCCCCCCCCCCCCCCCCATCTTGAAATTCACCATTTTGGAGCCCCCATTGAGGCAAAAAGGCATTTCCGATATATAGTTCTGCCTTTTTTCACCCTTGAAACCACAAAGAATAAAGGCTTTGCTTTAAACAGCTACATATAAAGACATGCTTGAAAATAAAAGCATATCCCCATGAGAGGGCTGTTGAAATCACCCCACCCCTTTTTCATTATTGCTTATTTGAAAATTCACAATTTTGGAGCCCCCATTGAGGCCAAAAGGCGGTTCTGATATATAGTTCTGCCACTATCACCGCCTTGAAACTACTTGGACAGGAAAGAGTAGGCTTTCCTCTATCAGCTACATGTATATATAAAGAAGTGGCTCTACTATATACCAGAAACACCTTTTTTGCCTCAATGGGGGCTCCAAAATGGCGAGTTTTCCAGTGAATTGGCAAAAATCGTAAAAAAGGTGGGGTAACATCTATAGTCCCCTGAAGTGGGTCAGGCTTCGATATGGCAGCAATTCGACATATATAGCTGAAAGAGGGGAATCTACTCTCCAAACTCTTCCTCTCCAAATGGTTTCAAGAAAATGAAATCGGGTGTTTATATAGCAGAAGTGCATATTGCCTCAATGGGGCTCACAAATTGTGAATTTTCAAATAATTAGGCAATAATGCAAAAGGGGTGGGATGGTTTGACAGCCGCCCAGATGGGTAAGCTTCAATGTGCCAGCACTTCTTTATAGGTAGCTGATAGAGCAAAGCATATGCTGTCCTCCTTAATTGGTTTCAAGGCAGTAAAAGTGACAGAACTATATATCAGAGATGCCTTTTTGCTTCAATGGGGGCTCCAAAATGGTGAATTTCAACAAGTAGCCAAATACCGAAAATTAGTGGGGTAACTTTTACAGCCGCCTGGATGAGATAGGCTTTGATTTGCAAACACTTCTTTATATGGAGCTAATAGAGCAAAGCCTACTCTTTCCTCTCCTAGTCATTGCAAGAAAATAGAATTTGCTGTACTATATAGTAAAAACGCCCTTTTGCCTTAATGAGTGATCCAAAATTGTGAATGTCCAATAGATAGTCAAATACTGAAAATTGGTGAGGTAAATTCTACAGCCCTCGAACATTCTGAAGGGGATAGACTTCGATTTGCCAACACTTCTTTACAGCTGATAGAGCAAAGCCTACTCTTTCTTCTCCGAGTCATTGCAAGAAAATAAAATTGGCTGTACTATATAGTAGAAACGCGCTTTTGCCTCAATGGGTGATCCAAAATGGTGAAATATCCAATAAAATAGGCAATATAAATGATATAGAGGACGGGGGGGGGGGGTTGACTTAGACAGCCCCTGAGAGGGCTAGGGTTCGACGTGCCAGCGTTTATTATGTAGCTGGTAAACTCTACTCTACCCTACTCTTTCCTCTCTAAGTGGTCTCAAATCAATAAAATGGGATGTACAACAAAGCACAATCGCTTTTTGGCCTCAATGTTGTGAATTTTCAAATAAATTGGCAATATTAAGCAAAAGCTCCCCCTCCCCGAGAGGGGTAGGCTTCGATGTGCCACTTCTTTAGATGTAGCTGGTAGAAAAAAAGCCTACTATTTCCTCGCCAAGTGGTTTCAAAGCAATCAAAGTGGCTGTACTGTATAGCAGAAATGCCTGTTTTTGCCTCCATGGGTGCTCCAAAAAACAGTTATTTTTCTAACAAAATAATAGGCAATATACAACAACATGATATAGCAACGGGGGGGGGGGGGGGGGGGGGGGGAGGACTTCGACACCCCCACCCCCTGAAAATGTTAGGCTTCGATGTGCCAACATTTTGTTTTATGTAGCTGATAGAGTGATAGAGAAAAGCCTACTCTTAACTCTGCAAGTGATTAACTAGCGGAGATAATTGCATTTAAGTTTTAACTATACATTATACATACATGTATTATATATACATGTTATACGTATTAATCTATGGAAATGCATACAAAAAGTGACATATTCAAGCTTGATACCTTATAAATTTGCTTTAAAAAATGATACAGAGTTGAAATTTCATCCACATGATAATAATATATCAATTAAGTTTTCAGGAACATTTCAAGGTAATTGATTAATTTTTCATAGAATTATGTAAAATCATGTATTTGTAAAATTTTTAATTTTTGGGAAAAAATTACAAAAAATACAGTTTTCTACTTAAAATCTCAGCCAAATGACCTACTTATCCCCTATAAATAGTACCAAATTGTAGAGAATTTACTTGGCTTTCATATGACACTAATTTTATGGCAATTGAATGCTTATGTCAAAATCTATGTACGAAAATTCAAATTCTCGGAAAATATGGCGGCCATTTTGAAAAAAGCGCCCTCACAGATTAATTTTCAGGATACAGCCTGTTTACCTCATATATTCATATTCAGCGTAAAAAAATGGTCTAGAGGCACTATATGAAAATTTCTCCTTCTCCAAGTGGCACCTTGCTCAGTTATAACCCGGACTATACCGGAAGCACGCGCACACATGTATTACAGGGAAAAAAAGACGGATGTAGCTCACTTTTTATGGTACAGAAAAAAAAAACGCACTTGGCAATTTGAAACTGTGCTTGTCGTAAATTGAAAGTTACTTGATTTTGGCTTTTCAGATATTTAAATTACATGTATGATATGGCTTCACTGCTCACTCACGGCGGGCACAATTACCTGGAAAATATTTGGGCCTGGTCGTCAAAATTTTGATGATTTTGGGGGTTTATGGGCGCAATTGATGGCTTTATGAGCGCCCGCTTATTTCAAGGCTTGGACGTGTGGTAGCGAGAACGTTTACCTAAATATTTTTCAGTTCCTGATGACAAAGCAATGTGATGAAGGGGCATGGTATACTCATTTGTTTGATATCAAATTCGTCATGATAGCACAAATATTTTATAAGATACAGTAAATTGTATGATGTTTGGCAAGTGCCAACTTTTCTTTGAATTTCCTGGGTGTATGTAAACTTCTGGCCTCAACTGTACTTTGTAAGGGTGGATCCACCACAACAAAAAGTTTGAATTGCAGGTTTGAACTATACAATGATAGCATTCAATGAATAGATGGTTGTCTGATAAAAAGCACCATTATTTATACAGGTATGTCTTCTATTCAGGTTGCCACTGAACGTGGTTGCTGATGTCTGGGAGAATTCCACAGGGTCAGCCCTGCATGAGCCCCATGATTAGAAGTTGGTGATCTTAAGTTTTCATGTACATGTAGTTTCTATAGTTATTTGGATTTTTTTGTAATTGTAAAGGTTAGCCTTTACGTCTAGTATTGACGCAAAGTTTGTACAGGGAAAATATAGCATTCAGCATGTGTCTAGATATTTTAGCAATTGTGTTATTTGTTAAAATGTTTTTAGACACTGAAAATGCATGTTTGCCTTTTTTGTAGGCCCGTGAAGCTGTACGGAGCGTAAAGGTGGCCCAGAGACAGATGGAAAAAAGATGAAGAACAATTGACAGCGATTCCCTACGAAGGCACTTGAAGACAGAGCAGACATCAAATCAGCAGCAATGGGTAAGATTGATTCAGTAATATCAATAAAAGTTAATGCAGGATTTTTCTGTGAAAGTGCTGATTTGACTCATTTTGTCTACTGTAAGAACTTTCTACTAATCTACATAGTCAACACTTCATTAGTAGAAAGGACCTTTTTTTTCAAATACTGCTGAAAGTAGTGACTAAATTTAAATTCGAAATGGAAAAGTGAATAACTTTCTTTTGCTTCCCAAGAAAAAAAGATTATTGTTGCTGCCCTCGATGATACTGAAATAGATGATGATAATGTTAATTAATGAGGATACAAACCAGTTGATGAAGATAACATGGTGAAATGACGATGATGGTGATGATGATGATGATGTATTGATGATCTGTGGTGATAATGATGATTGAGATGATGATGACGACAACGATGGCGATGATGATAATGATGGTGATGATGATTATGACGATGATGATGATGATAACGATGGTGAATTGGTGATGGTGATGATGATGATAATGATGATGATGATAATTATCGATGCTAATATTGACAATTACTCTAATCTTCCATCCATCTAAATTCATCTGCAGACAATGACGATGGTGTGAGAGAGCAAGACAAGATCTGGGGCCTGTTTCATAAAAGACTTTCAACTGTTGCAACTTTGCCATTATTGTAACTACCATGGTAACATGGCTCAACAGCCAATCAAAATCGAGGTCTCAGTTACAATAGTGGCATGGTTACCATAATTGTAATTCTTTATGAAACGGGACCCATGGAGGAACGCCATCATGACAGACAGAGGGAGAGGATCTTTGCCAGTACAGCTCCTTCTGATAAACGATCTTGGAGAAACAGAGAGAACGGGATGTGAGTGAGAAGATTCCCCTTGGTCTTCCTAATGCTGGAGGAGGCAGATCAGATGTTGCACAGTTTGATCAGAGGTTATTCAATCCGTCAAAGGTAAGAACCCTTTGAGGGTTGACAAATCAAAGGTCTTAAAGATTAAGCTCCATACTTTTTTGTCAAGTTCTCTGTTAGTAAACAAAATGTGGTTCACAGAGTTTGGGCAACATAAATCAAGGTTTTCAGAATGCCTATGTGTTTGTTGTGATTTTGGTTATATAGAAAGAAAATATAGTTTAATATCACATATGATGTACATGTACACACACAATGAAATTCCTGGTATGAACATGTAATATTCAGACGAGCGTTAAGGTGTCATTTGAACATATTTAGATCCCTGCTGGTTGAGGAGAACTCTAACAGTTTCAATTGCGGAAGATAAGAAAACAGTGCTGGATGAAGGATCAGAATATATATACAGATGAAGACGATGAATTGTAACATGATGAAAATAAAGATGATAATGATGATGACAATTGCTTTAATATTCAATCTATTTTAAATTCATATCTAGACAATGAAGACAATTTGAGAGAGCAAGACACGATCAGGGAGGAACGCCATCATGACAGACAGAGGGAGAGGAACTTTGCCCGTAAAGGATGTTAGTGAGAAGATTGCCCTTGGACTGGAGGAGGCAGATCAGATGATACACAGTTTGATCAGAGGTTATTCAATCCGTCAAAGGTAAGAACCCTTTGGAGTTAAAGATATGCTCCGGGCTGAGAATAATATGATTTAAACAGATAGAGAAAAATCAGACAAACAAAATACTGAAAATTTGATCAAACTCGGACTAGGAATAACAAAGTTATGGCATTTTAAAGATTTGCATTATCCTGGTGAAACAGTTCTGGGCATGTCTTCATGAATATTCAATGAGCAGTTTGATGATGTCATATCCCCACTTGTTCTTTTGTATTTTATTGTATGAAATTAGGCTTATTCAAATTTTTCTTCCAAGAACTGAAAAAATTGAATTGACAACTGATTTAGTGCATTAGATATTCATTGCTGCAACTTATTTTATTATAAAGGAGACACATTAATATTCACACATGTATGAAAAAATGAAACAATTATGATTTCATGTAATAATATAAGAAAAAAGAAAGTTGGGATGTGACATCAGCCCACCTCATGAATATTCATGATGACGTGCATATAACTATTTTCACAAAGTATTGCTAAACTTTAAAATTCAATAACTTCATTATTTGTTATTCGATTGTGATGAAATTTAAGTAGTTTGCTCTGTGAATTTTACTCCATTTATTTATATATAAATATTTTCAGCCCGGAGTATCCCTTTAAGAAACAGAAGACCTGTATCCTGTTTGGGTGTTGATACTAGCATCCCCCCTCAACACTTTTTGCGATAAATCTGCAGTGGGAAAAAACTGACGGCATGCTGTGCCATGACTTTTCTTTCTAGCCTTGTGCAACTTTTGAAACCAGATTTGCGCCCTCCCCCCCCCCCCCCCCCCCCCCGGTTGGCAGTTCAGAAATAATGCAGAATTTTGTAAGTGCATGTCAGACCCAAAATTGCTTAATAACGTGAATTCATGTGCAAATTGTGTTTTTAGCCAAAATTTATAAATTTGTCATTATTTCCACTATTTTGCAATTAAACTCAATTAATTTCTACTTGTTTGTGGTCGGAATATAGTCGCTGACGATTTCATTGAAAAACATTAAAAGAAGAAGTAAAAAAAACAATGAAATACATAAGAAATTAAAAAACACAATATAATACTCAGAAAAAATTTTGTGATCTTAATTTTTTCTCAGAATTATATCTTACATGCACACACCCATTGTTGTTGCGATCGCGTGGTCAACGGCCGTGATCATGGCACCCCCAATCAGCACCCCCAATGTCATGGTCAACTGGGTGGTTAAAGGAGAATGAAACCCTTGAAACCAGCTGAATCCATATCAATGAGAAAAATCAAAGAAACATATTGTTGAAAGTTTGAGGAAGATTGAATGAATAATAAGAAAGTTATGAGCATTTGAATATTGAGATCACTAATGCCATGTAGTTGCTCCCATTGGCAATGCGACCAAGATCTGTGATGTCACACACGTACAACTCCCTCATTACTTTAGTACTTATTTCACTTATATTCTCACTTTTATAGAGTCTATCACAAGGTGAGGTGTTCTCTTTATGAGAGGACAAGTACAGAGGTTTCACAACATTATATCATTGATGAATTGTTTGTCATATGATTAGATTGAGCAAAAAGAGATGTTTTGGGGTATATTTTCAGTGTCCAAAAGGGGAGAGTTGTTCATCTGTGACATCATAGATCTTGGTCGCATTGCCAATGGGAGGATCTCCATAGCATTAGTGATCTCGACATTCAAATGCTCATAACTCTTCTATTGCTAGTCCTATTTTACTCAAACTTTTGTTGATCTTATTCTTTGATTTTTCTGCTTTCACAAAAGCTAACTTGCTCCAAGAGTTTCATTCTCCTTTAAGTTATAGTTTGCTAACTTTGCTTTATAAATAGAGCATTCCCGGAAGCAGAATTGTTGGAGGACAAATGATAGGTGTAGTCCTACATAATAATGCTCATCTGTGTATAATTTATTAATTGACCATAATATTAATCAAACAATAGTCATTTTTAGGAGCTATCTTTTTCTCCACATTGGGGCAGTTGCAGAATTTTGGGGGCTATTTCTTTCACTTTAAGGGCTACTTTTTAGGGTAACGAGCAATTATGCAGTAAAAGCAAAATATCATACTGCCATAGTTATTAGTTAGAATATTGGTTTTCTAAATGATCTTAAAATTGTCTGTGACAGATCTTGGGGCTACTCTAGAAATAATGGTCGCCCCAAAGCATTCATTTTTGGGGAATTTACGGGTGATTTGCCTGTCACAAGGATGAAATGGCCCGTCGCCCTCATATACATGTACTCCCAACACTGATTGGAATGAAGAATTTATTCAAATCTTATAATTTTGATGATTCTCATTCAAACACCAGATCTCAAGTAAATTTTTAACATCGGTATCTTACAATTTTAAAAATCCCAACCAGAACTAAATTTTATCTAAATTTATTTTTCACTCCCCAGCAAGCACAGAGTGCTATCCATGAGAGCAAAGCCCTGAAATCAAGGGTTCATCTGGTAGACATGGCCCAAGAGGAAGGACCCTGATTACGAGCAGGTCATTGCGATGCTGGTGGATTAACTAACAGATTTGGCTCAAAAGTCAAGAAAATGCCTGGAAATATGCCACCAGAAGTAGTGGTAAGTTGTGCAGTATTTGTGATTTTTATCTATTTAAGGTGACATACTTTAATACCAGGGCCCCCGTCTTATGAAGAGTTACAATTGATCCAATCAATCTCAACTGTATGGAAATCCATCCATACTCTATTTTTTTTCTACAGGAAATTTGCACAATTTCTTAAATGAACAAAGAGAATCACACCGAGTCTTCAAGAGAACAATGAATGTATGAATATACATCATATCTAGGAAATATTTTGAAGAAATTTGCATGTTAGATGTTGACGTTGCTGGCCGTCCATAGCTGTGATTGATCGGACCAATCGCAACTCTTTGTAAGGCAGGGCCCTGTTGTAACGTTTCGAGTCTTATTACATCATGTTATTTGCCACAGACATTGTAATTGATGAATGCCAATCCCAACTTTTGCTCGTAATACTTGTGATATGGTGAACAATCACTTTTAATTGTCTCCATTTGGATCGGGTTGATTTTTGTGACGTACCAGAAATAAGAAACTGTGTCTCATTTACTCGGCAAATATCTTCCAATGGTTACTTCAGCAAACATGGTGTCCGCAAAGAATAACGAATTTAACAACATTAGGGTGTTGCAACTTCAGACCTGTCAATCTATTGCCAATAATATATGAATGTGATGTCCATGTAATATTGGTAAAAAATGTTGATTTGAACTTCAACAAATCCAGAAATGATTTCAGGATTAAACATGAATAACTATGGCAGAAGACCTTCCTCACATTGACACATCAATCTGAGCCACATCTGAATTGATCTTCACTGTAAAATAGATAGTTGATACCTACGTTACATGAACATCTTGTAATTTTTTGGTCACCCAACCCAATGGACTTACCCACTAACTGAAGTTGGGATAAAGTCAATGATAATTTGCTTGCAATTTTCTATGAATAAACACAGCAAAGTGTTCAATCGCCAACTTCAAAATGTATGTCACATTTTTACATTACTCTCACGTGGGTATGAAGCCTTTCTGCCAAAAGGAAGAACCCATTCCCTTGCAATGTATTTTTGGCAATAGGAAACACCCTTTCTAATGAGGGCCCCATTACACAAAACTTAGCGCTTGATTGTAGGGTTGTTTTCACTCATGATTCAATTGATCATTATATGCAATCAAGCATTAATCTTTGTGTTATGAGACCAAACGTTGCTAAGAAGCATTTGGCTCTAAATCTAATTTTTGGCTACAGGAAACACCATATCTTTTTAACCAGGATTTTCCTTTTTTTGTAATGAGGGCCCCATTACACAAAACTTAGTGCTCGATTGTAGGGCTGTTTTCACTCATGAATCCATTGATCATTATGTGCACTCATTATTCCATTGGTCATTATGTGCAATCAAGCATGAATCTTTGTGTTATGAGACCAAATGTTGCTAAGAGGCAATTGGCTCTAAATCTTTCTTTTTTTGGGGGGGCCATAGGACACACCTTTTTTACAGGCTCTTCCTACTTTTCTAATGAGGGCACCATTACACACCTCTTTCGCTTGATTGTAGGGCTGTTTTCACTCTTGATTCCATTGATCATCATGTGCAATCAAGTGTTCAAATCAACTTTATAAACGTTCAGATCAACTTTACAATCGATCATAAAGCTTTGTGTTACAAGACCCATTGCTAAGAGGCATCCTTGCTACATGTATATTGGTTAATTAGTGACTGCATATTGCGTAAGTGTTGAGTATACCATTGACTATTATTGATCATTTAACTTATTACTCTTCATTTTTGTGTCATTTAGCTGTAGCCATTATAACAAGGGAGAGAGAACCTGAGAAGAGTATGGATGGATTCACTTTCCGGTTTGTCTTGTCAAAACTAAAGGACCTATTCACTTTTAAGCGGAGGCTAAGGAGACAGTGAAGGCTGTGAAGGCACTGGTTTAATGTAAGTCAAGAGCATGCATCTTATTTCATCTGGTGACAATACGTACTACCTGTTGTACTGCCAGCTGGTTGATTACCATGCATTCATCTCAATTCTTATATAAATAAGTAAATATTGTCACCCTAAAACCAAAGTATGCTATGATAAAAGCTGAGCTCCCTTTTTAAGTCATCCAACAGAATTCAGGAAGGAAATACATCTTGTTTTAAAAGTACACATGTCAAAATGTCTGATTTATATCTTGCTTAAAATTAATGTCTGTAAATGATTCAGATGCATACATAAGTCTTTATAGTAATAGTTATAGCAAATGTCTTTGTGTACCGGGAAGGATAAGGGTCAGTTGTGGAACATAGACAAATCACATCACTGCTACCCACTCCTACTATGGATAACACAAATCATATCAACAGTACTTTCAACCTGGGGCCCGTCTTACAAAGAGTTGTGATTGATCCGATCAATTGCAACTATGGAAATCCAGCAAAGTTCAAAAGATTTTCTAGATATAAATGTATATCCATAAATTCATCATCTTGACAATTTGGTGTGTTCTCCTTTGTTTACAAAGGACATTTTGCAAATTTTCTGTAGAAAAAAATATGACATGGATGGATTTCCATAGAGATATAATTGATTGTATCAGTCGTAACTCTTTGTAAGACGGGACACTGATGTGGAAGCAGAATCAATGACATGTCTGTATAGAGTTTTCTGACGCTTGTCAAGGCTGCATGTGTACAAGACTGTGTAAATACAACAAACTGAAAAGGGAATAGAACAACATTCACCAGTAGTACATCTGTCCCGATTCAAACTTCGATTAACTTCCTATGTACATGTGTCACAGTACAATGAATGTTTTCGAAAAGGAAATGTTGTTTATGATATTTTATTCTTTCACTTTACACTTGCAGTCGTGCAGTACGATGTTTGCAGCATGGATACACCCCCTATCTGGTGTTAAACATATTCCAAGTATAAAAGAGAGAGATGGTCTACCAGAAACAAGGACATGACACAAATCTTGAAATCTTCATCTACATGGAATATCTGGTTTGAGAACATTTGGTGTTTTTGGGAAGTATGACACAAAACAGACAATGGATTTGACACCATACTCTTTGTAGACATCCTTCACCTTGTGTATTATAATCTTAGTATCAAATATGTGACTCGCATATATATGCATTCACTACTCATAAACCCATTTTTGTTATGTATTTTATGATGATTTTTTATGTAGTGCCAAGGAGCAGGTCCAAGCTGTTATTTCCAGGGGTGTGAGAGTTCAGCTTTTTAGCTGATATTTAGCTTTTTTTCTTTTTGGTTTTGATTTTCAGCTAAATGTGAGCTCATTTTACTTATACTTTTACTTACAAATTCAGCTTATTTTCATTACTTTCAGATCTTTTTATTTGTCATCACTCAGACCCCTGTATTTCTTTGCTGATAATACACATGTTAAATACGTGCTTTGTAATATAAAGAATGGTTTCTTGGAATAATTTTGCTTAACCCTAATAAGACTGGCCAGAGTATTTTTGAGATTTCGGCCGGTGATGGCAAAATCACAACAAAAATCGCACCACCCCATGATGTAATCTACAATTTTTTTTTTTAGAATTCTAATTTACTTTTAATTTATTTTGCTTATTTATGCATGAAATTATAATTATAATTTGGTCAAGGGAGGCCTTTAATGTCCCCACCCCCAGTCTTTTTAGGGTCAAAGTTGGAAATATTTGCAAGTATTGTTAGGCTTATGCTTCATTAGAAATAAAATGGTGTTGTTTTGGATTTAACTTTGGGCCATCGCACACCTTACGATTGGTACAAATCTGTGACTATTCTACCATCCCTATTAGAATAAAAATAAATTGAATAGTAATGATGTCATAGTAACTGTACGATTGCCTACAATTTGAAACCAATTTAGCCTTTACGCCAGAATAATGGCTTGTAATCATCCACAATTGTTTAATTAGTATTCTTACAGTTAAATTGAATCTCAAATAAAATAATCAAAATGCCATTTTTCCAAATTTGGTTTGTGGACCAGTCGTAAGATGTGCGGAGGCCTTTAGTTTAATAATAATAATAATAGAGTATTTCTTAAGCGCCAAATCCACATTGATTATGTGCTCAAGGCGCTGTTTACAACTTTATCTCAATGAAATTTGTATTTTTTGTGCTGACTATTCTGCAAAAGTGGAACCAAAGGTTTTCCAGAGTTTTTCCCATTTGTGTTTTATCTCTGGTTTTTTACCCTGGATCTACTTGTCGTAGAATTTTCAGCACAAATTCCCCCCCCTCCCCCGAAATTTTGCGTATAATACCTAATGTATATAATGTTTAATTTTCCATGAATATTGCTATCATTAATATATCTGTCCAGTTTTCGGTCAATTATTACATCAAGAAAGTTTATAATATGAACATTTTCAATTTCAGTATTATCTATTTCAATTGCTAAATTAGAGAAATGGAGTATTACAGAATACCATGTATTCAGTGTTTGTTTAGGCCTCTCAGCAGCAAACAAAGTTCATTTTAATCCAATTCAATCAAATATCCAAGTATATTTCCATACTGGACATGTTAAGGGCAGAAATATGAGGATTTAACATTAACTTAAAAAAAAGATAAATTGTTTGTATTCAAAGAGCTAATTTCTGAACCAGTCAAATGCAACATCCCTGACACCATACAATGTAGCTCCTGAGCTTGAAATGTAGTATTACATTGTTAGGAGAATCAATAGCTTTGCTTCGGTCAATGAATAAAATTTTAAAGAAATTTTTATAGTCCCAGATATTTATGGTGCCAATCGTGTGACTGTTACTATTTAAAAAAAAAACCCTAAGTATAGTGTTCGAAAAAATGATTTTATGTTTATATCTGATCATCTTAAATTCATGAAAAGTTTATGACAGTAACATAAGAATTCTGGGGTGTGTTTCACAAATGGATATAAACTAAACATAAAACTAAGTCATGCTTAAGTTTTCATGTGCATATGATGTTTGATGGGCAGATTAATTGATTAATACGCAGTAGAGCGCATCCTCTGAACGTGAGCCAATCAATTCAGGGATCTGTTTTCTATATTTTTTTCCACATAAAAGTGGAAATTTAAGAGCAATTTTTAGTCACACTTAATTTTTGTGAAACACCCTTCTGATTTCTCTTATATGTAAGATGTACTTGTATGTCAGATAGCTTGGACCTGCTCTATTGTGTACGATTGTCTGTACTATAGTCTGTATACTTGCTTTGATTCATGATTTTATTTTTCTGTCTTGAAAAAAAATGTAAGACCAGCAGCCCAGAAGATTCATTCAAGTTGGAGGACCATAGCAGTTGACCTCTTTGATTGATGGGGTAGGCCCTTGACCCTCACAAACATGACTTCCAGTCTGGTTTGAGCCGGGATCTTCCTGCCAGAATCACCCAATTAGTGACGTCACGACTGAGAGATCTATTTTTTAGTGTGCAGAGAAGGCCACTGGACACTGTTGTGCATAGTATACAACGCTGATAATGTAAGTGCTTTATTCTTGAATTTAATGATGTTCTGCTTAGCCAAGAGTATGCGAGACAATGCAATAAGTTTTTCAGCAATTATAACTCTTAGAGCAGTAATTATTGTGGAAATATTTGGGAGCAGTTTCACCCAGACTAATTTTTATCCATATTTATCTTAATTGCACTTTTTTAATCCTTTACATTTTCAATAATCTTAAAAATGAAATTCTTTAAAAAAATCTTTTAAAACAATCCCATTCGTGAAGGCAAGTTTGATAAATTTTAAGGGACCTATACAAAATCCTTATTATTCTGTATACAAAATCCTCATTCCTCAAAAAAAATTTTTTTTAATGACTGTAGCCCCTGCTTTTTACCATTACTGTCAATTCCTCATTCCTGTTTTCTTCTGTGGGCTTTGTGTCTCAATCTGTTTATCTTTATTGTAGTCTCTCTATTCTCCCTTGTTTCTGGTCGTTCCCTTTCTTATTCCTCAATCCTCTCTCATTCTCATTACTCCACCCTCCTCCCCTAACTTTTCCCTCTCCTCTCACCTCGACAATATTTTAATTATCAGTTGATCCATGAATTGCAGTATCTTCTGTACTTCCCTGTACTATCTGCTCTAGCTGTCAATATCAACATGATATTCTCCATGACTGATATAAGAAATATGCTAAGAAAAAAAAAATACAAGGCAATTATGAATATTTGCTTACTTTGATCTCATTTTTACATCAATTGCAAAGCCATATGAAAAAGTTAGTATAAATTGTTTTGCAATAGTTACTCCCTTTTTCTGTACAGGTTTATTTTTTTGATATTTGAACTATACCCTTACTCACTCCCCATTCACCATGAACGCTGAGGTGTATCCATCACATAATCACAGAACTTGTAGAGATTTAACGGCTTGCGGCGGAATGACATACGATACTGTGATGAAGGTAGATTCTCAGTATCGGTTTGTCTGCCAAAAAATTGTATTCACTCAAAAGTATAAAGTTTTCATCCATTTTATGAGGATTGTGTGCTTTAATGGTTTTTCCACAATGTGTAAAAAAAAAAATGCTCCATCAATCACAGCAATACATGTTAGTCATGAATCTGGTTTCAGAAGTGCAATGTCAAGTTTTATCTCTATATTTCCGGCAGTTGTCATGTTCTTTTCTAGTCATTTTACAAGAGTCTTACCATTTAAATGCTTTTAAGTTAACCCTTATCAGTATTTTAAATGGGCCCTTTGCATGTTTGTCAAATTTTTTGTCAATGGAGCGGTTTGGCCAAGATGGGTTTTTGGCTCGATGGCTTTGTTCAAGATCGTGCAAGGATTTGTTTGAACGCCGAATAGACCTGGGCTAGTGATAACCGTTTGCGTCTGCACAGAGAAGGCAAGGAAGGGACTGTTGAGCAGTTTTTGAAGAGACTTCTGTTGAGTGCTGGTTTCTGGAAATTTGTTTCAACTGAATGTGAAAACTTTGTATTTGGGGTGCTTGGAAACCACCTTGGTTTAATGTGCTTTCGGTACCCATGTATACCCTTGTCAGTGATTCAGGAAGAAGGGACCTATGGCTTCCACTCAATAGATTCACTTTGATTGTATCTTCGCTGATGCCAAATTTCTAGGTGATTGATTGCTCATTAAGACATTGTCCTCCCATGGAAATGATCCAGTGCGACAACATCTGCATCCCTTGCTCTTGTACCATCTAAAGATATTTCATGGGAACTTTTTTTTCACCGCCTTCCTGATGACATCCAGAGCACATTTGCAGACCTTCGTAGAATTGGTTCCTTCTTGTTCATGGCCTTTCTGATCATGTCTCAGAGATATTGGAATTTCTCCACCAAGGTTCCGTTTCATAAAGACTTGTTATAATAACAATTGAACAGTTTCTATAGAAAGTTGCTATCAGCCAATCAGATTGGAGGATTTCAGTAGCTTTTAACTGTTATTGCAAATGTGTTGTTAAAACAAGTTTTGTGAAATGGACCCTCTTTCCTTGGCTTTATGTGAGGAGGTGCTGGGCCATTCGTCCAACTTCTGATCTATGGGCGGGAGAGTGATCCACCAGATTGTCAACCATCTGAATTCTCCGATGTCCATTTTTTTCCTTTTGCAATAATTTCGTCATCGTTTGGCAGTTTTTCCTAGAGGAACATTAAGTCATACCCCATGTGAACAAGGATTTCATTTATTCACTTGGCTGAATTTATGTGAGAGGGATTGCTTTATTTTGGAATGCATTTGATGGAACTTGGCGTATCTGATTTTATAGGTTCATCCAGTTGTCTTTCAAATTCACATTAGCTCTCTACTGTGGTTAAAGACTTACTTGGTCCATACCTGAGCTGCTTTCATGGGATTCACCCACTTAGGTCATAAAGGATAGTGACATGGTCTACGAGGAGGAAAGGCCTGAAACTCCTTGAGGAGCCTCATCATCATCTACACATGGATGGCAGGGACTAAGGGATACTCTGGCCTGTTAATCACCCAGCTTTGACATTTCCTATTTGAAGATAGAGGAGTTTGATTGGATAAATTCTTCTGGTAGAGTGTGCCGGTGGCTGAAGAATGGTTTCCTACCTGCAATCTGGAAAGAGTTCTGGAAAAGTTTTTTGGGTACTGTCTGTGAAATTTGACATGGCTTCTTAATGACCCTTTGGCTTAAGAAATGGTTTCCTACATCCCAGTCTAAAAAAAACATTTATTTTGGATGCTGTTTGACATTGTTCTTCTGGTTGATTGTTTCAGCTGTCAGTGACCCCTTTGGTTTCCTACGTCCCAGTCTGGAACAAGGTTTAGAGATATTTATGGGGTTGCTGTCTCTTTAAATTTGACATTGCACTTTGTGACTAGGATACATGCATTGTACTGCATTGATTGATGAGCTTTTTTTAAAACCATTGTGGGATATAAAGTGCACTTCCTCAGGACGAGCCTATATTGAGGGTTTAACCTAATTAGATCTAGATTC
This sequence comes from Lytechinus pictus, assembly GCF_037042905.1. Lineage (NCBI taxonomy): Eukaryota > Metazoa > Echinodermata > Echinoidea > Temnopleuroida > Toxopneustidae > Lytechinus > Lytechinus pictus. Next base: position 14,369,910 of record NC_087254.1, on the reverse strand, counting down.
ACATATCTTGTTTTCCCGTCTGATCTGGCCTCATCTCTCAGAGTTGTGTGGAGATAGTGATGGATACATTATGCAAGTCCAAAACATTTGGTGGTGAATAGATAAAATGACCATTATGGGGAAACAAAGAAAACAATGAAAACAAGACATAGCAAAACAAAAGTATACTTTTTCCTGTTGGTTTAATAAAAAATATTCACCAACATGCTGTTTACAGTGCAGTTCTTAGAAACAGGATTGCATCATGTACAGAAAAGGGTGTAATTATTTGTAAAATTGCTTTTATATTTTCCATTTTCATTTGAAAAGTGCATGCTTTTATTTTGGATATAGGTAAAACCACAATAGGCCATGCATGCATGAACAAAAGTGTAAAAGATAATGAAAGTGATTAAGTAATGATACCAAAAACATACACTGTACAACCCCCCCCCAAAAAAAAAAAAAAATAGGTGCAAGTAAAAATATCAGTCATGGATAATAAATGTTGTATGTGAAATGAAGGAAGATTGGCAGATATTTGGAGCATTTCATGAAGAGCTTTTGTCAGCGATTTTCACAAAATTGCTCTGAGCCAATCAGATGCAAGGATTTACAGTAGCTTATAACATCTCTTTGTGAAAATTACTGACAAAACCTTTATGAAACACTTCACTGGATGGATAGTACAGGGAGGTATGGAGAGAGATCGCAAGAAGTGGATTAACTGGTAAGCTAGAGAGGAGAGGGGGAACAGAGGGGGAGGAGGGGTGGTAATGAGGAAGGGAGCAGATTAAAGGTAATAAGGTAGTGGTTTTGTTCAAGGGTGAATAGAGAGACTACAAAGGAGATTAACAGACATACTCACATGGTAAGGAAGAAAAAAGGGGGAGGTGTTTGGGTCAATAGATACCCTTGGCAACACGATAGATAGAAAAATCAGTGCATTGTCTGCGTACTCTTGGCTACACAAAGTATCATTAAACTTGAAAATGAAGCACCTATATTTAAAGATGTGGTATACATGCATGACAGTGTCCAGTGCCCCGCCCTGCACACTTGAAAATTGGACTTTTGGTAGTGGTGTCACATTGTGTGATTCTGGCAGGAAGACCCCGACTCGGATCAGGCTGGTGGTCATTTTGTGAGGGCTGGGGTTTGCCCCATTGAATCAAAAGATCAGCTGCTGTGGTATCTTGTATACTTGAATGAATCTTCTGGGCTGCTGGTCATTTTTTTTTTAAATCTTTTTTTTAACAAAACAGTTACATAATAAATGATCCCTTGGAAAATGAAAAAAAAAAATTATTTTCAGTCATGTTATTTGTGTGCATCGAGTATCTGTACAAGTCCAGAAACAAGACTTACCCTACCCCTTGTAAGTCTCCAACCACCCCCCCCCCCCCTTTACATTTTGCAAGCCAAAAGTGACATTGTTCCTGAAAACCCCCATCTTTATAGATTTGTCATGGGGCAATTCCATAAGATATGTGGATATGTACGTCCAATATCCTAGAAGTGGGACATCTTGATTATTCTGTCCATTTGGTATTATAGGTCGGACGTATGATAATATATTATGTAATTGCCCCATGGGTATTGTACAATGTAGAAAGCAAAGACACATGGGGAAGCGCCCACTAGTGTTGGGTAGGTATACATTTGCATATCGTTGTAGGTTGTGTATAAGATATATAGGGGAAATGGTCCAGGGGTGAAGGAGTGGGAGATTTACCCCCATGGGCCATCCCTGTGCCCCCCTCACACCCCCTTTACCATTCCCCCATATATTTTGTACACAACCATGCCGACAAGCAAAAGTTTATTTACTCAATGCTGTTGGGCACCCTACAGCATTTAAACAAATCAAGTCTTCCCCTTGTGTCTTTGTAGAAGGTAATCCAAATTAAGAGGGCTTATATGTATCAATGTCTATTTTCTGAGATTTCATATTCAATGCCTTTATCAAGTGATTTGTCACTGAATGACTTCCAGATCAATTTATTCAGTGATGCAATTTTAATCAGTAGAAAGCAAATTATTTTTTAATTTCTATAAACCCTCATGATTTGGAATACCTTTTTTTGGCACCATATAAGCTGAATTTAAGCCCAAAGATATTTTCAAGATGGTGGCAATTTTTCAGCAAAGCCATAATGGGGGACAAGACGACCTCCAGTGGCGTCATTTTTTAATAATTAAGGGATATAGTTACACAACCAGCTTAAAAAAAAATACTATTCCATCTTTTCTTTTTTTTTACTCTTTAAAAAAAAAATCCCTCGATACTTTTCCTTCTTTCCCCTATTTTTATTACTCCTTAAAAATAATACGGGGCCCAAGTGGGGCTGCCCCAATGTGATAATTCAGCTTATAGAGTACCCATTTTTGACAATGTCACATTTTGGCTTGTATCCCCCCCCCCCTTCCCTCACATCCAGATTCTTCCCTAAAGAAAATGTTGCAAAATGAATTGAAATTGAGGTTGAACTTTTTTTCCTTTCAAAAAATGATTTATAATACTATGGCAGCCATTACTGCGTTTCCGTTACATGTATTCCGAGATGAAATATTTCAATATTGATAAAAATGCAAGAAAATCCCAGTTTGTCCATGATAGATAATGATTCAAAATAAAAATCATTAAAAAAATGCTTAGTTTTAGTGAAAACCTCAATAACAATGCACTTTGCAACATTCTAGGGCCCCGTCTTACAAAGGGTTACGATTGATCCGATCAACATCAACTATATGGAAATCCATCAACGTCATAATTTTTTTCTACAGGAAATTTGCACAATGTCCTTTATAAACAAAGAGAAGCACACTGAATTCTAAAAGTAATGATGAATGTATGAATATACACATCTAGAAAAATATTCTGAACTACATGCTTTTAAGATGTTGACGTTGCTGGCTTTCCATAGTTGTGGTTGATTGGATCAATCGCAACTCTTTGTAAAACGGGGCCCAGGGTATATTTTTATTTGGAATTAGGGGATTCATGAATTACATTTTTTAAAAAATCAAGAGTGAAATTCACAGAGTGAAAAATTTGGTGAATAGATTTTGAGTGTGAAAACATTTCAGATTTCATATTTAATGGGTATTTTCACACATTTTAATTGTATTCTTGAATAATATCTGAAATAATTAGAGACTCGATAGTAATATATGGAACATATATCTTTCCATTTGCATATTAAGCGTGAATAGATATTACTTCAGATTGACAATGCTAAACGTTAATTCATCTGCGTTTGATACCGTTTCTCACATCATAGGATGTTTGGATCCGAGGATATTATTGGAAGTTTGTTCCAGTCTTTTGCAGACCTTGTAAATCATGTTTATTAATTTGGACATGCTTTCATGAAGTTCACTCTATTTCCAAGGGATGTGGGGGAATGGACAAAGAATGTAGGATGGCATTTAAGGGGCTCTCACCATTGGTTGTCTGGTCCAGGGATGCCGTTTTCAGACTTAAATCTTTATTCAGACTTTTTAAAAACTTATTTTTCGCCAAAGAAATATTTTATGTACAAAATTTGTTATTCTAGACGATTTTAAGACTTTTTCATCAATTTTAAGTGGCATTCATGTTGGTCTGATATAGTTACAACCATTGTGAAAGCCCCTTCAGATGGCGGTAATCTTTGCTAATGAGCAAAGAAGAATCACAGAAAGAGAGAGAGAGAATGGGAAGGCGAGGAGAGAGAGAGAAAGAGGGGGGGGTGGCTGAACGAGAGGTAGATAGAAATAGAAAAGGGGAATAGACAGAAGGGTGAAAGAGCTAGGATTGATGAAATCGAAAATTCATGATTGAGAAAAATTAATGACTGGTAAATATTTAAGGTTGAGAGAAGGGCAAAGAAATAGGGGCAGTTAATTGTAGTAAGTTGAGAGAAAAAGTTTGAAAAAAAATCAATGCAAATTAGCAGAGACGTAGAAGCAGAAAGAAGAACAGAAAAAGAGAATGATTGGTTAATGATGGAATATAAGTATGATAAGGAAATATAGGATTACATATTTTTTGGTGAGAAAAATTTAATGAATGGTGGAGGGGGGGGGGGGTAAGAGAGAGAATAAAGGGAGGGGGACAAGTTGTATATCAAACCGGTTTGAGAATCAATACAAGTAGCCAAGGGAAGGTGTAACAAGATCATTTAATACGTGTTTCATAAAGTATTTCGTAAAGTTACGGAACATCTTACGCACGATTGGAACATGTTCTTGGCGCTACGTCTGCTATATGGGGCTATAGCATGTACCTTAAGAAATGATCACCAGTCGAGCGTTAAGTCATTAATAACTTACGAAAAACTTTATGAAACACTAATCGAATAAAATCACAAATTCTAAAAAAAATTAGCTAGTTTTACTTGCAGAGGAACTTATAGTTCGCATTTTCTAAGCACATTTCAGATAATAGACGAGTCAGATCTTTGGTTTGGAGAGATATGCTAGCAGGAACTGATTTTACTTTCAAATTATATGTGTAATTAATAACACTCATTTTGACGACTTTAAAGCTCACCAAATTATAACAATTACCAATTAAAGAAATGTAGACCATCTTGGCCGCAAGAAAGTATAGTAATCGATTCCTTAACCCTAAAATGGCCGGGGGGGGGGGTTGAATCAACCCCCCCTCAACATTTTCTGCGATCATTCCGCCGCGCGAAATTTTTTGACCGCGCCACTCACAGAGTTTATACTTTAAAGTCTCGCGCATCTTTTGAGACAATATTTACAACACCCAGGTACGCGGTTCTGAAATTACGCAACATTTCGTAAGTGCATGTCAGACCAAAAATTGTTCCAAAACGTTATTTTGTGTACAAAGTCAATGCAAATTGAGTTTTCTCATCTTATTCATAAAGATATGATTATTTTTACTTTAAACAGCTGAAATCAATTGATTTTAGCATAATTATGCTTCAAAAAGGTTGTGCAATAAATCTGGTGAAAAAAGCAAAGAAAAACAAAGAAATACATAAGAAATTCATAAAACAATAAAATACATAAGAAATTGATTCCAAAACGATTTTTGTTTTCAATTGCGATTGTTAAGAATGCTACAAAGAATATTTTTACCAAAAATTAGCATTCTAGGAGCTTTATTTAGTGAATTAGAGCAAAAAGTATGATTTATGCATAAATTAGCATAATTAATTCATATAAAATAAAATCTCATTATTTTGGAAAATTTTACCATACAGCCTTGTAAATTACATCGCACACTACCAGCGTGCACATTTTTGCGGCGCTCGCGCGATCGGCGGCCGAGATCTCAGGGGGGGGGGGGGGGTTGAATCAACCCCCCCCCCCGGCCACAGAAAAGCCAAAAAAGCCCGGCCTAGTTAGGGTTAAGGGGGAAGTTCACTTTGAAGAAAGATCTGTTGTAAAAATAGTTTTAAAAATAATTTTGAAAATCAATTAATTATAATTTTCTTTAAAAAAAAGAAAATATTTTTTATTGTAACTTAAATAAATCAACAGACAAACAATTTCACATCCGCTCCTGAAAGAGAGAAAACTATAGTGACCACAAACCATTATTTTTTATTACAATATGGGGGTGTTGGTTGCTCTGGAAGTCACAAAAAATTCAAGTTGTACTAGCTTTCTTAATCGTTAATTGATTTTCCTCAAACCTTCACCAATATTTTTTTATTTATTTTTTCCGGCCTAGTATTTTTATTACAAACTTTTCGTCAGGGTGAACTTCCCATTTAAAGGGATACTCCGGGCTTAAAATATTTATATCTGAATAAATAGAGTAAAATTCACAAAACGAAATGCCGAAAATTTCATCAAAATCTGATAACGAATAAAATAATATTGAATTGTAAATTTTTGCAATATTTTGTGAAAACAGTTATATACACGTCGTCATGAATATTCATTAGGTGGGCTGATGATGTCACATCTCTTTCCTTTTTCTTATGTTATTACATGAAATCATAATTTTTTGCATCATTTCATACATGTGTGAATAATATGTCTCTCTTATCATGAAATAAGTTGCAGCAATGAATATATAATGCACTAAATCAGTTGTCAATCCAATTTTTTAGTTCTTGGAGGAAAAAACTTGAATAAACCTAATTTCATATAATGAAATAAAAAAAAACAAGTATTAATATGACATCATCAATTTGCTCAATGAATATTCATGAAGACGTGCCTAGAACTGTTTCACCGGAAAATGCAAATCTTTCGTCATAACTTTGTCATTCCTTGTCCGATTTTGATCAAATTTTCAGTGTTTTATCCGTCTGATTTTTTCTTTATCTGTTCAAATCATATTTACTTCAGACTGGATTACCCCTTTAAGAACAAATTTCAAAAAGACATTGGTATAGTACTCTAAGTACAGTCACACAAACGAGACGGACTCCATTCTGACCGATGGTATGTTCTTGTATGTAACGTATGTTTTTCCATCTAGAGTCAGTAATGTCGATGTGACTGAGGCTTAACTTAGTTACCAGGAAAGAAATATCCATAAATATAACTCACTTAGAAAACAGGTTTATTGAAGTTTTGGGTCTAATTATCTAAACATACCTTGCATTTAAAAGGGGAGAGGGATGAGCCCACTTATGGTCTATAGTCTATACTTCTTTACATTTTAACTTGTAAACCAACCTTGCCTAAATGCATGGTGAATGATGATAATGGTCCCTAAAAAGTTAAAACACTAATGCACTATGCAAATTATAATGTTGTATTGGTCTAATAGAGCAATACACTTTATGCTAACATATAGGCCTATTCTACATCCATTTATTTGTTTCATTCATTTATCATTTTTTTAATCTATCTATCTATCTATATATCTAATCATTCATTCTTGCTGTTTTTCATTCATGCATTTATACCTTCGTTCATTTTTACCTCTGCCATATTTGCCCCTGCCAATTTACTTCTCAATCTGCCATAATTACTTCTGCAATTCAACCTCTACCATTTTTTAATTACTATATACCATTTTTACTATTGCCATTTATTTTTGCTTCTGTAATTTTACCTTCGTCATTTTTATCTTTACCATTTTTACGTGGCGGGCACTATACTGGTTGGCTCGATCCCCAAGCTTTCTGATCTATCCGCCTCTCATCTGGAATCTGTCCATGAATCGTTATCCATTGGGGGAGTTCTTTAATTTTTGAATCAGTGCCATTCTCTGCCTGAAAGGGTTCTCCGGACTGAAAATAATTAATCTGAATAAAAAGAATAAAATTCAACTAGCAAAACACTGAAAATTTCAGAAAATCTAAGAACAAACAATTAATTGGATTTTCAAATTTAGCAATATTTTGTGAAAACAGTTATATACGTTCCGTCATTGATATCAAACAGGTGGGCTGATCGTTGTCATGTCCCAACTTTTCTTTTCCTTTTGTTTTTACATGTAATCAAAATTCATTTTTGTCATATGTGTTTGATATTATATCTCCCTTGAAATCAAATAATTTGCAGCATTTAATATCTTGTGCATCAAATCAGTTGTCAATCCGAATATTGTTCATTCTTGGGGGAAAAAATGAATAAATATTATTTTATACAATAAAATACACAATAATAAATGGGGATGGCATTATTAGCTTGCATATTCATGAACGGTTTCACCAAAATTATGCAAAGTTTTAAGGTTTCATAACTTTCTTATTCCTTGTCCGAATTTGATGAAACTTTCAGCGTGTTCATCGTATCTTACTTTATTTGTTCAAACCGTATTATTTTCAGCCTGGAGAACACCTTTAACACGGTGTCACAAGAAACATCCCTGTGGCTTGATTCACTGCCCTGTGTTGACTCGGGTGCTTTCTCTATCGAAGCAGCTATAGAAGAGATGCTCTTGACCTTCAGAAATGGGCGATGTCTGCGATTTCCCTGCTTCACTCGTTTCGTTTTAAAAGTATGCAATATGGCTGAAGCACTCAAATGGAATCTGCAATAAATTCAATAAAGGTAATTAAAGTAAGACATTCAAAACCAGTGGCGTAACTACGGGGGGGGGGGCGGGGGCACGTGCCCCCCCCCCCCCAAAAAAAAAGGGAGAAAATGGGAAAAGGAAGAAAGAAAGAAAAACGTATTAGGGGAGATTATATTACATGAGAAATTTTTTTTTTGCATAACTGTATGAAACATAATTTTCTTCATAGGGCTATATGTGTATCACTCCTGTCCGTTTAATGAAATATATAATCCTGTTCAAAGGGATTAAATGGTACTAAAACATCATGTTTTTAAGTCAATATATAGGCCTACACCAAATATATTTCCTCACACTTAGAGTTTTGTTTTATTATTATGAAGTTACATGCTTCTTTTTCATGACTACTTAAAGTGATTGTCCCCTTTTAAGGTCTGAATATAAAACATTTCCTGTCCGTGCTTACATTTGTATTAATTGACTGACGATATATGTCTGCTCTTCACGAATTCCTAAAAACAGTCCTTAAAATGTCCCTTATCCTGGTCTGTATATCAAAAATGTTCAGCTCGCGCCTCCACGCTGGCATAATTTGGTTAGTGAAATACGTATGGTCTTAATGAATTCCTACAAAAATCCTTAGAATGCCCCTCTTCAGTTCTGAATGTCAAAATTATCAGCTCGTGCTTCGCGCTTGCAATATTAGTAAGATACGTATCGTGTTCATGATTCCAATGACCACAAAAAGTGCTTCATGTGTTATGACGTAATTCTACAAAATAAATCAGCAAGCTTTTGGGGCTCGCATTAGATGACTTTTGCAATATATTCATGAATTTCTATTAAAAAAAATAGTCCTTAAAATATCTGTTTTCGGGTCAATATATACTAAAATTTCAGCTCGCAGTGTTTGCTTAGTGAGACAGGTACGTATCATGATTACAAAAATTTGCTTATATTGTCCCTTTTTTACGATCTGAATATCAAAAATCTTCAACTCGCGCTTCGCGCTCGCTTTATTTGATCAGTGAGATACATATTTATTTAATGGCACAGTCCTTAAAATGTCTCAATTAAGTCAGTATACCTGGATATTGAGCGCGATTCGCGCGCCCACTTAGTGACTCAATTTTTTTGCAGATGCCCCCCCCCTGCCGTGACCCACGTACGGTACGCCACTGTTCAAAACAAAGACAACATCCGATTTTACATAAGTTCTTCAAAGAAGAATAAAGAAGATGCAAGAATCAGTATGTATAGTATACATTGTATTAATTTCAATTTCTTAATTAAAGAAAAAAAAAATGAACATCATTTATGAAAGCAGGTCAAGAAGAAAAAAAATCCTTTATCATAAAGCAATGATAACTATCTGGAAAAAACCAAGAAGCCCTTACAGTATGTAGGCCTTTTCCCCATATCTCAGCTTCAATTCTTTATTAAATGAGGAGTGAACTGTGTGTGGTCTCTCATTGACTGTGTATGTACTTTTTCAGATATCTACTAATACTACAGAGAATAAATTGACCTATAATTGTATTTGTATAGAGAAACTAAAATGTTTTGAGAGGAAAAGTAATTGTTTTGCTACTTGGTAACATAATTATTGCGGTATAAATGTATTGAGTTGTTAATTAGCATGTTATCATTCAAGTGGGTCTATATTACTGGATTACACTAGCATTATGGGTCAGAAAACTGGCCAGGTATGAGTAGTTGAGGACTCGAGATGGCGCTATTAGTTCATATCTGCTTTAAATAAACGAATTGAATATCATTATAGCACCTCGATGAACAAGAAAAAAATTATGATAAGCCCGAAACCATCATAAAAAATAGAAGCGAAAAGCTATATGTTGAAAGAAGTCTTACCAGTCTAGCAAAAACATCTTTGAGATGTTGCATACAAATGTCTTGGATATCTTCTGCAGCTGCTGCAAGTTACCCAGTGGGGGCTCTTCGGCATCAGTTGTCCAAATCGATCTACACATCCATCCTGGTGAGAATTACAAAGATAGATTATGATGATAAATCCACATTCATTTCACAAATTAAATTTCATGAACTCCATGTAAAATTATAGCAATTAATATTTCAAACCATTCCATAGTGCAGCAATGAATTGTGAGAAGAATGGCAACGATGTTTTGAACGACATTGTATAAATTTGTTTCAGAAATTCAAGCGGGTTTGTATATATTTACGGTTATTTTGGCTTCTTTTCAGTTATACCCAATTAAGTTAGTAATTTTCACCCGATATCAATTTTCATGATTTCGAAACCAAAGTACAATTTGTCTTCAAGGGTTACCTTTATTCTGTTCATCATCTTTGAATATTTATATCACTTCATCAATCTGATGTGTAAGTCGTGATCAGTATGAATTAATTAATTTTTTATTTTATTTAAAACGGTTTATTTCAACAAGGGTATCTATAGCGGCTGAAAAGCCGAATTGCATAACCCTTTATCAAAACACATGGAAAGTTTGTTTATCATGTTGGGGGTGCATGTATTAAATTACGACATTCATCCCCATCATGATAAACCAAAATTTAAAATACATGCGGCCAAATAACATAAAAACAATTAATTCTGTCGAACCAGAAATTAGCACGGAAGAGATGGGAATAAAGAAAAGAAAAAAAGAGGACGAACGAGAGAGAGAAAGTGTGTGTGTGAGAAAGTGTAACAATTAGAATTTCTACTATCATAGATCCTGATAGATTTGAATGATTCAGTATAAGGTGTACAGTATTTTAGTTAACTGGCCGCAAGAGATGAAACATACAACAATCCATAAATACACTTATAATATCACGATATAAATTAACTGATAAATTAATGCTGATAGTACATGCATTTAGAGATAAAATTGTAAAAAAAAATCTAACAGATTAATCAAAAAATCACATCTGAATGGCAAGATTCGTTTTTCTGTCCCGTATTAACATCAAAGCAAAGGACAGAGAGAAAAAAAAGATACAACAGAAATTAGAAAGAGAGGGAAATTGAGCGAAAATCAAAGAGAGAGAAATGGAGGGAAAGAGGGAGAAAAGAAGGAGAAAAGCAATGAGGTGAATTGAGGTAGTAAAAAAGACAGTTGACATAGAGAGAGATTGCGAGTGTACAACAGATGGGTGCGTTATTAATTGATTGCACTTCCTAATAAAATTTGACAATTTACTAAACAGCATAATTCCAGACATGTGAATGAACCTACAGCTACAGAGGCCTGTGAAATGGATCTTGTAACCAAGGGCAAGACAAAAGCACGTAAAGCACGAATTTCTCCAGGGGGCAGGAAGGCACTTGTTCCCAGCATCCAAACATGCCCTTTTCTAAAAAAAAATTAAATGCGCGGGCCCTTTGTGAAGAGACACTTTTCAAATCTGCGCATATACGTTTCTGAAGTTGATTCTCTTTTATTTGTTATGTACTTCATACTTTGAAATATTTCCTTCTTCTACCATTCATATTCTTCTTCTGTTTCGCCCCTGAAGGGAGAGAGAAGACATAATTGGATGAGCTGTTATTCAACTAACATTTTTAATGGGTTTAATAGAATTTAATCTTAATACCCCCACGTGATCAAATCAAATTTAGACCCTCTTATACTCTCATGACTGGAGGCCGGGAACAAGTGCCTGTCCTCTGGAGAAATATTGATCATGACTTACACACCAGATTGATGAAGTGATGTAAATATTCAAAGATAATGAACAGAATAAAGGTAACCCTTCAATGACTAAACAAGACTATAGCTCTCTGGTTATAATGTCGCCCCAGTGCGTAGAGTGTTGAATTTAGTGCAGGTTTTTTTTTTTCATCAAGATGGCATAGGTTAGTATCAACATGAATATGTCTATAAAGAGAGTTTATCTTTTCAACAAGCAAACGTAATGTAACTTATAAAACACGATATTCCGAACAATGTCCCCTTCAAATACCCTGCCCAAGGACGGATTATAGAAGAAAATCTTTTAAATATGTTGCTGCCGTCTTATTTAACTGGCTCCCTTGTGATATACAAAAATATAAAAATTCTGATTGTCATACACTGAATATAACTTGATGTAATGATTCCATGATACTTATTGATTCACTCTATATGTATATATAATGTTTTCTGTTTTTATTTTATTGTTTTGTTACATACATTGAATTGATATTGATGTAGAGTAGCATTGCGCCTTTGGAAAGCAATTTTGCATAACTGAACAGGCCTACCCTACAGTAGAAAATAAAGAAAACAAATAAATAAATATAAAATAAATTATATATTTTTATTTTTTTTAAAGGAATTACCACTTCTTCTGGGACACTCGATATATCACAAATATAGCATTTTGAGTTGTCATAATAAGCTGTATGACATTGAAGCGACAGTTATTCCTCACATCTGTCGGCACTAATATGAATTTCTGAGTTTGCTACACCTGTACACCAATTTTAGCTCCTGAATTAAAAAAAAAGAGAAAATAGTTTTCTGAGTGTCTTCAAGCTGATAGGGCGCTTAAAAAACCCACACCATTCCTTATTAATTTCAGTACGTGCGGCATACTTCTGTGACTGGTTGTGTTATTGCTTTGAACCCCTCATGATAATATCCCCAGGGGGCACTTCCATTGACGAATGGGTACAAGGGTTTCGAAAAGCACAATAAACAAGCATTTTCCGTATTCTGAAAATGCATCCCTTAAGAAGTAATGACGTGTGAAACCCTTACCCTAAACAAGTATTGGAAGCGAAATGGTACCCTTGACAAATGATGCTCCATTCCTAAAGTATTGTCAATAACTCATCTACTCCCAGCTTTTGTTGATCTTTAGTTTGATATGTTTCATAACATTGCTATGCTCAGTAATTCATGCTGTTCTCTCCAAAACAGGGAATATTTACCGGATATGGTACGAGGAAGTGTGGCGTGTCAAGTGCACCTAACATTGTCATGGATCCAGGGGCGACGGAACGTATTTTCGTTTAGGGGGGGGGGGGGCAAAGCCCCAAAAGGGCACTTCTATGCAAAAAGGGAATTTTGGTGCAAACGGATTTTTTTTCACCATGAGGTTATAATAATAATAAACGCTAATTGATGCGAGCGCGAAACACGAGCCAAAAATGTGCGATATTCCAGCCTGAAAACTGGATATTCTATGTATTTTTGTAACCATACCTTATACTACACAATAATTGATGCGAGCGCGAAGCGCGAGCAAAAACAAAAATTTTGTGATGTTTAGCCTAAAATGTATTATGTATTACATCAAAAAGGTATTTCATTTCGAAAAAAGGTCATTATTTGCTACGGGGATTTTTTTTTTTTTTTTTTTTTTTGGGGGGGGGGGGCACTTTTCCCCTGCCCCCTAGGTTCGCCGCCCCGGAATGGATCACAATGGAGTGGATGGCATCTAATTAAAAAAAATATCCCCCATATTATGGGGGTACTGTATTTGCTATTTGCAAAGGTACTAGGTTGTAAACCAATTAAAAAAAAATCTTCTTAAATAAATATACTATTAAGGAATGTCATTAGTTGAGAACTAGTTGGAATCTCGGCAGGTTTTGTTCTTAATGCAGCAACAAGGTAAAAATCTTCTTGAGATTCTCATCATTAATTTGCAGTTCAAAAGTGGGGACTGTCTGGGTACTGGAATTGCTATTGTAATTTCATAATATTCTAAAGGTTTTGTTGTTGTTAAGCCTGGACTTAACAACTGATTCAGTAGCATAATTTTGTTTTGGGCTAAGATCAGGGAATATTCCCATACAGGAGCAATTATTTATTGCTGAATGATACGCGCCGTCAACAACAGCAACATCAAATAATGAAAGCTAGTGTGTAAAATTGATACATTTACACTCGTCTAAAATATAGCTTATTGGGGAAGGATGACAAACTGCCCCATCTACTTTTCTATTGGTACATGTATTACACATAATGGGCTAAACTTTCTAACCCTGCATTTCTTTGTACGATATTGCAAATTAGATTCCACTAGACTCAATATTACCAAGTTCACATTTTCATTTATTTGTTTATTAATTTATCTATTGTTTTATTTACCCAGGGTGACTTCTTTCTGTACAAAACTGATTTACAAGAGAGTCCTGCACAGTTAAAATACAAACATATGCCTAATACAATATTTATACAATATAAAAGAGGAAATGAAATAAAACATTACAATAAAGAAAAAAATATATATTTAGAAAAATACAATCAAATATAAAACTATTAAAAAAATACTCGGTACAATAAATATAAATACTTATGGGTGTCTTATTCTTTTTATTATCAACAATAGTGAAACATCAATGGCATAAACAGAATGGTTGTTATTAAGTTCTGAAGAGTGAAAAAGAGGCAAAACAAAGAAAAAAGAGGAGCAAAACACGATGCAATATGATTTTACTTTCTATAAACCATCTCCAGGTCAGTTGACCGCTAGACCCATTTCCTTTGATTTTGATACACATGCGTATAGTTTGGCTGATAAAAACAGAAATTTAAATGACTTACCTGTACTTTTATCATCACCCGTAGGGCCTGTTTCTCCATATGTTGCTGTATCGTGAGTGCTGAAAATCTACACTACAGACGTTAAACGTGTGAGAAAATAAAAATTGAATTTCTGTAGGATTTCTTCCCATTCTAGAGTTTCTTTTACAAGCGAGAGACAGTCGTTCTTAACTAAAATAATCTGTAACAGGCTCCTTGAATTCATGTATAACGTATCAGACGAAAAGCATGTGTGAATTTATACCGCTCATTCATGAACTGCCTCTATTATTCTGAGGGAGTGATTCAGATTTTCCCGCCATTGTACGATCGTGTCGCCTCAGTGCGCATTACGTAATCGCCAAGCCTGTCAAAGGCACCGCACCACTGAACTTTCAAGTCCACTGAAAGGTCCTCTTTCGTAAATTTGATAACTTTATTTTATTTTTAATAATCATACAACTTCTATTAGTTAATAATTAAATTTCAAATTGTATTTTTGTAATTACGTTGTACAATTTTTGTATGTTTTTTATGGCGAAATATATAATAATAATAACAGATAATAATAATAATAATGATGATGGTGATAATAATAATAATATTCATCAGTGGTCGACTTATCAGCTTTTTTCTTTAGATTAATCACATATAACTATGCATGAACAATTTAACCATTCATATATTTTCGGTATAATTATTTAATTCACTTTTTTGGTTTTGTGTTTCTCTATTTTTGTAAGATTTGTGAGAAAACCGATGAATTGTTAATGTAGGCCTAGTGTAAGTTGATAATAAGTATAGTGGCTTCCTGGGTGGTTCATGATTTGTGTCTAACTTTCTTAGTTAATATTATCTATCTATCATTCTATCCATCCATCCACCCATCCATCCATCTAATCTATCTATCTATCTATCTATCTATCTATCTATCTATCTATCTATCTATCTATCTATCTATCTATCTATCTATCTATCTATCTATCTATCTATCTATCTATCCGATCTATATGCATGTATCTATTTTCTTTGCTCTTTTGCGATGAATGCCCAAACAAACAAGTGCCCATAAGATATGTTTCATGTTTATAGGTATTTTGGAGAGTTTATGTTTTTTAACGTACTTGAAAAAAAAAATCACGATTATATATTTCTGGTCAAAATTACAAGGGGTTAAAGTTCAGTATTTTCTTCCAAAAATTCCCCAGAACACCTGTAACCGACAGATCTTGGGGTCCATTGCCGTTACAGGATGATCGAGCATTAATTACCAAAGATAACAGGAAATCATAAACCTACCCCCTAGAAATTTTTGTCCCAAAAAGTGACGATTTTGCAGTTGGATGAAGAAAATTTCCCCAAACACCTGTCAACGACAAATTTGGAGGGGTGGGGCTTTTAGTAATATTTAAGGAGGGTATAGTACATCAAGCAATTATTGACAAAGAACGTAGAAAAATTGGATTTTTTAAAAAACTAAAGGTAATGCGAAGTTGCAAACTAACCCGGTGCAAATTTTACAAAAAAAAAGGATCATGTTCATATTTTCATGAAAACAACCCTTGGTGGTCAGTACATTCAATGAAAAGAGAATGCATGACAAAGAA
This sequence comes from Lytechinus pictus, assembly GCF_037042905.1. Lineage (NCBI taxonomy): Eukaryota > Metazoa > Echinodermata > Echinoidea > Temnopleuroida > Toxopneustidae > Lytechinus > Lytechinus pictus. The sequence goes on along the minus strand of NC_087254.1, from coordinate 14,353,876 downwards.
AAAATGTATTAAAAAAAAATAAAATCATGTAGTTACCCTTTGCCATTTCGGCCCGGAAAGTGATTATTTAAGTGTACAAGTAGGCATACACCGTACCAGGGCCTCAAGCCACGTTAAAAAACTTCCACACACGGTCATCCTTAAAGGTCAGAACCAATAAAATTTTCATCCTTATTTGCAGATGAGCCCTATTGTCCATATTATTTTTACACTTCTTCTATCCAATTGTACGATCCTCTCTTTCCACCCTCTGCTCATCATCGACAGCTCTGATGCTTTCCCTTTCTCTATTCTTCCTCCCTTTCTACCAGTCTTTACCTCCACTCTCTTCGTCACTTCTTTTTAATCTTCACACACTGAAGCTAAGGTCCCCAATAATAGTATGAAGTCTGTCTGGTATCATGATAAAAGGAAGCAACTGATTTTTTTTTTTATAAATATTTTTTTCCTTGATTTGGGATATTTTCTGTATGCTATACATGATACTAAAGTAATTGGTTTCACATAGCCCTCAACTTCTAGATATAAAATTAAACAAATATAATGGTCATGAATTGAATATAAACATTTCAAAAGCAATTCTATGTATTTCCACAATGACATAATTTCCTCATTTGATAAGAAACTGATTCCACAGATTAGCTTCCTTTTGTCATGAGACGGCAGTACACAAGTAGCCAAGATTAGCTTCCTCCTTGATGAAACACCCACGGGTGGGGGGAGGGCATTCACAAAGAGTTAAGTATGACTTATTAGAGTCATGCTTCAATGGCAAAGCGCACATGGTTTGTAACAAGCATTCTTATTGGGTTCAAATCCCAGCCATGGCGTGGTTTCCTGCAGCAAGGAATTCATCCACATTGTGCTGCACGCGACCCAGGTGAGGTAAATGGGTACTACCGGCAGGAAGTAATTCCTCAAAAAGCTGTGTGCCCCTGAATAGGTCGCCTTGCTTAGCCGGGTAATAATAATAGCAGGGCCCGCTGGGAGAACAGTTTTCAGAACTGAAGTGGCTACCCTGGGTAAATATACCATTATTATTATTATTGATTAAAACACAATTGTGAATGTCCTCTTTAGCACGATTTGGTCAACATGCCGTGATGCCTTTTATACCACACCTAAACTGGAATTTCAATGTGACTCTAAGGAGGTGTTGCAAGAAAATATTTGCAATCAATTGCAAATTTCAGATGCAAATTTACAATCGATATATCAAGTATAATCAACGCAAATAAGTTCATACTTGTTGATGCAAGAAGCAGATCATCCATCAATTGTAATTTTGCAATTAAATGCATGACTTTAAAGGAGAATGAAACTCTTGGAGCAAGTTAGCTTTTGTGAAAGCAGAAAAATCAAAGAATAAGATCAACAAAACTTTGAGTAAAATAGGACTAGCAATAAAAGAGTTATGAGCATTTGAATGTCGAGATCACTAATGCTATGGAGATCCTCCCATTGGCAATGCGACCAAGATCTGTGATGTCACACACGTACAACTCTCCCATTTGGACACTGAAAATATACCCCAAAACATCTCTTTTTGCTCATTCTAATCATATGACAAACGATTCATCAATGATATAATGTTGTGAAACCTCTGTACTTATCTCATAAAGAGAACACCTCACCTTGTGATAGACTCTATAAAAGTGAGAATATAAGTTAAATAAGTACTAAAGTAATGAGGGAGTTGTACGTGTGTGATATCACAGATCTTGGTCGCATTGCCGATGGGAGGATCTACATGGCACTAGTGATCTCAATATTCAAATGCTCATAACTTTCTTATTATTCATTCAATCTTCCTCAAACTTTCAACAATATGTTTCTTTGATTTTTCTCTTTGATATGGATTCAGCTGGTTTCAAGGGTTTCATTCTCCTTTAAACTGACTTTGGGACCTAAAATTGACTTGCGATCAATTGCTAGTTCCTTGCAACACTCCATAAGTCACACTGACTCTTTGTGAAAACCCACCGGGCCAGGTTGGCAGGCCTGACAAAAATCTTTTACTTTCATGATTATGTGACTCAAGGGAGGTTGATTTATGCAGACTCTTGTCTTTCATTTGTGCTAAAGAAAATGAACCTTGAATTCTAATGTATGAGGCAGCACAAGTAAAAAAAATTCTAATTTAGTCTTGCTATATAATTTAATATATAATTTATTGCATGCACCAGAAATACACATGGTAAAATATACTCACACACTGTCTTTCCAAGGCACAACCCTTCATTTCACACTTCTGAAATGCACTATAAAAATATCACTATTATCATCTATTTTATATCTGTATATTTACACCTTTTATAATACTTTTTAAGTGGAATGTTTTTTCATCTCAAGGTGATTTTTCAACAGCGAAGCAATTACAATATATATTACCGATAAGATATAAAAGGTTAATCTATTAACCAAATGCCTATTCAATTCTGCAAATACAGTGACCAACTGGTTCTTGTACCCAATGAGATATTAGAATGTACTCTAGTACATAATTCACATTACTGACAATTTAGCAAAGCTTTAAGCTGATGGGAATCAAATTGATTGAAAATTTGATTGTTACCCAAGGACAGGCCACAAGTATTGTAAAAGGTCATGTGTAATAAATCTACCAAATACCACTGCAGAGATTTTATCTTTCCTTCAAAATCTGGGGAACGTTTCATCCACTGGCGGATCAGGGGGGGGGGGGGGTTCAATGCCCGCCCGTGCCCCCTCCCTTTTGAGAGGCACAATTCAAATTTGTAATGTAAAAATGCCGTTAAAAAAGAAGTGTGCCCCCTCCCAAATTTTTTCGTGGACATGTCCTTATTTTTTGTTGAAAACCTTCCTCGGAAAAATGTGCCCCCCCCCCTCTTTTTGGAAAATCCTGGATCCGCCCCTGGTTTCATCAATATTTTTCTTCGACAACTTGTCAGATCTGACAACTTTCTTTGATTCTTATTGGCTGAAAAGCAATGTTACTATGGTAACCGTCAGATAATAGTATGCAGCGCTCAGAAACATTTGTATTAAGCGCTACATAAATGTGGCATATTATTATTATCATAAAAGGGGACATGTCGGATTATACACTGACAACTCATTTCATGAAATGCTCCACAGAGCTAATCTGGCAATGCCAAGCGGTAGACCCACTTTTCACATTGGGGCTACTTCCTTCTTTTGAGGGGCTACCTTCCTTTGTGAAACACTCAATAAATGCAGATATCATCATTCTGCTGTATGTAGAATATTGGTTACCGGTATCTATAAAATGTTTTTTCAAATACTGATTTGGGTAGATCCTGGGGTGACTTCGGAAAAGATGGTCACCACAAAGTATACCATTTGGGGAATTTTAGAGGCAATTTGATCTGTGATGAGGTGAAATCACCCATCCTCAATTCTCTACACTATTAAGAGTAAAGTGTATACTGTAGTATAGCAGGTTATAAATGGAGTTATCTCTAACTACATGTATGGATAGCCAATTGTGATGGGCATCTCTAACAGTACAAATTCAATTGTCAGTTCATTTGACACTCAAGTCATTCATTAAATGTCTGGGAATAGTTCTCTTCATCATTGAAACATAAGGAAAGAGCCAAGTAAAGATAGGAAAAATGACATTTTGAAATTTTTGGCTTCCCATAATTAAAACACAGAGTTAGACCATGGCCTGAGTTAATTTGGACTTCTGAATAAGGGCCATCGAGTTTATTCCTGATCAGCGTAGTATTGCATGGCTTCCTCTACGGCTTGTGCAGCTCCTGTGCTGACTTCACCTTGGTCTTTGAGTAACTCTAGGACGAGCAGATCACTCAGCTTCTTCACCTCCCTAGGATGGCCCATCAAAGCATTCTCTCTCCTAGGATCAGAAAGAGAGGAAATAAAGTAATAGCATTCAGGGACCACTTAAAAACCAAAATACTAATAACTGTTTCTACATGTACATTTGCTCTCCAGGTACCATGACATTTGCTCCGGCGACAATTGCTCCGCTATAAAGTCCACACACTAATTAAATGACTAACTTCAAACCTAGATTTAACACTAATAACCTATTTACATATACATTTGCTCTCCAGGGTCCATGACATTTGCTCTGGCGACAATGGCTCCGCTGTAAATTCCACACACTAATTAAATGACTAACTTCAACCCTAGATTTGACACTATACCTTACCCTAAACCGGACCCTAAACCCAACATAAAACCCCATTATAATTCTTACCCTAAACCTAGTACTTCTTAGACGAAACACAGCGCCGAACAATTTTTGCAGGAGCAGATGTCATGTTATCGGTCTACCGTCCTCACAGGGAGCCCAAAGGGTGATGGTACCCCGCTCATCATACAATCTCCTTTGTGTGGCATACAACGTTCGTAGGATTTTCATGTGGCTTCACTATCATAGTTGTTAGCATTGAGTTCTACATATTTTAAATCTCAAACAAAGCTTTCCTTTGCAATTGAAATAGCCCCAGCAGCAATGGATGTTGGGACTAAGTTTTTGAAAGAAATGATGAGGCCATTTTCACACTAGTAACACCTAATTGCGAGGTCACAAGTACAAAATTAGGTTGTACTCGACTTATCAAGGGCTTGCGTTACCTACCTCATGTGTTCATGGAGCTGAGCCCTCTGCTGACCGAGGAAATGGGTATGTTCCTTGACGCCTTCTTCGTACATCTGCTGATAGGTGTCTTTCATATGACGTACATGCTGGAATGTCTCCTGGATGATGTCGTGGTACGTCGGGGCGCTGGATGAAGGTAGCTTGTCGATCTCTGTCCTCTGCAGTAGGATGTCCATACCCGCCGTCCTCTCCAGCCCCTCCTGCTTCATGAAGTGCGCCACCAGCGGGCTACGACCCTCCACGTTGAACACGTGCTTGACGAATGTCGGACCTTCGGCGGCTGGATGCGACTGTGAACGGATCATAGATTTCAGCAATATTAGTTAAAAGACAGCTATGGCAAAAGGTTTGATTTACTGAAGAAATGGGGGCCACATTTATTTCCATTTTGATGAAGTGCTCGAGGCGCTTAGAAAACAGCAAAAATGAAAAGAAAAGAGAAGTACAAGAAAAAGCACACTGCAATAGAAGGAAAATGTCTGTCTTCAAACCATGCTGAGATACAACAAATGGTATACATTAGATTAGATGACTTATGTGCCTGCTTAAGACCAAATTTCTATTTAAAAAAAATCAACAAAAAAAATCAGATGTATTACTTCTTATTTTCTTTCAATATTTCATGCAAATGTAACATATCCCATATTCTTTTGACCTGACTATTCACAAATTGTTCTATTCAAAGCTTATAGCATTGTTTTCCCATGTAGGAAGTGCCATTCAGACTTGTCAATTTTTGCAAAAGATGACTTATGAAGTTTGGTACCACTATATCAATGGCAAATACTTAGGGGTGAGTGGGGTAAATAAGGCCCCCTTTTTCATAATTCCAATCTTTTTCATGCATAGCAGTAGAAACATGATTAGATGTCTAATAATACGTATACAGTGGACCTACATTATCCAGTAGAAATATGAGAACTAATCAATCTCATCTGCATATTAATCACCATTAAACATTGTTATCAGGGGGCCTTATTAGCCCCATCGAAATGGGGCAAATCACAGGATTAACATTTAAGTGTTTTTCCAAAGGCCCCCATTTAAGGATTTATTTAATCCTATCAAATATTATTAAAAAAAAGATTGTCGGATTGTGTTTTCAACTGTCACAGTTATATCATTATGTTTCTAAATGTTCTATTTGAAATGGACATTTTCAGTGTACGTAAGCAAGAGTGGAGACATCTAGACTGCATTTTACCGTTTTAACAGATGAAACCATATAGTGTTAATCATGTTTTAATCGGGGGGGGGGGGGGCTCATTTGCCCCATCGGGCAAGTTAAGTTCATAGGCTTCCAGTTAGAAGAAAAGAGTGAAAGGGGTGAATTTTACTACAGTTCAAGCATGTAAAATAATGCCTTACAAAAGTAAACTAAGATACAAGTTAATACACATTACTGGGTGGGTACAGTACTTGCCTCTCTAAAAGTGGCGATGCTACTTTAAAAATTTTGATTTTGAGGTGCTGCTAGGTTTGCGCTCCTCCTGGCCACATGCAGAAGTATTGAACCATGAGACATTGTTTATGCTCAAGATTTGTGCTTAGGAACTCTCTCAAATACCACACAAAGAGCAATCCCCTTGACACTGGAAAACTTGAGCATTCAGCTAAAAACTAGATGGGGGCTTATTTACCCCACTCTCCCTGATATTCAAGTCGAGTATTCTTACCTCTTTCTTCTCTGTTTTCTTGTTGGTGCTCGTCCTTGATACAGAAGGCCTCACCGTCAGGTCCGATGACTTCCCTCCGACCCTAGTCTTTGAATCACTCTTCTTAGATATTATAGACGCAACGTCTTTCTTCTTTGACAAACATGTCTTTCCCTTCATCTCCTTTCCTCCTCCTCCTGTCCCGCCCCCTTTCCCATCATGCATCAAGTCCACACTAGACTGTTCTACCGATATTTCACTGATGGTTTGCAATGGAGGTTTACTGGTATTCTTTGTCAAGTCAGTCCTACTGTTTTGTTTTTTACATTTGTCTTTAGGTTGATATGACGATATAGAGCTGATACTCTGGGCGTCAGCAACAGCTGAAATAAGACTGCCCTCGTCGTCTGCGATGGTGGAGCGGTTACCTCCTATATCCGCTAAGCTCTGACTAGAGTTTGATGAACTTGACTCAAAGTTTAGTATACCACCTGCAGAAGAAGATATTGCAATGAATTTGTTACAACACTACTGAATTCTATATTTACAATGTACAATCTATCAAAACAACATATTGAGACAAAGAGAAAATAAGGATAAAGTAACAACCAATCTCTCAGGACTGGAATGTGTGATATCACAACGAGGGCGCAATTTACATAGGCCCGTATTCTGAAGTTGGGTTTAAGTTAAACTCAGGTTTAAAGTTGTGGTTTAAGTATGGGAAGCCAAAAGTATCAAATTTGTTATTAAGTTGTATGTTTCTTATGTTTACTGTGCTCTTTCCTGATTCATCGATGGTGAAGCCAATAATCTTTTTATACTTCCTAGACAATTATGAATGATTTGAGAGCCAAATGAGCTGAAGTATATCTCTACTGTTAGTGATTTATGTAACAATTGGCTTCCCATACTTAAACCACAACTTTAAACCTGAGTTTAAGTTAAACCCGACTTCAGAATACGGGCCATAGGGTAGTATTCTGATAATTAACCTTAGGTTTAGCCCTAGTCTAAAGGTTACACGGGCCTAATTACAACTGGCAGGCAAAAGATATTAATTCGAGCCAACCCATTCTCAATTTTTGAATTTGATACTGCTGATTGACAAAATGAATGAATATGATTGACAATCTAACACTGATTCTAGGGAGGGTAAGTACTGAACTTCCTTTTTCCAAATTGGGAAGATATATCACCACTTTGGAACTATTTTTTTTACTCCAGCCGAAGAATTAGGGCCATTTTACTGTCTCAAGTGATGAATTTGATCCTGTCCGTTGTAGTTTTCATAAATGCTGATTTATTTTTAAAATGAGCCAGTCGAGGTAGCCTTTTCTGGTCAGATATGGAATGTAAGACATATATCCTATCCATTGGTAGTAAACATTCAATTTCGAATTTCATCCATATTTTTTATGATTTTTTTTAAAAGGAGAATGAAACCTTTGGAACAAGATAGCTTGTGTGAAAACAGAAAAATCAAAGAAACAGATCAACGAAAGTTTGAGAAAAATCGGACAAATAATGAAAAAGTTATAAGCATTTGAATATTGCGATCACTAATGCTATGGAGATCCTCAAATTGGCAATGCGACAAAGATGTGTGATGTCACTTGTGAAAAACTCTCCCCATTACTTTAGTATATATTTCACTCAAATTGCCTCTTTTATTACATCTATCAGTAGATCATGTGTTCTTTCTACAGGAGGGTATGTAATACAGATTTTTAAAGAATACATCATGGATAAAGAGTTTGTATCACCACAAGAAAAAGCAGGAAGAGACATTTTGAGGGTATTTTATAGTCCATCAAAGGGAAAGTTGTTCACATGTGACATCACACATCCTTGTCGCATTGCCAATGGGATGATCTCCATAGCATTAGTGATTGCAATATTCAAATGCTTATAACTTTCTCATTCTTTGTCCGATTTTTCACAAACTTTCTTTGTTCTTATTCTTTGATTTTTCTGTTTCGACACATGCCTACTTATTCCAAAGGTTTCATTCCCCTTTAAGTGCCACTTTGACACACGAGTCTATGGGAAATAAACTAGAATTTTAAATCACACTTCTATGGAATGCTGACTTCATAACATTTCTTACATATTCATGGCAATTATAATGTACCAATGAATTCATTGAAAGTCATGATATTTCTTTTATTTTTTTATTCTTCCAATTTCACCATTCATTTTTTTTCCCACAATTTTTTTGCAGCAGAATAAGAATGATTTTTAATTGATGAATAAGTTGAAAACCGGCACTCCATAAAAGTGTGGTCTAAGTTGTCCCAGGATTAACTAGTCTAAACCATTGCTATCAGAATACTACCCATACATTTTGGCTAATGATTTGCCATTTTGTCAGACATACAATGAATCATTACAGTAAAAGGACTCAATACTATAATGGTTGGGAGGGGAGTTCTAACAACTCCTCCCAACCTTGGAGACAAAAAAAATTTATCAGTTGTAAGGTTCTACCTAACTTTGTACCTGGACATTGGACAAGAAATTACAATTCTTGCATAAATTAACATAATGAAGCATAATGAATGACTTAAAACATATAAGGGAAAAAAAAATACAATTTTGTGATGTCAATGTACAATCCTCCTCCCCCCATATGATATATTATATCCCTTACTTAAGATTGTTGTATTGAGAGTGTACACAAGGAGAAAAGGAATAGTTTTACTACGAAAAACGTTTGCCATGAAAAAGTTAAATTTCCTTGCCGACGTCACGCATAGTCCATTTTTTCCCTAGGGAAAAAGTGAACTATACATTTTTTGACCCCCCTACCTCGTTTCGCGAGCTGTGCGACGCGAGCAAAGCGCTGCTATGGCATGCCCAACGGTACTCTCCACTGCATGCCACGGGAAACTTTCGGCGAGCTGCACTAACCAGGTGCGCTCGCTGAACAGACGATCCATACGGCAAGGCTTATTATTTTCTCAACAATTGTTCTATATCGACTTGTTAAACATCATTTTGCTGTAAAAGTTGGGTATCAACGAAGAATATCGGATGAAGAATATATATGAGTGGAAGGGATATAAAACAAATATACAATGACCATTCTCGGAACAGGCTAAAACTATTCGCACTCAGGAACATCACATAGTACTATTCTCCCTCGGGCCGATGGCCCTCGGGAGAATAGTACTATGTGATGTTCCTTCGATGCGAATAGTTTTAGCCAGATCCTCGAGTGTCATTGTATATTTGTATACTATGTTTACCTTTCTTCTTATCCTTTTTACTAAAATCATCTTTCTTCATATCGTGAGGCTCAAGGTCGTCAAAGTTCCATGCGGCCCATCTCCTGGGAGCTTGCTTAGTCCCAACTACCCACTCTGATGTAAGTCCACAAAGGTCTTCTTTAAAGCTGTCATCAAACTGCCTCCATGAGTTAGGGAAGGCTGCACAGTACGAGGCATACACTGCTTGGGCTAGGATGTCAGAATAGGACTGATGGAAGAACATTAAGTGATTCAGATGAAATTTCGAAATTACAGATAAATATGCAAAACGACATCCTTCGTCTAGATTTGTAAAAAAAATTGCAAAACTAGAGATCTTCTTGTGATGTATGTAAAATAATCCTATCAAATCTTTCATCTAATTTTTTACTACTGACCGCTTTGAGGGTGTCACAAGGAAGGCCCATTCCACTGACCAGAGACCTTTGAAAGACCAAGAATTGGCAAGGTCTTTCAGCAGGTGAGCCTACAAGGTCACTAAATTTGTGGTTTATGTGGACTGGCTCTGTAAACCCCTGAAAGAATTTTTTTTAAATGCAGGAAATATCACAATAGGACCTTGAAGACATCTGAAAATTTATACAGCAACAAGACTACTGAGAAAACACTGACAAATCTTTGAAAGACTACCAGAAACCACTGAAAGAACTCTGAAATACTGACCAAGACCCCACCCTCCCCCCCCCCCCCCTCCTGCTCAGAGAACTCTAAAAGGACTGACTGATATTTCTTGTCTTGCTGAAGTCAGACTACTGGTCTTTCAACAGTATTTCAAAGGTCTTTCATATAGTATATCTGCTATTTAGCAAGGATTTATCCTTTTACTTTCCATTGGTAAGGCCCCCATTCCATGATGGGGATTTAAAGGGATGGTCCAGGCTGAAAATATCTATATCTAAATAAATAGAGTAAAATTCACAGAGCAAAATGCTGAAAATTTCATCAAAATCGGATAACAAATAACAAAGTTATTCAATTTGAAAGTTTATCAATATTTTGTGAAAACAGTTATGTGCACATCGTCATGAATATTCATAAGGTGGGCTGATGATGTCATATCCCCACTTTTTCTTATGTTATTGCATGAAATCATAAATGTTTCATTTTTTCATACATGTGTAAATGATGTGTCTCCGTTATGATGAAATAAGTTGCGGCAATAAATAACTAATTAAAGCTCTTAATCAGTTGTCAATCCAATTTTTTTTGTTTTTGGTATAAAATTTGTGAATAAACCTAATTTTATGTAATAAAATACAAAAGATAAAGTGGGGATATGACATCATCAGTCCACCTAATGAATATTCATAAAGACATGCCTAGAACTGTTTCACCGGAAAAATGCAAATATTTAAAATTGAATAACTTTTTTATTTGTTATCCGATTTTGATCATATTTTCAGCATTTTGCTCTCTTAATTTTTCTCTATTTATTAAGATATAAATATTCTAGCCTGGACCATCCCTTTAAGGTACTATGTAGACATTAGAGATCCTTGAAAGTTAATTGAAAGACAGTTGAAAGATCTCTGTTGAATGGGGGGTTTTAATGCTAATGATCAAACTCAGCTGTATTTACTAGATGTTAGTGCTTTTAATACCTTGCTGACCGCTAAGTTCTCTAATATGTGTAACATGGAAATAACCAGTTTCTGTGCATTGATTCTGCACCTACAAAAAAAAGACCACTAACCTTGAAAAAGACGTCTCTATACTTGGGTTGCTTGGCTGAGAGGAGCAACTTCACATAGTTGTATGAGATACGGTTGAAGAGTCTACTCTGAACTTTTCTACTTGGATGGTATCGATGCAGGAAGAAATACCAAAATGTATCCTGCAGAAAAAAATGTTGTGAAATACAAATTATTGACAGAAATGATAATGCACACAATCAACAGCACAGATTTTCTTTAATGATAGATAAAAATAGTGGTCCAAGAATATGCGTAATCAAAGAAATCAAAGAAATCTACAGAAGATAAAAATAGTGGTCCAAGAATAATGCGTAATCAAAGAAATCTACAAAAGATAAAAATAGTGGTCCAAGAATATGTGTAATCAAAGAAATCTACAGAAGATAAAAACAGTGGTCCAAGAATATGTGTAATCAAAGTAATCTAAGAAATCTACAGGAGATAAAAATAGTGGTCCAAGAATATATGTGAAATAAAAGAAATCTATGAAATCTATAGAAGATTTAAAAAAAGTGGACGAAGAATATGTGTAATCATAGAAATCTAAGAAATCTACAGAAGATAAAAATAGTGGTCCAAGAATATGTGTAATCAAAGAAATATAAGGAATCTACAGGAGATAAAAATATGGTAATCAAAGAAATCTAAGAAATCTACAGAAGATAAAAATAGTGGTCCAAGAATATGTGTAATCAAAGAAATCTAAGAAATCTACAGGAGATAAAAATATGGTCCAAGAATATGTGTAATCAAAGAAAACTAAGAAATCTACAGAAAAGGAAAAACCCTCTCCCCACAATTGCTTACCAATAATATGGCTTCAGACATCTTGGAATGAAATAGTCTCTTGAATTCAATCTTATAATGAGGTTTCTTTTCCAGATCTAATTGAGCTTTGGTAACAGTCTTGAGTATGACTATACCGGGGACCTCGGGAAGCTGTGTGAGGCGATCCGATTCATAACCTGGGTACTGATGAAGCTACAACGGAAGCAATCAAAACATTTCAATAGCCTGGTTATTGATATATTTTCAAACATTGTGTATTTATCTAGTGTCAGACACTCTGGAGGATGGGGCACTGATTTGGTGCTGCGGGTGCTTGTGTAGTGACTGCTCTTGGGGGTGTTTATTTTCTATAAATTGAAATTTGAATTTAGAGATTCGGCTGCCCGAGATGCGGTTGTTGTGGAGGCTCATAGAGTGCTGAATAGGCATTTCATTATTTGAATGTATATACTGCATTTTTTCAATATTCATTTTTGTATTATATATGCTGTAATTTCATGTGTTTTTTATTCTTTTTAAATCAGGACATCGATGTAAAATAGCAATTCAGATGATCTTTTTATTTTGTATAAATATCTCTAATAAATGAATAAATAAATAATAAAAAATAAAAAAATAAATAAATTGATAAATAAATGAATAAAATAAAATACTTGGGAAAGGAGAAGTTTTTTTTCCTACAATTTAACTTCTTATCCCATTGCCAGCTTTGGTAAACGAGCGGCCTTTATAGTAGAAAGAGCAATCAAACGTAAAACTCTAAAAATCAAACGAAACTCTGAAAATAAAAAGCAACATGATTTTCTACCAATCAGAAACAGGCATAGGCCTATGGTACTTGCATTAGATTTTGTGAAACAGGCTTCAGGAATCACAACCACACTATTGAAGGTTATGAGGAGTAGGGATACCAATATAGGCTAATTGGCATTCAAATTATTAAAAGTTCTCATACTCCATGGCCCGTATTCTGAACTCGGGTTTAAATTAAACAATGATTTAAAGTTGTGGTTTAACTATGGAGAGCCGATTGGGGCACAAATCCCTAACAGTACACATCCAATTTATTAACTCATATGACACCCAAATTGTCTGGGAATCTATGATGATAACTGAAGTATTTTGAAGTATTTTTCATCAATATGAAAGCATAAGGAAACAACATAGTAAACATAAGAAATATACAATATAAACAGAATGTTAGAAATTTTGGCTCCCATAATTTTAGCACAGACTTTAGACCATGGTCTAAGTTAAACCTGACTTCAGAATACGGGCCCATGAAAACATCTACATATATATGGGACATCATTTGACATTTCATTCATGTACCAGTAATCTGGTGTTTTTGGGCCTCTGACCATTATTTTGGTCCCGCAACATAAAGGTTTTCGCAATTGAGCATAAGCTTGATTTTTATGGTTAAATTGTAGTCAATGCAATCAATCATAAAAAACATGTTCTACGATGATTGCTAAGCTTTAAGTTATGGTCCCCTGCTTTGATCAAAAAGCTAAATAATAATATTCATGGATCATACATACTTGGATGACATATTTTCTTACCTCGACTAATCTGGGCTTTGTTCCAGTCTTTTCTTTTTGTTGCTATAACAAAAACAAAACAAACGTAACAAGAAAATATGAAAACATACATTTTTTTCTCGTTTAAAAAATCTAAAAGTAGTCACTAGTCCTGACAACTGATTATCATGTGAGAGGTGGATAGGGAAAAAAATATGAACAAATAAATAAGAATGTTATGACTTGTTCTTGTAAGAATTTTTAATTAGCTTTATGACTGCTGCATTGCAATGCAGGGTAGAACTTAAAGTAACTTTTTGTTTTGCTCTAATACACAAAAGCACTTGAGTGTTATTATTTTTCTTTTTTTTTTTTACTCAAATTTACATTTTCATTTTTGAGGCTGTAACAACGTGCCACCTAAATACCACTGTTTTTGCTTTAATTTTGGCCCAGTAAAAAAGGTGTTATTATAAAGGAGAAATCAAGAAATTAAAAACAAAAAGAAGAAACATCCCACAAATTTGCTACAATAATTCATCCATTCCGTCAGTTTTGATAAAAATACAATTCTAATTTTTTAATTATCAGAACTTTCTTATCATTCAAACTTTCACCACCCTCTTTTTGTTTTGCTTTCTTGTTTTTTTCTCGAGATCACAAAAACAATTGAATTGCCAAGGCTGGATATTCACCTTTCTGCTTGCTGCTAAGTTCTTTAAGAGATGCTTTCCTTTATCAGCCTTATCGACCTGAAGCACTGCAAGTAAATAAATATCTCTCATCAGTAACAAGTCTACTTTATATAGCATTCCTATACTCTATGGCCCATATTCTGAAGTCGGGTTTAACTTAAACACTGGTTTAAAGTTGTGGTTTAAGTATGGATAGCCAATTGTTACATAAATCACTAACAGTAGAGATATCATATTTCAGCTCATTTGGCTCTCAAATCATTCATAATTGTCCAGGAAGTACAGATAGATGATTGTCTTCACCATCGATGAATAAGAGCACAGTAAACATAAGAAACATACAACTTAATAAACACTTCGACACTTTTGGCTTTCCATAATTTTAGCACAGAGTTAGACCATGGCCTAAGTTAAACCCGACTTCAGAATATGGGCCTATGGTTTTAGCAGGATACATAAAGTTTAAACAGAAAAGGGAGGGTCAATCAACATTGTACTCAGAATCATCAAGAATGTAAATAAAGCAGAAAATTTTAATAAAACCTGCACAATTCCCATGTACATGTATTTAGTGTTCCATATTCCAACAAGGAATTACATGTATCATCACGCACACACAATAAAGCTTTGTTACTTTATGTAAAAGAATAAGCAGAATCTTTTCAATGAATTCCCACACATTGTGAGAAGCATACGTACCTTTACAGAGAACAAAAATGTGCTTGTACAAGATAATGATTCAGATACATGTAATGGGTGTCATAATGCAAGTGACTTGCAAACAATGATGATGATGATAATGATGACAATGAATGATGTTAAATAATATTGATAATTAGCCTTCAATGATTTATTATGTAATGATAATAATAATAGAAATAAAACTACTAATAGTAATAATAAGCATAGTGAAAATGATTAGATTATAACAATCATAGTGAGCATTTTCAAAGTGCCATCCATCTCTCTCTAGAAATAAATGAATCCAAGGTGCATTATTATGACTTTATTTACATTTAAATTGAAATGGACAGTACCTCTGTATTCAATGAATCATATACATGTACATGCTTGAAATTTATGTGATCAATTTAATTATATTTAACTCCAGTCACAATTGCAAAACTCGTTCTCTCCGCTAGATGCAATAGTGTACTGGACTAAAGTGTAACTATAGATCTATGCAAACATAGCTAAAAAGGTGCTCCCCACTACATGTAGATACTTGTGTACTAAACTAAACTGAAGCTAGAGGGGAAAACAGGGCTAAGAAAGGTGCTTCCTGCTAATAGGCTTGTATAGTAATAATAGCACGGCTAATAAAGGTGCTAACCACTAGATGCAAGTGTAGATATGGACTATAGGGGTAAACATAGCTTACTTGACTTGACAGCGTATACACCTGCAAACTGGTTGAGTTCTTTGACATCTTTGGCTGTAAATGACCCAACATGACAGAAGCAAATCAGTAAGACAGAGGCCCCCAAGCAAGTATGGATAAAGGCATGCAAGCAAGCAAACAACAAACAATTACTCAAACAGGGTGTTGTTTCCACGATATTACAGCTAGAAAACTAGCAATTTTTAAGTCATTACTCAATTATTTCAAAGTCCTTTCAAATAGATTCTGCATTGCAAATTCTATGTCTATTACACACAACTTCCATCTCAATGATTCTTGGACCTCTTGAGTTTCTTTAATGCAAGGACTCCAGGGGGGTGTTTCACAAAGATTTAAGTGCCTAGTTGCACGCGGTATAAAATGCATAACCGCATTGGTCAGATCATGCAAAGAGGATGCGCACTACTGCGTGTTGATCAATTAGATTGCGCGTTGCATTTGAGATACGCGTCTGCATTTAAGTGCAATTTCAGCCAATAAATCTTTGTGAAACAACCCCAGGTCTCATAGACTTGAGTCTATCATCTGAAGAAAAATGAGGTTCTTTGGAAACAACCAAGGATTAATAAATAAGAACAGTCAAATACAAAGTAATTTTTGGTGATAGTGTTAAATTCAGATACAAGGAGTATATGGAATAAATTGACTTTGACTTCTTCTGACAGAAACACAAATAGTTACATGTAAGACAGATAAATGAATTACATGAGAAAATATATATAACCTACAAACTGACTTTGACCAACAAAATGATATTTCACAATCAACATTGAATGTTAGTTCATGAAAGGTCATTTGCATACACTGTAAACAATCGGCACTTGAGCAAACTTGACAACAGAGGTGCGTTTCACAAAGAGCTATTCAATGAAACATGTTATAAGCTACTACGAATCCTTGCTTCTGATTGGCTGAGAGCAAATAAGTCAGTGAAAATTACTGACAAAGCTCTTCATGAAATGCTCCCTGGGACCTGTGCTTAAAACTTTTGCCTTTAATAACAAATGCTTGCGAACAAACTTAAGCTATTAACAACACTTTAAGGGGAAAAAAGATTGTAAAAATATTGCCAGATTTTTATTTATGCAAAAGGCAGTGTGGGTGGACATCACTTTCAACTTTAAAGCATTGAGTAAAGCACAATCATTATGATTTTCACTTCAAAATTGGAAAACGCAAACTATGCAAACAATTGAATATCACACGTATGAAGTGTATTAGTACTTTGTTTGACAGGGAGAGGTTATAACCCTTCCCGGGTTCCCCCATACATGGGGGAGCAGCTCTGAAATGAGGGCTTGACATAATGGAGTAGATTTACTGTCTGCACAAACCATGATAATGCTGTCAAATACTGTAAATCTACTTGCTTTAAAGATTGGCTGCCAGTCAAATAAGTTCAGAATGTAAAAAAAAAAATCCTAAAGTGTACAGTCTACAATGTAACATGAGTCAACTACTCTGTGTTCAAGTGATCACTCATCAAATATAACTAAAAAATTGTCGGTAGGTGATACATTTTATAGTGCATTTTCATCAATGTCAAAATGAATCTGTTTGTGTAAAAAAGGCTAACACACAATTCTTACATGAATGCTGCAAACTTCAAGCAGGTTTCAACCACACAATTTTAACAGTTATTGACAAATGTCTTAAAAAAACAACAACTAAGATCTCCATTCAAAGAATAAGTCATTACATTCAACAAAGACATCAATCCTGAAAGAAAAAATTAGTCAGAAAGCAACGAAGCAAGAGAGAATTTAACAATATCCAAATCCAAACTTACGTGTTATATCTGGAACCCAATGCAAACAGGTAAACAAATACAATGGTTTAATACACAATTACACATTGATGAAATTATTATGGTTATATGGACAAAACTTACTGTTAGTTTGCAACAATCGTTAAACCATTCATTATTAAGACATATCGAGCAATGGACATGCAAATAATTAGAGTTAGACAATTCCACAATTCTTGTCAATAAATATAAGAGTACTGCTGTTTATTTTCCCCTTATTTTTCACAAAAATAGTTAGGCATTCAAAGTTTTAAACCTGTATGCAAAGAATCTTCCACCAAAAGTTAATTGTACTGAAGAAAAAAAAACATGGTTCAGTCTACTTGCTATCCTGTTTCTTTGTTTGACTTTTTAAGTTCTAAAGATTATTTCTAAAGATGTATTTCTATTCAGTATTTTTGTAGTCTTGTTTGAAAAAAAAAAACTATTTGCCTTCACTGATACCCTCCAATTGACTGTACTGGATGCCTGGTTGAAAAATGTACAGGCTTATCAGTTACCAGGGGCAGCAAAACAAGAGGGAAAGAAGGCAACCGCCCCCTCGAAAAATAGGGGGAAACAAAAGGAAAAAGAAGTAAAAAAAAAAAAAAAAGACGTCTAGGCTGTGTTTTACTTGTGTATTTGCCCATTAGAAATATATGATGGTTTGTAAGTAGATACAAGGGATTTTGAAAAAGGGGCAGTATATCAAAATGACATCGCTTTTCGGTATTGCCCCTTCCCCCATTAAAATACCCTCGTGCTACCCCAGCCGGTAACTGACATTCCACATCTTATAAATAAATAGCAAAACAAATAAAAGTAACCAAAAAGAAAAAGTTCAAAGTATAATATATTTCCTGAATTTATATATAAAAAAAAAATAGACAAGATACCAGCTTTGGGTCCTTCATCGTAGCGTGGGGAGACTGGAGGGTAATCATCATCTCCAAAAGTCTGTCTGCTTTCTATCACTAAACCAGTAGCTAAATCCTGAAGCTCACGGTCGAGACTGGTAATACGATCATTCACCTTAGCAATACTCCCAACGAGAAAAGCTAACAAATATGTTGGTTAAGGAAAGATTAAGTGTGAATTGGCACATTTAGCCCTGGCAGTGAGCCAGAGGGGGGGGCAAGTATATTGTGGTATGGGGATGTGCTGCATTGCCAACAGCCTTTTCAAGCCCGTCTCGCACTAAGCGATTCGTTGCGATCCGAATTTCAAAGAAATTGTGATAACACTTGATATGGACATTCCAACTAATAAAATTTTACGGATCAGAGTAAAGAATAGTGGTAGGACTACTGAAATCAAAATTTAGTCCAGTTCGAGCCTCCCTAAATGGATAAAAACAAATTCAAATAAAAATCATGACGTCATCATTGGCTGCGACTTGAAGCCGATTTGGACTTTACTCCGACCACAGGACTTACCGCAAAGTAAAATTGATTTTAGTATTCCTAATATTATGCCAAACTTAAAAAAAAAAAAATACTTCTTGGAACTTTCATATTTAATGCAAAATGTGATTTCTTGAAAAATTGCATCGCCACGAATCGCATAGGCCTAGTGTGAGCCGGGATTTAGACCCCAATATAATTTCTCGAGCCTCAGCCTTAGTTACAACTCAGAAGATAATATTTAGCATTGAATAGTAGGCCTAAAAAGTTACTACTACTAGAAGTAGATCCAAGGCAAGAAGGCAAGATCCTTCAGCTCCCAAGATTTAGCTGTCTTATTGCTGTCTAGACAGGAATAACCGTCGTTTCTGGGGATTTATTCAACAATTTCTGACATTTTACTATAATCTCCATTTACCGACGGTAGTGTGTTAGTGCGAGCCTGCATGTGTAATCTGGCTCGACAATACGGAGGGTGGGTTTTGTCCAGATTTTTCATTTCTTTTAGATTCTAAATGACATTATATTATCTTGAACGAAGGCCCACTATTTTCTTTAGACTCTAATCTTTCTATTGATACGATGTAAAATCTATAAAATTTCGAAAATATACGTTACCGATGAGTTATTCCCCGGGTTTAATGTTGTAAATCGGATCAAAAATCAGATCGAAAATCGGATCGGCAGTTAAGCTTCTAAAATCGAAATCGAATCGAAAATCGAATCGGCCATGTTTAAAAACAAAGGAATACATCAAAATGTTGTTCGCGGTCGCGCGCATCTTCCTGACAAAGTCACAAAGACGAATGCATTGGAATGGAAGTCGCCAACATGCGCGATCGTTTGGAACATGTTTTAAAGCCAGGGGTTTTGAGGTGTTATTGCTTTAAAATAAACCGAGTGATTTTTATTAGAAAGATAAACGAAAGACGCATCTTCCGAGCAAAGGCGCAAAGGAAAATAAAATGAAAATATTTCTCATAGATCACAGGTTAATGAACGATCGGCGGGACATCTTTTAGAAGTATTTTTAGGTGCTAGCGATTTAGAATTATTGGAATGATCTCTTACGACGCATCATCTTAAAGTCGCAAGTGCAATTAAAATGAAGTAGACGACGCAAGCACGCACGATGATTTGAAATATGTTATTAAAATGTTTTGGGTAGCTAAGCTAGCGTTTTCAAATCAATTTGAAGTTCACGGCGGGGTCCGCTATCACCACGAGGTTGAAGAGAAGATCTCTATCATCATAAAGGGGATAAGAGAGAAGCGCAGTGAGCTCCGTCGGTAATACGACCTTTCAAAGTTCACGGCGGCATCCGCTATCACCACGAGATTGAAAATAAAATGTATATCATCATAAACGATGTAAGAGAGTAACGCAATAAGCTCCGTCAATAGTACAGTCTTTAAAAGTTTATGGCGGGGTCCGCTATCACCACGAGGTTGAAGAGAAGATTTATATCATTATAAGGGAGGTAAGAGAGTAACGCAGTGAGCTCCGTCGGTAATACGACCTTTCAAAGTTCACGGCGGCATCCGCTATCACCACGAGATTGAAAATAAAATGTATATCATCATAAACGATGTAAGAGAGTAATGCAATAAGCTCCGTCAGTAGCACGATCTTTAAAAGTTCACGGCGGGGTCCGCTATCACCACGAGGTTGAAGAGAAGATTTATATCATTATAAGGGAGGTAAGAGAGTAGCGCAGTGAGCTCCGTCGGTAATACGACCTTTCAAAGTTCACGGCGGCATCCGCTATCACCACGAGGTTGAAAATAAAATGTAAATCATCATAAACGATGTAAGAGAGTAACGCAATAAGCTCCGTCAATAGTACAGTCTTTAAAAGTTTCTGGCGGGGTCCGCTATCACCACGAGGTTGAAGAGAAGATTTATATCATTATAAACGATGTAAGATAGTAGCGCAGTGAGCTCCGTCGGTAATACGACCTTTCAAAGTTCACGGCGGCTTCCGCTATCACCACGAGGTTGAAAATAAAATGAATATCATCATAAATGATGTAAGAGAGTAACGCAATAAGCTCCGTCAATAGTACAGTCTTTAAAAGTTTCTGGCGGGGTCCGCTATCACCACGAGGTTGAAGAGAAGATTTATATCATTATAAACGATGTAAGAGAGTAGCGCAGTGAGCTCCGTCGGTAATACGACCTTTCAAAGTTCACGGCGGCTTCCGCTATCACCACGAGGTTGAAAATAAAATGTAAATCATCATAAACGATGTAAGAGAGTAACGCAATGAGCTCCGTCAATAGTACGACCTTTCAAAGTTCACGGCGGCATCCGCTATCACCACGAGGTTGAAAATAAAATGTATATCATCATAAACGATGTAAGAGAGTAACGCAATAAGCTCCGTCAATAGTACAGTCTTTAAAAGTTTCTGGCGGGGTCCGCTATCACCACGAGGTTGAAGAGAAGATTTATATCATTATAAACGATGTAAGAGAGTAGCGCAGTGAGCTCCGTCGGTAATACGACCTTTCAAAGTTCACGGCGGCTTCCGCTATCACCACGAGGTTGAAAATAAAATGAATATCATCATAAACGATGTAAGAGAGTAACGCAATGAGCTCCGTCAATAGTACAGTCTTTAAAAGTTAATGGCGGGGTCCGCTATCACCACGAGGTTGAAGAGAAGATTTATATCATTATAAAGGGGGTAAGAGAGTAGCGCAGTGATCTCCGTCTGTAATACGACCTTTCAAAGTTCACGGCGGCATCCGCTATCACCACGAGGTTGAAAATAAAATGTATATAATCATAAACGATGTAAGAGAGTAACGCAGTGAGCTCCGTCGGTAATACGACCTTTCAAAGTTCACGGCGGCATCCGCTATCACCATGAGTTGGAAGAGAAGATATCTATCCCCTTAAACATTGCCATAGATAATACCGCGACTTTCTCCCTGAATAATGCGACCTCTAAATAGCTAGCACCTCAAAAACAATCTTGAAATATGTTCTGAGCAATCACGCACTGTAACCAGATCTACGCCGATTTTTTATTTTCGATTTTTTCCTTCAAGGGGCATGATCGAAGATCGGCAAGTGATTGCCGATTGTGGTGAAATCGAATGGAATCGGTTGCCGATTGCAAAATCGGTTACAAGCTTACCCGGGTTATTCCTTAGTTTTTAATTTTCTGCCGGAGAGGAAAATATGGCAGCCGTCAACGAGTTGTGCTTTTATCAAGGCTTTCCGATTAAATTTTCGATATCTTGGCCAATCAATGCGAGCGACAAGTTCCGAGCGCACGCACATCTACATGTACAAGCGCAAAGCAGCGGCACAAATCGCGATATATAGCGACTGGTAAATACGTCTGTAAGGATGATGACGTCATCCAAGATGGCAACTTACGTTGACCAACGAAAGGATCGAAGATGACGATGTTTCGTTCATCGTTTGAAAGGAATTAGCGGTAACTGCAGTCTAAGGTACGATATTTCTGAATTTTAAACATTTTTTCGTAAATATGGATGTGATTTCTTTTTCATAATGTGACATTTTATGTACATAAAAACGATCGGAAAATCGGGTTTCTGCTGTTAGATCTAACGTAACTGCTAAAATACGTTGTCTGTACGTACGGGCCTCCAAGCTCTTCAGTCTATATTGGTGAGTGAGCCAACGCAGTTCAGCGGAACAACCAAAATACAGAGACTGAAGCTTTTGGTCTAGGCCTAATTGCTGTCCTGCCCAACAAAAAGTAGAATGAAACATTTTGCATTTGGTTCGGGCTAACTATATAGTTTAGATTTATGATTCTGACTCTGAATGAAATATGGCCATCTGAATGCATTTTTATCTTTTTTAAATGAAATTATGGAAAAGAACTTGGCGTGGCCGTGGGATTGTGAATGGTTACGACTTTTTAGATAATTATCTGAAGAATCAATATAAGACGAAATTTCCTTCGTTGCTATTTTTTTTTGGTTTGATATTTTTCCAACTCTTCGTTGTTGTTGTTGTTCGTTGTGGGTCGTTTCCACAACTCTTCGTCTTCGACAGCAACAACGGTTGCCTCCGCGATCCTCGACACTACCAAGGCATCCGTGCTCGGCCGCCTGAGCTTCGGCGGCGACGCTCCCCGAGTTACGGAAGAAGGTCCTAGACTCCTAGCAACCGTCACTATGTCAAAGCGTCCCATAATTGTTTGGATAAATGTTCCTGTAATTTATTACTATGTATTATTTAAGGATACGGGCTGTCTTCTTCTGCTGCTTCAAAACTTCTTCACGAGCTGCATCAAGTTCTTCTTTTGTCTCTAATGAATCTTCAGAATATAAGTTCATCGGAGAACTGACTCTGTTGATGAACTCCATCTTGATTGATGAAGAAGCTTCGCTGCATGCTATGCCGGTTGATGGCGCTCTACCGATATTGACCCAGAGTCAGATCAATTCCGTCTTTCAAAGTGACTAATTAGTTACATGAACTGATGAAATTGATAGTTTGAATTTTAACAGAAATGTTACGAATATAAAAATCAATGTTCCTTTTTCCAATATTTATTGCTTAAGAATTGAACATTGTTTTTCTCTTTCGCAATTTTATGCAGGTTACATAAGTTTATTTTGTTTATTATTTTCACTTTCACTCGAAAAACCTTCGGAATTTGCTTTTAAATCCTTTGAGTTTGAAAGTTAATCATTAAGATTAAAAATATATCCAATATTCGGCTTGTCACTATTCAAAGATCATTGTAAGTAGAATCGATAAATAGGGGCATACACTTCAAACTAACAAGAGCGGTATCAATTTGTAGGAAATTGATCAAAAACTTCAAATAAACGAAGCGACTCGAATAGAAGTCAGTCAAATTGTGATGCTATTCTTCAGTTGTCCTCTTGATATTTTTTTTTCATTTTATTTTCATTTTTATTCATCCCTTTTTTTTTTTTTGGGGGGGGGGGGTGTTACACCACAAATTGTCGCCCCCTCGACAATTTGTGCAAAATTTGACACCACGAATCACTCCTGCACAAACTTGTCGCCTCATTTAGACAACAATTTGTGGAGGAGGGAACATCACAAATTGTCGCCCCATTTCACTTGCCACTTAACACACAGAGTTGCAAATGCAATTAGACCATTTTGGCTATTAGACGAATTGGTCATAAGACCATATGAGAATTAGACCAAGTATACATTAGACCAATTGCAAATTAGACCAAATTATTAGTAGACCAAATGGTTTAAGCCCATGTGTTATTAGACAAATGGAGAATTAGTACAACTGTTGTTAGACCATGTGGGTAAAAACCGAATTTTCCACGGGCTCTGCTGCTGTTCTCTAAAATAGCCTCCCCATGCAAAGGTAAATTGTCAGTTCGTCTAAACCCAATTTGACTAATGACCGTTTATATCCTTATCCTATTTCGTCTACAACCATTTTACCTTTTGGTCTAATTGTCATTTTGCCTATTTACGGTAACCATTCCGTCTAATTTCCATTTGGTCTTATTTCTATTTGGTCTAATATATCTAATTGGTCTAATTCCTAGACTGGAAATATTTATATGGGATATAGACGAACCATTTTGGCTATTCGACAATTCGGCAATTATATCGACCAATTATATTCGACCAAGTCCTATAAAATTAGACCAATTAGTGGAAGTTAGACCAAATTACTGTTGCAAGAGAAAATGGGTCAGCTCGTATGGTATTCGACGATCAGAGAGTTTGACCAACTGCTACTGCTAGACCAAGTGGATATAACCCCCAAAACTAATAATAATAATAATAATACACACATATATACACACACACACACACCCTCTCACCCTCCCTCACACCGGCACTCACCTCTAACACAACGCACACAACCTTACCACAAACAACGACACACACCAGGACGCACATACACTACACACCAGACTAGTGGTTGAAGACAATTTGTGATATGCGACAATTTGTGGTTCATAGGTTTCTTTTTGCCGACACAAATTGGCATAATATGTTTGAAAGTGCAGCACAAATTGTCGCGAGGCGACAATTTGTGCTGGGGTGACAATTTGTGGTGTCAAATTTTACACGTCGGCCCTACGATGAACACAATGAAATCTTTTTTTTAGGTCTTGGTACTCCTGTTAAAATGAGGTCCAACTTGCATATCATATTGTGTTCATTATTTGCCCGCTGAAAAGAAATATTTTAAAATCTTGGTCTCTATAGGGATAAAGCCGGAGATCAAGCTTCCCCTCTCTTCCCTAGACTAAATATCATTGAACCCATTTTTGGGGTCATTGTCATTGTTCAAAACCCACCTACACCCGACCGAGAAAATTATAATTGGTATTGTGTCGAAAATCTGTCTATCTGACGGTCAGTCGGATCGGGGTCGCCCTAGCCACTAACCCGTCTCTGTGGTCTAGTGGTTAAGGCACCGGCGTTCAAAGCTGGGGATCCGGGTTCGATTCCCGGCAGAGACATTTTTTCGGCATTACCAATTTTTCCACAGAGACGCCTACCATTGTTCTCTTCATCCATTTCTACAACTATATATATATATATATATATATATATGTATTTATATCTATATATACCCCTCAAAAAAACGTCTGGAAATCTGAGTTTGGCCATTAATTTCTCCCATCTCCCAATGTTACACAATGCATATTTGACATCATTCAAAAGATCATTTAATTTTCTTTAAAATGATACCATGCTTTTTATGATCATGCCATCACGAAAAGAGCAGGATTCAAAAGTGTTGGATGAGGTCTGAATTGAAAAGCTGCAAAACGAGCAGAAATAGCCATGAAGAGTCAATACAGAACATGATTCTTTTGTCTGTGTCAATAGAGATGAAAATCCATTCAAATCAAGCCCTTGCTTCTTCATTTTTTATGTTTTGTGGTGGTTTATGTCGTGATGGTTCTGTGAGATAACATGGTTTGAGTCGTGGTTTGAAATACCCATGCATGTTTGTTTGTTTGTTATGTGTTTGCTTGTACAGAGGTGTGTTTGATTCTATGTTAATGTTGATATTAAGGTGCTGAAAAACAAAAGAAACCGCTGAGAAACTCACTCATAACCACGGAAAAAAGAACAGTGACTTTCAATATTGTGTAATTTTGCAACTTTTGAATTTTGACCTTGCCTCACATTTCAAGGCACTGCACCTCCATGTGAACCATAATCATATCATGTAGGGTATCATTTTAAAGGGAATTAAATGATCTATTTATTAATATTAATTACACATTAATATTGACTAAAACCGAGGAAGGATTATCGATCAAAATCAGATTTCCAACTTTTTTTAGTTTTTATATATAAATATGAATATAAATAAATATATGTGTCACTTCTTAGCATTAAAGAACATAAATATTAAATAGTGTGAGCGCGAAGCGCGAGCTAAAACTTTTGGAAATTTCATGTATATTTTTCCTGAAAATTGAACATTTTGAGCAATGTTTGTGATCCTGAACAAGATGCGTATGTAACAAATAATTACTGCAAGCGCGAGCAGATATTTTTAACACACGTTCTGGTCTGATCGAAAAGGGACCTACAGTTACCCATGAAGACGATACATATCAACAATTAAATAATGCGAGCGCGAATCGCGAGCTGAAAATTATGACATTCTGAACTAAAACCTGGACATTCTAAGCACTTTTGTAATCATGAACAGGATAGGTATATACGATATAACTATACGATTGATGCGAGTGCGAAGCGCGAGTGAAAACAAAATTGAGATTTCAGACCTAAAACGGGACGTTCTATTCATGTTTTGTAAATCAGGAAAAGGATTGGTCATTGGGTATCTTCTTACATTAATAATGTGAGCACGAAGCGCGAGCACAAAATTTTTGATATTCTGATCTTAATCTTTATAATTTAAGCACGTTTTAAATAAATTAAAAAAGCTGCGTATCTGAATAAACATATGCGTGTTTAGATTTAGACCTAGAATAGGGCATTCTAAATACATTTTTTTTAAATTATGAAAATTAAAAAATGAGAGCGCGAAGCGCGAGCTAAAAATATTTGATATTCGATCTGAAAAAGGATGAATTTAAGCGCCATTTTAAGCACTGTAGGAAATTATGAAGTGGGGGGGGGGGGGGTTTCTACAAAACGTCGTTCATTTTCATTACATTTCTGTCATTCGTCATTTCCAGCAGGTGCTGCCTATGGAAACACAC
This sequence comes from Lytechinus pictus, assembly GCF_037042905.1. Lineage (NCBI taxonomy): Eukaryota > Metazoa > Echinodermata > Echinoidea > Temnopleuroida > Toxopneustidae > Lytechinus > Lytechinus pictus. The sequence goes on along the minus strand of NC_087254.1, from coordinate 14,326,828 downwards.
GTACGCAGCACCCCCAAGAAAAAATTGGGAGGTGCTTCAGCACCCCCACTTCCCACGGACATGCACCATCATCATCATTATCATTACCATCATCATCATCATCACCGTCGTCGTCGTCGTCGTCGTCCTTTCACCATGCTCAACCGTCCACAGCCGACTTGATTCCATCACTATCGTCCAAGCTACATACCATATCCTTATCGTCGTCTTCATACAAAGTTTCAATCAAATCTTTTGGAAAACTCAATTAAATCACAAGTCTGGACAAAGTATTTTCATATGCATATAATCCGTCTATAGTTTATATGATTCAATTTGTACAACTAAACCTCATTTAATTTTCATTGTTCCATTATCTAACAACGAGTACTATAAGCGATGTAAGAATTAATCCCAAATACCGTTGGAATAAAGTTGGAATAAGTTTTTTCTACGTCATATTTAACCTTGGTAAACCCTTTCATCAATTTTATTAATTTCAATTTCATAAGCAAATTGATGACACGACAAGACAAAGTCATACATATCAGTCAACAGGAGAGTAATTCAGTATCAAACATACCAGAATACACGTAGGCGTGTCAATTTTAACCAAGCGTAAAATTAATAATGAATTAATAAATGAATAAATTGAATATATTATGGTTCATGTAATACGAAGAGCGGAGTACGCTCGAAATGATGTAGGCCTGTTTTGAATTATTTATGATCGGTTTTAAATACTACAACGTCCAATTCTGGATTAAGAATAATATCAATTGATTTAATTTGATTTATTGTTTTCTTCTGCATTCGTAACATTCGTATATAGCACTTAATTTACACATTCTGTATTTTGATATTACAAGCGACAGAGATTATATCCTGAAATTTTCAACCATACCCTGCGAGCATGAGGCAGGATCTATATTAACAAGACTAAAATATCGCATATATCAGTATGTTTTACTTGATCAAAATCGCTATAAGCGCGTGTTTGCTTGCTGCGTTAAACATAATGGACCTAGGCACACACGCCTAATTTGTAGTCATACTTTATTTCCCTTTTGAATTTGGCAATCCATATGCAAATGTACAACTAATATTGAATTTCTATAAAAAATACTGCCTTTATAATGAATGTAATAATATAAAATGAATTATCACGAAACAGTACAAAAATCGTATAAACTTTTATATACAAAGCAATGTTTGACATTGTCGTTACACACATCTAAATATACCACTAGCAAATACTAATTGATCCTATACATGGCAAAGGTATGGCAGAATACACCGATTGCCATGTTAATTGTGAACGCAAATAAAAGTGAGGTAACAGAACCCCCCCCCCCCCCCTGCAAAATGCCGATATTGAAAGAGCCAGTGTTGATCATGTGCATAATCATAATTATGTAGATGTCACTTACTAGGTCTTTAACTTATAGTATTGAGAAGTATTGTAGAAGGAAAGACACAGACAAAACCTCTGAAAATTCCTGCCTGGGCTCCGTCTTACTATGAGTTACGATTGATCCAATCAATCGTAACTCTATGGAAATCCATCAGTGTCATAATTTTTTCTACAGAAAATTTGCACGATATCCTTTGTAAACAAAAAGAAGCATAGTGAATTTTCAAGAAAACAATGAATGCATGAATATACATCATAGTTAGAAAATATTTTGAACAAACATACATAATAGATGTTGACGTTGCTAACCGTCCATAGTTGTGATTGATTGGATCAATCGCAACTCTTAGTAAGACGGGGCCCTGATGTAGGATGAAGACATCGATGGACAAGGCAAAATAAAAGTAGCCTATCGACAATTACTATATAGAGGTTCATTTGATAGCATTTGGCGGATAATTGATATTTACAGTATATTTTTCAACATGCATTGTAGAAACAAGTTCAGTGGAGACTGTTACGCCTAAAGGGAAGGCTCAAAACACCCATCAATTTTTTTGGGGGGTTGACTTAACTATTCGAAGATGTAAATCTTCTCTGTCGTACAGAAGGCGATCTCCCCAGATCGGAACTGTTGAAGGTAAAACCAGTGCCTTTCAGGTTTCACAATCCTGTGACGAACGAGTGTCTTAACTGGAGCCAACTCGTCATTGTGATCCTTGACAGTGAGTATCCCCTCATCAGCCTGGAATGAACAGATGAGGATAGACCTTTCGCGACATACTGCAGAATGGCAGAAAGCACCGTTCTCGACTGATACATTGTGTTCTATTACACCTTGACAGTCGACGACACTCACCGTACAGGAAGAACTACTGCTAGATTTTATTATGAACCCATTCCCAAAGCTGCAGATCTGCCCAGGTTCGTACCCTTGACATGATATCACTCTTATGGCATTTCCACCAGCTGGTGTGAATTCCTGGATCTGCTTAGCTGTCCTGTAGCTGATGTAGATCTGATTTTCATCGCCAATGGTGAGGTCAGCGATTCCTGCTTCATCAAGAGCTAGAGTCTGAAACCGTGTGCTCTGTATCTCCCATTCTGATGTGTACAATGTCATGATATTACTGGTGGATAGTACAACACGCCGACCATCAGAAAGGAATCCTACCCCTAGGATATTAACGTCTTTGAGTACTGTTGTCTGCAGTTGGCCATCAGCATTGAAGACGTCGATTCCCCCTGTACTGTATCCTACTGCCATCATACCATCAGAGGTAGCAGCCATCGTATTGATAGTGTTCTCCTCTGTGAGACCTACGTCACATTTCAGCCTACATTTCACGAATAAGATATCCCCTATCCAGTGGCGTACCTAGGATTTTCCACAGGGGGGGGCAAAACCGTCCGCCCAAAAATTTGACAAGCAAAAAAAAAAAAAAAAAAAAAAAAAAGGTCTTCGATCACAAATAAAGGATTTCATTCCAGGAAAAAATTGACAAGCAAAAAAAAAAAAAAAAAAAAAAAAAGGTCTTCGATCACAAATAAAGGATTTCATTCCAGGAACAAATTGACAAGCAAAAAAAAAAAAAAAAAAAAAAAAAAGGTCTTCGATCACAAATAAAGGATTTCATTCCAGGAAAAAATTGACAAGCAAAAAAAAAAAAAAAAAAAAAAAAAGGTCTTCGATCACAAATAAAGGATTTCATTCCAGGAAAAAATTGACAAGCAAAAAAAAAAAAAAACAAAAAAAAATAAATAAATAAAAAAAGGTCATCAAGCTCGTCAGGGGGGCATTAGAGGTCTTAAAGTTCGTCAGGGGGGGCAAAAAAGGTTTTTCAAGCCCGTCAGGGGGGGCAAATATACGTTTTTGCATGGGTTGTGACTCGTCAGGGGGGGCAGAGTGCCCCCCCTGCCCCCCCCGTAGGTACGCTAGTGCCCCTATCTCTAGCTGATCGCACTGACTCTTTTGGTCAAACATTATTTCCTCAGCCCGTTCAGCTATGTCACGAGAAAACTTCTGTTCTGGGTTATCCGTATCGAGGACTGTCTTTAATTCACTTGAAAGTGTTTCATGGATGGTAATGGTGATCCCTCTAAGTGGTGCATTTAAACTGTAGCCAGCCAGTTCACTCGCCTTCTCGATATTCACGACCATTTTTACACTGGTGTCTTTCATTTCCTCTAGTCTCTGGCAGAGTTCCTTCTTCTGAACATACAACTGCCAATCTAGTGCCCGTTTTCGCTCCTTTAGTCTCTTGCACATGTCATTATAATCCTTGTTTATTTGAGCCTGTATGCTGTCAGTGTGATCGATAACACGGTCCATTTGACTCATAACATAGGCAACATGATTGTTGAGAGTCTTACTTTTCATTTTTCCTTGGTCAACGAGATATTCAATTTCTTTTCGGATAGAACTCTTGTACTCTTCAGCGTCAAAGACGGAATGACCTTTCTTTTCATGAAACAGCATTCGACATCTCAGACAAATAAATTTGTTGCAAGTATTACAGACATCGGTACAGACATGATCTTTCCCATCAGACTTATGTTCCTGACAGTACACCTTTTCGTTGAAGACCATCACCCCTTTTCTGATCTCCTTTAAGGAAATAACTTCATGCTTGAGGTTAGGCGACCACTTGTTATGGATTTTTAGGCAAGCTCTACACATCTCCTTTTCGCAGTCACGGCAATAGAGCTTGGCTTTTGCTTTTTTGTCGCACATTTCACAAAGGCCCTTCTTACTTCTGTACTCTTCTAGGAGACACTTGAGAGGAACATTTGTGTTGAGATTTCCTATAATACCACCACCGACATCCGTCGTGCTCTGACAAACTGGGCATTTTAGGCAATTTTCAACACTCCGTGAAGAGCATGCCAACAAATCATGAACACATCTCTTACAAAATGTGTGCTCACAAGATAACTGTTTAGGATCATCAAGAAGTTCCAAACATATTGGGCACTGTAAGTTGGGTGGTAATATGTGATCCATGGAAGCCATCGATGTATAATTCAGAAGCTACGATGATACCAAATTTGTCAGTTATAACGAGACGATTTACTAACTGGACCTCGAACAGAGGATCCAGACGACAGATGAAGGCAGAATTACTATGATGCCAGAATTAACCGTTGACGACAGCAGCTTCTATACTGTTAGTTGTCGAACTGTCATAAGTGGCGGTGTCTGCTAAAATACGCTGAAATGATAATGAAAATACGATAATTATACATAAATATGGTATAGCATCATCAAAAGGGAGTTTGCGCAACACTACGCAGACGCTTTCTGGAACGTAGAGAATCTATTGTCAGTGCCCTTCATGACAAACTAGTCTTTATCGAAATTTGGTGAATGAAAAAAGTGTTGTTATCCGTCGTCTGGACATACAACATTTGCAGTTTCTTGTCTGCTCAGAATTTTACGACCATCAGCTGTCCCGGCTCACCAATGTTTGACAATGGCATTTCAGCTGCTTATTACGATTTGACGGGCATTTTCAATAGGTTTATTATGTTGTAGAATTTGTCCCCGTTACAATTGCGAAAACTCGCTATTATCATAACAATTTATTTATTTTTATTATTTTGTTGATATATTGACCAGCAGCACATGTTGAAGAGGTCAATCTACAAAAACTCATGAAATACAAGATAGCAAAGCAAATGAACGAAAAACATAATTACAATATTCTTTATCAGAACTTAAGTCTACTTACAATGTCTCGTAACATGAAAGGTTGTAGGAAAAGAAAGATAATCACAGGCAGAAAGAGAGAAAGGTGGAGGAGAGAGAAATAAGGGGGATGTATATGTGTGTGAGATCCAGGTAGCAAAGCTACATTTGGTCAACGTTGTGCCAATGTCGGCAAATGTCGGACGATACATTTTCTCAACACAATGGGGTAATATTAAAATGTCCGCCGAGCCAACATCAATTTGAGACATTACACAGACATCAAATAACAATGCTGGGCAATTTCAATTCAACATTTATTTCCAAAAATAAAAGCATTAATACAATTTCATTTTTCCAACATTAGCCAAACATTTATTGAAGTTCAGCTAATGTCAAAATATCTGCCGACCATGCCGACCAAGCGTCAATTTGTGTCTTTGGACCAACATTAAAGGGATGGTCCGGGCTGAAAATATTTATATCTAAATCAATAGAGTAAAATTCACAGAGCAAAATACTGAAATTTTCATCAAAATCGGATAACAAATAACGAAGTTATTGAATTTTACAGTTTACCAATATTTTGTGAAAACAGTTATATGCACATCGTCATGATTACTCATTAGGTTGACTGATGATGTCACATCCCCACTTTCTTTTTTCTTATGTTATTACATGAAATCATAAATGTTTCATTTTTTTCATTCATGTGTACATGATGTGTCTCCATTATGATGAAATAAGTTGCGGCAATAAATAAGTAATGCAATTAATCAGTTGTCATTTCAATTGTTTTAGTCAGTGGCGTAACTACGGGGGGGGGGGGGCATGGGGTAATCGGCTGACCCCCCAAAAAAAACGGGGAAAAGGAGAAAAAGAGTGAGAAATGAAGAGGAACGAAGTGGCAAAGAAGAAATTATTATTCATTATAATTGTATATTGTATTATAATCATGTTATGTTATATTACATAGGAAACATTTTTATCATAACTTTATGAAACATAATTTGCTCAGGGTCCATGTCTTCATTGTTCCTGGTGCTCGCATTTTCTGTTTAAAGAGATATAAACCTGTTGTTCGAAAACCTCCCGTTTTCAAGTCAATATATATACACCAAATATATTATTGTTTTATGTAGTGACATATGCTTCTTTTTCATGACTACTTAAAGTGATTGCCCCATGTTAAGGTCTTAATATAAAACATTTCCTGTCCGTGATTACGGTCGCTTCAGTGGATTGGTGAGATATGTCTGCTCTCCATGAATTCCTAAAATCAGTCCTTGAAATGTCCCCTTTTCTGATCTGAATATCCAAAATTTTCAGCTCGCGCTTCGCGCTCGCATCATTTGGTTAGTGAAATACGTATGGTCTTAGTGAATTCCTACAAACAAGCCTTAGACTGCCCCGCTTCAGGTCTGAATTATCTAAATTTTCAGCTCGCGCTTCGCGCTCGCAATATTTTATTAGTGAGATGCGTATGATAATCATGATAACATTGACTACAAAAAGTGCTTCATGTGTTCAGATGTAATTCTAACAAAATCAGTAAGCGTTTGGCACTCGCATTACATGACTATGGTGAGATATGTATACTATTAAGAGATTCCTAAAATATAGTCTTTAAGATCTCCCTGTTTGGGATCAATATATACAAAAATTTCGGCTCGCGGTTCGCGCTCGCATTGTTTAGCAAGACAGGTACGTATCATGATTACAAAAATTCGATTATAAAGTCCTTTTTTAGGTCTGAATATCACAAATTTTCAGCTCGCGCTTCGCGCTCGCATTATTTGATTGCTGAGATGCGTATGTTATTCATGATTACAATGACTGCAAGTGCTTCCTTAAAATGTCTCTATTAGGTCAGTATAACTGACAACTTAGCGCGCTTCGCGCGATCACTATATAAGTGACTCAAACATTTTGCTGGTGCCCCCCAATGCCGTGACCCACGGTACGCCACTGGTTTTAGTTCTTGGTAGAAATTTTTTGATTAAACCTAATTTCATATGATAAAATACAAAAGAACATGTGGGGATATGAAATCATCAGCCCACCTAATGAATATTCATAAAGACATGCCTAGAACTGTTTCACCGGAATAATGCAAATCTTTAAAATTCAATAACTTTGTTATTTATGATTTTCAGCATTTTGCTCTGTGAATTTTACTCTATTTATTGAGATACAAATATTTCCAGCCTGGACCATCACTTTAAACTGTGATGTTGGAGCTATGAACATTTGCAACATTATCCCAACTTCATTTAATGACACTGGGCTAGTATTGTATGTCTATTGTTAGGCCAATATCATTTTACAGCATCATCCCAACATCATTTATGGGGGTTGGGTCAACTTCATTCCAACATGGCAATAATTGGTTTCAAAGTGAAGTACATCTTTTTCTTCTATCCCCTTACTCATATCACGTTATCCTATCCTACAATCCTACATCATAATCCTTTCCTAACATCCTATACACCTATCTACCGAGTCCTGCCATGGATTCCTATATAAAATTATATGACGAGTTTGCGATACCAGACAGGTTACCGTTAATAACATCTTTCTACATTTAACCTTTAGAATATCATCTATAAATTATTTATTATAAATGATAAGGTAATCGAGCTACATATTTTTGTGAAACTTTTCATAGTGGAATAATTGCTTAAACATAATAAACACGTTAATTATTATATCTATATTAGCTGAAATTTTGGTCATTCACTGCTGTAATGAATATTCACGAGTGTATAATTCCAGATCAAGTTTATGTCATCGTTGGTTCAATACTGGTATAACGTTGGTGCAATGTTGTTTTGCCAACGAGGCCAACGTTGTACTGTTATTGCTTTTCGAACAACCAATCAACAACCAGATTCCAACGCGTTGCAACGGTTGTACCGTCAAAATGTCCAACATCTTTCCAACCTTACAGTTCCCAATCTTGTCAACATCTTATAATTATTGGTTTGTTCGAACTGGTTCAACAAATCTCCCCTAAATCATATGTTCATTAACCTTCCTACCTGTAGATTCACGATTTTTTTTTTTTTTTCTAAATCGCAACTGATTTCATTATTACTTATCACTTATGTTTCTGTATTATCACTTATGTTTTTGTATTATCACTTATGTTTCTGTATTATCACCTATGTTTTTGTATTCATGTATTGTAAATATGTTCGTACTCTCATACCCCGAGAGGGGGTCGATAGAGTCATTAAAATCTTACAATCAAGAGACCTTAGCCACTCTACATATATCAGACCATGTATCAATTGTGACCATAATGATATTTCAGTGAAATTAGACCTTATAAAAGACGTACGAGGAAGAGGTGAGCGGACACTTAACAGTGATGTACTTAAAGATGATATAAATGTACATGTATATAGGTTGCATATTGAAAATGTCATACTTAAAATGTAAATTGGAATATGAAAAACTTGATGCTCAAGCAAATGTGTAAAGCTAGAATAAAAATTTATACAATTGAATATGCTATAGATGTAGAACAAAAAGAAAAAAAGAAATGTTCATTTGGAACAGCATTATTTTTTATTGAATACACCCTGTATAGAAATGGAGCAGACCCAGTGGTAACGGTAAATTGTGGCGGTTTTTTACCTGATTGCTAAAAAAGTATGAATGATTGTAAGCAACCAGAGGACCGACTGCTTAAAGTCCTCTCCGAGGATAAAATGATAGAGTTGTCGAAGAAATTGATAAAATAAAGATTTCGAAGCACTTTATAATAACAAATGCAAAGGAGCTTACATAAGATCGAGAGAAAAGTGTACGGAGGAAGGTGATAAATCAACAAAATACTTTCTTGGCCTTGAAAAAAAAAAGATATGGAAAAAGAAATAACTTGATTGCCTTGAAAATAAGGGCGAATCATCACTAATAAGTTGAAAATATCATCTTAGTGGCGTGTAGTAAATAACACAGTAACATTTGTGAGGAAGTTGAGACCCCATTTCATCTCTTACTGCATTGTAAACGTGTTCGATTATTTTGGAGAATCATAAAAAGATTAGTATTTTATGTTTTCAAGATGAAAAGACGTTATTTATAAGGTATATGTTATTTCTAATCTATTTTTGTCTTATTGCTCAATTTATTATTTATCGAAATTATATTAAAACCACGATGGCATATTCAAAGATACAAAATACAGTGCGTATCAAAAAAAAGTTTACACTTAGAAAAAATACTGTAAAGTTTTACATTTGTAATATCCTGAACATTTTCCCACATTTTAATAATTTTACAGATCCATTTAAGCAAATGACGATATAACTGTCGAAAAATATTTCCGCTTGAGTGAGCACCACTAACTTTTGAAAAGTTAGTGAAAAATGATTTGCGCAGAACTTTGAAATAGTTATGCGAATAAAAGTAGACCTTAATCATGAAAAACATGTTGAATTAAGCTTGTAAAATTTATTTGAAGACATCTTTTACCTTTTTTATTTTGTTACCTTACCCAAAACACTTCGAAGAGTGCATTGCGCCCAACCCCACTCCCCCACACACCGAGGCCATCATGACGATATTTGCTTTACACTGAGCTTAGGCTTCACTTTCATTTTGTTAATCATTGTCAAGCTTGGGAAAAGTGTGGAGAAACAAGAATCAATGAAAAATGAAATGTAAACCTACTTTAAATGATAAAACTTTAATTTCTTATTGTTTTATATATGTATATGTTATTGTGAATAAATACCTCGATCTGAGGATCATAAGTAAAAAAAATCAAGATCATGATACAAAATTAATCACACCGCATTCATCAATATTCCAAATAAGCTCTATAAGAAGTCTTAACTTTCTAATTTATATATAAAATTAATTTACATTAGAATATGGCATTCTTCACAATCGAATACAAATTATGTAAAAAGGAATTGTTCTAGAATGTGTAGATATAGCACCAAGCAAACGCTGCAATTGCCAAACCATGTCTGCAAAAATCAGCGATGCCCTTTTGGTATGAATAATTATTTTTGGATTTCCGTATTTCTCTTCCGTAACTGCTATATAAACCATCTGAATATTGTTAACATGAGCAACGAGGAAGCGAAATATGCAAACGGAAGAAAGATCTATTGGAAACCAAAGAAAGTGATAACAAAGTAAAATAAAAATGTACAAAAACTAATTAAAGCAATGTTGCCTTTATGAAGATAGTGGTTTTGTAAGGTGAAATCTATCTTTATGAATCTTTTAGTTTTGCATTACAGGAATTTAAAATGCTCATTATGAAAATGATTCAAATTCAAATTCAAATTTATTTCAAATTCAAATTTATTTATTTCACTTCCATCAAACAAAAACAAATTGTATACCATATATAAACATAAATATTTGTATCCGTTGCAAAAAAAAAAAAAAATTAATGATACATATGTTGTGAAAAAACACTTAGACAATTTGGGCAACACATTGTAGGTTTTAAATATGTATACTATTTTTCAATAGAAATTAAATTAAGATGGAAATGGGGGGACCCACTAAAAAGCAATGCTTGTACAATGTGGGCCCCTCAAAAAATAACAAATAACAAAATAACAAAGTATAAATACAGATAATCAAATGAGAAAAAAATACATGAGAGGGAAATACTCACAAAATAAATACAAAGTTATCAAAAATATATAGTTTGATAAAGGACAAAACAACCCTACAACCCGTCCTAAAAATATCCACCCTTCCCCACCTCACCCCCCCCCCCCCCAGAAAAAGAGAAGAAAAAAGGGGAGAATGCCCTGAGAAGATGGATGGGTGCTGCTGTACGTAGATAGAACACATGTCGTCGTGGACTCAAGCAAACTGGATTCAATGATGTGTATAAAAGGAGAAAAAAATTTATAAAATAACCTGGAAAGAATATAATGCACGAAGAATGTGATTGATGCCGTGAACAAATAACCGGTAAGAAGGCGGATAAGCGGACAGGAGAGGAGAAAATAGAGAGGATAGACACCATAATGTATGAGGTTCAATAATGAGCACATCTGAGAAGGACTTGTGTCAATTTTAATTTTTTTTAATAAAAAAAGGATAATTATTTTAGGTTTTAATTGTAGCCTTAAAGTAATAATGATGACTTGACAGAGATGATGAATTAAACTTAATTTGGGAGTATATTATAAGGTTTTAATAGAGATTATTTGAATTTAGTCTTAAAAGAGTTCAAAGATTTTGCATTTGTTATATCATTATGAAGTGAGTTCCATAACTTCGGTCCATCATATATAAATGTGTTCTGAGCCCGCAAAGTTCTTAAAAGTGGTAAATGAAATTCACCCGATCGCCTTGTTGGATAGTTGTGAATGGATTGATTTTTTGGAAACATTGAATTAAATACATTTGGGAGGTTGTTGTTGTTATAGTTATACATGAACTGACCGAGATTAAACAAATATAAGTCTTTAATTTTCAATATTTTATGTTAAAAAAATAATGGGTCAGTATAAGACAAATATGCCGTGTGATGTATAATACGTAGACTGATACTTCTTTTGTAATAGGAGTAATTTGTCTAAGAGTGTTTGTTGTGTATTACCCCACGCTAAAATTCCATAATTTAAATAAGGCAATATAAGGGATAAATATAATGTAAGCAGGGACGATAATGGTAAACAAAATTTAAGCTTGTTAATTATACCAATGTTGCGTGAAATAGTTTTACATATGTTATCTATGTGAAATTTCCATGAGAGCTTATTATCGACTGTTATTCCAAGAAACTTAATATGGGATACATTTTCCAAGGGAGTTCCATCTAAAATAATATCAACAGGAAGTGTATTTATAGAGTTGCTAAACAACTTATATTTTGTTTTTTGAAGATTTAGTGACAATTTATTTGCTCTTATCCATTCGGTGACATTTTCTAGTTCAGAGTTGATTATATTAGCAAGGTGAAGAGGATTTTTATGTGAAAAAAATAAGTTAGAGTCGTCTGCAAAGAGAATGAAAGAAAGAACATCTGATGATCTACAAAAATCATTAATATAAACTATAAACAAAATCGGGCCTAAAATACTACCCTGGGGAATTCCACAATTAATTTTTTTCATTTGAGAATTGCAACCGTTTAAAAATACATATTGCTTCCTATTCAAGAGGTAGCTCCTGAACCACTCCAAGGCCTTCCCACGCACTCCATAATGTAGTCCAGATGCTGGACCTTCGAGATTTTGTTTTTCTCCACACACTGCGCTCTAACCACTGCTCACTTTTCCTACAACCCATTGATCGCGCGATCCCCAAATTTACCCTCCTACCGAAGGCAAATTAGGGGATCGCGCGATCAATGGGGAAAAGCGAACAGTGGTTAGAGCGCAGTGTGTGAAGGAAAACAAAATCTCGAAGGTCCAGCATCTGGACTAATCCATCGAGAGCGAATGGAAGGCTTGAGTCATGAGAAAGCCATGTTTCGGTTAAACCTACTACTGAAAACGTTTGCATGGTGGGATTATTTAAAAGTAACCGTAATTCATCAAAGTGTTTGTTGACTATCTTCCTATTCCTCTTCCTAAGCGCGAGATGAAACTGGTTGATGTTCCTTTCTGAAAAATTGACAATTTCATTACTAGGATTTCATGAAAGTGATATATTATTTACCAATCTAATATTAATGACAGCGCGAAATTTGTTGATATTAAGGCCTGAAAACTGGACATATTAAGAATTTGTTTAATATTGTTTTACGGCCTTCTTGAGCGCATATGGTAATCATATGCACAGTTACTCGGTCGTTGATGGAGTGCAGGAAACCCATGTGCAGGAGAATGTCTTTCATCGATGGTCGCGCCGTAACGGTAGCGTAGTTTGCGTATATACATGCGAACCAACAGAATGCGGTGCCACTGCGAGTAGGCCTACGGGGATCGGGCCCGGGGGGGGGGGCACTCGACCAAAAAAGTGGTAGGGGTGTGCCGCGGGCGAGACAAAAAATGGGGGCCTTGGAGCGGGCTTATTGTAAAAAGGAGGGTCCTCGGAACGGGCTTTGGAACTACAAATGTTTGTGAAAACGGGGGTCCTTGGAACGGATCGCCAGCGGGTGAGTGCGTATGCATCCCTACATGCGTGCATGATGCAGCTTGCGCGGCCTCCGCCGGGTGCGCTCGCGCAGCTCAGAGGCGATGGTCGGACAGCGCTCTGCTTTTCACCAAAATTGCAGCTCATTGTAGCAGATCAATGCGACCGGAACGGCGTAACGAAAAATGTGCTTTAATTGGAGCGGATTTCTTTCTTCTTTTTTCTCGATAAGAAGAAAATGCTATGCTTTGGAGCGGCTTTCTTTGTTCTTTTTCTCAATAAGACAAAAATGCTATGCCTTGGAACGGAAATTTGAGTGTAAAAATGGGGGTCCCCTCCGCGGCACATATCTACTATGCATTATATACTGAGTGCCCCCCCCCCGGGGGGGATCGGGCCGGTCGTAACAAGGCCGTAACTTAAAGATGGGTATGATACCTTCTTCGTACTTAAAGGACAAGTCCACCCCAACAAGAAGCTGATTTGTATAAAAAGAGAAAAATCCAACAACCATAACACTGAAAATTTCATTAAAATCGGATGTAAAATAAGAAAGTTCTGACATTTTAAAGTTTTGCTTAATTTCACAAAACAGTTATATGCACATCCTGGCTGGTATGCAAATGAGGAGACTATGGCGTCATCCACTCACTATTTCTTTTGTATTTTATTATATGAAATATGATATATTCTAATTTTCTCCTCATTGTCAAGTGATACAACGATTAATTACTCCCTGAACATGTAGAATTAGCATTGTTTAATACTATATGGTTCAGTCAAGTTGGTCCTTATTGTTAAATCTATAAAAAATGAAATATTGTATAATTTAAACAATAAAACACAAAAGAAATAGTGAGTGATGGACATCATCGACTGACTCACCTAGTTGTGCATATCACTGTTTTGTGAAAAATAAGCGAAACTTTAAAATGTCACAACTTTCTTATTTTACATCCGATTTTGATGAAATTTTCAGCACTATGCTAATTTGATTTTTCTCTATTTATTCAAGTCAGCATTTTCCTGGGGTGGACTTGACCTTTAAATAAAAACGTTTTTCAGCGTTTCTCTCAAGTAAAAAAGAACACTGTTTTTGGTTGCCAAAAATAGGGGGCGGGGCCGTCTCGGCCCCTGAGATCAGCGCCTTGAAAGACATCAAAATTTTAACGTTTAAAACTTGGCTGACTTATATTCCTGATGTTTTCATTTTTATGTTAGTGTGATGTTGGTCAGACATCAATATTTTGCGATAACATTTTCAGGGCAAAATATATTCATTAGCCCAACGAAATGTTTGTGATACGTTTCCGACATTTCATACATGTCGATACTGTTTGCCCAAGACTATTTTGCGATATCATATTATGGAGTCAAAATTGCAACGTTGGCCGAACATTTATATTTGGACATTTGGTCGACCTTTCCCAAATGTCGACATTTTGATGTTGGTGTAATGTTTGGTCGGACATCTATTTTGCGTAATGATTTTCAGGTCACAATGCATACATTGACCCAACGTAATCTTTGTGATAAATTGCCAACATTTCATATGTGCCGAAATTGGTGACGTAGGTTGCATTGATGCTGACCCAACACCATTTCTGCGATACACTGCAAAAACTCTAGTGTTGATTTACCACCAGCCTGGAATCTACATTATGTACTGAAACAACACCAGTTTGGAATCAAACCGATGCTGTTTTAATACTAACTGGTGTTGTATAAATAGCTATCTGGTGTTAGACGTACCAAAACCAAACTGGTGTTGTTTAACACTTTTCTAGTGTGGACATATTATTGTAGATACCAGGCTGGTGCTAAATCAACACTGGTGTTTTTGCAATGTATCAGAAATACGTCGAAATTACAACGTTGACCCAAGATGTATTTTTGACACTTGGCCGAACTTTCCCTAATGTCGTCATGATGTTGGTCGGACATCAATTTTGCGATATCATTTTCCGGTCAAAATAATTACATTGGCCCAAAGTAATCTTTGTCATACGGTGCCAATATTTGCTTAAGAGCCGATAATGCCGACGTTGGCGTAATGTATATAAAATGTATGTAAAAATATAGTTTTAGTGGAAACCGGTACAAGAAGAACGCTTTGCTAGAATTTCCATTTAATCACCCCCAAAGTAGTTTTCAAAACCCACCTAACGTAAAGCGGTTTTTTTAATATGGGAACGCTCTCAGAAAGATGACATATTCCCCGCGAAATTTGAAACCGCATCATATTATACACACAGTGTAGAACAGTAAGTTGCGTCCTCACGCTAAAACCAGTTTAACGATCTTGAAAACCACCGTACATCTTGAGCTGGTTTCCCGAACTCAACTGGTTTGGAAGATCGCTTCCATGCAAGACCGCTTCCAGTGGTCCCATTTCACGTTAAACTAGTCTCCTAACTCACCTTTTCCCACCTAACTAGTTTCCAGTTTTGGGTCGGTAATGATCGAGAACGGGGTCTTGGCCGCTTCTGGATTTCCCACTCTTCTTCTTTCTTTTCATCCCTTTCTCCTTTCTTACGTACCCTCATCTCTTAATTTCACTCCTTCTCGCTCTATCTCTCTCCCTCTCTCCCCTACCTCTCTCTATCTCCCCTCTCTCTCTTGGTTTAAATGGGATTACTTACCTTTATTGCTGATAATCTATCATTCTCTTCCAGACTGTCATCCCACTTTCATCTATAGCTAGCACCAGACTAGTAAATTAAACGCAACACTGGTATATCTTCCGTTATCCAGGACAACTATGACTGTCATGGTGGTACTGCCCCAATACTTGTATCATCACCAAACATGCATGTTATTCCAAAGATGAAAAAAATATATACACCTGTGGCTTGAAAGTAATTCTGCTACACTAGTTTGATATACCGATTACAATTCTTGTAAATGAATTCTCAGAGAAAAAACATGGATGCCAAAACATCGATCCCCAGGAGTGGTGTGAGTCCCTCAGGACAACGCAATGGTATGATTTAATGGTCGTTTGCAACGTTACATTCAAGGATGTCATGTACGGAATGTGCTGCATGTTTGCCATCCCATAATGATACACACTCTCAGTTTACATCCAGGTCGCACGAGCGTATTCACAACAGGAAGGCAAAAGATATGCATTCTCAAATTTCAAATTTGCATACGATTGATCATCGAACACTGATTCTATGGGGATTATCTACTGCACTTCCTTTTCCCAATTTGGGAAGAAATGTCACCAACTTTGGAACTATTTTGACTGGCGGAGGAATTGGGGCAAGTTTACTGTCTCAGATGATGAATTTGATCCTGTCAGCAGATGTCTTCATAAATGTCGATTTACTTTTTAAAATGAGCCAGTCGAGGTTCCCATTTCTGGTCAGATATGGAATGTCAGATATCCACTGGACAGGTAGTAAACATTCTACCCTCTATTTTCTTCCTTATTTTTTAATGATTAACGCACGAGTCTATGGGAAATGTTTTACGCTCGCGAAACCTCCAGGAATCTTCTAATAAATATTTATTATGTTTTAAAGAATCCAAGTTCATTCCTTTTTCGACCCCATGTAGGGTTCTTCAGGTTCACCTTTACAACCTCGACATCCATACAATTAGCTATATAGAAACTAATTGGAGAAACCCCCTTCAACACTCTCCACTCACAAGTTTGCCATAATACCCACTCGCCATTCGCCCATCGTGGTGATTTAAGTTTTAGTACATGCCGGAATCATCGAAATAATATTTACTTTATTATTTTTTTTTAAATCCAAATTCTTTCCTTTCTGGACCCCCGTACATGGTTCTGCGGTTGCGGCTTTCACCTTTACATCCAATTTGGCATCCATGTCAGCTAGAAAATAATCGGGAAACCCCCTTCAACCAGTGGCGTAGCTAGGATTTTTTTCCGGGGGGGGCACACTGGGGTCCTTGCTTTTTAATGGGGGGGGGGGGGGTGGCGGCATTTTTTTTTACTGTGTGTGTATTTGTCACAGGGGCGGATCCAGCTTTCACCAATAGTATAGGGGATGGGCCAAAATCATTTTCCCCGATCAGCCGCTCAAAGTTTACTTTTGTTTGTTTGAAGGGGTTGTCCTCACAGTCACTTCTAATTAGCATTATTCTTATAAAACAACATAAAGTGAAATAATCTTATAAACCCTATATAAAAAAGCGAGCTAATTTCTTTTTGAACTTTCATGTATTTTTTCCTTAAAATTTAACATTCTGGGCAATGTTTGTTATCTTGAACAAGATGGGTATGTAACTAGATAATCACCGCGAACGCCAAGAGCGAGCAGAATTTTTAATAAGCGTTCTGGCCTGATCGGAAAGGAACTGTTTGGAGTTACCCATGAAGACGATATTTCAACAATTCAATAGTGCGAGTGCGAAGCGCGAGCTAATTTTTTTTTACATTCCGACCTAAAAAGAAATTGTCATTCTAGGCACTTTTTGTAATCATGAAAGAGATAGCTATATAACTAAACAATGCGGAACAGTCAGACTGCAGGTCCCAAGAAAGTGGCTTCTTTCATCCAAGTGATATTCATGACTTGAGATGTTTTGCATATTTAATGAGCTTGATGCGGACCAAAACACCTCTTTTCATTCGGTCATTGCTGCTCTATTTGTGCATCGAATTTCATGAATTTGGTACCATTGTAAAGAAGAAGAATCATTCTTTTAGGTCATGTGTTTGGAATTATTCAAAGATTTAGTTATATAGGTTAAAATTTTGATCTAAAATATGCTACAAAATAAATATTTTCACCTGACAAAAGCTGCTATTATCACACTTTATTTTTGTTTGAGCCCAAATGATTTTTATATCATGATAAAGCTGAATATGTATGCTTTGAAATGATATAGGTTTCAAAATAAGAATTGGTTTAATCGGGTCAAGATCACACTTTTCATTTGCCAAGTACATAAAGCAGCTTGAAAACAAGAATACTGCACTCTGATTGGTCAAAAAGACCACACAATGGCAAATTCCAACGGTTCCAGTGCCTGGGTTCGTGGGACGGTCACACTTCCCATGTGGTAATCTCCTCAAATACCCCGCGCCTGTTGTTCTGTGAACCTTATCCAGCCAATCAGAACTCTGGATTTCATGCAAGTACAAAATTTTAGAAATCTCATCTTGCACCTTGGTGGGAAAAGTGTGATCTTGACCCGATTAAAAGGTGCCGCATATCAAGAGTGGCATTGTGAGAAAGTACAGAAGTTCAGCTTTATGGTGATATAGATATCATTGAGGCTCAAAATAAAAAGTTTTACACAATTTGCAAAAGAAAACAAAGGAAGAAAATTCAGTTTTGAGGCACATTTTCAGGCCAGAAATTTACTTAATATTAAAGAAAATATTGTATACAAAATAAATGACCAATATGAAAGAGTAACTTTTACTCTATCTGATGGTGCAATAATATTTCATTTAACTTGAGGTTAAAACAGGTAAATTCTTCGAGAAAGAAAATCTCACGAATCACGAGATTTTGCAAGGAGGAATATTCAGCCACGAGATGATTTGGATGAATCTGGCCTTTTTGCTAATTTTTGCTTTTTGCTTTTTGCTCATTAGACCTGCGGTCTGACTGGGAAGTACGAGCGAAAATTGAGATGTGAGACCTAAAAACGGGACACTCTAGTCATGTTTTGTTAATCACGAATAGGATGGGTAATGGGGTATCTTCCTACATTAATAATGCGAGCGTTAAGCGCGAGCAGAAAATTATTGATATTCT
Source organism: Lytechinus pictus (assembly GCF_037042905.1). Lineage (NCBI taxonomy): Eukaryota > Metazoa > Echinodermata > Echinoidea > Temnopleuroida > Toxopneustidae > Lytechinus > Lytechinus pictus. Next base: position 14,307,936 of record NC_087254.1, on the reverse strand, counting down.
GATCTGAAACTGGATAATTTAAGCACGTTTTACATAAAGAACAAGCTGTCCATATCAATAAACATGCGTGTGCCTGTTTTTAGATTTAGACCTAGAATCTGGGCATTACATATTTTCAATCATGAAGATCAATAATACCAGCTCGAAGCGCGAGCTGAAAACATTAATATTCCGATCCGAAAACGGGTGAATTTAAGCATTATTTCAAGCACTGTGTAGGGAATTTGTGCAGTGGATGTGGATCACACTCAATAAATGATGCGAGTGCGAAGCACCAGCTGATATTGTTTTATTATTATTATGACCTTGAACCGGGGCATTTTGTCATCATATGAAAATGATGACAATCTTCCTATTATTCCTAAGCGCGAGATGAAACTTGTCGATATTTTATTCTGAAAAGGGGCCAATTTAGTTATTAGGAATTTATGAAAATCTTATTTTCTTATTTATTAATCCAATATGCTTAATGAGAGCGTGGAATTTGTTGATATTAAAGCTTTAAAACTGGACATTTTAAGCATGTTTTAATTACGAATAGGACGCATGGGTTTATACAAATTTAACAATTAATGCGAGCGCAATTCGCGAGCCGCTTTTTTTTATAAACTGTAGGATGAAAAGGGGACTGTAAGAAGCTTGTTACAGAAATAATATAGAGGTATAGAAACTCACCAATCACAATGCGAACGCGCAGCGCTAACTGATAGGTATACGTTTTGACAATCACATCTGGGAATGGATATTTTGAGAACTTTATGGAATACACGAAGACAATAGAAACTTGACAAGTCAAATGCGACCGCGTGAGCTGAAAATGTTGACATTTAGACCATAAAACGGACATTTTACAGAGCATTTAAAAAACGGAGATCAATTTGTAAAAAAAAAAAAAAAGGATGAAACCTCGATGTCCGAGCTAAAATATATTTTGTATATTGACTTCAAAACTTCACATTTTAAGCTCCATATCAGTCTATTGAGCAAAAATATGAATCTCATCGAACAGGCAATGCGAGCGCGAAGCTCGAGCGAAAATTTTATATAGTGACAAGAAAGATTTTTTTGCAAGTCTCCCCCTCATCTTATTTTATTCACTCGTCTTCCTCTAATTTTTATCGTCTTTTTTCTTCTTTTTTTTCTCCCCTTATTCCCCCCCTCCAATTTTTTTCAGGGGGCACGGGGGGGGGGTACGCGCCCCCCGTATCTACGCCCATGCCTTCAACCCCCTCCATTCACAATATACCATGTTTACCATCCCATACACACACACCGTTCCATCGTAGAGGATTTGTTTACACGCTACACCTATGAACTACTTTTTAAAGGTCAAGTCCACCTCAGAGATATGTTGATTTGAATCAATAGAGAAAAATCAGACAAGCACAATGCTGAAAATTTCATCAAAATCGGATGTAAAATAAGAAAGTTATGACATTTCAAAGTTTCGCTTATTTTTAACAAAATAGTTATATGAACGAGCCAGTTACATCCAAATGAGAGAGTCGATGATGTCACTCACTCACTATTTCTTTTGTTTTTTATTGTTTGAATTATAAAATATTTCAATTTTTACGAATTTGACAATTAGGACCTCCTTGCCTGAAGCACAAAATGTTAAAATAATGGAAATCCACGTGTTCAGGGAGGAATGAAACTTCATTTCACATGACAATGACGAGAAAATAAAAATATTTCATATTTCATATAATAAAATACAAAAGAAATAGTGAGTGAGTGATGTCATCAGTTCCTCATTTGCATACCGACCGAGATGTGCATATAACTGTTTTGTGAAATGAAGCGAAACTTTAAAATGCCATAACTTTCTTATTTTACATCCGATTTTGATGAAATTTTCAGTGTTATGCTTGTTGAATTTTTCTCTTTTTATTCAAATCAAGTTTTTGTTGAGGTGGACTTGTCCTTTAAAAGCCAAAATCCTATTTTGATCGCAGGGTTGCGGATACACCTTCACAACCCTGACATGCAAGCTAGGAGGTAATCGGGGCAACCCCTTTCAACGCCCTCCATTCTCTCCCCCTCTCTCTCTCACACACATCCTCCCTCACCCTCACACATACACACACACTATATATATATATGTATATATATATCTCTCTCTAGCGCTGAGGAATACAGGGGAAAATGAATCCGATTCATTTTCCCCTGTATTTATCAGCGCTCACTAATTTAAACTATAATCCTTCCAATTTCTCATTCAAATTATGTAAATAAATATACAGTTCACCCTGAATTACCGGCTTAACAAAAATCAAAGTATATTACTGAAAGTTTGACATGTTTGACGGAAGCACTTTAAAGAAAAAAAAAACGAATATAAAAAGTTTTAACTACGTCACCATTAATTGGCATCTTTAACGCAAATGATAATTGCGAACCCTTCTCCAAGCACATAAAAGGGTAAAAAAAAAACGTTTTAAGAACTACTTTGTATTAGATATATTATACATTATTTTGGTAATGACAATGTATTGATGAAAATACTTTTGACATTGATTTCAGATGCAGAAAATGGTTATAGAACATTTAGTAATGATAATGTATCGATGCAAATATAAATGTAATTAATGAAAAATAGAACTCGGAAGAATAACACGAAATGAAATTATTATAAGGAGAAATAATTACTATTCCAGAGAGGAAACCATAAAGCAAAAATAGAAAAATAAATTTGAACAAAAAAATGAGAAAAATGTTTAGTCTACATGACAGAACGTGTTGGGAAAGAGATATATGGAGATCGAGAGTCCATTAACATTAATTCAACGGAATAATTGTCGAAGTGATTGCCCAAAGATGAAAATGAATCCTTGCCAAAATTTAATGATGTTTCTGTCAATTTGATTGAAACATTTAATTTGAATTTAAAGCTAACCAAAATCAAGCGTTTGAAAAAAATCTTGAATGAAAAAGTGTGAAACTGAAACCCCAGAATGACGGCTAAGGATGAATCGCTTGAATTTGAATGTGTAATGATCAAATTGACTGATATTTTCTGCAGAACTCGGCCGGGGAGACCTACAATAGATGTGCAAAGCGATTAGAGACTTTCGTACCCGATGTATACCCCTACGTAAACAGATTGTCACACTCTAAAAAAGGGTTACATGCATGTTTGTTGGGTAAAAAGATACCAAATATTTGGTAAATTTTTAATACGCAAAGTTGCCTTAAAATTCCCTTTAAAGATGCATTTTGACCAATATGTGGGGGAAAAAATTACCCAGCAAATATGCTTTCTACCCAATATTGGGTAAACTTTTACTTACGGTGTTTTTAGAGTGCATTAAATATTAATGAAGTAGTATTTATTTTGATTGAATAGACTATTCACACACGTCGGAGCAAACTTTTGATTTGCTTCCAGGTAAAATGAACCAGTCGGTATTTATTTTTTTCTTTTTATTGAACTCGAACCGTCTTTACTCACCAGAATCAATTGTTACCTCTGGAAGTCCTGCCGAGTGTCCTCTCTTAAAATCCGTTACTACCCCTCGATGAAGTCAACCTTTTTTAATTGTCATTATTTGCGAAGAAAATCTGAGCTGAGGTAGGATTCAATAATAACTTGTATCTCGCGTCAGCTTTTCGCTATCCCCTCTTTCTGCGAATAATTATGAGATGAAGGCCTATAACGTTCTCTAACATATTAAAAAGATTCCAGATGCATCTTTAGCAGATTTTAAAGGAAAAGACTATAGTGCTTCTCATAACAAAATAATTATTCTATAATCAATAACAGATTAATTCTGTTATATATGTTTCTGGTTACAATTCAGGGGATTTACACATTGTGATTGACAGTTAAAATCGGAAGCCACAAAAATTTGTTTTGGACGCAAGGCGGAAATTTGTCCCGGTTAAAATCGGGAAATAGGAAACATAATAAAATGTTATACAGTGCGTCCCAGAAAAAAACGAAACCGAGATTAAGCGCGATGATTTATCATAACTTAATCACAAATACAATAGACAAATGACCTACCAATGTAATGCTTAGAATCTCTTCTTTCATTTGATTTGATTTGATTATTCCCCATTCAAGCATGAGTGAGCAAAAACAATTTGAAGAAAGGATACCAAAAACTCATTTGGCGGGGGGTATCTGAATTTTTATTTGATACCTTAATCACAAAAAAATGGTCAAGAAGTAAAAAAGTTGTGTTCCCTCGAAACAATGCTTGTATTTCCATAATTTCATTAAATAAACGTGTTTTCACCGGTCTCCCACAGAAGCTATCGCATGGTTAACAAAAGACTTAATGCATGGCTGATCGTCAACAAAACGGAGTGTCAAGTGAGTTTGAACGCTTGCCTGTAGAACCTCTTCATTTTATGAAATTATTGAAATTCAAGCCTTATTTCAAATAACCAGAACTTTGTTATTTCTTGACCATTTTCTGTAATTGAGGTATCAAATTAAAGAGCAGATATTGAACTTTTCAAAAATGTGGTTTTCTTTTTGAAACCCAGATACAGCCCGCCAAATGACTTTTTGGTATCCCCTCTTCAAATTGTTTTTGCTCACTCATGCGTGAATGAGAAATACTCTAAGTAATTTCAGATGAAAGAGGAGATTCTAAGCTTTACAATGGTAGGTCATTTGTCTATTGTATTTGTGATTAAGTTATGATAAATCATCGATAAATCTCGGTTTCGTTTTTTGTGGGACGCACTGTATAGGTATGGAGGCGACGCCTTTATCATTTTTTTAGAGTTTAGGAAAATGTTTTATTACGTCGCTCATATTCAAATATATATTAAAGACGTATCTTTTTAAAGAATATTATCTGTTAATTAGAAATTCAACCTTTCACATGCACACATAGAAACTAGTTATTTGATACAGCGCGTTTTTAAAAGCTTATTTGGTCATTGTATAATGATCATCGATCATTATCAACCAACTTGCGGAATTTTTGGGGAATTTATTTTCATTGTCATGAACAGAAGTTTGATGAAAGAAGATATATTCGTTTTTGAGGTCTGTATCCTCGAAGTCCCTGGATAAGCTATTCCAACTTTCTGATTCGAAACTTCCCAATGTAACCCAATACGGACAAATGGTGTTAGTGTGAAACTGAAACTTGAAAGTCATTTTGATGCTGTTTACCTACATTTCTTTGTCTCCATCTACCCTAGGTTGGGCGATGTTAGGTCCCTGCCGGCACCCTCGGCCACTTGGGTCCGCCCCTGACCACCACCACCACCAAGACCACCAGCCACCGGTCTTACCACTATTATCATACCACTACTATCACCACAATCACCGCCTCCACCACCACCCTATCACCGCTACCATCACCACTATCAAAATCTATACCACTACCATCCAAGCCAACACCATACCACCAGCCAGTGGTGTACAGTTGGGGGTGGGCTTGATGGAGCTTGCCCCCCCCCCCCAAAAAAAAAAAAAAAAAAAAAAAACAAGTGGAATGCCTCTGGCCGTCTCACCTGCATCACGCGATTCAATATAGCAGCAGTGCTGATTTTGAAAACTACTATAACTCGCACAAGATGTTCAGTGATACTTGGTTACTCTTATTTCCACGTTTTATGAAACTAGACCAATACACTTATAGAAATATGATGGCAATTCAACAAATACCCCCAACGTGGCCAAAGTTCTTTGACCTTACATGACCTTTGACCTTGATCATGTGACCTGAAACTCGCACAGGATGTTCAGTGATACTTGATTACTATTATGTCCAAGTTTTATGAACTAGACCAACACACTTTCAAATTTATGGCTGTAATTCAACAAATACCCCAATTTGGCCAAAGTTCATTGACCCTAAATGACCTTTGACCTTGATCATGTGACCTGAAACTTGCACAGGATGTTCAGTAATACTTGATTACTATTATGTCCAAGTTTCATGAATCAGATCCATAAACTTTCAAAGTTATGATGGTAATTCAACAGATACCCCCAATTCGGCCAAAGTTCATTGACCCTAAATGACCTTTGACCTTGGTCATGTGACGTGAAACTCATGCAGGATGTTCAGTGATACTTGATTAACCTTATGTATAAGTTTCATGAACTAGGTCCATATATTTTCTAAGTTATGATGACATTTCAAAAACTTAACCTTAGGTTAAGATTTTGATGTTGATTCCCCCAACATGGTCTAAGTTCATTGACCCTAAATGACCTTTGACCTTGGTCATGTGACATGAAACTCAGGCAGGATGTTCAGTAATACTTGATTAACCTTATGGCCAAGTTTCATGAACTAGGTCCATATACTTTCTAAGTTATGCTGTCATTTCAAAAACTTAACCTCAGGTTAAGATTTGGTGTTGACGCCGCCGCCGCCGCCGCCGTCGCCGTCGCCGTCGCCGCCGCCGTCGGAAAAGCGGCGCCTATAGTCTCACTCTGCTATGCAGGTGAGACAAAAATCACGACCAAGAAGAAATGAACAGAGGAAAGGGTAAAATATATAATTTTCTGAATATTTTGTTAAAATCTATCACAAAATTGGATTTTTGAAATAACATAATATCGAAAAAAAATAAATTGATTTTTGCCCTATACGCTATATCTGGGCCCCCTCAAGATTTTTGACTCATTACGCCACTGCCACCACCACTACCATCAAACCCAGTGGCGTACCGTGGGTCACGGTATTGGGGGCACCAGCAAAAGTTTTGAGTCACTTATGGGCGCGCAAAGCGGGCTCAATAGCCAAGTATACTGATCTATTAAGAGACATTTTAAGGACTGTGCCATTAAAAGGATATGTATCCGTATCCCACTGATCAAATTACGCGAGCGCGAGCTGAAATTTGTTGATATTCAGACCTAAAAGAGACATTATAAGCAATATTTTTGTAATCATGATACGTACCTGTCTTACTAAACAATCAATGCGAGCGCGAGCTGAACATTTTCTTTAATTATATTGACCCCAAACAGGGACATTTTAATGATTATTTTTAAAGGAATCTATGAAGAGCATACATATCTCACCATAGCCATCTAATGCGAGAGCCAAGCGCGTGCAGAATTACACGAAGCACCTTTTGTAGTCATTGTATCTCACGAATCAAATATTGCGAGCGCCAGCTGAAATTGTTTGTATATTCAGAGCTGAAGAGGGACATTCTAAGGCTTATTTGTAAGAAATATTCCAAATTTTCTCCCCGTTGTCCTGTGAAACAAATTTTTATTCCTCCCTGAACATATGGTATTACCATTGTTTTAATATTTTATGGTTCAATCATGTTGGTTCTTATTGTTAAATCTGTAAAAATTGAAATATTGTATAATTCAGACAATAACATACAAAAGAAATAGTGAATGAGGGACATCATCGACTCTCTCATTTGCATGTCACTGAGTTCTGCATTTAACTGTTATGTGGAAAATTAGCGAATCTTTAAATTGTCGTAACTTTCTTATTTTACATCCGATTTTGATGAAATTTTCAGCGTTATGATTGTTTGACTCTTCTCTATTGATTAAAAAGCAATATTTTTCTGGGATGGACCTGACCTTTTATCACCATACATATTTCACTAACCAAATGATGCGAGCGCGAAGCGCGAGCTGAAATATTTGATATTCAGACCAGAAAAAAAGGGACATTTAAAGGGGAATCCAACCCAAATAAAAAATTGTTTTTATAAGGAAAAGAAAAATCAGACAAGTTGACGGTGAAAGTTTGAACAATATTGGACAAACAACAAGAAAGTTATGAATTTATAAAAGTTGTAAATATTGGTAATCACTATACCCATGGAGACTTCAAATTGGCAGCATATGGGATGTCATAGTGATGTAAGGCAAGGACATAGAGATGTACATCTCTATGGGCAAGGACTAGCCTACTCTTCCATGTACTCCAATACATATTATGGCTTAAATGTCATTTTTCCTAAAAGTTTTATTTCAAATTATATTTGTCTTTCATGAGGACATAAAACAATATACTACCTGGGTTATATTTAGATTACTGCCCCAGGGGAATGGGTACTTAGGAGAAAACCACAAATCCCTGATAATAAAGTACATGGCCTATGGAAAAGTTGCCCCTTGTCATAATTTATTTACCCAGTTGCCAATTTGAAATCTGCATAGTATTAGTGATCTCAATTTTAAAACAGCTATAACTTTCTTATTGCTTGTCGGATTTCTTTCAAACTTTCACCATTCTGTTTAATTTATTTTTCTCCTTCCTAACACAACATTTTATGGCCAAGGCTGGATTCCCCTTTAAAGGACTGTTTAAAGGAATTAACTTATCCACTAATGCGAACGTAAGCACGGGCTGGAAACATTTTATATTCAGACCTTAAAGGGGGGCAATCATTTTAAGTAGTCATGAAAAAGAAGCATATGTCACTACATAAACTAATAAAAGCTCGAAGTGCGATGAAATGTACTTGGTGTATATTGACATGAAATTGGGGGTGTCTTAGTATTATTTAATACCCCTGGACAGGATTTTTTATCTCATCAAACAGACAATGCGAGCACCAGGAGTGATGAACACAATGTCATAATAAATAATAATAGTAATATAGGATTTGTACAGAGTGAGTCAGAAAAAATGTCCCACTTTTGTAAAGTTGAATTGTTTAAAATATGAATATTTAATCATTAGTTTCATGATATGTCTTGATAGAGGTATCCTCCCAGTACATTCAGGTACCATTTTCATTTGATCCCCTGCACGCATGACTGAATAGCGGACAATCTTTAGAAGACTGTCACATCTCACTTGCGCCAAGTTACAGGGTGGGGAATAAAACACTCTTTTGAACAAAGACAGTCCGACAGACTGAAACACACACACACACACACAAACACGCACACACAAACACATGCACACGCACTGGCAGACCCACTCAAACATGCACACACAAGCACACGCGCACACACACACACACACAGACACACAAGCACACAATTACTGCAAACGTCGGTGAATAAAAACACAAACAATTAAAAGGGAATTTTTGTATTTGTTGAGGTAGTTTATTGTGGTTCAACAATGAATCTGTTTCCCCCAAAGTTCTCCATGGTCTCTATCCTCCGTACTCAATCATTTCGTTTTTTTTTCATTTCGTTTATTTCCATTTTCAACAATTACAGTTAATTTTGTACATTTTAACATATAAATAACAAAACATATTTCAAGTATTCCTGTACAAAAATTATATTCAAGATTATTACATATCAGGTTGGAAATGGAGGAGGCTGCTAAAAAGCGGAGCTTGTAGAGTGCAGCCTCCTAATAAATATTCTTGTAGTTGCATAACATATAAAAATCAAAATAACAACTAGAGCATGAACCAGTTAAACTAAAAGGAAATAGGGGAAATTAAAATAGAAAAGGAAATAAGAAAAAGAGAGATTAAAGGTCTCCAGAATCCAGCCCCAGCACTCATAGACGGACCTCGTTGATCAACAGGAAAACGAAAGAGATGGAAAAGCGTACGTGACATGATAATCATGTTTGATTTAAAAAAAAATACAAGAGTTTGAGTGATGAAGAGTTAAATTCAATGGTTTCTAGGAGAAATTTTTTGAACTTATATTTGAAAGAATTAAGGCTTGGTGATTCTTTGATGTTTTTATTAATTGTTCCCCAGAGTCTAGGGCCTTCAAAAGTAAAAATAGATTTTGCAAGGATGGTCCGGGGTAGTGGTAAATGGAATTCATCTGATTGACGTGTGGGATATTTGTGAAGAGTTTTGTTTTTGTTAAATGAAGAATTAAATATGAATGGTAACATATTATTGTTTAACTGATACATGAATTGACCTAAGTTACATGTATATTGGTACAGTGTTTTTATTTTTAGAATGTTATTATTAAAAAACAACTCATCTGTGTGAGATCTCCAGGACAAGTTGAAAATAACACGCAATGCCTTCTTTTGTAAAAGTAATATTCTATCAAGGTAGGTTGAGTGTGTATTTCCCCAAACAATTGCTCCATAATTTAAATATGGTAAAATTAATGTTGAATAAAGCATTTTTAGGGAGGAAGTTGGAAGAAAAAACTTAACTTTGTTAATAACACCAATATTGCGTGAAATTGTACGACATATAAAGTCAATGTGTGTTTTCCAAGATAATTTGTTGTCTATTATGAGACCTAAAAATTTTGTTGTAGTAACAACTTCAATGTCTTTATTGTCCAATTTGATATTAAATGGCAATTGTTCTAAAGAATTGCTAAAAAGCATGCATTTCGTTTTTTGTACATTAATTGACATTTTGTTAGCCCTAATCCATTGTACCAATTTATCCAGTTCAGTGTTCAGTACATTTATTAAAATATCGGGGTTAGGATGAGAGTATAGTACATTTGAATCATCTGCAAAAAGGACATAAGATAATATTTCAGAGGAGTTCTGGATGTCATTTATATAGATTATAAATAAAAGAGGGCCCAGGAGGCTGCCTTGGGGAACACCCCAATTAACATTTTGTAGAGAAGAATTTTGTTCATTTATGCTTACGAATTGTTTACGATTTACGAGGTAGTTTCTGAACGACTCCAAGGCCTTCCCACGAACTCCGTAATTTTCAAGTTTGTAGAGCAGTATTTCATGATTTATAGTGTCAAAGGCCTTGGAGAGGTCCAGAAAAACACCTATTGTATGTTCAAAGTTGTCAATAGCTTTTGTGATTTTGTCAATAAATGAGAGAGTGGCATGAGATGTACTATGTTTTTGGCGAAATCCAAATTGAAAATCAGAGATTATATTATATTTATTCAAAAAATTTAATAATCTTGTGTAGATCACCCTTTCCATAACTTTAGACAAAGTAGGTAATAAAGCTATCGGTCTATAGTTACATACATTAATCTTTTCTCCTTTTTTTGTGCACTGGTATTATCTTTGATATTTTCATATTGTCAGGCACGACGCCATTACTTAAAGAAAGGTTAAATATGTATACTAATGGATCAACAATATATTCTATAACATTCTTTAATAAAATATTGTCAATACCATCATGACCACAGCTTTTTTTGTTTTTTAAGTTGTTCACTATATCTATTATTTCATTTCTATGTACTGGTACTAAAAATAAAGAATTAGGGTTTGGTTGGTGAATGAAATCCGTAAAATTTGTTTGTGTTAATGGTATATTGTCTGCAAGACTTTTTCCAATTTGTGTAAAGTATTGATTAAATATATCAGCTATACGAAAAGAATCATGAATTTCAACATTATTGTGCTTTATTGTTTTTATGCGGACATCCTCGACATGTCCGCCATTTCTCCTGATGCACAGTTGTGCTCGGCGAAGCAGGTTCGTTTACTTTTGCTACTGTAAAAAGAGGCTCAAGTGACTGCTGCCAAATCAGGCAAGCCCTTTTATAGGCAAGTGCAACAAAAGCACAGACATCCATTGTAAATTTTCATTGTTAACCAACAAAAGACATAACCAGCATATTTGATTTATGTGCACTTGATGATGATGATGAAGATCAAGATCAAGATCAAGATGATGACAATGAGGATGATGATGATATGATGGTGATAGTGAATGTGTTTTAAGGGGAAAGATTGTCGGGAATTGCCACTTAAACATTAAGCGATCTTGCTAAAAATCAATGCTTAATCAGAAAAGAGAAAATTATGAACCAGTTATTACCATGTGTGTTGTGTGTGTGTGTGTGTGTGTGTGTGTGTGAGGGTGTGTGAGGGTGTGTGTGTGTGAGCATGCCAGTCTGTCTGTCTGACTGTCTTTGTCTAAAGCACTGTTTTATTCATCACCCAGTAACTTGGCGCAAGTGAGATCTGACAGTCTTCTAAAGATTGTCCGATGTTCAGTCATGCGTGCACGGGATCAAATGAAAATGGTACCTGAATGTACTTGGAGGATACCTCTATCAAGACATATCATGAAACTAATGATTAAATATTCATATTTTAAACAATTCAACTTTACAAAAGTGGGATATTTTTTCTGACTCACTCTGTATAGCGCACGTATCCACCTTGCTACATGCAGGTTCTCAAGGCGCTCCTATAATACCGATTACGGTGCGCACAACCTTTTGGGGAATTACTTCCTGGCGGTACCCATTTACCTCACCTGGGTTGAGTGCAGAACAACATGGGCGAATTTCTTGCTGAAGGAAAACACGCAATGCCTTGGAATCGAATTCACATAGGCCCTAAGCAAATTATGTTTCATAAAGTTATGAAAAACATATTTCTTATACAATACAATTTAATAATAGAATATAGCATAACATGGTATAATATACAATAATTTCTTTTTTCCCCACTATGTTTTTCTTTCTTTCTCCTTCTTTTTCTCCCTGGGTTTTTTTGGGGGGCCAGACGATGGGGGGTGGGAGCACGTGTCCCCCCGTAGTTACGCCACTTACCAAACCATTCTCCCAACCATTCAAGTTATCCTTCCCTCTATATTTTTTTATTTCAAATAATGTTACTTTACCATTAAATGCGGGTCTACCCATTAATGAGATCAATTTGTACAAAAGTTGTAAAAATGGTAAATGCTTGGCATGCTCTTTACGTTTGTGTATTACTTTAAAACGACGAAAGCTGAAAGCAATGTCATCAACATTTATTAGTATTACCCAGTGAAATTGTTTTTTTTTTGCTTGTTTTAATCCGCCAATATGCAAAATTCGTTTGATTTTTTTTTAACCCACCATGGGCATTTATTATATACATAATTGAACATTCAAAATCACATCACATGTTTACATATTTCTTTTTCAAACAAATATTCCAAATTGAATTATCGACAATCTTTTCCTGTTTTGTTTCTTATAAGTATACATTTATAAATGCACCAAAAAGCAATTGTAAGAAATGAATCTAGTCGGGTTTCTTTGTGGGCTTTAAGTAGTGCAATTCTGTTATTTGAAGGTCGACATTGTATTCAAACTTAGCTACTGTTGTCAAATAAGAAAATAATCTCTTATTTAGTTTACACTCAACGAAAGCATGTACATTATCTTAGTCCACGTAACAATGCGGGCATCTCCCATCTGTTATAGCATTCCATTTAAACAAATTCCTTCTTACTGGCAATAAATTATATATAACCTTAAAATTGAATTCTTTCAGTTTATTTTCTTTACAGTGACACAAGTTTCTTTTAAAAGTTTTTGTCCAATCTAATGGTGACCCAATTATCTCTTCCCAATACAAATAGCATCTGTTAGTGCTCGATGAATCTAAGGATAATAGTCTATATAATTGTTTACTTGAAATATCATGAATATTTTTAATTTGATTTTTTGCTCCTACATCTATTTTGGGAAACTCTAATGAAGGTTTATTATTGCGGTTGGTACAAGGTAATGTATTATCATTTATCCAGATTTTAGGGATAGCCTGACGTAATAATGTGTACTCGAATATCAATCTTTGCTTACTCTTCTGCGATTTAAGAAGGGAATGAATTTCCATTGTAGGTAAGAAATTTCCATTCCTGAGAATATCTTTCAAAAATACTATCCCAGATTTATACCATCCTTCAAAAAATAGGATGATGTTGCGAAAGGTTACATTTTTATTGTGCCACAAAATTTCGTATTGTAGACCATGTACTTTAGGGTGATATTTTAAACAAGCATTATTCTTTATCTTTAACCAGGCCTGTAATATGTCAATGTAAAAGACTGGAAGATGGTGCTTGCATATATGTTTTATATTCCAAGCATCAAAGTCTGAATTAAGGAGTAGTTTCAAACCACCTAAAATATTAAACCAATAAAGGCTGAATTTACAACACATTCCTTTACTTGACGCAAGAATGCGCCCCAGCCATCTTAGTCGAAAGCTCAATTTTTGGGTATATAGATCAATCATGTTGACCCCTCCATTGTCTAGTTTGTTGGTCATTATAGTTCTTTTTACTTTTTCAATCTTTGTATGCCAAATAAAAGTATATATTAGAGAATTCAGTCTTTTTAACATTTTCTCAGGAATAATATCAACCATGAGAATATGTACTAACTGACTTAAACCTAGAGTTTTGACAATGGTTACTCTTCCAAAAATAGTCAGCTTTCTTTTTCTCCAATTATCTAATAATCTTTGCAATTTCGTTAGTTTATTTTCCCAATTCATTTTACGTGCTTTTTCTATATCAGGTGAGATGTAAAACCCTAAGTATTTTGTAGGAATATCTGTCCATGATAGACCAATATCATTGAGTGACCATTTGGAGTTACTTCTCCCCACCCACATGATCACTGTTTTAGTTTTATTAAGTTTTGGACCTGCTACATTACCAAATAACTCAAGTTCTTCATTTATCAATTCTAGTGATCTTTTATCTAACACAAAGAACAGGGTATCGTCAGCATTTTGTAGTACTTTAACCTCACAATTATCTTCTGGTTTCAAAACAGGTATACCTCTTATGTATTCATTATTTCTTATTTTGTTAGACATAAATTCTGCTGCGAGGACAAAGAGTAATGCTGAAAGTGGGCAGCCTTGCCTAATTCCCCTTTGTATTGAAAAGGACTCTGATATCCAGCCATTTACTAATACAGAGCTTCGAACATCTATGTACAATAATTTTATCCATGTCTGGAAATTATTTCCAAAATTCATTTTTTCCAGACATGAGGACACAAAATTTATATCTATTACATCAAAAGCTTTAGAAAAGTCTGCCATCATTATAGCACCATCTAAGTATTTTCTTTTCATAAATTCAATGACATCAATTGTAAGACGTATATTGAAGGCAGACAGGCGATGTTTTATATAACCAGTTTGTTCTTCGTTAACGATCTGTCCAATAACTGATTGCAATCGTGCGGCCAAAACTGCGGCCATTATTTCATAATCGTAATTTAAAAGCGAGATTGGCCTCCAGTTTTCTAGATTTCTATGGTCTCCTTTCTTATAAATCATTGTAATAAGACCAGCTTTCTGACTTTCAGACATTTCTCCATTTGTGAAGCATTCATTAAGAGCGCTCAATAAAATATCTTTGATGTCGTCCCAAAAGGTTTGGTAAAACTCTATGGGAATACCATCCAGACCAGGTGATTTGTTTTTATTCATAGAAAAAGCAGCACGTTTGCATTCGGCACTTGTTAACAATCCTTCACATTTATTTCTTCCTTCATCACTCAGCTTTGGAACATGAACTGAGTTGATGTAATTTTTTCTCTCAGTTTTATCGAAATCAGATTTTCTATATAACAATGAATAAAACTTTACGACTTCCTGTAATATCTCTGTTTGTTTAGTACAATATTTATCTTTGTTTACCGATAGCAATTGGGTAATATTTTTTCTTTCTGAATTATATTTCTCTAAACCTAAAAAATAACTTGTGCACTTTTCACCTTTTTCTAACCACCTGACTCTTGCTCTAATAGCAGCACCTTTACACTCTCTTTCATATATTTGTTCCAATTCTTTTTTAATACAGATGTATTCTTTCTGTTCACTGAAATCAATGTCAACATCAATTTTTCTTTAGAGTTCAGCGAATCTTTTTTCTAAAATAGTTTTTGTATCTCTCTTTTTGCAGGCCTTGCTTCTACAATACCTCTGTGTGAATTCACATGCTTTAATCTTTATATTTTCCCATATATGCATAGGAGATAAATTTGCACTTTCTAAAATATCATTAATTAATAATCTAATTTTTTCTTGATAACATTTTTCTTTTAACACCTCTGTATTCATTTTCGAACATCCTCTTCCTTTTAAAATATTTGATGTTGTCAATTTGAGAGAAATAGCATTATGGTCTGCTTTAAAGCAGGGTCTTATATCAGTTGATGTGACCTTTGCTTGCAGGCTTTTACTTATTAACCAATAATCAAGTCTTGATGCAACTCTCAAAGATAAATTTCTCCACGTAAATTGTTTCGTATTTAAATGGGTCTTTCTCCAAATATCTATCAATCTTCTTTGTTTACAAAGTTGAGTTAGTTTTTGTGGTGTTTTATAGTATGAACTTTGACTACCCCGAACATCTTTCTTTGTATCCAATATACAATTCCAGTCACCACCTAAGATAAAAGGTGTTTTGTTTTCTGAAATATAAGGAGATAACCACTTTTGCATTTTCATTAGGAAATGTTCTCTCTTTTTCTTTCAGTAGGTGCATAGACATTGACTAAAACATAATTGTCACCTTCTATCATTACATCAAGGAGTAAAGTTCTTCCATCATTTTGTGAATCTATCTTATTAATTCTTAAAACAGCTTTGTCACTTATAAGAACAGCAACACCGCAAGAATGATTGGTACCATGTGAAAAGAAACATTTTCCTCTCCATTCCATATTAATAATGGTTTCAAGTTCTTCAGTCCAGTAGGTTTCTTGCAAAAACAATTGATCAACTTTTTGTTGTTTACACCATCTATATATCTGACTGCGTTTAAGTTTGTTCCTTAAACCTCTTACATTCAAACTTAATAGGTGGCAAGAAGAAGTAGACATATTAAAAAAGTTGTAAAAGGAATTTCAAATAAACACACTGTACAAAGTTTCTTCAAAAAGAAGAAAGAGAGTTCATCTTTTCTTTGAGGTTTTCTTTCTTGATTTTTGTTTTCGCTTAGATGCATTGCTCATTTTGTTCCGTGCTGTCACTGGATCTGGAGACTCCGCCGAGAGGTCAGACTGATGTTCAGTTAAGGTGTCTTCCTCGCACTCTGAGTACTCCGCTCAGTTTGATACTAAACAGGAAGAGTAATAGTATCGCATCTTGGCATGTCCTGAACTTCCTTGTTCACATTACATATTTCATATTAACGGAAGCTTAAAAGTACAAAGACACATAGATGGCAGATACATCTCTATCAAATGTTAGATTTAAACAAATTCTATCGTAATTTTTTTCGGAACTGAAGTGGCTACCCTGGGTGTAGTGTAAAAGAGAGCGATAAAAGTTCACCATTTATTTAAAAGCGTGTAATGATAACGCGCCACCTTTGTGTTTGTTGAAAAATATTCAAAATTTGGCATAAAAAATAACCAGAAACATCACTAAGGTTATGAGTACCTCCACCCGATGACGTTACCATGGTAATGCAGTTTTGAACATATTTAGAAAATGAATATTGAATGTCTTTACCCGAACATGAATATTTATGCCAACTTTCATGAGCACTGGCTAAATACTGGTGAAGTAGTTATGATAATAATGGTATTTTATTTCAAGACTGTTCGCAGCAAGAGGTGAATTGTACAGAACTTTTACATAAAAAACAATATAAAACATAACATTATCAAAATAGAATTATACAAATACACAAAGCATGAAAAAATATACAATCATTAATACTTTGGGGATTACTATGAATCAACAGAATATTTTCAAATATAATTATTTGCAGAAGTTTCAAAATTTGCTTAAGATATAGTTTTATACGAGAAAGCGGAATGGAAGGATTTATGATGTAAGTGAATTGGATTGGATAAATTTGACTGTAGAGGATATCGAGATTTTGAATTTGTGACCTATTTAGAGTATAAGGAGATTGAGAAGTGGAAATTATACAATGAGTTTTATATACCTATTTCGTTTTACTGAAACATTACATTTGATCCACAAGGAGTTTTCCTGGTTTTATTACCAAGGCAATGCAATTTCTGATAAATGCAAAAAAAAAGTGTCTTGCACTTGTGAGCCGAATTTCATGAGAATTTGTTGGAAATTTATGAAGTAGTTTGAACTGCAAGATTTCTTCCTAATATTCGCCATATAATATGTTGTTACCATGGCAACACAATTTCTGACACACACAACAAAATGTGTCTTGCACAATTACCGCACGACCAATGTGTGAAACACAGTCATTACTGTGAAACAAAGTCACCATATTGTTAAACATAGCCCCAATATTCTGACACCCAGTTATCACACTATGAAACACACAGTCACCTCACTACAATACAGTAAAAAAAAACCTGTGAAACACACATATATCACACTGTGAAACACGGTTACCACACTATGAAATACATTCACCTAACTGAAACATAGTCATCACCCTGTGAAACAGTCACCACACCGTGAAGCACAGTCACCACACTGTGAAACACAGTTACCTCACTGTAAAGCACAATCACCTCACTAAAGCATACAGTCACCACACTGACACTCCTTGACAACTACTTCCGGGAAAATATATTCTTACCGCCGAGGACTGTTACCCCCCGGAAATTTATCCTCTAGACAATTACCCCGGATAATTACCCCTTATAGTATAGAGCTTTTAAATTGCCATCGACTTAATTGACGACATACTTTATCTTGCAATGTCGACTTAATAAGCTTATTACACTGTAAAAAAGTAATTGCTAATTTAGCACTTACAGTGCTTGTATAATGACTGCACTACGAGTGCTGATTTTTCTAGTTCAAATTTAAACTAAAAAATCAGCACTCGTAGTGCAGTCACTACACAAGCACTGTAAGTGCTAAATTAGCACTTCAATCTTTACAGTGTTTACTTCATATCTCGCCATGTCGACATAGAACATTTTATAAGTTGACTTGGCAAGATAAGATATCCCGCCAATAAGCTTATTAAGTCGACATGGCAAGATAAAGTATCTCGCCATGTCAACAAATCGATTGCAATTTAAAGCTCCATACTGTATACACTGTAAAAAATGAAGTGTTAATTTAGCACTTACAGTGCTTGTATAGTGACTGCACTTCGGGTGCTAATTTTCTAGTTTGAATTTGAACTAGAAAATCAGCACTCGTAGTGTAGTCACTATACAAGCACTGTAAGTGCTAAAATAGCACTTCATTTTTATAGTGTACTAGGGGTAATTGTCTAGTCTAATTAGAGGGTAAATTTCCGAGGGGGGGGGGTAACAGTCCCCGGTGGTAAAAATATATTTTCCTTGAAGTAGTTGTCAGGGGCCCTTTGGTTTATTGTTATAGAACCCCATGGGCTAGTATCATTTGACCTTTTGACCTCTCGATGACATTTGATCTCACTATATCATGATCATAATTTCACACACACCGCGGACTATCGGGCTGTAGCCATTCTTTTAGGTCATGTGTTTGAAATAATTCAAAAATTGTGTAATGTAGGTGAAACTTTTGATCTAAAACATGTTATGAAATAATTATTTTTTCCAGACAAAAGTTGTATTTTACACTTTATTTTTGTTTAAGCCCAAATAATTTTTAGATCATGATAAAACTGAATATGTATGCTTTAAAATGATATAGGTTTCAAAATAAGAATTATTTTAATCGGGTCAAGATCACACTTTTCTTTGACCAAGTACATTTAGCAGCTTGAAAACAAGAATACGACACTCTTAAACCTACTCAATTTCCAACCGTTCCCACACTGAGTCCCTCCAAAGTCACACACACCATGTGGTAATCTCTTCAAAATACCCGCGCCAGTTGTTTTATGAACCTTATCCAGCCAATCACAACTCTGGATGTCATGCTACTCCAAAATTTCAGAAATCTCGTCTTGTACCTTGGTGGAAAAAGTGTGATCTTGACCCGATTAAAAGGTGCCACATTTCAAGAGTGACATTGTAAGAGAGTACAAAAATTCAGCTTTATGGTGATACATTGTTAGAAAATGTATCCTTAAAATAAAAGAAGTTCCTGCAGCAGAGTCTCGAGAACACCTGTAATCTTACCAGATTGCGTAATCTTACATTATATCATGTAAAATTACAGGAAATTGGTATTTGGTGTATGGAACCTCACAAATTTCCTTAAATAAAACACCCTTTTCCCCTTTTTAAACAGACCTGTTCTGTTAAATTGCAGAAAAATTCCCGTTTTATGAATTTACAGAATGATTCTGTTATTGCTTTCTGCAAAATCTTCTTTTCCCTGTAAAATCGTTTTTTTAACAGTGTATATATAGGTATCATCGAGGCTTAAAAACAAAAAGTTTTGCACAATTTGCAAAAGAAAACAGAGGAAGAAAAAAAAAATCAGTTTTGAGACACATTTTCACCCCAGAAATTCACTTATTCTATTTATCAAAATATTGTATCAAAAATAATGATGACAAATATTAAAGAGTAACATTTACTCTCTGATGGTGCAATGATATTTAATTTGACTTAAGTTTAAAGTAGGTAAATTTCGCTGGTGTGCTAAAACAGTGGCGGTGTCCGTAGGCTTGTATATAAAGCCGGGGATCAATCTTCCCCTCTTCACTAGACTAAATATCATTGAACCCATTGTTTGTCTCTTTATTATATTCACTTTAGGCATATATCTCGCTTTCAATCACATTTTTTTCCCGATTTTACCTTTCCATCATCTGTTTCACTTTCTCTTTCATTTCCTCTGTTGTCAATTTTCCTTTATTCACGTCTCACTCTCTCTTCTATTACCCTACTTCTAATCTATCTTTCTTTCACTTCCATACCATTTCTCTTCCTTTATCCCTTCATATCTTTCTTTCTGTCTCTTTCACTTTCCCCTTCTTCATATTTGGTCAACATACTGTCCACACAATTGGTTCAAACTATATCCAATTGTGGGTAGTTTTAAACCAATTGCATGTGTGCTTTGGGTGAAAACTACACAGTATTGGTTGAAAACTACCCAGAGTTAGATAATTTTTTAACCAATTGTTGTGTGGACAGTATATGTTGCCCAACATTTTAAGAATGAACCCTTTGTGCCATAGTCTCTCTCCCCCTCCCTTTCTCTCTCTCTCTCCCATTACCATATCTCACTCTCATTCACACCCTCTTCCAATCCCTCTCTATTACATTATCCCATCCACATATCTCACTCCCTTTCACTTTCCAAGTAAAAATACTAGACACGAATGATGTAAGGTAGGGGAGAGCGGGGAGAAGTGGGACGCGGGAGAAGTGGGACACTTCCTCTATCTGTAAAAGTAGAGAACCAATCAGCAATCAGTTTATACCCTGCAATACGTCTTACCGAGCAACCATAGTTGCTCGGTCGCAGCTTTTTAGAAATTTTACGCGATACGTAATATCTAACCCCCTCAAATGTTTTTGGCTCATTACACTATACATCATTGGTAGGAACAAGATAAAAATGTTCTCATTTTTATATGTTACTACTTATGAAGGAAAAAAAATTGTGAGAATAATCCTACGAGTCTTAAGTTTTACAGGTCATGTGAGTGGGGTAGATCTTTTCTTCGTTTTTAGATAATGCCCTTTTCGAGAGAAAAGGTGCCCTTTCTTCCTGTGCCCCCTACTTTCAACTTCGCTCCGCCGCCCATCATCATTATCATCATCACCACCATCACCGCTGCCATCATCATCACCACCACCAATCCCACCACCATCACTACTATGATGATCATCTTCTTCATCCCCATCATAATCATCATAATCATCATCATTCTCAACCGTCCACAGCCGACTTGATCCATCACCATCCTCCAAGATGTTAGTCCTTATCATCGTCTTCATACCAACTTTCACTCAAATCCTCTGAAAACCTCAAAATCGCAAGTCTGAACTGAGTGATAAGGACCCCATGGTTGCATGAGCCTAATTACAACAGGAAGGCATAAGATCTTCATTCGACCCAACCCATTCAATTTTTTTTATATTTGATATAGCTGATTGACAAAAGTGCATGATTATGATTGAAAATCTAAAACTGATTCTTGAGATGATAGCTACTGAACTTCCTTTGCCCAAATTGGGAAGATATATAAGTGACTTGGAACTATTTTTTGACTGGCGGAAGAATTAGGGCTATTTTACTGTTTCACTTGATGAATTTAATCCATTCATAGTTATCTTCATAAATGGCGATTTATTTTTAAAATGAGCTGGCTACGATACCCTTTCCTGTTCAGATATGGAATGTCAGATATATATCCTATCCAATGGTAGTAACATTCCACCCTCCAAATTTCACATTTATTTTTTATTAATTTGTCAAAAGTGCCACTTTAACACACAAGTCTATGGGGAATGTTTTACGCGCGTGACACCTATTAGTAATATAGGGAATTCCCTAGTAGTGGATGGAATACCTGCCCAAACTCCTCAGTAGCAAACAATTTCTCACTGATATCAATATGTTAAGTCATCAAGTGGTGCAAAAAAATTGGATTTAATGGCTAGCAAGGCTATATCAGGTAAAGTTAGTAGGTCTGTATATATGTAAGCCTAGGAATGTATGTAGACTGGTCAATGTATAGAGTCTAGGCCTCTTTGTTCTGATTCATCATTGTTTTGTGTTAGTGTACATCACCTACTTAATGTTAGAAAGACCTTTACAAATTGCTCATGTTAAAATTGTTCTTTGTAAGGGGGTAGATAGGAGATATAACTTTAATTACTAAAGAGAAGAGTGGTACCTTCATAAGAAGGTTGATTTAGATAAAAGGCACAGAGTAAGGGTAAGGTATCTAATAGTGCTCAACTAAGGAGGGGTTGGCTGTATGTGCTCCCATCTTAGTCTAGCCCCCCCTTATTATAACCCATGCCATCTATAAAATTCTCTCCCCCCCCCTCTCTCTCTATGTATTTCTTCCTTCGTACATCTGATAGGATATAACCCTAGGAAGATTTTGATAAAAAGGTCATATGCAAATGTACTGTTCTCATTATTTTATTGTTTCCTCATTCAATCTCATGTATAAATCTGGTAATTATGTTAGGGGCAGTTCTGGTATCCTGATATTTACTCAAAATTTACATAACTACACCTTTATATTACAAGGAGAACAGGACCTGTTGGGCTATACGCAGCCAGGATATGTATTACATCCATATAGTGAATTTAACATGTATGGGTAACACATTAAAATGGGTCATTGCATAGAAAATAGGCATTTTCAATGCATTTCTTTGTGCTAGTGTGAGTGTACAGATATAAAGGAATACTAAAGTAGCTATTAAAAAATATAATTCATAGGTCATATAATATAGATTGCATGAGCCTAATTACAACAGGATGGCATAAGATATTCATTCGACCCAACCCATTCATTTTTTTTATATTTGATATATAGCTGATTGACAAAAGTGCATGATTATGATTGAAAATCTAACACTGATTCTTGGGATGATAGCTACCGAACTTCCTTGGCCCAAATTGGGAAGATATATAAGTGACTTGGAACTATTTTTTGACTGGCGGAAGAATTAGGGCTATTTTACTGTTTCAGTTGATGAATTTGATCCATTCATAGTTACCATCATAAATGGCGATTTATTTTTAAAATGAGCTGGCTACGATACCCTTTCCTGGTCAGATATGGAATGTCAGATATATATCCTATCCAATGGTAGTAAACATTCCATCCTCTAATTTCACATTTATTTTTTATTAATTTGTCAAAAGTGCCACTTTAACACACAAGTCTATGGGGAATGTTTTACGCGCGTGACACCCCATGGAAGAACAGTGGTATTTTGTTAATACCGCTGAAAGGGGCCATCCTCCATATTTTATATGATGTATACGATATGTTAAATTTGAACATGTATATATTTTATTAGTCTTATATGGAAATAAATACAAACAAACAAACAAACAACTGTTTCTGTTTAAATACAATATGTCTATAGTTTATATGATTCAGTTTGTATAACTAAACCTCGTCGACTTTTCATTTCTCCCATTATGTAAGAGCGAGTACAACAAGAGTAGATCCTAAATACCGTTGGAATAAGTTTTTATACGTCAATATAAAATAATGTGTAAATCTTTATCCATTCATTTATTCATTTCAATTTCATATAAACAAAACATGAGCAAACATGACATGAAAAAGTAATATCAGGCCAACGGGAGAGTATAAATTCAGTATCAAACAATATATGTATGTATATACATATATATATATATATATATATATATATATATATATATATATATATATATATATATATAGTTCATGTAATATGAACAGTGGAGTACGCTCGAAATGATGTAGGCCTATTTGAAATTTTCCTGATCGGATTTAAGTTCTAAAAAGTCAATTTCTGGGATAAGATTAAAATCAACTGACTTGATTTGATTTATTGTTTCCTTCTGCAGTCATAACATTCGTATATGATACATTTTTCATTACACAACAAACATACATAACAAACATGATATATTGCTTACTGTATTTTGGCATGAATCATAGATATAAAATGGACTTAATAAAATGTCATTATACAAAATACGATATACTACCAAACACTGATGTTTAACATATGATCGTTGCACACACATATCAATACCACTACTTGATCCTGCATGGTAAAGGCTTGGCAGAAGACACGAAATGCCATATCAATTGTGAACCCCCCCAAAAGACGTAAGAGAACGACCCCCGGAAAATTGCGGGGGGGGGGGGGGCTGAAACAGCCAGCGTTGATCATGTCACCTACTATCTTGGTCTTCAACATTTAGTAATGAGATGTGTTGTAGAAGGAAAACACAAACGTCTCTAAACTCCTGATGTAGGCTGAAGACACCTATGGACAAGTCCTTTGAAGACAAAATACAAGTAGCCAATGGACTTAGTAATGATTCATGTCATTGTCTTTGCTGAAAACTGATATTTACAGTATATTTTTCAACATAGAACCAAGGTCAGTGGAGACTGCTACGCCTGAAGGGAAGGCTCAAAACACCCATCATTTTTTTTTTTTTTTTGGGGGGGGATTGACTTAACTATTCGAAGATGTAAATCCTCTCTGTCGTACAGAAGGCGATTTCCCCAGATCGGAATTGTTGAAGGCAAAACCAGTGCCTTTCAGGTTTCACAATCCTGTGACAAACGAGTGTCTTAACTGGAGCCAACTCGTCATTGTGCTCCTTGACAGTGAGTATCCCCTCATCAGCCTGGAATGAACAGATGAGGATAGACCTTTCGCGACATACTGCAGAATGGCAGAAAGCACCGTTCTCGACTGATACATTGTGTTCTATCACACCTTGACAGTCGACGACACTCACCGTACAGGCAGAACTACTGCTAGATTTTATTATGAACCCATTCCCAAAGCTGCAGATCTGCTCAGGTTCGTACCCTTGACATGATATCACTCTTATGGCATTTCCACCAGCTGGTGTGAATTCCTGGATCTGCTTAGCTGTCCTGTAGCTGATGTAGATCTGATTTTCATCGCCAATGGTGAGGTCAGCGATTCCTGCTTCATCAAGAGCTAGAGTCTGAAACCGTGTGCTCTGTATCTCCCATTCTGATGTGTACAATGTCATGATATTACTGGTGGATAGTACAACACGCCGACCATCAGAAAGGAATCCTACCCCTAGGATATTAACGTCTTTGAGTACTGTTGTCTGCAGTTGGCCATCAGCATTGAAGACGTCGATTCCCCCTGTACTGTATCCTACTGCCATCATACCATCAGAGGTAGCAGCCATCGTATTGATAGTGTTCTCCTCTGTGAGACCTACGTCACATTTCAGCCTACATTTCACGAATAAGATATCCCCTATCTCTAGCTGATCGCACTGACTCTTTTGGTCAAACATTATTTCCTCAGCCCGTTCAGCTATGTCACGAGAAAACTTCTGTTCTGGGTTATCCGTATCGAGGACTGTCTTTAATTCACTTGAAAGTGTTTCATGGATGGTAATGGTGATCCCTCTAAGTGGTGCATTTAAACTGTAGCCAGCCAGTTCACTCGCCTTCTCGATATTCACGACCATTTTTACACTGGTGTCTTTCATTTCCTCTAGTCTCTGGCAGAGTTCCTTCTTCTGAACATACAACTGCCAATCTAGTGCCCGTTTTCGCTCCTTTAGTCTCTTGCACATGTCATTATAATCCTTGTTTATTTGAGCCTGTATGCTGTCAGTGTGATCAATAACACGGTCCATTTGACTCATAACATAGGCAACATGATTGTTGAGAGTCTTACTTTTCATTTTTCCTTGGTCAACGAGATATTCAATTTCTTTTCGGATAGAACTCTTGTACTCTTCAGCGTCAAAGACGGAATGACCTTTCTTTTCATGAAACAGCATTCGACATCTCAGACAAATAAATTTGTTGCAAGTATTACAGACATCGGTACAGACATGATCTTTCCCATCAGACTTATGTTCTTGACAGTACACCTTTTCGTTGAAGACCATCACCCCTTTTCTGATCTCCTTTAAGGAAATAACTTCATGCTTGAGGTTAGGCGACCACTTGTTATGGATTTTTAGGCAAGCTCTACACATCTCCTTTTCGCAGTCACGGCAATAGAGCTTGGCTTTTGCTTTTTTGTCGCACATTTCACAAAGGCCCTTCTTACTTCTGTACTCTTCTAGGAGACACTTGAGAGGAACATTTGTGTTGAGATTTCCTATAATACTACCACCGACATCCGTCGTGCTCTGACAAACTGGGCATTTTAGGCAATTTTCAACACTCCGTGAAGAGCATGCCAACAAATCATGAACACATCTCTTACAAAATGTGTGCTCACAAGATAACTGTTTAGGATCATCAAGAAGTTCCAAACATATTGGGCACTGTAAGTTGGGTGGTAATATGTGATCCATGGAAGCCATCGATGTATAATTCAGAAGCTACGATGATACCTAATTTGTCAGTTATAACGAGAAGATTTACTAACTGGACCTCGAACAGAAGATCCAGACGACAGATGAAGGCAAAATTACTATGATGCCAGAATTAACCGTTGACGACAGCAGCTTCTATACTGTTAGTTGTCGAACTGTCATAAGTGGCGCTGTCTGCTAAAATACGCTGAAATGATAATGAAAATACGATAATTATAAATAAATATGGTATAGCATCATCAAAAGGGAGTTTGCGCAACACTACGCAGACGCTTTCTGGAACGTAGAGAATCTATTGTCAGTGCCCTTCATGACAAACTAGTCTTTATCGAAATTTGGTGAATGAAAAAAGTGTTGTTATCCGTCGTCTGGACATACAACATTTGCAGTTTCTTGTCTGCTCAGAATTTTACGACCATCAGCTGTCCCGGCTCACCAATGTTTGACAATGGCATTTCAGCTGCTTATTACGATTTGACGGGCATTTTCAATAGGTTTATTATGTTGTAGAATTTGTCCCCGTTGCAATTTCGAAAACTCGCTATTATCATAATAATTTATTTATTTTTATTATTTTTTTGATATATTGACCAGCAGCACATGTTGAAGAGGTCAATCTACAAAAACTCATGAAATACAAGATAGCAAAGCAAATGAACGAAAAACATAATTACAATATTCTTTATCAGAACTTAAGTCTACTTACAATGTCTCGTAACATGAAAGGTTGTAGGAAAAGAAGGATAATCACAGGCAGAAAGAGAGAAAGGTGGAGGAGAGAGAAATAAGGGGGATGTATATGTGTGTGAGATCCAGGTACCAAAGCTACATTGGGTCAACGTTGTGCCAATGTCGGCAAATGTCGGACGATACATTTTCTCAACACAATGGGGTAATATTAAAATGTCCGCCGAGCCAACATCAATTTGAGACATTACACAGACATCAAATAACAATGCTGGGCAATTTCAATTCAACATTTATTTCCAAAAATAAAAGCATTAATACAATTTCATTTTTCCAACATTAGCCAAACATTTATTGAAGTTCAGCTAACGTCAAAATATCTGCCGACCAAGCGTCAATTTGTGTCTTTGGACCAACATTAAAGGGATGGTCCGGGCTGAAAATATTTATATCTAAATTAACAGAGTAAAATTCACAAAGCAAAATACTGAAATTTTCATCAAAATCGGATAACAAATAACGAAGTTATTGAATTTTACAGTTTACCAATATTTTGTGAAAACAGTTATATGCACATCGTCATGATTACTCATTAGGTTGACTGATGATGTCACATCCCCACTTTCTTTTTTCTTATGTTATTACATGAAATCATAAATGTTTCATTTTTTTCATTCATCGGTACATGATGTGTCTCCATTATGATGAAATAAGTTGCGGCAATAAATAAGTAATGCAATTAATCAGTTGTCATTTCAATTGTTTTAGTCAGTGACGTAACTACGGGGGGGGGGGGGGCATGTGGGGGGGGGGGCACGTGCCCCCCAATCGGCTGACTAAAAAAAAAAAAACGGGGAAAAGGAGAAAAAGAGTGAGAAATGAAGAGGAACGAAGTGGCAAAGAAGAAATTATTATTCATTATAATTGTATATTGTATTATAATCATGTTATGTTATATTACATAGGAAACATTTTTATCATAACTTTATGAAACATAATTTGCTCAGGGTCCATGTCTTCATTGTTCATGGTGCTCGCATTGTCTGTTTAAAGAGATATAAAACCTGTTGTTCGAAAACCTCCCGTTTTCAAGTCAATATATATACACCAAATATATTATTGTTTTATGTAGTGACATATGCTTCTTTTTCATGACTACTTAAAGTGATTGCCCCATGTTAAGGTCTTAATATAAAACATTTCCTGTCCGTGATTACGGTCGCTTCAGTGGATTGGTGAGATATGTCTGCTCTCCATGAATTCCTAAAATCAGTCCTTGAAATGTCCCCTTTTCTGATCTGAATATCCAAAATTTTCAGCTCGCGCTTCGCGCTCGCATCATTTGGTTAGTGAAATACGTATGGTCTTAGTGAATTCCTACAAACAAGCATTAGACTGCCCCGCTTCAGGTCTGAATTATCTAAATTTTCAGCTCGCGCTTCGCGTTCGCAATATTTTATTAGTGAGATACGTATGATAATCATGATAACATTGACTACAAAAAGTGCTTCATGTGTTCAGATGTAATTCTAACAAAATCAGTAAGCGCTTGGCACTCGCATTACATGACTATGGTGAGATATGTATACTATTAAGAGATTCCTAAAATATAGTCCTTAAGATCTCCCTGTTTGGGATCAATATATACAAAAATTTCGGCTCGCGGTTCGCGCTCGCATTGTTTAGCAAGACAGGTACGTATCATGATTACAAAAATTCGATTGATATAAAGTCCTTTTTTAGGTCTGAATATCACAAATTTTCAGCTCGCGCTTCGCGCTCGCATTATTTGATTGCTGAGATGCGTATGTTATTCATGATTACAATGACTGCAAAGTGCTTCCTTAAAATGTCTCTATTAGGTCAGTATACCTGACAACTTAGCGCGCTTCGCGCGATCACTATATAAGTGACTCAAAAATTTTGATGGTGCCCCCCAATGCCGTGACCCACGGTACGCCACCGGTTTTAGTTCTTGGTAGAATTTTTTTGATTAAACCTAATTTCATATGATAAAATACAAAAGAACATGTGGGGATATGAAATCATCAGCCCACCTAATGAATATTCATAAAGACATGCCTAGAACTGTTTCACCGGAATAATGCAAATCTTTAAAATTCAATTACTTTGTTATTTATGATTTTCAGCATTTTGCTCTGTGAATTTTACTCTATTTATTGAGATACAAATATTTACAGCCTGGACCATCACTTTAAACTGTGATGTTGGACCTATGAACATTTGCAACATTATCCCAACTTCATTTAATGACACTGGGCTAGTATTGTATGTCTATTGTTAGGCCAATATCATTTTACAGCATCATCCCAACATCATTTATGGGGGTTGGGTCAACTTCATTCCAACATGGCAATAATTGGTTTCAAAGTGAAGTACATCTTTTTCTTCTATCCCCTTACTCATACCACGTTATCCTATCCTACAATCCTACATCATAATTCTTTCCTAACATCCTATACACCTATCTACCGAGTCCTGCCATGGATTCCTATATAAAATTATATGACGAGTTTGCGATACCAGACAGGTTACCGTTAATAACATCTTTCTACATTTAACCTTTAGAATATCACCTTTAAATTATTTATTATAAATGATAAGGTAATCGAGCTACATACTTTTGTGAAACTTTTCATAGTGGAATAATTGCTTAAACATAATAAACACGTTAATTATTATATCTATATTAGCTGAAATTGTGGTAATTCACTGCTGTAATGAATATTCACGAGCGTATAATTCCAGATCAAGTTTATGTCATCGTTGGTTCAATACTGGTATAACGTTGGTGCAATGTTGTTTTGCCAACGAGGCCAACGTTGTACTGTTATTGCTTTTCGAACAACCAATCAACAACCAGATTCCAACGCGTTGCAACGGTTGTACCGTCAAAATGTCCAACATCTTTCCAACCTTACAGTTCCCAATCTTGTCAACATCTTATAATTATTGGTTTGTTCGAACTGGTTCAACAAATCTCCCCTAAATCATATGTTCATTAACCTTCCTACCTGTAGATTCACGATTTTGTTTTTTTTCTAAATCGCAACTGATTTCATTATTACTTATCACTTATGTTTCTGTATTATCACATATGTTTTTGTATTATCACTTATGTTTCTGTATTATCACCTATGTTTTTGTATTCATGTATTGTAAATATGTTCGTACTCTCATACCCGAGAGGGGGTCGATAGAGTCATTAAAATCTTACAATCAAGAGACCTTAGCCACTCTACATATATCAGACCATGTATCAATTGTGACCATAATGATATTTCAGTGAAATTAGACCTTATAAAAGACGTACGAGGAAGAGGTGAGCGGAAACTTAACAGTGATGTACTTAAAGATGATATAAATGTACATGTATATAGGTTGCATATTGAAAATGTCATACTTAAAATGTAAATTGGAATATGAAAAACTTGATGCTCAAGGAAAGTGGCAAATGTGTAAAGCTAGAATAAACATTTATACAATTGAATATGCTATAGATGTAGAACAAAAAGAAAAAAAGAAATGTTCATTTGGAACAGCATTATTTTTTATTGAATACACCCTGTATAGAAATGGAGCAGACCCAATGGTAACGGTAACGGTTTTTTACCTGATTGCTAAAAAAGTATGAATGATTGTAAGCAACCAGAGGACCGACTGCTTAAAGTCCTCTCCGAGGATAAAAATGATAGAGTTGTCGAAGAAATTAAAAAAAATAAAGATTTCGAAGCACTTTATAATCACAAATGCAAAGGAGCTTACATAAGATCGAGAGAAAAGTGTACGGAGGAAGGTAATAAATCAACAAAATACTTTCTTGGCCTTGAAAAAAAAAGATATGGAAAAAAGAAAAAACTTGATTGCCTTGAAAATAAGGGCGAATCATCACTAATAAGTTGAAAATATCATCTTAGTCGCGTGTAGTAAATAACAACACAGTAACATTTGTGAGGAAGTTGAGACCCCATTTCATCTCTTACTGCATTGTAAACGTGTTCGATTATTTTGGAGAATCATAAAAAGATTAGTATTTTATGTTTTCAAGATGAAAAGACGTTATTTATAAGGTATATGTTATTTCTAATCTATTTTTGTCTTATTGCTCAATTCATTATTTATCGAAATTATATTAAAACCACGATGGCATATTCAAAGATACAAAATACAGTGCGTATCAAAAAAAAAGTTTACACTTAGAAAAAATACTGTAAATTTTTACATTTGTAATATCCTGAACATTTTTCCACATTTTAACAATTTTACAGATCCATTTAAGCAAATGACGATAAACTGTCGAAAAATATTTCCGCTTGAGTGAGCACCACTTACTTTTGAAAAGTTAGTGAAAAATGATTTGCGCAGAACTTTGAAATAGTTATGCGAATAAAAGTAGACCTTAATCATGAAAAACATGTTGAATTAAGCTTGTAAAATTGATTTGAAGACATCTTTTACCTTTTTTATTTTGTTACCTTGCCCAAAACACTTCGAAGAGTGCATTGCGCCCAACCCCACTCCCCCACACACCGAGGCCATCATGACGATATTTGCTCTACACTGAGCTTAGGCTTCACTTTCATTTTGTTAATCATTGTCAAGCTTGGGAAAAGTGTGAAGAAACAAGTATCAATGAAAAATGAAATGTAAACCAACTTTAAATGATAAAAACTTAGTGAAAAAAATGCTGGAGATGTCTGATATAAACTTTTGTTCAGAATCAGTTATGTCCTCAGATCCAGCTGGCACAAAAAGGTAAAGGTTGTGCTTACTAAGTGTTGAAATTTCAATTTGGGTGGCAAAATTGTAACAAAATGCTTGAATGTATCCATTTTATTTCAATTGACCAAAAGTGCAAGGGAAATGTATGAGAAATGTTTCGCAGGGTAAGTTTGATTTCGCCCTTTCCCCTTGACACAGCGTGAAAACGAGCATTTCTGCGCAAACAGATTTCTGCGAGCTTTACAAAAATGGACAGTGCTCACTCAAGTGTAACATTCTGTCAAAACTTTTACTTTTATTGGATAGATGAGACCCAAACCCAAGATTATATGTGAAAAAATTACCAAGATGTTGTATATTTTTGAATTCCCAGGGCTTTTTCAAAGTGTAAATTTTTTTTTTGATATGCACTGTATAATGCAAATTTTTTATGGGTTGATTTCAAGCCTACGATAATTGTCTATTTGGAAAATTTATGTAAACAAAAATGGAGTTCGGAAAAAAATGTGACATTCCAAAATTTATTGCATTGTGAAATTGAACTTTAATTTCTTATTGTTTTATATATGTATATGTTATTGTTAAAAATACTTCGATCTGAGGATCATAAGTAAAAAAAATCAAGATCATGATACAAAATTAATCACACCGCATTCATCAATATTCCAAATAAGCTCTATAAGAAGTCTTAACTTTCTAATTTATAAATAAAATTAATTTACATTAGAATATGGCATTCTTCACAATCGAATACAAATTATGTAAAAAGGAATTGTTCTAGAATGTGTAGATATAGCACCAAGCAAACGCTGCAATTGCCAAACCATGTCTGCAAAAATCAGCGATGCCCTTTTGGTATGAATAATTATTTTTGGATTTCCGTATTTCTCTTCCGTAACTGCTATAGAAACCATCTGAATATTGTTAACATGAGCAACGAGGAAGCGAAATATGCAAACGGAAGAAAGATCTATTGGAAACCAAAGAAAGTGATAACAAAGTAAAATAAAAATGTACAAAAACTAATTAAAGCAATGTTGCCTTTATGAAGATAATGGTTTTGTAAGGTGAATTTTATCTTTATGAATCTTTTAGTTTTGCATTACAGGAATTTAAAATGCTCATTATGAAAATGATTCAAATTCAAATTCAAATTTATTTCAAATTCAAATTTATTTATTTCACTTCCATCAAACAAAAACAAATTGTATACCATATATAAACATAAATATTTGTATCCGTTGCAAAAAAAAAAAATAATGATACATATGTTGTGAAAAAACACTTAGACAATTTGGGCAACACATTGTAGGTTTTAAATATGTATACTATTTTTCAATAGAAATTAAATTAATATGGAAATGGGGGGGACCCACTAAAAAGCAATGCTTGTACAATGTGGGCCCCTCAAAAAATAACAAATAACAAAATAACAAAGTATAAATACAGATAATCAAATGAGAAAAAAATACATGAGAGGGAAATACTCACAAAATAAATACAAAGTTATCAAAAATATATAGTTTGATAAAGGACAAAACAACCCTACAACCCGTCCTAAAAATATCCACCCTTCCCCACCCCACCCCCCCCCCCCAGAAAAAGAGAAGAAAAAAGGGGAGAATGCCCTGAGAAGATGGATGGGTGCTGCTGTACGTAGATAGAACACATGCCGTCGTGGACTCAAGCAAACTGGATTCAATGATGTGTATAAAAGGAGAAAAAAATATATAAAATAACCTGGAAAGAATATAATGCACGAAGAATGTGATTGATGCCGTGAACAAATAACCGGTAGGAAGGCGGATAAGCGGACAGGAGAGGAGAAAATAGAGAGGATAGACACCATAATGTATGAGGTTCAATAATGAGCACATCTGAGAAGGATTTGTGTCAATTTTTTTTTTTTAAATAAAAAAAAGGATAATTATTTTACGTTTTAATTGTAGTCTTTAAAGTAATAATGATGACTTGACAGAGATGATGAATTAAACTTAATTTGGGAGTATATTATAAGGTTTTAATAGAGATTATTTGAATTTAGTCTTAAAAGAGTTCAAAGATTTTGCATTTGTTATATCATTATGAAGTGAGTTCCATAACTTTGGTCCATCATATATAAATGTGTTCTGAGCCCGCAAAGTTCTTAAAAGTGGTAAATGAAATTCACCCGATCGCCTTGTTGGATAGTTGTGAATGGATTGATTTTTTGGAAACATTGAATTAAATACATTTGGGAGGTTGTTGTTGTTATAGTTATACATGTACTGACCGAGATTAAACAAATATAAGTCTTTAATTTTCAATATTTTATGTTAAAAAAATAATGGGTCAGTATGAGACAAATATGCTGTGTGATATATAATACGTAGACTGAGACTTCTTTTGTAATAGGAGTAATTTTTCTAAGAGTGTTTGTTGTGTATTACCCCACGCTAAAATTCCATAATTTGAATAAGGCAATATAAGGGATGAATATAATGTAAGCAGGGACGATAATGGTAAACAAAATTTAAGCTTGTTAATTATACCAATGTTGCGTGAAATAGTTTTACATATGTTATCTATGTGAAATTTCCATGAGAGCTTATTATCGACTGTTATTCCAAGAAACTTAATATGGGATACATTTTCCAAGGGAGTTCCATCTAAAATAATATCAACAGGAAGCGTATTTATAGAGTTGCTAAACAACTTATATTTTGTTTTTTGAAGATTTAGTGACAATTTATTTGCTCTTATCCATTCGGTGACATTTTCTAGTTCAGAGTTGATTATATTAGCAAGGTGAAGAGGATTTTTATGTGAAAAAAATAAGTTAGAGTCGTCTGCAAAGAGAATGAAAGAAAGAACATCTGATGATCTACAAAAATCATTAATATAAACTATAAACAAAATCGGGCCTGAAATACTACCCTGGGGAACTCCACAATTAATTTTTTTCATTTGAGAATTGCAACCGTTTAAAAAGACATATTGCTTCCTATTCAAGAGGTAGCTCCTGAACCACTCCAAGGCCTTCCCACGCACTCCATAATGATGTAATTTGTTAAGTAAAATATAATGATTAATGGTGTCGAAGGCCTTGGAGAAGTCCAGGAACAAACCAATTAAATGAGAAGATTTATCGATTGAATGTGCCGCTTTTTCAATGAAACTCAATAAAGCATGTGTGGTGCTATGCTTTTCCCTAAATCCAAATTGGGAGTTTGAAAGAATATTGTTTGATTTGAAAAAATTTACAGTTCTTTTATAAATAATCTTTTCAAGTATTTTCGATAATGTAGATAACAAAGAAATTGGGCGGTAATTATTAACATCTAAATTATCACCCTTTTTAAACAAGGGAATGACTTTTGCAATTTTCATGCTCTCGGGGACAATGCCGTTAAGAAGTGACAGATTGAATATATGAGTTAGGGGATCCGCAATTGACGATATTACCCCCTTAAGAAGAAAATTATTGATGTCATCATGACCTGTACTTTTTTTAGAACTAAAATCAGAAACAATATTAATTATCTCCTGATAATAAGTTGGAGTGAGAAACATTGAACTAGAATTTGGTGGGCCTAAAAATTCAGAAAAGTGTTTTGTTGCGGGAGGAATATTACTTGCAAGATTTTCCCCAATCGAAGAAAAGTGATTATTCAGGGTACTACAAATTTGGTGAGAATCTTCAAAAATAACATCGCCTGATCTAATTTTTGTAATATTAGGTTTGTTATTTGATATATTCATTGCTTATTTTAAAACTTTCCATGTATTTTGCATATCACGCTTGTAAAGTTGTAATATCTTTTCTTTTCTAAACGTATAATTTTTGTCAATGTATTTTTGTAACAAGTATATTTAAGTTTGGATTGCTCAGAGCGTTTCATTTTGTATTTATAATATAAATTATTCTTCCTATTTATCGAACGCAAGAGCGATTTAGAAATCCTTGGGAGCTTCGGTGATTTTTTGTAGTTAGATGTCTTATCTGTAAGTTTTGGAATATGAGTGTCAAAGTGTAAATTAAAAATGTTCATAAAATTTTCTAAGGACAAGTTAACGTCATTATTATCAAAGACACAAGACCAATCAACATCGTCTAAACTAGCACCCAGACGAGCTATATTTTCGTGTGTTATTCTTCGTTTTAATGGACGGCTATATATGTTATTGAATCTGTCTTTTAAAGAGAAATTAGTCGAGACAGGGAAGTGATTAGTGATATCAGAGAGTAATATGAAGGAATCGGGTGGGGGAAGAACGTTACAGAAAATATTATCAATAAGAGAAGCGGATTCATTGACTATGCGTGTGGGTTTAGATATTAATGGTAAGTAAGAACCCGATAAAAATATTTCCAAAAAATATTGTGTGACATTATTTTGTTTTAATAAATCAATATTAAAATCGCCCATTATAAAGCAATTTCTACTATCAAAAATTGGATTTTTAACCAAGTCTGAGAGATGATCTAGAAATGATTTGATATTCGAACTCGGAGGCCTGTATATAACACCTATGATAATGTTTTTGCTGTTAGGGATAGTAATTTCAATAAAAAGAGATTCAATTGTATCAGTCATGCTGTTAAGCTCGTCTCGAACTACATAATCATAAGATTGCGAAACATATAACGCAACGCCCCCACCCACCCTATTTTGTCTGTTGTTAACTAAAAGATCATATCCATCGAGAGCGAATGGAAGGCTTGAGTCATGAGAAAGCCATGTTTCGGTTAAACCTACTACTGAAAATGTTTGCATGGTGGGATTATTTAAAAGTAACCGTAATTCATCAAAGTGTTTGTTGACTATCTTCCTATTCCTCTTCCTAAGCGCGAGATGAAACTGGTTGATGTTCCTTTCTGAAAAATTGACAATTTCATTACTAGGATTTCATGAAAGTGATATATTATTTACCAATCTAATATTAATGACAGCGCGAAATTTGTTGATATTAAGGCCTGAAAACTGGACATATTAAGAATTTGTTTAATATTGTTTTACGGCCTTCTTGAGCGCATATGGTAATCATATGCACAGTTACTCGGTCGTTGATGGAGTGCAGGAAACCCATGTGCAGGAGAATGTCTTTCATCGATGGTCGCGCCGTAACGGTAGCGTAGTTTGCGTATATACATGCGAACCAACAGAATGCGGTGCCACTGCGAGTAGGCCTACGGGGATCGGGCCGGTCGTAACAAGGCCGTAACTTAAAGATGGGTATGATACCTTCTTCGTACTTAAATGAAAACGTTTTTCAGCGTTTCTCTCAAGTAAAAAAGAACACTGTTTTTGGATGCCAAAAATAGGGGGCGGGGCCGTCTCGGCCCCTGAGATCAGCGCCTTGAAAGACATCAAAATTTTAACGTTTAAAACTTGGCTGACTTATATTCCTGATGTTTTCATTTTGATGTTAGTGTGATGTTGGTCAGACATCAATATTTTGCGATAACATTTTCAGGGCAAAATATATTCATTAGCCCAACGAAATGTTTGTGATACGTTTCCGACATTTCATACATGTCGATACTGTTTGCCCAAGACTATTTTGCGATATCATATTATGGAGTCAAAATTACAACGTTGGCCG
This sequence comes from Lytechinus pictus, assembly GCF_037042905.1. Classification (NCBI taxonomy): domain Eukaryota; kingdom Metazoa; phylum Echinodermata; class Echinoidea; order Temnopleuroida; family Toxopneustidae; genus Lytechinus; species Lytechinus pictus. Next base: position 14,270,407 of record NC_087254.1, on the reverse strand, counting down.
AACATTTATATTTGGACATTTGGTCGACCTTTCCCAAATGTCGACATTTTGATGTTGGTGTAATGTTTGGTCGGACATCTATTTTGCGTAATGATTTTCAGGTCACAATGCATACATTGACCCAACGTAATCTTTGTGATAAATTGCCAACATTTCATATGTGCCGAAATTGGTGACGTAGGTTGCATTGATGCTGACCCAACACCATTTCTGCGATACACTGCAAAAACTCTAGTGTTGATTTACCACCAGCCTGGAATCTACATTATGTACTGAAACAACACCAGTTTGGAATCAAACCGATGCTGTTTTAATACTAACTGGTGTTGTATAAATAGCTATCTGGTGTTAGACGTACCAAAACCAAACTGGTGTTGTTTAACACTTTTCTAGTGTGGACATATTATTGTAGATACCAGGCTGGTGCTAAATCAACACTGGTGTTTTTGCAATGTATCAGAAATACGTCGAAATTACAACGTTGACCCAAGATGTTTTTTTGACACTTGGCCGAACTTTCCCTAATGTCGTCATGATGTTGGTCGGACATCAATTTTGCGATATCATTTTCCGGTCAAAATAATTACATTGGCCCAAAGTAATCTTTGTCATACGGTGCCAATATTTGCTTAAGAGCCGATAATGCCGACGTTGGCGTAATGTATATAAAATGTATGTAAAAATATAGTTTTAGTGGAAACCGGTACAAGAAGAACGCTTTGCTAGAATTTCCATTTAATCACCCCCAAAGTAGTTTTCAAAACCCACCTAACGTAAAGCGGTTTTTTTAATATGGGAACGCTCTCAGAAAGATGACATATTCCCCGCGAAATTTGAAACCGCATCATATTATACACACAGTGTAGAACAGTAAGTTGCGTCCTCACGCTAAAACCAGTTTAACGATCTTGAAAACCACCGTACATCTTGAGCTGGTTTCCCGAACTCAACTGGTTTGGAAGATCGCTTCCATGCAAGACCGCTTCCAGTGGTCCCATTTCACGTTAAACTAGTCTCCTAACTCACCTTTTTTCCACCTAACTAGTTTCCAGTTTTGGGTCGGTAATGATCGAGAACGGGGTCTTGGCCGCTTCTGGATTTCCCACTCTTCTTCTTTCTTTTCATCCCTTTCTCCTTTCTTACGTACCCTCATCTCTTAATTTCACTCCTTCTCGCTCTATCTCTCTCCCTCTCTCCCCCTACCTCTCTCTATCTCCCCTCTCTCTTGGTTTAAATGGGATTACTTACCTTTATTGCTGATAATCTATCATTCTCTTCCAGACTGTCATCCCACTTTCATCTATAGCTAGCACCAGACTAGTAAATTAAACGCAACACTGGTATATCTTCCGTTATCCAGGACAACTATGACTGTCATGGTGGTACTGCTCCAATACTTGTATCATCACCAAACATGCATGTTATTCCAAAGATGAAAAAAATATATACACCTGTGGCTTGAAAGTAATTCTGCTACACTAGTTTGATATACCGATTACAATTCTTGTAAATGAATTCTCAGAGAAAAAACATGGATGCCAAAACATCGATCCCAGGAGTGGTGTGAGTCCCTCAGGACAACGCAATGGTATGATTTAATGGTCGTTTGCAACGTTACATTCAAGGATGTCATGTACGGAATGTGCTGCATGTTTGCCATCCCATAATGATACACACTCTCAGTTTACATCCAGGTCGCACGAGCGTATTCACAACAGGAAGGCAAAAGATACTCATTCTCAAATTTCAAATTTGCATACGATTGACCATCGAACACTGATTCTATGGGGATTATCTACTGCACTTCCTTTTCCCAATTTGGGAAGAAATGTCACCAACTTTGGAACTATTTTGACTGGCGGAGGAATTAGGGCAAGTTTACTCTCTCAGATGATGAATTTGATCCTGTCAGCAGATGTCTTCATAAATGTCGATTTACTTTTTAAAATGAGCCAGTCGAGGTTCCCATTTCTGGTCATGAATGGCAGATATCCACTGGACAGGTAGTAAACATTCGACCCTCTATTTTCTTCCTTATTTTTTAATGATTAACACACGAGTCTATGGGAAATGTTTTACGCTCGCGAAACCTCCAGGAATCTTCGAATAAATATTTATTATTTTTTAAAGAATCCGAATTCATTCCTTTTTCGACCCCATTAAGGGTTCTTCAGGTTCACCTTTACAACCTCGACATCCATACAATTAGCTAAAAACTAATTGGAGAAACCCCCTTCAACACTCTCCACTCACAAGTTTGCCATAATACCCACTCGCCATTCGACATCGTGGTGATTTCAGTTTCAGAATCATCGAAATAATATTTACTATAGTATTTTTGTAAAATCCAAATTCTTTCCTTTATGGACCCCCGTACATGATTCTGCGGTTGCGGCTTACACCTTTTCAACCAATTTGGCATCCATGTCAGCTAGAAAATAATCGGGGAACCCCCTTCAACCAGTGGCGTAGTGGGGGGGGGGGGGGCACTGGGGGTCCTTGTTTTTTAATGGGGGGGGGGGCAACAATTTTTTTCTGTGTGTGTATGTGTCACAGGGGTGGATCCAGCTTTCGCCAATAGGGGGGGGGGGCAAAATTATTTTCCCCGATCGGCCGCTCAAAGTTTATTTTTTTGTTTGAAGGGGTTGTCCTCACAGTCGATCACTTCTGATTAGCATTATTCTTATAAAACAACATAAAGTGAAATAATCTCATAAACCCTATATAAAAAAGCGAGCTAATTTCTTTTTTAACTTTCATGTTTTTTGTCCTGAAAATCTAACATTCTGGGCAATGTTTGAGATCCTGAACAAGATGGGTATTTAACTAGATAATTACCGCGAACACGTGTCCCCCTTAGCTACGCCCATGCCTTCAACCCCCTCTATTTGCAATATACCATGTTTACCATCCCATAATAATACACGCTCACCGTTCCATCGTGGAGGATTTTGTTTACACGCTACAACTGTGAACTATTTTTAAAATCCAAAATCCTATTTTGAACTAAGGGTTGCGGATACACCTTCACAACCCTGACATGCGAGCTAGGAGGTAATCGGGGCAACCCCTTTCAACGCCCTCCATTCTCTCCCCCTCTCTCTCTCACACACATCCTCCCTCACCCTCACACATACACACACACTATATATATATATGTATATATATATCTCTCTCTAGCGCTGAGGAATACAGGGGAAAATGAATCCGATTCATTTTCCCCTGTATTTATCAGCGCTCACTAATTTAAACTATAATCCTTCCAATTTCTCATTCAAATTATGTAAATAAATATACAGTTCACCCTGAATTACCGGCTTAACAAAAATCAAAGTATATTACTGAAAGTTTGACATGTTTGACGGAAGCACTTTAAAGAAAAACAAGTGGAATGCCTCTGGCCGTCTCACCTGCATCACGCGATTCAATATAGCAGCAGTGCTGATTTTGAAAACTACTATAACTCGCACAAGATGTTCAGTGATACTTGGTTACTCTTATTTCCACGTTTTATGAACTAGACCAATACACTTATCGAGATATGATGGCAATTCAACAAATACCCCCAACGTGGCCAAAGTTCTTTGACCTTAACATGACCTTTGACCTTGATCATGTGACCTGAAACTCGCACAGGATGTTCAGTGATACTTGATTACTATTATGTCCAAGTTTTATGAACTAGACCAACACACTTTCAAATTTATGGCTGTAATTCAACAAATACCCCAATTTGGCCAAAGTTCATTGACCCTAAATGACCTTTGACCTTGATCATGTGACCTGAAACTTGCACAGGATGTTCAGTAATACTTGATTACTATTATGTCCAAGTTTCATGAATCAGATCCATAAACTTTCAAAGTTATGATGGTAATTCAACAGATACCCCCCAATTCGGCCAAAGTTCATTGACCCTAAATGACCTTTGACCTTGGTCATGTGATGTGAAACTCAAGCAGGATGTTCAGTGATACTTGATTAACCTTATGTATAAGTTTCATGAACTAGGTCCATATATTTTCTAAGTTATGATGACATTTCAAAAACTTAACCTTAGGTTAAGATTTTGATGTTGATTCCCCCAACATGGTCTAAGTTCATTGACCCTAAATGACCTTTGACCTTGGTCATGTGACATGAAACTCAGGCAGGATGTTCAGTAATACTTGATTAACCTTATGGCCAAGTTTCATGAACTAGGTCCATATACTTTCTAAGTTATGCTGTCATTTCAAAAACTTAACCTCAGGTTAAGATTTGGTGTTGACGCCGCCGCCGCCGTCGCCGCCGCCGTCGGAAAAGCGGCGCCTATAGTCTCACTCTGCTATGCAGGTGAGACAAAAAAACGAATATAAAAAGTTTTAACTACGTCACCATTAATTGGCATCTTTAATGCAAATGATAATTGCGAACCCTTCTCCAAGCACATAAAAGGGTAAAAAAAAAACCGTTTTAAGAACTACTTTGTATTAGATATATTATACATTATTTTGGTAATGACAATGTATTGATGCAAATACTTTTGACATTGATTTCAGATGCAGAAGATGGTTATAGAACATTTAGTAATGATAATGTATCGATGCAAATATAAATGTAATTAATGAAAAATAGAACTCGGAAGAATAACACGAAATGAAATTATTATAAGGAGAAATAATTACTATTCCAGAGAGGAAACCATAAAGCAAAAATAGAAAAATAAATTTGAACACAAAATTGAGAAAAATGTTTAGTCTACATGACAGAACGTGTTGGGAAAGAGATATATGGAGATCGAGAGTCCATTAACATTAATTCAACGGAATAATTGTCGAAGTGATTGCCCAAAGATGAAAATGAATCCTTGCCGAAATTTAATGATGTTTCTGTCAATTTGATTGAAACATTTACTTTGAATTTAAAGCTAACCAAAATCAAGCGTTTGAAAAAAATCTTGAAAGAAAAAGTGTGAAACTGAAACCCCAGAATGACGGCTAAGGATGAATCGCTTGAATTTGAATGTGTAATGATCAAATTGACTGATATTTTCTGCAGAACTCGGCCGGGGAGACCTACAATAGATGTGCAAAGCGATTAGAGACTTTCGTACCCGATGTATACCCCTACGTAAACAGATTGTCACACTCTAAAAAAGGTTTACATGCATGTTTGTTGGGTAAAAAGATACCAAATATTTGGTAAATTTTTAATACGCAAAGTTGCCTTAAAATTCCCTTTAAAGATGCATTTTGACCAATATGTGGGGGAAAAATTACCCAGCAAATATGCTTTCTACCCAATATTGGGTAAACTTTTACTTACGGTGTTTTTAAAGTGCATTAAATATTAATGAAGTAGTATTTATTTTTATTGAATAGACTATTCACACACGTCGGAGCAAACTTTTGATTTGCTTCCAGGTAAAATGAACCAGTCGGTATTTATTTTTTTCTTTTTATTGAACTCGAACCGTCTTTACTCACCAGAATCAATTGTTACCTCTGGACGTCCTGCCGAGTGTCCTCTCTCAAAATCCGTTAATACCCCTCGATGAAGTCAACCTTTTTTAATTGTCATTATTTGCGAAGAAAATCTGAGCTGAGGTAGGATTCAATAATAACTTGTATCTCGCGTCAGCTTTTCGCTATCCCCTCTTTCTGCGAATACTTATGAGATGAAGGCCTATAACGTTCTCTAACATATTAAAAAGATTCCAGATGCATCTTTAGCAGATTTTAAAGGAAAAGACTATAGTGCTTCTCATAACAAAATAATTGTTCTATAATCAATAACAGATTAATTCTGTTATATATGTTTCTGGTTACAATTCAGGGGATTTACACATTGTGATTGACAGTTAAAATCGGAGGCCACAAAAATTTGTTTTGGACGCAAGGCGGAAATTTGTCCCGGTTAAAATCGGGAAATAGGAAACAGTATAAAATGTTATACAGTGCGTCCCAGAAAAAAACGAAACCGAGATTAAGCGATGATTTATCATAACTTAATCACAAATACAATAGACAAATGACCTACCAATGTAATGCTTAGAATCTCTTCTTTCATTTGATATTACTTAGATTATTCCCCATTCAAGCATGAGTGAGCAAAAACAATTTGAAGAAAGGATACCAAAAACTCATTTGGCGGGGGGTATCTGAATTTAAAAAAGAAAATCACATGCCTAAAAAGTTCAATATCTGCTCTTTTATTTGATATCTTAATCACAAAAAATGGTCAAGAAGTAAAAAAGTTGTGTTCCCTCGAAACAATGCTTGTATTTCCATAATTTAATTAAATAAACGTGTTTTCACCGGTCTCCCACAGAAGCTATCGCATGGTTAACAAAAGACTTAATGCATGGCTGATCGTCAACAAAACGGAGTGTCAAGTGAGTTTGAACGCTTGCCTGTAGAACCTCTTCATTTTATGAAATTATTGAAATTCAAGCCTTATTTCAAATAACCAGAACTTTGTTATTTCTTGACCATTTTCTGTAATTGAGGTATCAAATTAAAGAGCAGATATTGAACTTTTCAAAAATGTGGTTTTCTTTTTGAAACCCAGATACAGCCCGCCAAATGACTTTTTGGTATCCCCTCTTCAAATTGTTTTTGCTCACTCATGCGTGAATGAGAAATACTCTAAGTAATTTCAGATGAAAGAGGAGATTCTAAGCTTTACAATGGTAGGTCATTTGTCTATTGTATTTGTGATTAAGTTGTGATAAATCATCGATAAATCTCGGTTTCGTTTTTTGTGGGACGCACTGTATAGGTATGGAGGCGACGCCTTTATCATTTTTTTAGAGTTTAGGAAAATGTTTTATTACGTCGCTCATATTCAAATATATATTAAAGACGTATCTTTTTAAAGAATATTATCTGTTAATTAGAAATTCAACCTTTCACATGCACACATATAAACTAGTTATTTGATACAGCGCGTTTTTAAGAACTTATTTGGTCATTTTATAATGATCATCGATCATTATCAACCAACTTGCGGAGTTTTTGGGGAATTTATTTTCATTGTCATGAACAGAAGTTTGATGAAAGAAGATATATTCGTTTTTGAGGTCTGTATCCTGGAAGTCCCTGGATAAGCTATTCCAACTTTCTGATTCGAAACTTCCCAATGTAACCCAATACGGACAAATGGTGTTAGTGTGAAACTGAAACTTGAAAGTCATTTTGATGCTGTTTACCTACATTTATTTGTCTCCATCTACCCTAGGTTGGGCGATGTTAGGTCCCTGCCGGCACCCTCGGCCACTTGGGTCCGCCCCTGACCACCACCACCACCACGACCACCAGCCACCGGTCTTACCACTATTATCATACCACTACTATCACCACAATCACCGCCTCCACCACCACCCTATCACCGCTACCATCACCACTATCAAAATCTATACCACTACCATCCAAGCCAACACCATACCACCAGCCAGTGGTTTACAGTTGGGGGTGGGCTTGATGGAGCTTGCCCCCCCCCCCCAAAAAAAAAAAAAAAATCACGACCAAGAAGAAAAGAACAGAGGAAAGGGTAAAATATATAATTTTCTGAATATTTTGTTAAAATCTATCACAAATTTGGATTTTTGAAATAACATAATATCAAAATAAAAAAATTGATTTTTGCCCTATACGCTATATCTGGGCCCCCTCAAGATTTTTGACTCATTACGCCACTGCCACCACCACTACCATCAAACCCATTGGCGTACCGTGGGTCACGGTATTGGGGGCACCAGCAAAAGTTTTGAGTCACTTATGGGCGCGCAAAGCGGGCTCAATAGCCAAGTATACTGATCTATTAAGAGACATTTTAAGGACTGTGCCATTAAAAGGATATGTATCCGTATCCCACTGATCAAATTACGCGAGCGCGAGCTGAAATTTGTTGATATTCAGACCTAAAAGGGACATTATAAGCAATATTTGTGTAATCATGATACGTACCTGTCTTACTAAACAATCAATGCGAGCGCGAGCTGAAAATTTTCTATAATTATATTGACCCCAAACAGGGACATTTTAATGATTATTTTTTAAAGGAATTTATGAAGAGCATACATATCTCACCATAGCCATCTAATGCGAGAGCCAAGCGCGTGCAGAATTACACGAAGCACCTTTTGTAGTCATTGCAATCATGAACATGGTACGTATCTCACGAATCAAATATTGCGAGCGCCAGCTGAAATTGTTTGTATATTCAGAGCTGAAGAGGGACATTCTAAGGCTTATTTGTAAGAAATATTCCAAATTTTCTCCCCGTTGTCCTGTGAAACAAATTTTTATTCCTCCCTGAACATATGGTATTACCATTGTTTTAATATTTTATGGTTCAATCATGTTGGTTCTTATTGTTAAATCTGTAAAAATTGAAATATTGTATAATTCAGACAATAACATACAAAAGAAATAGTGAATGAGGGACATCATCGACTCTCTCATTTGCATGTCACTGAGTTCTGCATTTAACTGTTATGTGGAAAATTAGCGAATCTTTAAATTGTCGTAACTTTCTTATTTTACATCCGATTTTGATGAAATTTTCAGCGTTATGATTGTTTGACTCTTCTCTATTGATTAAAAAGCAATATTTTTCTGGGGGTGGACTTGACCTTTTATCACCATACATATTTCACTAACCAAATGATGCGAGCGCGAAGCGCGAGCTGAAATATTTGATATTCAGACCAGAAAAAGGGGACATTTAAAGGGGAATCCAACCCAAATAAAAAATTGTTTTTGTAAGGAAAAGACAAATCAGACAAGTTGATGGTGAAAGTTTGAACAATATTGGACAAACAACAAGAAAGTTTATATGAATTTATAAAAGTTGTAAATATTGGTAATCACTATACCCATGGAGACTTCAAATTGGCAGCATATGGGATGTCATAGTGATGTAAGGCAAGGACATAGAGATGTACATCTCTATGGGCAAGGACTAGCCTACTCTACCATGTACTCCATTACATATTATGGCTAAAATGTCATTTTTCCTAAAAGTTTTATTTCAAATTATATTTGTCTTTCATGAGGACATAAAACAATATACTACCTGGGTTATATTTAGATTACTGCCCCAGGGGAATGTGTACTTAGGAGAAAACCACAAATCCCTGATAATAAAGTACATGGCCTATGGAAAAGTTGTCCTTGCCCCTTGTCATAATTTACTTACCCAGTTGCCAATTTGAAATCTGCATAGTATTAGTGATCTCAATTTTAAAACAGCTATAACTTTCTTATTGCTTGTCGGATTTCTTTCAAACTTTCACCATTCTGTTTAATTTATTTTTCTCATTCCTAACACAACATTTTATGGCCAAGGCTGGATTCCCCTTTAAAGGACTGTTTAACGGAATTAACTTATCCACTAATGCGAACGTAAGCACGGGCTGGAAACATTTTATATTCAGACCTTAAAGGGAGGCAATCATTTTAAGTAGTCATGAAAAAGAAGCATATGTCACTACATAAACTAATAAAAGCTCGAAGTGCGATGAAATGTACTTGGTGTATATTGACATGAAATTGGGGGTGTCTTAGTATTATTCAATACCCCTGGACAGGATTTTTTATCTCATCAAACAGACAATGCGAGCACCAGGAGTGATGAACACAATGTCATAATAAATAATAATAGTAATATAGGATTTGTACAGAGTGAGTCAGAAAAAATGTCCCACTTTTGTAAAGTTGAATTGTTTAAAATATGAATATTTAATCATTAGTTTCATGATATGTCTTGATAGAGGTATCCTCCCATTACATTCAGGTACCTTTTTCATTTGATCCCCTGCACGCATGACTGAATAGCGGACAATCTTTAGAAGACTGTCAGATCTCACTTGCGCCAAGTTACAGGGTGGGGAATAAAACACTCTTTTGAACAAAGACAGTCCGACAGACTGAAACACACACACACACACAAACACGCACACACAAACACACACACACACATGCACACGCACTGGCAGACCCACTCAAACATGCACACACAAGCACACGCGCACACACACAGACACACAAGCACACAATTACTGCAAACGTCGGTGAATAAAAACACAAACAATTAAAAGGGAATTTTTGTATTTGTTGAGGTAGTTTATTGTGGTTCAACAATGAATCTGTTTCCCCCAAAGTTCTCCATGGTCTCTATCCTCCGTACTCAATCCTCGACATGTCCGCCATTTCTCCTGATGCACAGTTGTGCTCGGCGAAGCAGGTTTGTGTACTTTTGCTACTGTAAAAAGAGGCTCAAGTGACTGCTGCCAAATCAGGCAAGCCCTTTTATAGGCAAGTGCAACAAAAGCACAGACATCCATTGTAAATTTTCATTGTTAACCAACAAAAGACATAACCAGCATATTTGATTTATGTGCACTTGATGATGATGATGAAGATCAAGATCAAGATCAAGATGATGACAATGAGGATGATGATGATATGATGGTGGTAGTGAATGTGTTTTAAGGGGAAAGATTGTCGGGAATTGCCACTTAAACATTCAGCGATCTTGCTAAAAATCAATGCTTAATCAGAAAAGAGAAAATTATGAACCAGTTATTACCATGTGTGTTGTGTGTGTGTTTGTGTGTGTGTGTGTGTGTGTGAGCATGCCAGTCTGTCTGCCTGACTGTCTTTGTCTAAAGCACTGTTTTATTCATCACCCAGTAACTTGGCGCAAGTGAGATCTGACAGTCTTCTAAAGATTGTCCGATGTTCAGTCATGCGTGCACGGGATCAAATGAAAATGGTACCTGAATGTACTTGGAGGATACTTCTATCAAGACATATCATGAAACTAATGATTAAATATTCATATTTTAAACAATTCAACTTTACAAAAGTGGGATATTTTTTCTGACTCACTCTGTATAGCGCACGTATCCACCTTGCTACATGTAGGTTCTCAAGGCGCTCCTATAATACCGATTACGGTGCGCACAACCATTTGGGGAATTACTTCCTGGCGGTACCCATTTACCTCACCTGGGTTGAGTGCAGAACAACATGGGCGAATTTCTAGCTGAAGGAAAACACACAATGGCTCGGAATCGAATTCACATAGGCCCTAAGCAAATTATGTTTCATAAAGTTATGAAAAACATATTTCTTATACAATACAATTTAATAATAGAATATAGCATAACATGGTATAATATACAATAATTTCTTTTTCCCCACTATGTTTTTCTTACTTTCTCCCTCTTTTTCTCCCTGGGTTTTTTTTGGGGGGCCAGACGATGGGGGTGGGAGCACGTGTCCCCCCGTAGTTACGCCACTTACCAAACCATTCTCCCAACCATTCAAGTTATCCTCCCCTCTATATTTTTTTTATTTCAAATAATGTTACTTTACCATTAAATGCGGGTCTACCCATTAATAAGATCAATTTGTACAAAAGTTGTAAACATGGTAAATGCTTGGCATGCTCTTTACGTTTGTGTATTACTTTAAAACGACGAAAGCTGAAAGCAATGTCATCAACATTTATTAGTATTACCCAGTGAAATTTTTTTGTTGTTGCTTGTTTTAATCCGCCCATATGCAAAATTCGTTTGATTTTTTTTTTAAACCCACCATGGGCATTTATTATATACATAATTGAACATTCAAAATCACATCACATGTTTACATATTTCTTTTTCAAACAAAAATTCCAAATTGAATTCTCGACAATCTTTTCCTGTTTTGTTTCTTATAAGTATACATTTATAAATGCACCAAAAAGCAATTGTAAGAAATGAATCTAGTCCGGTTTCTTTGTGGGCTTTAAGTAAATGCAATTTTGTTATTTGAAGGTCGACATTGTATTCAAACTTAGCTACTGTTGTCAAATAAGAAAAGAATCTCTTATTTAGTTTACACTCAACGAAAGCATGTACATTATCTTCGTCCACGTAACAATGCGGGCATCTCCCATCTGTTATAGCAATAAATTATATATAACCTTAAAATTGAATTCTTTCAGTTTATTTTCTTTACAGTGACACAAGTTTCTTTTAAAAGTTTTTGTCCAATCTAATGGTGACCCAATTATCTCTTCCCAATACAAATAGCATCTGTTAGTGCTCGATGAATCTAAGGATAATAGTCTATATAATTGTTTACTTGAAATATCATGAATATTTTTAATTTGATATTTTGCTCCTACATCTATTTTGGGAAACTCTAATGAAGGTTTATTATTGCGGTTGGTACAATGTAATGTATTATCATTTATCCAGATTTTAGGGATAGCCTGACGTAATAATGTGTAGTCGAATATCAATCTTTGCTTAATCTTCTGCGATTTAAGAAGGGAATGAATTTCCATTGTAGGTAAGAAATTTCCATTCCTGAGAATATCTTTCAAAAATACTATTCCAGATTTATACCATCCTTCAAAAATTAGGGTGATGTTGCGAAAGGTTACATTTTTATTGTGCCACAAAATTTCGTATTGTAGACCATGTACTTTAGGGTGATATTTTAAACAAGCATTATTCTTTATCTTTAACCAGGCCTGTAATATTTCAATGTAAAAGACTGGAAGATGGTGCTTGCATATATGTTTTATATTCCAAGCATCAAAGTCTGAATTAAGGAGTAGTTTCAAACCACCTAAAATATTAAACCAATAAAGGCTGAATTTACAACACATTCCTTTACTTGACGCAAGAATGCGCCCCAGCCATCTTAGTCGAAAGCTCAATTTTTGGGGTATATAGATCAATCATGTTGATCCCTCCATTGTCTAGTTTGTTGGTCATTATAGTTCTTTTTACTTTTTCAATCTTTGTATGCCAAATAAAAGTATATATTAGAGAATTCAGTCTTTTTAACATTTTCTCAGGAATAATATCAACCATGAGAATATGTACTAACTGACTTAAACCTAGAGTTTTGACAATGGTTACTCTTCCACAAATAGTAAGCTTTCTTTTTCTCCAATTATCTAATAATCTTTGCAATTTCGTTAGTTTATTTTCCCAATTCATTTCACGTGCTTTTTCTATATCAGGTGAGATGTAAAACCCTAAGTATTTTGTAGGAATATTTGTCCATGATAGACCAATATCATTGAGTGACCATTTGGAGTTACTTCTCCCCATCCACATGATCACTGTTTTAGTTTTATTAAGTTTTGGACCTGCTACATTACCAAATAACTCAAGTTCTTCATTTATCAATTCTAGTGATCTTTTATCTAACACAAAGAACAGGGTATCGTCAGCAGATTGTAGTACTTTAACCTCACAATTATCTTCTGGTTTCAAAACAGGTATACCTCTTATGTATTCATTATTTCTTATTTTGTTAGACATAAATTCTGCTGCGAGGACAAAGAGTAATGCTGAAAGTGGGCAGCCTTGCCTAATTCCCCTTTGTATTGAAAAGGACTCTGATATCCAGCCATTTACTAATACAGAGCTTCGAACATCTGTGTACAATAATTTTATCCATGTCTGGAAATTATTTCCAAAATTCATTTTTTCCAGACATGAGGACACAGAATTTATATCTATTACATCAAAAGCTTTAGAAAAGTCTGCCATCATTATAGCACCATCTAAGTATTTTCTTTTCATAAATTCAATGACATCAATTGTAAGACGTATATTGAAGGCAGACAGGCGATGTTTTATATAACCAGTTTGTTCTTCGTTAACGATCTGTCCAATAACCGATTGCAATCGTGCGGCCAAAACTGCGGCCATTATTTTATAATCGCAATTTAAAAGCGAGATTGGCCTCCAGTTTTCTAGATTTCTATGGTCTCCTTTCTTATAAATCATTGTAATAAGACCAGCTTTCTGACTTTCAGACATTTCTCCATTTGTGAAGCATTCATTAAGAGCGCTCAATAAAATATCTTTGATGTCGTCCCAAAAGGTTTGGTAAAACTCTATGGGAATACCATCCAGACCAGGTGATTTGTTTTTATTCATAGAAAAAGCAGCACGTTTGCATTCGGCACTTGTTAACAATCCTTCACATTTATTTCTTCCTTCATTACTCAGCTTTGGAACATGAACTGAGTTGATGTAATTATTTCTCTCAGTTTTATCGATATCAGATTTTCTATATAACAATGAATAAAACTTTACGACTTCCTGTAATATCTCTGTTGGTTTAGTACAATATTTATCTTTGTTTACCGATAGCAATTGGGTAATATTTTTTCTTTCTGAATTATATTTCTCTAAACCTGAAAAATAACTTGTGCACTTTTCACCTTTTTCTAACCACCTGACTCTTGCTCTAATAGCAGCACCTTTACACTCTCTTTCATATATTTGTTCCAATTCTTTTTTAATACAGATGTATTCTTTCTGTTCACTGAAATCAATGTCAACATCAATTTTTCTTTGGAGTTCAGCGAATCTTTTTTCTAAAATAGTTTTTGTATCTCTCTTTTTGCAGGCCTTGCTTCTACAATACCTCTGTGTGAATTCACATGCTTTAATCTTTATATTTTCCCATATATGCATAAATTTGTACTTTCTAAAATATCATTAATTAATAATCTAATTTTTTCTTGATAACATTTTTCTTTTAACACCTCTGTATTCATTTTCCAACATCCTCTTCCTTTTAAAATATTTGATGTTGTCAATTTGAGAGAAATAGCATTATGGTCTGCTTTAAAGCAGGGTCTTATATCAGTTGATGTGACCTTTGCTTGCAGGCTTTTACTTATTAACCAATAATCAAGTCTTGATGCAACTCTCAAAGATAAATTTCTCCACGTAAATTGTTTCGTATTTAAATGGGTCTTTCTCCAAATATCTATCAATCTTCTTTGTTTACAAAGTTGAGTTAGTTTTTGTGGTGTTTTATAGTATGAACTTTGACTACCCCGAACATCTTTCTTTGTATCCAATATACAATTCCAGTCACCACCTAAGATAAAAGGTGTTTTGTTTTCTGAAATATAAGGAGATAACCACTTTTGCATTTTCACTAGGAAATGTTCTCTCTTTTTCTTTCAGTAGGTGCATAGACATTGACTAAAACATAATTGTTACCTTCTATCATTACATCAAGGAGTAAAGTTCTTCCATCATTTTGTGAATCTATCTTATTAATTTTTAAAACAGCTTTGTCACTTATAAGAACAGCAACACCGCAAGAATGATTGGTACCATGTGAAAAGAAACATTTTCCTCTCCGTTCCATATTAATAATGGTTTCAAGTTCTTCAGTCCAGTAGGTTTCTTGCAAAAACAATTAATCAACTTTTTGTTGTTTACACCATCTATATATCTGACTGCGTTTAAGTTTGTTCCTTAAACCTCTTACATTCAAACTTAATAGGTGGCAAGAAGAAGTAGACATATTAAAAAAAATTGTAAAAGGAATTTCAAATAAACACACTGTACAAAGTTTCTTAAAAAAGAAGAAAGAGAGTTCATCTTTTCTTTGAGGTTTTCTTTCTTGATTTCTGTTTTCGCTTAGATGCATTGCTCATTTTGTTCCGTGCTGTCACTGGATCTGGAGACTCCGCCGAGAGGTCAGACTGATGTTCAGTTACGGTGTCTTCCTCGCACTCTGAGTACTCCGCTCAGTTTGATACTAAACAGGAAGAGTAATAGTATCTTATCTTGGCATGTCCTGAACTTCCTTGTTCACATTACATATTTCATATTAACGGAAGCTTAAAAGTACAAAGACACATAGATGGCAGATACATCTCTATCAAATGTTAGATTTAAACAAATTCTATCGTAATTTTTTTCGGAACTGAAGTGGCTACCCTGGGTGTAGTGTAAAAGAGAGCGATAAAAGCATTTATTTAAAAGCGTGTAATGATAACGCGCCACCTTTGTGTTTGTTGAAAAATATTCAAAATTTGGCATAAAAAATAACCAGAAACATGACTAAGGTTATGAGTACCTCCACCCGATGGCGTTACCATGGTAATGCAGTTTTGAACATTTTTAGAAAATGAATATTTCATGAGCACTGGCTAAATACTGGTGAAGTAGTTATGATAATAATGGTATTTTATTTCAAGACTGTTCGCAGCAAGAGGTGAATTGTACATAACTTTTACATAAACAAGTGGAATGCCTCTGGCCGTCTCACCTGCATCACGCGATTCAATATAGCAGCAGTGCTGATTTTGAAAACTACTATAACTCGCACAAGATGTTCAGTGATACTTGGTTACTCTTATTTCCACATTTTATGAACTAGACCAATACACGTATAGAGATATGATAGCAATTCAACAAATACCCCCAACGTGGCCAAAATTCTTTGACCTTACATGACCTTTGACCTTGATCATGTGACCTGAAACTCGCACAGGATGTTCAGTGATACTTGATTAGTCTTATGTCCAAGTTTCAAGAGTCAGATCCATCAACTTTCAAAGTTATGATGGTAATTCAACAGATACCCCCATTATGGCCAAAGTTAATTGACCTTTGACCTAAAATGAGCACAGGATGTTCAGTGATACTTGATTACTCTTATGTCCAAGTTTTATGAACTAGACCAACACACTTTCAAAGTTATGGCGGTAATTCAACAAATACCCCAATTTAGCCAAAGTTCATTGACCCTAAATGACCTTTGACCTTGATCATGTGACCTGAAACTTGCACAGGATGTTCAGTAATACTTGATTACTATTATGTCCAAGTTTCATGAATCAGATCCATAAACTTTCAAAGTTATGATGGTAATTCAACTGATACCCCCAATTCGGCCAAAGTTCATTGACCCTAAATGACCTTTGAACTTGGTCATGTGACGTGAAACTCATGCAGGATGTTCAGTGATACTTGATTAACCTTATGTATAAGTTTCATGAACTAGGTCCATATATTTTCTAAGTTATGATGACATTTCAAAAAATTAACCTTAGGTTAAGATTTTGATGTCGATTCCCCCAACATGGTCTAAGTTCATTGACCCTAAATGACCTTTGACCTTGGTCATGTGACATGAAACTCAGGCAGGATGTTTAGTAATACTTGATTAACCTTATGGCCAAGTTTCATGAACTAGGTCCATATACTTTCTAAGTTATGCTGTAATTTCAAAAACTTAACCTCAGGTTAAGATTTGGTGTTGACGCCGCCGCCGCCGCCGTCGCCGCCGCCGCCGCCGTCGGAAAAGCGGCGCCTATAGTCTCACTCTGCTATGCAGGTGAGACAAAAACAATATAAAACATAACATTATCAAAATAGAATTATACAAATACACAAAGCATGAAAAAATATACAATCATTAATACTTTGGGGATTACTATGAATCAACAGAATATTTTCAAATATAATTATTTGCAGAAGTTTCAAAATTTGCTTAAGATATAGTTTACGAGAAAGCGGAATGGAAGGATTTATGATGTAAGTGAATTGGATTGGATAAATTTGACTGTAGAGGATATCGAGATTTTGAATTTGTGACGTATTTAGAGTATAAGGAGATTGAGAAGTGGAAATTATACAATGATTTTTAAATACCTATTTCGTTTTACTGAAACATTACATTTGATCCACAAGGAGTTTTCCTGGTTTTATTACCAAGGCAATGCAATTTCTGATAAATGCAAAAAAAAAGTGTCTTGCACTTGTGAGCCGAATTTCATGAGAATTTGTTGGAAATTTATGAAGTAGTTTGAACTGCAAGATTTCTTCCGAATATTCGCCATATAATATGTTGTTACCATGGCAACACGATTTCTGACACACACAACAAAATGTGTCTTGCACAATTACCGCACGACCAATGTGTGAAACACAGTCATTACTGTGAAACAAAGTCACCATATTGTTAAACATAGCCCCAATATTCTGACACCCAGTTATCACACTATGAAACACACAGTCACCTCACTATAATACAGTAAAAAAAAACCTGTGAAACACACATATATCACACTGTGAAACACGGTTACCACACTATGAAATACATTCACCTAACTGAAACATAGTCATCACCCTGTGAAACAGTCACCACACCGTGAAGCACAGTCACCACACTGTGAAACACAGTTACCTCACTGTAAAGCACAATCACCTCACTAAAGCATACAGTCACCATACTGTGAAACAGTCACCACACTGACACTCCTTGACAACTACTTCAATCTTTACAGTGTTTACTTCATATCTCGCCATGTCGACCTAGAACATTTTATAAGTTGACTTGGCAAGATAAGATATCCCGCCAATAAACTTATTAAGTCGACATGGCAAGATAAAGTATCTCGCCATGTCAACAAATCGATTGCAATTTAAAGCTCCATACTGTATACACTGTAAAAAATGAAGTGTTAATTTAGCACTTACAGTGCTTGTATAGTGACTGCACTTCGGGTGCTAATTTTCTAGTTTGAATTTGAACTAGAAAATCAGCACTCGTAGTGTAGTCACTATACAAGCACTGTAAGTGCTAAAATAGCACTTCATTTTTATAGTGTACTAGGGGTAATTGTCTAGTCTAATTAGAGGGTAAATTTCCGAGGGGGGGGGGGGGGTAACAGTCCCCGGTGGTAAAAATATATTTTCCTTGAAGTAGTTGTCAGGGGCCCTTTGGTTTATTGTTATAGAAACCCATGGTCTAGTATCATTTGACCTTTTGACCTCTCGATGACATTTGATCTCACTATATCATGATCATAATTTCACACACACCGCGGACTATCGGGCTGTAGCCATTCTTTTAGGTCATGTGTTTGAAATAATTCAAAAATTGTGTAATGTAGGTGAAACTTTTGATCTAAAACATGTTATGAAATAATTATTTTTTCCAGACAAAAGTTGTATTTTACACTTTATTTTTGTTTAAGCCCAAATGATTTTTAGATCATGATAAAACTGAATATGTATGCTTTAAAATGATATAGGTTTCAAAATAAGAATGATTTTAATCGGGTCAAGATCACACTTTTCTTTGACCAAGTACATTTAGCAGCTTGAAAACAAGACCACGACACTCTGATTGGTCAAAGAGACTACAAACCTACTAAATTTCCAACCGTTCCCACACTGAGTCCCTCCAAAGTCACACACACCATGTGGTAATCTCTTCAAAATACCCGCGCCAGTTGTTTTATGAACCTTATCCAGCCAATCACAACTCTGGATGTCATGCTACTCCAAAATTTCAGAAATCTCGTCTTGTACCTTTGTGGAAAAAGTGTGATCTTGACCCGATTAAAAGGTGCCACATTTCAAGAGTGACATTGTAAGAGAGTACAAAAATTCAGCTTTATGGTGATACATTGTTAGAAAATGTATCCTTAAAATAAAAGAAGTTCCTGCAGCAGAGTCTCGAGAACACCTGTAATCTTACCAGATTGCGTAATCTTACATTATATCATGTAAAATTACAGGAAATTGGTATTTGGTGTATGGAACCTCACAAATTTCCTTAAATAAAACACCCTTTTCCCCTTTTTTAACAGACCTGTTCTGTTAAATTGCAGAAAAATTCCCATTTTATGAATTTATAGAATGATTCTGTTATTGCTTTCTGCAAAATCTTCTTTTCCCTGTAAAATCGTTTTTTTAACAGTGTATATATAGGTATCATCGAGGCTTAAAAATAAAAAGTTTTGCACAATTTGCAAAAGAAAACAGAGGAAGAAAAAAAAAATCAGTTTTGAGACACATTTTCACCCCAGAAACTCACTTATTCTATTTATCAAAATATTGTATTAAAAATAATGATGACCAATATAAAAGAGTAACATTTACTCTCTGATGGTGCAATGATATTTAATTTGACTTAAGTTTAAAGTAGGTAAATTTCGCTGGTGTGCTAAAACAGTGGCGGTGTCCGTAGGCTTGTATATAAAGCCGGGGATCAATCTTCCCCTCTTCACTAGACTAAATATCATTGAACCCATTGTTTGTAATTTTCTCTTTATTATTTTCACTCTCACTTTTGTTTCTTCTCTTTAGGCATATATTTCGCTTTCAATCACATTTTTTCCCGATTTTACCTTTCCATCATCTGTTTCACTTTCTCTGTCATTTCCTCTGTTGTCAATTTTCCTTTATTCACGTCTCACTCTCTCTTCTATTACCCTACTTCTAATCTATCTTTCTTTCACTTCCATACCATTTCTCTTCCTTTATCCCTTCATATCTTTCTTTCTCTTTCACTTTCCCCTTCTTCATATTTGGGCAACATACTGTCCACACAATTTGTTAAAACTTTATCCAATTGTGGGTAGTTTTAAACCAATTGCATGTGTGCTTTGGGTGAAAACTACACAGTATTGGTTGAAAACTACCCATGCAGAGTTGGATGATTTTTTTAACCAATTGTTGTGTGGACAGTATATGTTGCCCAACATTTTAAGAGTGAACCCTTTGTGCCATAGTCTATCTCCCCCTCCCTTTCTCTCTCTCTCTCTCTCCCATTACCATATCTCACCCTCTTCCAATCCCTCTTTATTACATTATCTCATCCACATATCTCACCCCATTTCACTTTACAAGAAAAAAATCTGGACACGTATAAGGTATGGAGAGCGGGGAGAAGTAAGACGCGGGAGAAGTGGGACACTTCCTCTATAGATCTGTAAAAGTAGAGAACCAATCAGCAATCAGTTTATACCCTGCAATACGTCTTACCTAGCAACCATAGTTGCTCGCTCGCAGCTTTTTAGAAATTCTACGCGATACGTCATATCTAACCCCCTCAATTTTTTTTGGCTCATTACACTACAGCGCGTCCCAAAAAAAATGTCCCTCTGACAAACGGCTGAATTAATTCTACAATTACGTATTATTCTGAATTAAATGTGCAGAACTAGAAAGTTCATTTCATATTCTAACTTCTGTAAAAATTTCATTGGTTTCGCTTCAGCGGTTTTGAATACACAATCTATTATGTAACAGTCGTGCTTTTCAGCCCATTTCAAGTTTGCATGCAGCAATGCTGTATGTTCTGCACCGTCTAGCATATCAACTCCCTTTGATCCTCCAAAAATCTGACAAGGGAATTCCCTAATCTGACCAGGGAAGTCCCCTTGAACCCCATGATCAAACCTAGCTCATCAAATCGCAACCTTGAGCATGTTTAGTAGGTCAAGAAATGTTACACCAATGCCGGACAGTCCATTGCAAGTTTGATAATGTTAAATGCAACACTGGTGGAGACAATAGGTCATGCCTGTTTCAGGCCTTGTTCAATGTTTCACTCATTTCAACTACATGTACTGCATTCTTGTTGCATTAATAATTTGTTATTAAGTTACTGAGGTCAAGTTAATTTACCTATTTGATTAAAAAAGTCAATTTCCACTGGTAATGTTCGAATTTGCAAAGTTACACTTGTGATTTGTCCGTCATTGTTTAGCTTATTGTACTCATCCATTTTTTTCAGGTTGATACATCTATTCCCCATATCAATCATAAAAAAATCTTCATGATGGATATTTCATTCCCTTCTGAACATGCTCATGTTTGTGATTTGATCAGCCTGGTCAGATCAGGGAATTGTCCCTGCTCAGATCGTGGATATTAAATGGGGGTTAACATGCTAGAGGCAGTGTATAAATACTGCACTGCTGCAAACTTGGAATGGGCTGAAATTTACCACTGTTACATAACAGAATGTGTATTCAAAACCGCTGAAGCGAGACCGATTACATTTTTATAGAAGTTAGGTTATGAAATGAGCTTTCTAGTTCTGTTCATTTAATTGAATATGATACTATATTTTGGAATTAATTCAGCCGTATGTCAGAGGGACATTTTTTTTGGGACGCGCTGTATACATCATTGGTAGGAACAAGATAAAATCGTTCTCATTTTTATATGTTACTATACTTATGAAGGAAAAAAAAATTGTGAGAATAATCCTACGATTCTTAAGTTTTACAGGTCATGTGAGTGGGGTAGATCTTTTCTTCGTTTTTAGATAATGCCCTTTTCGAGGGAAAAGGTGCCCTTTTTTCCTGTGCCCCCTACTTTCAACTTCGCTCCGCCGCCCATCATCATTATCATCATCACCACCATCACCGCTGCCATCATCATCACCACCACCAATCCCACCACCATCACTACTATGATGATCATCTTCTTCATCCCCATCATCATTAAAATAATCATCATAATCATCATCATTCTCAACCGTCCACAGCCGACTTGATCCATCACCATCCTCCAAGATGTTAGTCCTTATCATCGTCTTCATACCAACTTTCACTCAAATCCTCTGAAAACCTCAAAATCGCAAGTCTGAACTGAGTGATAAGGACCCCATGGTTGCATGAGCCTAATTACAACAGGAAGGCATAAGATCTTCATTCGACCCAACCCATTCAATTTTTTATATTTGATATAGCTGATTGACAAAAGTGCATGATTATGATTGAAAATCTAACACTGATTCTTGAGATGATAGCTACTGAACTTCCTTTGCCCAAATTGGGAAGATATATAAGTGACTTGGAACTATTTTTTGACTGGCGGAAGAATTAGGGCTATTTTACTGTTTCAGTTGATGAATTTGATCCATTCATAGTTATCATCATAAATGGCGATTTATTTTTAAAATGAGCAGGCTACGATACCCTTTCCTGTTCAGATATGAAATGTCAGATATATATCCTATCCAATGGTATTAAAAATTCCACCCTCCAAATTTCACATTTAATTTTTATTTATTTTTCAAAAGTGCCACTTTAACACACAAGTCTATGGGGAATGTTTTACGCGCGTGACACCTATAAGTAATATAGGGAATTCCCTAGTAGTGGATGGAATACCTGCCCAAACTCCTCAGTAGCAAACAATTTCTCACTGATATCAATATGTTAAGTCATCAAGTGGTGCAAAAAATTGGATTTAATGGCTAGCAATGCTATATCAGGTAAAGTTAGTAGGTCTGTGTATATGTAAGCCTAGGAATGTATGTAGACTGGTCAATGTATAGAGTCTAAGCCTCTTTGCTCTGATTCATCATTATTTTGTGTTAGTGTACATCACCTACTTAATGTTAGAAAGACCTTTACAAATTGCTCATGTTAAAATTGTTCTTTGTAAGGGGGTAGATAGGAGATATAACTTTAATTACTAAAGAGAAGAGTGGTACCTTCATAAGAAGGTTGATTTAGACAAAAGGCACAGAGTAATGGTAAGGTATCTAATAGTGCTCAACTAAGGAGGGGGTGGCTGTATGTGCTCCCATCTTAGTCTAGCCCCCCCTTATTATAACCCATGCCATCTGTAAAATTCTCTCTCCCCCCCTCTCTCTCTCTCTATCTATGTATTTCTTCCTTCTTACGTCTGATAGGCCATAACCCTAGGAAGATTTTGATAAAAAGGTCATATGCAGATGTACTGTTCTCATTCTTTTATTGTTTCCTCATTCAATATCATGTATATATCTGGTAATTATGTTGGGGGCAGTTCTGGTATCCTGATATTTACTCAAAATTTACATAACTACACCTTTATATTACAAGGAGAACAGGACCTGTTGGGCTATACGCAGGTAGGATATGTATACATCCATATAGTGAATATAACATGTATGGGTAACACATTAAAATGAGTCATTGCATAGAAAATAGGCATTTTCAATGCATTTCTTTGTGCTAGTGTGAGTGTACAGATATAAAAGAATACTAAAGTAGCTATTAAAAAAAATATAATTCATAGGTCATATAATATAGATTGCATGAGCCTAATTACAACAGGAAGGCATAAGATATTCATTCGACCCAACCCATTCAATTTTGTTATATTTGATGTATAGCTGATTGACAAAAGTGCATGATTATGATTGAAAATCTAACACTGATTCTTGAGATGATAGCTACTGAACTTCCTTTGCCCAAATTGGGAAGATATATAAGTGACTTGGAACTATTTTTTGACTGGCGGAAAAATTAGGGCTATTTTACTGTTTCAGTTGATGAATTTGATCCATTCATAGTTATCTTCATAAATGACGATTTATTTTTAAAATGAGCAGGCTACAATACCCTTTCCTGGTCAGATATGGAATG
Organism: Lytechinus pictus; assembly: GCF_037042905.1. Lineage (NCBI taxonomy): Eukaryota > Metazoa > Echinodermata > Echinoidea > Temnopleuroida > Toxopneustidae > Lytechinus > Lytechinus pictus. Next base: position 14,246,431 of record NC_087254.1, on the reverse strand, counting down.
TCAGATATATATTCTATCCAATGGTAGTAAACATTCCATCCTCTAATTTCACATTTATTTTTTATTAATTTTTCAAAAGTGCCACTTTAACACACAAGTCTATGGGGAATGTTTTACGCGCGTGACACCCCATGGAAGAACAGTGGTATTTTGTTAATACCGCTGAAAGGGGCCATCCTCCATATTTTATATGATGTATACGATATGTTAAATTTGAACATGTATATATTTTATTATTCTTATATGGAAATAAATACAAACAAACAAACAACTGTTTCCGTTTAAATACAATCTGTCTATACTTTATATGATTCAGTTTGTATAACTAAACCTCGTTTACTTTTCATTTCTCCCATTGTGTAAGAGCGAGTACAACCAGAGTAGATCCTAAATACCGTTGGAATAAGTTTTTATACGTCAATATAACATAATGTGTAAATATTTATCCATTCATTTATTCATTTCAATTTCATATAAACAAAACATGAGCAAACATGACATGAAAAAGTCATATCAGGCCAACGGGAGAGTATAGATTCAGTATCAAACAATTTATGTATATATATATATATATATATATATTGTGTGAAAGAAATGGATGAAGAGAACAATGGTAGGCGTAGCTTAAATCAAGGTATATATATATATATATATATATATATATAGTTCATGTAATATGAACAGAGGAGTACGCTCGAAATGATGTAGGTCTATTTGAAATTTTCCTGATCGGATTTAAGTTCTAAAAAGTCAATTTCTGGGTTAAGATTAAAATCAACTGACTTGATTTGATTTACTGTTTCCTTCTGCAGTCATAACATTCGTATATAATACATTTTTCATTACACAACAAACATACATAACAAACATGATATATTGCTTACTGTATTTTGGCATGAATCATATATATAAAATGGACTTAATAAAATGTCATTATAAAAAATACGATATACTACTAAACATTGATGTTTAACATAATCGTTGCACACACCTATCAATACCACTATTAGATAGTTGATCCTGCATGGTAAAGGCTTGGCAGAAGACACGAAATGCCCTATCAATTGTGAACCCCCCAAAAGACGTAAGAGAACGACCCCCGGAAAATTGCGGGGGGGGGGGGCTGAAACAGCCAGCGTTGATCATGTGCATATAAATTACAGTATATGTCGATGTCACCTACTATCTTGGTCTTCAACATTTAATAATGAGATGTGTTGTAGAAGGAAAACACAAACGTCTCTAAACTCCTGATGTAGGCTGAAGACACCGATGGACAAGTCCTTTGAAGACAAAATAACAAGTAGCCAATGAACTTAGTAATGATTCATGTCATTGTATTTGCTGAAAACTGATATTTACAGTATATTTTTCAACATATAACCAAGTTCAGTGGAGACTGCTACGCCTGAAGGGAAGGCTAAAAACACCCATCATTTATTTATTTTTTTATTTTTTTTTTTTGGGGGGGGGGGTTGACTTAACTATTCGAAGATGTAAATCCTCTCTGTCGTACAGAAGGCGATCTCCCCAGATCGGAACTGTTGAATGTAAAACCAGTGCCTTTTAGGTTTCACAATCATGTGACGAACGAGTGTCTTAACTGGAGCCAACTCGTCATTGTGCTCCTTGACAGTGAGTATCCCCTCATCAGCCTGGAATGAACAGATGAGGATAGACCTTTCGCGACATACTGCAGAATGGCAGAAAGCGCCGTTCTCGACTGATACATTGTGTTCTATTACACCTTGACAGTCGACGACACTCACCGTACAGGCAGAACTACTGCTAGATTTTATTATGAACCCATTCCCAAAGCTGCAGATCTGCTCAGGTTCGTACCCTTGACATGATATCACTTTTATGGCATTTCCACCAGCTGTTGTGAATTCCTGGATCTGTTTAGCTGTCATGTAACTGATGTAGATCTGATTTTCATCGCCAATAGTGAGGTCAGCGATCCCTGCTTCATCAAGAGCTAGCGTCTGAAACCTTGTGCTCTGTATCTCCCATTCTGATGTGTACAATGTCATGATATTACTGGTGGATAGTACAACACGTCGACCGTCAGAAAGGAATCCTATCCCTAGAATATTAACGTCTTTGAGTACTGTTGTCTGCAGTTGGCCATCAGCATTGAAGACGTCGATTCCCCCTGTACTGTATCCTACTGCCATCATACCATCCGAGGTAGCTGCCATCGTATTGATGGTGTTCTCCTTTGTGAGACCAACGTCGCATTTCAGCCAACGTTTCACGAATAAGATATCCCCTATCTCTAGCTGATCGCACTGACTCTTTTGGTCAAACATTATCTCCTCAGCCTGTTCAGCTATGTCACGAGCAAGCTTCTGTTCTGGGTTATCCGTATCGAGGACTGTCTTTAATTCACTTGAAAGTGTTTCATGGATGGTAATGGTGATCCCTTTAAGTGGTGCATTTAAACTGTAGCCAGCCAGTTCACTCGCCTTCTCGATATTCAGGACCATTTTCACACTTGCGTCTTTCATTTCTTCTAGTCTCTCGCGGAGTTCCTTCTTCTGAAGATACAGCTGCCAATCCAGTTCTTGTTTTCGTTTCTTTAGTATCTTACACATGTCATTATAATCCTTGTTTATTTGAGCCTGTATGCTGTCAGTGTGATCAATAACACGGTCCATTTGACTCTTAACATAGGCTACATGATTGTTGAGTGTCTTGGTTTTTATTTTCCCTTGGACAATTAGATAATCAATTTCTTTTCGGATAGAACTCTTATAGTCGTCAGCGTCAATGACAGAGTGACCTTTCTTTTCATGAAACAGCATCCGACATCTCATACAAATAAACTTATTGCAAGTATTACAGACATCGGTACAGACATGATCTTTCCCATCAGACTTATGTTCTTGACAGTAAACTTTTTCGTTGAAGACCACCATCCCTTTCCTGATGTCCTTTAAGGAATTAACTTCATGCTTGATGTTGGGCGACCACTTGTTATGGATTTTTAGGCAAGCTCTACACATCGCCTTTTCGCAGTCACGGCAATGAAGCTTGGCTTCTGCTTTTTTGTCGCACATTCCACAAAGGCCCTTCTTACTTCTGTACTCTTCTAGGAGACACTTGAGAGGAACGTTTGTGTTAAGATTCCATACAATGCCACCATCGACATCCGTCGTGGTCTGACAAACTGGGCATTTTAGGCAATCTTCAACACTCTGTGAACAGCATGCCAACAAACCACGAAGACATCTTGTACAAAATGTGTGCTCACAAGATAACTGTTTAGGATCATCAAAAAGTTCCAAACATATTGGGCACTGTAAATTGGGTGGTAATATCTGATCCATGGAAGCCATCATGGTATAATTCAAAAGCTACGATAATACCAAATTTGTCAATTATAGCGACGATATAAAGACGATTTACTAACTGGACCTCGAACGGAAGATTCAGAAGAAGGCAAAATTACTATGATGCCAGAATTAATCGTTGTCGACAGCAGCTTCAGCACTGTTGAATTTCGAACTGTCCCAATTGGCGCTGTCTGTAAAATACGCTGAAATGATAATGAAAATACAATTATTATACATAATTATGGTATAGTATCATCAAAAGGGAGTTTGCGCAACACTACGCAGACGCTTTCTGGAACGTAGAGAATCTATTGTCAGTGCCCTTCATGACAAAGCAGTCTCTATCGAAATTTGGTGAATCAAAACAGCAGTGCCGTCCGTCGTCTGAACAAACGACATATTTGTGATTTTTCGTCAGCTCAGAATTTTATGATGATCAGCTGTCCCGGCTCAACAATTTTGACAAAGACCTTGCAGCTATTAATTGTGATTTTATGGGCATTTACAATAGATTTACTAAAATTTACCAGCAGCACGTGCTTAAAGGGTCAATTTACCAACATTCATGATATACGATAGGTTGTAGGAACAGAAGGATAAGCACAGGGAAAAAGAAAGAAAGGTGGAAAGAGAGGGAGAGTGAGTGAAATTGATAGAGGGGGGAGATGTGTGTGAATGTGAGCTGGTGAATCTAGGGGTGGGGGGATTATTTATTTATTTAGTTATAGTTATAGTAACTATAACTAAATAATTTTAAATGTTAATCATATGTAGTTATACACACAAAAAACAGAAACTTGCATGTGTTAGTAATCGTACTCAAATGTCAAAATAATTTTGACACTATAGCGACATACTTTGATGAGTACTTTCACTCAATGAAGGTACTTTGAAAACTCATCTTGTCGAGTATATTTCATTTGACACTATAGTGACACATCAAGTGAGTAAATTTGAATAACTCAATCTAATGAGTAACTTAACCCAGTGTAATGAGTATGTTTAAAGTATATTTACTGACTTTTTGAGTATGTGAGCATATTACACACTTGATTAGTTTTAGCGATAATCTGACGATTAACTGCGCTGAGAAAATGAGTAGTATATGACTCTTGTATGTGAGTTTTGGGGTGTTGAGATCATGCATCCAAGTAATTTTACTCGGATCTCGCGTTAATTGCTTGCGCGCACACGTGATACCGGCCAAATGTGCAGAGCATGAAGACTTTTCTGGTAAGTTCTACATGTCTTTTTATTTATTTTCCCCCTTTTCTTCTATAATTACTTTTCTTGACAATAATAGCTTAGACCTACATGTATGGGGCAAACATAAATGCTATTTATGGTGACAACAGGGTGCATTGATCTACATTCTCATCCATCCGAGGCTCACGCCTCTCGGTTTGGGTATGATTACATAAATCATGGACGATGTCACTTATTTGCCCTCCTCATAAATGACACCAGCAATCGTAGCGGCACACTGGCCTTCACTCCCTTCTGGCCCCGGGGTAGCGGCGCAACAACAGGCTGGTGTGTGGTTACCCAAACCGAGAGGCGTGAGCCTCGGATGGATGAGAATGTAGATCAATGCACCCTGTTGTCACCATAAATAGCATTTATGTTTGCCCCATACATGTAGGTCTAAGCTATTATTGTCAAGAAAAGTAATTATAGAAGAAAAGGGGGAAAATAAATAAAAAGACATGTAGAACTTACCAGAAAAGTCTTCATGCTCTGCACATTTGGCCGGTATCACGTGTGCGCGCAAGCAATTAACGCGAGATCCGAGTAAAATTACTTGGATGCATGATCTCAACACCCCAAAACTCACATACAAGAGTCATATACTACTCATTTTCTCAGCGCAGTTAATCGTCAGATTATCGCTTTACCTGGCTGTGAGTTTTTTCACCCGTTCTGCTATCATACCTTACAAACTTGAAGAAAAACTCATTTGTACGGATTGTTTTACATACTTTCACTGACAGGGATACTCAAGAAAAGTAGTTAATAAGTAATGTCCTTGAAAAAAAGATCAGGTGTAACAGAAACCCAGATTCTCGAGTAAAAACACATACGTTACGAATTTTTGCACTTAATTCTTTATGTAAAAAACAATTTTACTCATGGAAAATAGTTCTCGTTTTTTGTGTGTAGTAACTATAACTAAATAATTTTAAATGTTAATCATATTCTAACCACTTATGTAAAACACCTAAGCGTAATTATGTAGTACTATAAACACATGCAATATTATACCTAATATTATACCTTATTTATATATATGTAAATACTATGTTCATTCCTTCTGATTTCCTTTTTTGTAGGCCTGACGAAGGCCGAAAGCTTGCAATAAAAAAGGAAACCTGAGAGCTACGTCTCACTCGTCGTTATTTTTGTCTTCCAAGTATATATATATCGATAATTCGTATGATCGAGGTGCAGCATCATAATATGATAAACGGAGTGATTTTGAAAAAAGAGAGAGAGTCTGCAAGACGTAGCAATATTGTCCAACTCCTTTATTAGGCCAAGCTTTCGACCTTGTAACCGGTCTTCCTCATGGCTTTGAGGGACACAAAATAATATAAACGAACATAAAGATGTCATGCAACATCCGTTACATGCTTGCTTCGATTGTGTTTCTGTTGCATGACATCCTTATTTTCGTTTATATTCTTTCGTGTCCCTCAAAGCCCTGAGAAAGACCGGTTACACGGTCGAAAACTTGGCCTAATAAAGGAGTTGGACAATATTTCTACGTCTTGCAGCCTCTCTTTTTTCAAAGTCACACTTATCATATATATATATATATATATATATATATATATATATATATATATATATATATATATATAACCGGCTCGCGCTTCGCGCTGGCATTATGCCGATGAAATACGTATCCTTTCCATGAATTCCTACAAATGGTCCTTAAATTTTTCTTTGTTACCGTTCAGGTAAGTATATCACAAATTTCAGCTCACCCCTCGTGCTTGCATTCATTGCTTATTTAGATACACATTGCGGGATTTCTTCTCCCTAAAATGTCCCGATTTCAGGTCTAAATATCAACATTTTTCAGCTCGCGCTTCCGGCGCTCGCATTGTTTTCATATGCATCATGTTAATGATAATTTTTTTTTTAAGTGCTAAGAATAATCAGTCTTGAGATTTTAATATTGGAAAAAATAGGCTCGCGTTTCGCCCGCGTATTGCTTAGTATTAGGACGATTTATTTAATGAGATACCTATCATCTTCATGAATTCCTAAAAAGGGTCTTTTTAAATGTTCCCCTTTTTCAGGTCTGATTAAAGGTCAAGTACACATTGGAGAAACAAATTTTAATAAATAGAGAAAAATCGAACTAGCATAACGCTGAAAATTTCATAAAAATCGGGTGCAAAATAAGAAAGTTTTGCTTATTTTCACAAACAGTGATATGCACAACTCAGTGACGTGCAGTCGACGATGTCCCTCACTCACTATTTCTTTTTTTATTGTTTAAATAAATTATACAATATTTCATTTTTTACATATTTGACATTTAAGGACCAACTTGACTGAACCATAAACAGTGCTAATTCCAAATGTTCAGAGAGGAATTAATCGTGGTTTCATATTTTCATTTCATATTATATATAATAAAATACAAAAAGAAATAGTGAGTGGATGACGTCATTAGTCTCCTCATTTATATACCGACCAGGATGTGCATATAACTGTTTTCTTTCTTATTTTACATCCGATTTTGATGAAATTTTCAGTGTTATGTTTGTTGAAGTTTTCTCCTTATATTTAAATCAACTTTTTGTTGGACTTTTTAATAATAATTTTCAACTCGCGCTTCGAACTCACATTCATTTAGATACGCATCATGTTTATGATTATAAAAAAATATAACATTCTGTCTTAACGTCTTCATATTGAAAAAAATATTCGCAATCGCGCATTGATACTATGTTTCATTGTGACTGGTCGTTTAGCACTTGCCCCGGTGCCGTTGGATGAGTGAGGTAGAAGAAAAAGAGAAAGTAGTGAAGAACACAGGGGAGTGACAGGAAGAACACAGACGAAGACAAAATATTGTCAATTATGATTGATCCTAGGCATACAAAAGGATATAAATATCCTCTATAAGATACAAATACAAATTCTATATATATATTCAACAAGAGAATCACTTTAAACTATTTTCCAGTTTTAGGTCGGTAATGAGAACGGGGTCTTAGAGACGCGGACAAAAGTTTTTTTCCCGCTCTATTTTCTTTCCATCCCTTTCTCCTGTCTTCCTTCTCTCTCTCTTGGTTCAAATAGGTTTACTGACCTTTATTGCCGGTAATCATTCTCTTCCACACTCTCATCAATAGCTAGCACAAGTAAATAAACCACAACACTGGTACATCCTCCGTTATTCAGGACAATAGATGACTGTGATATCATTGCTCCTACTTGTATCATCATCAAATATGCTATTCCAAAGATGAAAAAATAATCTACAGCTTGAAAGTTATTCTGCTTCCGTAGTTTGATAAACCGATTAAAATAAATGAATTATCAGAGAAAAATGATCAGTGGATCCCAAAACATCGACCTCCGTGTGAGTCCCTCAGAACTACGTAATGTTATGGTTTAAATACACTTTCTCTCAATCGTTTGCAATGCCACATTTAAGGACTTCATGGACAAAATGCACATTTGTCACCCATAATGATACACACCCACACTCGTCATCCTAATGTAGAGGATTCAGTTAACGTCCAGGTCGCACGAGCCTATTTATAACAGGAAGGTAAAAGACATTCATTTTCCAATTAACACTGATTCTATGGAGGTTAACTGTACTAAACCTCGATCCTTTTCCCAAATTAGGAAGAAATGTCACCAACTTTGGAGCTATTTTGACTGGCGGAAGAATTAGGGCCATTTTACTCTCTCATGTGATGAATTGGATCCTGTCAAATGTCTTCATAAATGCCGATTTATGAGCCGGTCGAGGTACCCTTTCCTCGTCAGATATGGAATTTCAGGTATAGGCCTATTAGTATATCCTATCCACTGGTAGTAAACATTCTACCCTCTAGTTTCATTGTTATTTTTTACGAGTGTTTCAAGTGCTACTGTAACACGCGAGTCTGTGGGAAATGATTTACGCTCGTGAAACCTCCAGGAATATAATTATTTACTATTATAAAAAAAATCCCAATTCATTCCTTTATCGACCCCATGCGGGTTTCATCGGGTTAACCTTCACAACCTTTTCATCCATGGGCCGACAATCTAGGTGAAACTAATTGGGGAAACCCCTACCCCCACGCAATATACCATAAAAATACACACTCGCCATTCCATCGTGGAGGATTCAGTTTACACGCCACCACAATAGGAGCTATCTTTTAAAATCCAAATTTCTAATGTGACCCCAGGGTTCTTACAGGTTGCGGCTTCACCCTCACAACCCTGAAATCCATACAAGCTACACTGTGAAAACTGTGGTGTTAAAACTGACACCAGTGGGTGTTAATAGAGGACCACACCCTCTGGTGTTAAAATTACACCCTAGAGATTGAATATAACACCAAAGAGTGTACATATAACAACCAAAGGTGTTGCAATAACACCTATAGGTGCCAAACTAACACTGTCAATTTCACACCGGTGTAAAATAACTGGTGTGGTCCTCTATGTACACCGGTTAACACCGCATTTTTGCTGTGTAGAAACTAACCAGGGGGTCCCCTTCAACACCGATCCATTCGACCTCTCTGCCCCACCCCCTCTCTCTCTCACATACCCACACCCTCACACACACACCCTCACTCTCTCTCCCTCTGAATTCATTTTTTAATGTCCTCAGGATTGTATTCCTCCGCGCACACTGTATTTAACTACATTTTGATATAATAATCCACCCTCTTTCTCATTTAATTTATGTAAATATTTATACAGTCCACCCTAAATTAAAGCCGCTTTAAACAACAAAAATCAAAGCATATAACTGAAAGTTTGACGGCGGCACATCAACGTTTTAGTTATGTTAAAACACCAATAATTGCCATCTTTAACGCAAATGTTAATTGCGAACCTTTCTCCGAGCACATAGCCGGAACGCATGGTATTGATTACCGAGATCCAAATGTATATATATATATATTATTTGAAATAAATATTAAAACGATCCCGATTAATGGAGGACGTATTCAAGTAAACGAAGTTTAGAATTCCTTCCTTTGTCAAACCCTTGCAGGTTCCCCCAAAGCTTGTATATGGATTTCAAGGATGTATATATATTTTATGTCACTTTATTAAATTTTCGCATAGCCTGTTTGATGAGATACATATCTTGCTCAATAGGCTGATATGTAGCTTAAAATATCAAGTTTTGAAGTCAATATACAAAACATATTTCAGCTCGGACATCGAGCTTTTATTATTTTGTTTGATTTACAAATTGACTTTCTTTAAAGTGCTCTGTAAAATGTTTTATGGTGTGAATATTATTTGCAGCTTTTTGCGCTGTGCGCTTGCATTATTTGATTTGCCAAGTAGGCCTACATATTGTCTTTGATTATTCCATAAATTATATAACAAACTACTTAAAAAAAATCCCTTTTATGACAGTTTATAAAAATTTCGTCTCGCGATTTGCGCTCGCATTAATAGTTAAACATAAATCAACTCATAAATCCTATTCATGATTAAAAAAGTGCTTAAAATATCCAGTTTTCAGGCCTCAAATGTCAACAAATTTCACTCACTAATTAGGCTTATTATATTAATAAATATAATATAATTTTTTTGAATTCCTAATAATTAAATTGTCCCATTTTCAGAAAGAAATATCGACAAGTTTCATATCGTGCTTAGGAAGAGGAATCGGAAGATAGTCATCATTTTCATATGATGACAATATGTCCTTAGGCCTAGAATGTCCTGGTGCTAGGTCAAAATAATAATAAAAATATCAGCTAGCGCTTCGCAATCGCTACACAGTGTTTTAGATATTGCTTAAATTCACCCTTTTCATACCGGAATATCAAATATTTTCCGCTTGCGCTTCGCGCTCGCATTAGTGATTTTCATAAAAAATGAAACGTTATCAGAATGCCCAGATCCTGTCTAACTCTAAAACACGCACACACATGTTTATCGAGATACGCAGCTTGATCTTTATTCAAAACGTGCTAAAATTATCCAGTTTGCGCTCGTATTATTGATGTAGGAACTTCCTTTTTCATGATTTACAAAACATGAATAGAGTGTCCCATTTTTATGTATGAAATCTCAAAAAAAAAATCCGCTGGCGCTTCGCGCTCGTATCAATTGTTTAGTTTTATACCTATACCGTTTATTTCAAAATGTGCTTAGAATGTCAATTTTTCAGGTCGGAAAGAAAAAAAAATTCAGCTCGCGCTTCGCGCTCGCTAAAATTATCTAAAAGTTGAAATATGTATCTTCTTAATGGCTAACTGCAAATCGTCCTTAACAGGTCCCTTTTCAATCAAGCCAGAACCCATATTAAAAATTTCTGCTCGCGCTTCGCTCCCGCAGTAATTATCTAGTTACATACGCATCTTGTTCAGGTTCACAAACACTGCCCAGAATATTCAATTTTTAGGAAAAAATACATGAAATTCCAAAAAAAATTCAGCTCGCGCTTCGCGCTCGCACTATTCAAATAGGGCTTATGAGATTATTTCATTTTTTATAATGTTTTATAAGAATAATCTAAGAAATGACTGCTAGGACATCGGCGTCCCCCCCCCCCCCCCAATTTTTCACGATCAAGAAAATGGGGAGGAAAGGAAAGGGATAAGCGGTGTGAAATATGGGCCTATAATTTTTCAAATGTTATGTCAAAATTTATCACGAACTTTGATTTTTGTAATTAAAATGTCAAAATCTTTGCTCGCTCGCTTCAATCGCAACTTCTTATTAATTTTACACGATATGCCATATCAAGCCCCCTCAAAACTTTTGGCTCATTACGCCACTTAGACAACCCCTGAAACAAACAAAAATCAACTTTGAGCGGCCGATCGGTCAAAATTCGGGTGGAATAAAAAAATTCGGTACCCCCCTATTGGGGGAGCTGGATCCGCCCCTGGAACCCATTTACTCACCACAATCAAATGCTATACATCTACACGTATTCTGAAGTCGGGTTAACCTTAGTCTAATTCTGTGCTAAAATTACGGAAAGCCAAACGTGTCGAAATTTTGACTACATTATGTTTCTTATGTTTACTGCCCTCTTTCCTAGTTATTTAATGGTGAAGACAATTGTGCTTTTTACCCTCCCCGGATGTGCTAGAAATTGAACCTCAACTATTTGACATTTATGTCACAATTGGCTATCCATAGTTAAACCACAACGTGAGACAAGAGTTTGAATTAAAGCAGACTTCAGAATACGGGCCATTGAGTTTCGAGGTGTTATGGAAGTGCCTTATTCCACTTTTGTAAAAGTCGGATTACCTTCTTTGCCATCCTTTGCAATAAACCAATGGTCGGGTTAAACGCAAAAAGGTGACAAAAACAAACCTGTATTAATCTTTTCCCCCGGCATATTTTGGCCTAATCTTTCGAAAATAAACCGCATTTCACCCTGTTATCCTTCATTTAATCTTTCTTATTTTTTCTTGGTCGCGGAAATTTTGGGGGTCATGTGTATTTACCTACTCCCCTCCATCTATAAGTTAGTGACTACATCCCTCATTAGCGGAGGAATGCTTAGAAAATGACGGATTTATGAACAGATTTATGATTGTAAACATATTTATATAATGTGGGTTTTCTCTGAAATGAAATTTAACTTTTTTAATTTAACTTTTTAACTGTGAAAATATGTGATTTCCTTTTCTGTTTTTAATTAAAGCTATCGAACAAAAAGTAAAGGCTTAAATACATGCTTCACATTATTCACACTAATCCTCCCCTTGGGTATAGTATCTCCAACGTGTGATCGCGTGATTTACTTCTGAACAATCGTGCGACAATGTTTTAATAGGTTAAACATAATTGGATAAACACCGTCCAAAGTAAAGTGATATGAACTTCTCGTGTACTTTGTGATCTATCATTAAGAGAATTGTGTCAACAAAGCTTCCTCTCGGTAAAGGTTAGTAATAATAGTAATAATAAAAATAATATCATTATTGTATCGGTTTGTCTGAATGGGCTCAGTTCCAGTAAATGGGGGTCGAAATAACGGGAACTTCGATCATCACCAACTTGGGATTTTTAGGGGATTTTGTTTTCATTGCCATGAACAGAACTTTGATGAAAGATCATATATTCGTTTTTTGAGATCTTTAGGGCCTATCCTGGAATTTCCTAGATAAGCTATTCCAACAACTTTCTTGTTAAAAACTTCCCAATGTAACCCGATACGGAAACTTGGCGTTTATATAAAAGACTGGAAAGTTTTTACATTTTCACCTACATTTCTATGTCCCATCTACCGTAGGTTAGGCGAGGTTTGTCCCTGCCGGTATAGCAGCAGATTTGGTTCCACCGGCGGATGCGGTATCCGCCAGCAGGTATCGTTATCAATAGCAGATATCGTTCTTTATACGGAAAAAAAAAAAATTCTGTGGAGGTGCCGTGGCCGAGTGGTCTAAGGCGCCTGGATATGCATGAAAAAGTCTGGGGTTCGATCCCCAGCCGCGGCAGCTGTGCCCGTGAGCAAGGCTCTTTTATCCTGCTTTAAAAAAAATGGAAATGCTATATGTATTATTTGTAACTAGGTGTGAACTTGTTAAAAAAATAAAATAAAAACAAACAAACACATTAAAAACTTTAAAAATATAAAAAAAGTCTGCCGAGTTGACGCGGTTAGATTTTTATTCATTTTTCTATTATAAATAAAAATGGTAGGTCCTACACAATTTTGAAGGAAATGGGTACCGTGTGCATGCAGGTCGAGAAACGATATCTGCCGAAGAGAAATCGGTTCTGTATCCGCCTGAGTTGGAACACGATCCGCCGGCAAATAGTGTTCCTGAAACCGGATCTGAAATGATAATGCACCATCTTTGCGTTTGTTGTAAAATATTTAGAGGGGTACTCCAGACTGAAAATAATATAATTTGAAGAAACAAAACACTCAAAATTTGATCGAAATCGGACAAGAAATTACAAAGTTTTAAAGATTTATATTCTTTAGGCCAAACAGTTCTATGCATGTCTTCATGAAAATTGAATGAGCAAACTGATGATGTCACATCACAACTTGTTCTTTTGTATTTTACAAGTAGAGAAATAGTATTAAACTAAATTAATTGACAACTGATAATACTTTCGATTCATTGCTGCAACTTATCTTATTACACGATGGTTCACGAACCACGAGTCTCGCCTGATTTCGCGTTCAATACAATATGCAATATGGTATTTTGACCCCTAGATGACCTTTGACCTTATCATCCTCAAGAAAACACATATGGCATTGTATTACCTAATTAGTATTTGTACCAAGTGCATGAATAAACAAAATTGATGCAGATATAAAGAAATGAGAGCAAGTTGAACAAAAAAAAAAAAAAGGATGGACATGACCTTATATCATTTGATCTTTTGACCCCTGGATGACCTTTGACCCCATGATCCTAATGGACACACATGTGGTGTTACCCAAGGATCATTTGTACCAAGTGTAAACATAATTGATGCAGAATAAAGAAATGAGAGCAGTTTGAACACAAACCTGACCTTTTGACCCCTAGATGACCTTTCATCCCATCATCCTCAACAACACGTGGTATTACCCAATGTAATTTGAACCAAGTGTGATAAAAAAATGATGTAGAAATAAAGAAAAAAGAACAAGTTGCACAAAAATGTCAAAACAGTATAGACATGACCTTGTGTCATTTGACCTTTTGACCCATTGTCCTCATGGAAACCCATGTGGTATTACCCAAGTATCATATGTAGCAATTTTAACATAAAGAAAATAAAGAAATAAAGAAATGAGAGCAAGTTGAACAAAAATTTGACCTTTTGACCCCTAGATAACCTTTGACCAATCCTCAACAACACACATGTAGTATTACCAAAGGATCTTAATATTTTGAGATTTTCAACTGTGGTATAATAGCAAACAATATGATGATGTCGTTACTTGCATTTTCTTCTTTTTTTTAAATCGTATGTCAGTTTTGAGTATATTTTTAAGCTTTAGTGTATACTTTTTCAACCGTAATTATTAAATTATTTTTAATGCTAAAATTTGTATTTTTTTTACTTTTACAAAATTTACTCTATTTGTAATTTACTTGATGAAATACTATTGATGATTTTGTACATTTGTATGATTGTGTTCTCCAATACCCACTCTACGGGTGACATGGGAATAAATGTCATTGTTATAGTCATTTAACCAATTGTGATAAAAAATTGACGCAGAAATGAGTGCAAGTTGAACAACAAGTGGAACGCCTCTGGCAGTCTCGCCTGCATTACGCGATTTAATATAGCAGCAGTGCTAACTTTGAAAACTATTATAAAATAATCATTCACAAAAACACCATTCATATAATGACATAATACCACTTTCATTGACCATAGATGACATTTGAACGGTGACTTAAGACTTGTCAACTACACCCATGTGTCATGTGTATTTACCTACTCCCCTCCATCTATAAGTTAGTGACTACATCCCTCATTAGCGGAGGAATGCTTAGAAAATGACGGATTTATGAACAGATTTATGATTGTAAACATATTTATATAATGTGGGTTTTCTCTGAAATGAAATTTAACTTTTTTAATTTAACTTTTTAACTGTGAAAATATGTGATTTCCTTTTCTGTTTTTAATTAAAGCTATCGAACAAAAAGTAAAGGCTTAAATACATGCTTCACATTATTCACACTAATCCTCCCCTTGGGTATAGTATCTCCAACGTGTGATCGCGTGATTTACTTCTGAACAATCGTGCGACAATGTTTTAATAGGTTAAACATAATTGGATAAACACCGTCCAAAGTAAAGTGATATGAACTTCTCGTGTACTTTGTGATCTATCATTAAGAGAATTGTGTCAACAAAGCTTCCTCTCGGTAAAGGTTAGTAATAATAGTAATAATAAAAATAATATCATTATTGTATCGGTTTGTCTGAATGGGCTCAGTTCCAGTAAATGGGGGTCGAAATAACGGGAACTTCGATCATCACCAACTTGGGATTTTTAGGGGATTTTGTTTTCATTGCCATGAACAGAACTTTGATGAAAGATCATATATTCGTTTTTTGAGATCTTTAGGGCCTATCCTGGAATTTCCTAGATAAGCTATTCCAACAACTTTCTTGTTAAAAACTTCCCAATGTAACCCGATACGGAAACTTGGCGTTTATATAAAAGACTTGAAAGTTTTTACATTTTCACCTACATTTCTATGTCCCATCTACCGTAGGTTAGGCGAGGTTTGTCCCTGCCGGTATAGCAGCAGATTTGGTTCCACCGGCGGATGCGGTATCCGCCAGCAGGTATCGTTATCAATAGCAGATATCGTTCTTTATACGGAAAAAAAAAAAATTCTGTGGAGGTGCCGTGGCCGAGTGGTCTAAGGCGCCTGGATATGCATGAAAAAGTCTGGGGTTCGATCCCCAGCCGCGGCAGCTGTGCCCGTGAGCAAGGCTCTTTTATCCTGCTTTAAAAAAAATGGAAATGCTATATGTATTATTTGTAACTAGGTGTGAACTTGTTAAAAAAATAAAATAAAAACAAACAAACACATTAAAAACTTTAAAAATATAAAAAAAGTCTGCCGAGTTGACGCGGTTAGATTTTTATTCATTTTTCTATTATAAATAAAAATGGTAGGTCCTACACAATTTTGAAGGAAATGGGTACCGTGTGCATGCAGGTCGAGAAACGATATCTGCCGAAGAGAAATCGGTTCTGTATCCGCCTGAGTTGGAACACGATCCGCCGGCAAATAGTGTTCCTGAAACCGGATCTGAAATGATAATGCACCATCTTTGCGTTTGTTGTAAAATATTTAGAGGGGTACTCCAGACTGAAAATAATATAATTTGAAGAAACAAAACACTCAAAATTTGATCGAAATCGGACAAGAAATTACAAAGTTTTAAAGATTTATATTCTTTAGGCCAAACAGTTCTATGCATGTCTTCATGAAAATTGAATGAGCAAACTGATGATGTCACATCACAACTTGTTCTTTTGTATTTTACAAGTAGAGAAATAGTATTAAACTAAATTAATTGACAACTGATAATACTTTCGATTCATTGCTGCAACTTATCTTATTACACGATGGTTCACGAACCACGAGTCTCGCCTGATTTCGCGTTCAATACAATATGCAATATGGTATTTTGACCCCTAGATGACCTTTGACCTTATCATCCTCAAGAAAACACATATGGCATTGTATTACCTAATTAGTATTTGTACCAAGTGCATGAATAAACAAAATTGATGCAGATATAAAGAAATGAGAGCAAGTTGAACAAAAAAAAAAAAAAGGATGGACATGACCTTATATCATTTGATCTTTTGACCCCTGGATGACCTTTGACCCCATGATCCTAATGGACACACATGTGGTGTTACCCAAGGATCATTTGTACCAAGTGTAAACATAATTGATGCAGAATAAAGAAATGAGAGCAGTTTGAACACAAACCTGACCTTTTGACCCCTAGATGACCTTTCATCCCATCATCCTCAACAACACGTGGTATTACCCAATGTAATTTGAACCAAGTGTGATAAAAAAATGATGTAGAAATAAAGAAAAAAGAACAAGTTGCACAAAAATGTCAAAACAGTATAGACATGACCTTGTGTCATTTGACCTTTTGACCCATTGTCCTCATGGAAACCCATGTGGTATTACCCAAGTATCATATGTAGCAATTTTAACATAAAGAAAATAAAGAAATAAAGAAATGAGAGCAAGTTGAACAAAAATTTGACCTTTTGACCCCTAGATAACCTTTGACCAATCCTCAACAACACACATGTAGTATTACCAAAGGATCTTAATATTTTGAGATTTTCAACTGTGGTATAATAGCAAACAATATGATGATGTCGTTACTTGCATTTTCTTCTTTTTTTTAAATCGTATGTCAGTTTTGAGTATATTTTTAAGCTTTAGTGTATACTTTTTCAACCGTAATTATTAAATTATTTTTAATGCTAAAATTTGTATTTTTTTTACTTTTACAAAATTTACTCTATTTGTAATTTACTTGATGAAATACTATTGATGATTTTGTACATTTGTATGATTGTGTTCTCCAATACCCACTCTACGGGTGACATGGGAATAAATGTCATTGTTATAGTCATTTAACCAATTGTGATAAAAAATTGACGCAGAAATGAGTGCAAGTTGAACAACAAGTGGAACGCCTCTGGCAGTCTCGCCTGCATTACGCGATTTAATATAGCAGCAGTGCTAACTTTGAAAACTATTATAAAATAATCATTCACAAAAACACCATTCATATAATGACATAATACCACTTTCATTGACCATAGATGACATTTGAACGGTGACTTAAGACTTGTCAACTACACCCATGTGTCATGTGTATTTACCTACTCCCCTCCATCTATAAGTTAGTGACTACATCCCTCATTAGCGGAGGAATGCTTAGAAAATGACGGATTTATGAACAGATTTATGATTGTAAACATATTTATATAATGTGGGTTTTCTCTGAAATGAAATTTAACTTTTTTAATTTAACTTTTTAACTGTGAAAATATGTGATTTCCTTTTCTGTTTTTAATTAAAGCTATCGAACAAAAAGTAAAGGCTTAAATACATGCTTCACATTATTCACACTAATCCTCCCCTTGGGTATAGTATCTCCAACGTGTGATCGCGTGATTTACTTCTGAACAATCGTGCGACAATGTTTTAATAGGTTAAACATAATTGGATAAACACCGTCCAAAGTAAAGTGATATGAACTTCTCGTGTACTTTGTGATCTATCATTAAGAGAATTGTGTCAACAAAGCTTCCTCTCGGTAAAGGTTAGTAATAATAGTAATAATAAAAATAATATCATTATTGTATCGGTTTGTCTGAATGGGCTCAGTTCCAGTAAATGGGGGTCGAAATAACGGGAACTTCGATCATCACCAACTTGGGATTTTTAGGGGATTTTGTTTTCATTGCCATGAACAGAACTTTGATGAAAGATCATATATTCGTTTTTTGAGATCTTTAGGGCCTATCCTGGAATTTCCTAGATAAGCTATTCCAACAACTTTCTTGTTAAAAACTTCCCAATGTAACCCGATACGGAAACTTGGCGTTTATATAAAAGACTTGAAAGTTTTTACATTTTCACCTACATTTCTATGTCCCATCTACCGTAGGTTAGGCGAGGTTTGTCCCTGCCGGTATAGCAGCAGATTTGGTTCCACCGGCGGATGCGGTATCCGCCAGCAGGTATCGTTATCAATAGCAGATATCGTTCTTTATACGGAAAAAAAAAAAATTCTGTGGAGGTGCCGTGGCCGAGTGGTCTAAGGCGCCTGGATATGCATGAAAAAGTCTGGGGTTCGATCCCCAGCCGCGGCAGCTGTGCCCGTGAGCAAGGCTCTTTTATCCTGCTTTAAAAAAAATGGAAATGCTATATGTATTATTTGTAACTAGGTGTGAACTTGTTAAAAAAATAAAATAAAAACAAACAAACACATTAAAAACTTTAAAAATATAAAAAAAGTCTGCCGAGTTGACGCGGTTAGATTTTTATTCATTTTTCTATTATAAATAAAAATGGTAGGTCCTACACAATTTTGAAGGAAATGGGTACCGTGTGCATGCAGGTCGAGAAACGATATCTGCCGAAGAGAAATCGGTTCTGTATCCGCCTGAGTTGGAACACGATCCGCCGGCAAATAGTGTTCCTGAAACCGGATCTGAAATGATAATGCACCATCTTTGCGTTTGTTGTAAAATATTTAGAGGGGTACTCCAGACTGAAAATAATATAATTTGAAGAAACAAAACACTCAAAATTTGATCGAAATCGGACAAGAAATTACAAAGTTTTAAAGATTTATATTCTTTAGGCCAAACAGTTCTATGCATGTCTTCATGAAAATTGAATGAGCAAACTGATGATGTCACATCACAACTTGTTCTTTTGTATTTTACAAGTAGAGAAATAGTATTAAACTAAATTAATTGACAACTGATAATACTTTCGATTCATTGCTGCAACTTATCTTATTACACGATGGTTCACGAACCACGAGTCTCGCCTGATTTCGCGTTCAATACAATATGCAATATGGTATTTTGACCCCTAGATGACCTTTGACCTTATCATCCTCAAGAAAACACATATGGCATTGTATTACCTAATTAGTATTTGTACCAAGTGCATGAATAAACAAAATTGATGCAGATATAAAGAAATGAGAGCAAGTTGAACAAAAAAAAAAAAAAGGATGGACATGACCTTATATCATTTGATCTTTTGACCCCTGGATGACCTTTGACCCCATGATCCTAATGGACACACATGTGGTGTTACCCAAGGATCATTTGTACCAAGTGTAAACATAATTGATGCAGAATAAAGAAATGAGAGCAGTTTGAACACAAACCTGACCTTTTGACCCCTAGATGACCTTTCATCCCATCATCCTCAACAACACGTGGTATTACCCAATGTAATTTGAACCAAGTGTGATAAAAAAATGATGTAGAAATAAAGAAAAAAGAACAAGTTGCACAAAAATGTCAAAACAGTATAGACATGACCTTGTGTCATTTGACCTTTTGACCCATTGTCCTCATGGAAACCCATGTGGTATTACCCAAGTATCATATGTAGCAATTTTAACATAAAGAAAATAAAGAAATAAAGAAATGAGAGCAAGTTGAACAAAAATTTGACCTTTTGACCCCTAGATAACCTTTGACCAATCCTCAACAACACACATGTAGTATTACCAAAGGATCTTAATATTTTGAGATTTTCAACTGTGGTATAATAGCAAACAATATGATGATGTCGTTACTTGCATTTTCTTCTTTTTTTTAAATCGTATGTCAGTTTTGAGTATATTTTTAAGCTTTAGTGTATACTTTTTCAACCGTAATTATTAAATTATTTTTAATGCTAAAATTTGTATTTTTTTTACTTTTACAAAATTTACTCTATTTGTAATTTACTTGATGAAATACTATTGATGATTTTGTACATTTGTATGATTGTGTTCTCCAATACCCACTCTACGGGTGACATGGGAATAAATGTCATTGTTATAGTCATTTAACCAATTGTGATCAAAAATTGACGCAGAAATGAGTGCAAGTTGAACAACAAGTGGAACGCCTCTGGCAGTCTCGCCTGCATTACGCGATTTAATATAGCAGCAGTGCTAACTTTGAAAACTATTATAAAATAATCATTCACAAAAACACCATTCATATAATGACATAATACCACTTTCATTGACCATAGATGACATTTGAACGGTGACTTAAGACTTGTCAACTACACCCATGTGTCATGTGTATTTACCTACTCCCCTCCATCTATAAGTTAGTGACTACATCCCTCATTAGCGGAGGAATGCTTAGAAAATGACGGATTTATGAACAGATTTATGATTGTAAACATATTTATATAATGTGGGTTTTCTCTGAAATGAAATTTAACTTTTTTAATTTAACTTTTTAACTGTGAAAATATGTGATTTCCTTTTCTGTTTTTAATTAAAGCTATCGAACAAAAAGTAAAGGCTTAAATACATGCTTCACATTATTCACACTAATCCTCCCCTTGGGTATAGTATCTCCAACGTGTGATCGCGTGATTTACTTCTGAACAATCGTGCGACAATGTTTTAATAGGTTAAACATAATTGGATAAACACCGTCCAAAGTAAAGTGATATGAACTTCTCGTGTACTTTGTGATCTATCATTAAGAGAATTGTGTCAACAAAGCTTCCTCTCGGTAAAGGTTAGTAATAATAGTAATAATAAAAATAATATCATTATTGTATCGGTTTGTCTGAATGGGCTCAGTTCCAGTAAATGGGGGTCGAAATAACGGGAACTTCGATCATCACCAACTTGGGATTTTTAGGGGATTTTGTTTTCATTGCCATGAACAGAACTTTGATGAAAGATCATATATTCGTTTTTTGAGATCTTTAGGGCCTATCCTGGAATTTCCTAGATAAGCTATTCCAACAACTTTCTTGTTAAAAACTTCCCAATGTAACCCGATACGGAAACTTGGCGTTTATATAAAAGACTTGAAAGTTTTTACATTTTCACCTACATTTCTATGTCCCATCTACCGTAGGTTAGGCGAGGTTTGTCCCTGCCGGTATAGCAGCAGATTTGGTTCCACCGGCGGATGCGGTATCCGCCAGCAGGTATCGTTATCAATAGCAGATATCGTTCTTTATACGGAAAAAAAAAAAATTCTGTGGAGGTGCCGTGGCCGAGTGGTCTAAGGCGCCTGGATATGCATGAAAAAGTCTGGGGTTCGATCCCCAGCCGCGGCAGCTGTGCCCGTGAGCAAGGCTCTTTTATCCTGCTTTAAAAAAAATGGAAATGCTATATGTATTATTTGTAACTAGGTGTGAACTTGTTAAAAAAATAAAATAAAAACAAACAAACACATTAAAAACTTTAAAAATATAAAAAAAGTCTGCCGAGTTGACGCGGTTAGATTTTTATTCATTTTTCTATTATAAATAAAAATGGTAGGTCCTACACAATTTTGAAGGAAATGGGTACCGTGTGCATGCAGGTCGAGAAACGATATCTGCCGAAGAGAAATCGGTTCTGTATCCGCCTGAGTTGGAACACGATCCGCCGGCAAATAGTGTTCCTGAAACCGGATCTGAAATGATAATGCACCATCTTTGCGTTTGTTGTAAAATATTTAGAGGGGTACTCCAGACTGAAAATAATATAATTTGAAGAAACAAAACACTCAAAATTTGATCGAAATCGGACAAGAAATTACAAAGTTTTAAAGATTTATATTCTTTAGGCCAAACAGTTCTATGCATGTCTTCATGAAAATTGAATGAGCAAACTGATGATGTCACATCACAACTTGTTCTTTTGTATTTTACAAGTAGAGAAATAGTATTAAACTAAATTAATTGACAACTGATAATACTTTCGATTCATTGCTGCAACTTATCTTATTACACGATGGTTCACGAACCACGAGTCTCGCCTGATTTCGCGTTCAATACAATATGCAATATGGTATTTTGACCCCTAGATGACCTTTGACCTTATCATCCTCAAGAAAACACATATGGCATTGTATTACCTAATTAGTATTTGTACCAAGTGCATGAATAAACAAAATTGATGCAGATATAAAGAAATGAGAGCAAGTTGAACAAAAAAAAAAAAAAGGATGGACATGACCTTATATCATTTGATCTTTTGACCCCTGGATGACCTTTGACCCCATGATCCTAATGGACACACATGTGGTGTTACCCAAGGATCATTTGTACCAAGTGTAAACATAATTGATGCAGAATAAAGAAATGAGAGCAGTTTGAACACAAACCTGACCTTTTGACCCCTAGATGACCTTTCATCCCATCATCCTCAACAACACGTGGTATTACCCAATGTAATTTGAACCAAGTGTGATAAAAAAATGATGTAGAAATAAAGAAAAAAGAACAAGTTGCACAAAAATGTCAAAACAGTATAGACATGACCTTGTGTCATTTGACCTTTTGACCCATTGTCCTCATGGAAACCCATGTGGTATTACCCAAGTATCATATGTAGCAATTTTAACATAAAGAAAATAAAGAAATAAAGAAATGAGAGCAAGTTGAACAAAAATTTGACCTTTTGACCCCTAGATAACCTTTGACCAATCCTCAACAACACACATGTAGTATTACCAAAGGATCTTAATATTTTGAGATTTTCAACTGTGGTATAATAGCAAACAATATGATGATGTCGTTACTTGCATTTTCTTCTTTTTTTTAAATCGTATGTCAGTTTTGAGTATATTTTTAAGCTTTAGTGTATACTTTTTCAACCGTAATTATTAAATTATTTTTAATGCTAAAATTTGTATTTTTTTTACTTTTACAAAATTTACTCTATTTGTAATTTACTTGATGAAATACTATTGATGATTTTGTACATTTGTATGATTGTGTTCTCCAATACCCACTCTACGGGTGACATGGGAATAAATGTCATTGTTATAGTCATTTAACCAATTGTGATCAAAAATTGACGCAGAAATGAGTGCAAGTTGAACAACAAGTGGAACGCCTCTGGCAGTCTCGCCTGCATTACGCGATTTAATATAGCAGCAGTGCTAACTTTGAAAACTATTATAAAATAATCATTCACAAAAACACCATTCATATAATGACATAATACCACTTTCATTGACCATAGATGACATTTGAACGGTGACTTAAGACTTGTCAACTACACCCATGTGTCATGTGTATTTACCTACTCCCCTCCATCTATAAGTTAGTGACTACATCCCTCATTAGCGGAGGAATGCTTAGAAAATGACGGATTTATGAACAGATTTATGATTGTAAACATATTTATATAATGTGGGTTTTCTCTGAAATGAAATTTAACTTTTTTAATTTAACTTTTTAACTGTGAAAATATGTGATTTCCTTTTCTGTTTTTAATTAAAGCTATCGAACAAAAAGTAAAGGCTTAAATACATGCTTCACATTATTCACACTAATCCTCCCCTTGGGTATAGTATCTCCAACGTGTGATCGCGTGATTTACTTCTGAACAATCGTGCGACAATGTTTTAATAGGTTAAACATAATTGGATAAACACCGTCCAAAGTAAAGTGATATGAACTTCTCGTGTACTTTGTGATCTATCATTAAGAGAATTGTGTCAACAAAGCTTCCTCTCGGTAAAGGTTAGTAATAATAGTAATAATAAAAATAATATCATTATTGTATCGGTTTGTCTGAATGGGCTCAGTTCCAGTAAATGGGGGTCGAAATAACGGGAACTTCGATCATCACCAACTTGGGATTTTTAGGGGATTTTGTTTTCATTGCCATGAACAGAACTTTGATGAAAGATCATATATTCGTTTTTTGAGATCTTTAGGGCCTATCCTGGAATTTCCTAGATAAGCTATTCCAACAACTTTCTTGTTAAAAACTTCCCAATGTAACCCGATACGGAAACTTGGCGTTTATATAAAAGACTTGAAAGTTTTTACATTTTCACCTACATTTCTATGTCCCATCTACCGTAGGTTAGGCGAGGTTTGTCCCTGCCGGTATAGCAGCAGATTTGGTTCCACCGGCGGATGCGGTATCCGCCAGCAGGTATCGTTATCAATAGCAGATATCGTTCTTTATACGGAAAAAAAAAAAATTCTGTGGAGGTGCCGTGGCCGAGTGGTCTAAGGCGCCTGGATATGCATGAAAAAGTCTGGGGTTCGATCCCCAGCCGCGGCAGCTGTGCCCGTGAGCAAGGCTCTTTTATCCTGCTTTAAAAAAAATGGAAATGCTATATGTATTATTTGTAACTAGGTGTGAACTTGTTAAAAAAATAAAATAAAAACAAACAAACACATTAAAAACTTTAAAAATATAAAAAAAGTCTGCCGAGTTGACGCGGTTAGATTTTTATTCATTTTTCTATTATAAATAAAAATGGTAGGTCCTACACAATTTTGAAGGAAATGGGTACCGTGTGCATGCAGGTCGAGAAACGATATCTGCCGAAGAGAAATCGGTTCTGTATCCGCCTGAGTTGGAACACGATCCGCCGGCAAATAGTGTTCCTGAAACCGGATCTGAAATGATAATGCACCATCTTTGCGTTTGTTGTAAAATATTTAGAGGGGTACTCCAGACTGAAAATAATATAATTTGAAGAAACAAAACACTCAAAATTTGATCGAAATCGGACAAGAAATTACAAAGTTTTAAAGATTTATATTCTTTAGGCCAAACAGTTCTATGCATGTCTTCATGAAAATTGAATGAGCAAACTGATGATGTCACATCACAACTTGTTCTTTTGTATTTTACAAGTAGAGAATTAGTATTAAACTAAATTAATTGACAACTGATAATACTTTCGATTCATTGCTGCAACTTATCTTATTACACGATGGTTCACGAACCACGAGTCTCGCCTGATTTCGCGTTCAATACAATATGCAATATGGTATTTTGACCCCTAGATGACCTTTGACCTTATCATCCTCAAGAAAACACATATGGCATTGTATTACCTAATTAGTATTTGTACCAAGTGCATGAATAAACAAAATTGATGCAGATATAAAGAAATGAGAGCAAGTTGAACAAAAAAAAAAAAAGGATGGACATGACCTTATATCATTTGATCTTTTGACCCCTGGATGACCTTTGACCCCATGATCCTAATGGACACACATGTGGTGTTACCCAAGGATCATTTGTACCAAGTGTAAACATAATTGATGCAGAATAAAGAAATGAGAGCAGTTTGAACACAAACCTGACCTTTTGACCCCTAGATGACCTTTCATCCCATCATCCTCAACAACACGTGGTATTACCCAATGTAATTTGAACCAAGTGTGATAAAAAAATGATGTAGAAATAAAGAAAAAAGAACAAGTTGCACAAAAATGTCAAAACAGTATAGACATGACCTTGTGTCATTTGACCTTTTGACCCATTGTCCTCATGGAAACCCATGTGGTATTACCCAAGTATCATATGTAGCAATTTTAACATAAAGAAAATAAAGAAATAAAGAAATGAGAGCAAGTTGAACAAAAATTTGACCTTTTGACCCCTAGATAACCTTTGACCAATCCTCAACAACACACATGTAGTATTACCAAAGGATCTTAATATTTTGAGATTTTCAACTGTGGTATAATAGCAAACAATATGATGATGTCGTTACTTGCATTTTCTTCTTTTTTTTAAATCGTATGTCAGTTTTGAGTATATTTTTAAGCTTTAGTGTATACTTTTTCAACCGTAATTATTAAATTATTTTTAATGCTAAAATTTGTATTTTTTTTTACTTTTACAAAATTTACTCTATTTGTAATTTACTTGATGAAATACTATTGATGATTTTGTACATTTGTATGATTGTGTTCTCCAATACCCACTCTACGGGTGACATGGGAATAAATGTCATTGTTATAGTCATTTAACCAATTGTGATCACACTTGACGCAGAAATGAGTGCAAGTTGAACAACAAGTGGAACGCCTCTGGCAGTCTCGCCTGCATTACGCGATTTAATATAGCAGCAGTGCTAACTTTGAAAACTATTATAAAATAATCATTCACAAAAACACCATTCATATAATGACATAATACCACTTTCATTGACCATAGATGACATTTGAACGGTGACTTAAGACTTGTCAACTACACCCATGTCCACATTTCATTCACTCTATCCATAAACTTTCAAAGTTATGATGGCAATTCAACAATTACCCCAACATGGCCTACGTTTATTGACCTTAACTGACCTTTGACCTTGGTTTTGTGACCTGAAACTCACAGGGGATGTTCAGTGATACTTGATTACTCTTATATCCCAAGTTTTATGAAAAAGATCCATAAACTTCAGAGTTAGGATGGTAATTTAACAAAGACCCCGAACACGGCCAAAGTTCATTGACCTTAAATGACCATTGACCATGGTCATGTGACCTGAAACTCGCACAGCGCCAGTTGATTTGTATCTTGGTATAGCGCCATCTGCGTCAGTTATGCGGCTACACGTTCGTCCGACTCTTGACTTGATTACGGTTAAATAAAGTATTGATCACAACTACAAAGTTGCTTCCGATTCCTCATTTATTGTCGTGGTGGCCGCTTATGGGATTCACTCACGCCTGAATTTTTTCTTATTCCACATTTGAAGGACTTTGCTGAGAAGGAAAACAGCCGGTTGCACCGTAAAAGTAAGTTTACCGTGAACGAGTAGTTGGTTAGATCTAGCCGAAATTAGAGTCGGTCCCACAGCCTTACAATGGCGTGCAGTATGCCTAAAGTACCAAAGCAATGGTGCTTGGGTAAAGTCGAATCAATTACATCCTTTGAAGGATGGAGACAGAATCTTTTGTACACCTTGAATCTTGATCCTAACTTTGCTTTCTTCCTTTCTGAGTCGGTAACATGGGGTAAGAAAACAAAAGCTAACCCCACAAGGGGTTTCATAGATGACAATCCCTCTGTTCCTTCAGAGTTGCGCAAAACTGCTCAACAGAAAGCGAACCTACTTGATCTTATGCTCGGTCAGATTGCTAATATTTGTCCCGTCATCGCTAGAAATTCTATTGTTCGCAATTCCACTTCTTTGAATGACATTTGGGCCACTATTAGACTTCACTATGGCTTCCAGGCAACAGGTGCCCATTTTTTGATTTTTGCGAGATAAAGCTGGAATCTGATGAGGATCAGAAGATTTATATCAGAGATTACTTGCCTTTGTCGAGGACAATTTGTTGACGGCTGGTGGTGGTATTACCCATCACGGTGATCCCATCCTGGATGATGAAGAACTTTCGCCTACAATTGAGAATTTCATTGTTCTGCAGTGGCTTCGCCTTTTGCACCCTGACCTTCCCCAGGTGGTGAAGCAGAGGTACGGCACAGAACTCCGTTCACACACACTTGCATCCCTCAAACCTGAAATTTCTCAGGCCCTTACTAGTCTTTTGGAGTCAGTTGAATGTTCCAGGGCAATGCGTACAGCGGCTTTTCCGCCTCGTGGTCGTAGTCAGACTGCTCCCCGGCGTACTCAGTCTCGAACCCCAGCGAAGTTCCGTCCTAGGTCTTCCAAATCTTGTCCACTGTGCGTTCAGGCTGGCCGTCCTAGTGACCATTTTTTGAGTGTCTGTCCTTACCTTCCAGACT
Organism: Lytechinus pictus; assembly: GCF_037042905.1. Lineage (NCBI taxonomy): Eukaryota > Metazoa > Echinodermata > Echinoidea > Temnopleuroida > Toxopneustidae > Lytechinus > Lytechinus pictus. The sequence continues at coordinate 14,218,178 of NC_087254.1, read as the reverse complement.
CCGATCGGCAGTACATGGCAAAGGCCAGGCAGGTTGCCAAGATTTTTGATGATGGAGGTTCTGATGATTTTGACTTTGATGTTGACCCCCAGGAGTCATGTGACGAGGCTTGTTTGTCACCAGACCCTGGCCGTGGAGGTACCTCTTCCACACTGCGTGTCCAAGTTCGCCAGTCTCCTTATTTCGATGCAGTTTATAATCATCATGCTGTTTGTATCACCCTCGACAGCGGTGCTACTGGGAACATGATGCGTGCTTCTACGGCCCGAGTATTAGGTTGTAACGTGTCCTCCACCACCCAGTCAGCTCATCAGGCTGATGGGTACTCTCCGCTGCAGGTTTGTGGTGAAACTCGTTTCACCGTCTGTCGTGGCAGTCATGAGTTCCACTTTGAAGGATTGGTCATTGAGAACCTTGATGTTGACGTTTTGGCTGGTACTCCATTTATGGAAAGGAATGATGTGGCCATCAGGCCAGCAAGGAGGGAGATTTCCTTGGCTGATGGTACTGTGATTAGTTACGGTTCCTGTAATAAGCCTAAGGCTGGTCATGCAGTGTGTCGCGCATTTGTCCTTCGTGCCCCTTCTCAAACTACCATCATTTGGCCAGGTGAATTCCTTGAGTTTTCCCTACCTCCTGAGTTTTCTGCTGATGAGACACTTGTCTTGGAGCCTCGCTCGGATTCCCCTCCTACACCAATGATCACAGAATTCTTTCCGGCTCCAGGTGTTGTCTCGAGTGTTGCTGGTAGGATCCGCATCCCAAATCTCTCTCGCGGTCCTTGTGTTATCCGTCGCAATGAACATCTTTGTCAGGTTTGTCCAGTGGTTGTCTCAGATGGCAGTCAGGTTGCGCAAATTCCTCCTAGTCAGACTGCCCTTCCCTCTGTGGTGCAGGGAGGGCCGACCTTATCACAGCCTTCTCAGTCTGTTATTGTGGATCCTGATAATATCCTCCCCCCAAAGGCAAGGGGAGATTTTCAGTCTCTTCATGCAGAACATGATTGTGTGTTTAGCCCTTCATTCAAGGGTTACAATGGTGCATCTGGTCCATTCAAGGCCGTTGTGAACATGGGTCCTGTGCAGCCCCCACAACGCAAGGGTCGCCTTCCCTTGTATTCCCAGGAGAAGCTTGTTGAATTGCAGGGAAAGTTTGATGACCTTGAGAAACTTGGCGTCTTTGCACGCCCTGAGGATATTGGTGTTACGGTTGAATATGTCAACCCGTCGTTTCTTGTGAAGAAGCCAAATGGCGGCTCTCGTCTTGTCACAGCCTTTGCTGATGTTGGGCGCTACTCTAAGCCACAGCCCTCAGTTTTGCCTGATGTTGATTCCACTCTGAGAAAGATAGGTCAGTGGAAGTACATTATTGCATCTGACCTTGCAAGTGCCTTTTATCAAATACCTCTCTCTCGGGATTCGATGAAGTATTGTGGTGTTGCTACCCCTTTCCGCGGCATTAGAGTTTACACCCGTTGTGCTATGGGTATGCCGGGATCAGAGACGGCATTGGAGGAGTTGATGTGTCGAGTGCTGGGAGATCTATTGTTTGAAGGTGTTGTTGTCAAACTTGCAGACGACTTGTACTGTGGTGCTGACACCTGGCAGGCCCTTTTGCATAACTGGTCCAGGGTGTTACATGCACTAGCCTCCAATGGTCTTCACCTTTCTCCATCTAAGACTACCGTCTGTCCAAAAACCACCACTATTTTAGGGTGGGTTTGGTCTGAAGGGAACCTCAAAGCAAGTCCTCATAGGATAACAACTTTGTCAACGTGCTCATGCCCTTCAACCGTGAAGGGAATGCGGTCTTTCATTGGAGCCTATAAGATGCTTGCTCGCGTTCTGCCGAATTGCGCATCCTATCTGGGCCCCCTGGATGAATCGATTGCAGGTATGAAATCTCAAGACCGCATCTGCTGGACAGATGAGCTTCATGATGCCTTCAACAAAGCCCAGTCCGGCATCAAGTCTACTCGTACGGTTACTTTACCCCGGCCATCTGATCAGCTATGGATTGTCACTGATTGATCCGTGAAGAGCCATGGTCTCGGTGCTACCATGTACATCACAAGAGACCGGACGCCTTTCGTCGCAGGTTTCTTCAGCGCGAAGCTCCGTGGTCGTCAAATCACATGGTTACCTTGTGAAGTAGAAGCACTGTCCATTGCTGCTGCCACCAAGCATTTCAGCCCGTACATCATCCAGTCTCACCACCCTGTCTGCATTCTTACTGACAGCAAACCTTGTGTTCAGGCTTATGAGAAATTGTGTCGTGGTGAGTTTTCTGCCAGTCCACGGGTTTCTACCTTTTTGGCAACCATTAGCAGATACCAGGTTTCCTTACGTCACCTGGCGGGCTCCGCTAATGTCCCATCTGACTTCACGAGTAGGAATGCTCCCCCATGCCATGATGTTCGATGCCAGATCTGTACTTTCATTTCACGGATGGAAGACTCTGTTGTCCATCTTACGTCTGTTGCTGACATCCTCTCAGGGAAGATACGCCTCCCTTTCACATCTCGTCACGCGTGGGGTAAGATTCAGTCTGATTGTCCGGCCCTCCGCCGTGCCCATGCCCACCTTACTCAGGGTACTCGCCCATCGAAGAAGTTGACAGGTATCCGTGATGTGAAGCGATATCTCCAGGTTGCCACCATCGCCCGTGATGGCTTACTGGTCGTCCGCCGGGATCATGCATTCTTGCCACAGCAGGAGTGTATCGTCATTCCTCGCAATGTCCTACATCTTCAACTTGGTCACCCCACATCACACCAACTCAAGCAGGTTGTCTCACGGTATTTCTATGCCCTTGATCTTGATGCAGCAATTCAACAGGTGACTGTCGGTTGTCACAGCTGTCTTTCCCTCCAGAATGTTCCTCGTGTTGCTACTCCCCAGTCTACAGGTGACCCTCCATGTGTCATTGGGGTGTCTTTTGCTGCGGATGTCATCAAGCGTTCCCGCCAACTCGTTTTCATCCTCAGGGAGAGTGTCACTTCTTATACTGTAAGCGCTTTGATTCCAGATGAACGCAAGGAGACTCTCCGCACAGCCCTCCTTCAGCTATGCGCACCTCTCAGGCCACTTGATGGCCCTCCATCTGTCGTCCGCACTGACCCTGCGCCAGGATTTTCTGCTCTCCAACACGATGAGTCTTTACGCAGTCAGGGCATCACTTTGGAGATTGGCCGTGCCAAGAACATCAACAAGAATCCTGTCCGTGAGCTGGAAGATGAGCTGCTTCGTGATGATCCCCGTGGTGGTCCTGTTACTCCACTTGCGCTTGCTCTGGCTACCACACGTCTTAACAGCCGTATCCGTGGCGTTGGTCTTTCTGCTCGTGAGCTTTGGACCCAGCGTGACCAATTCACAAGTGAACAGATTCCGTTGCGTGACATGGACGTTATTACCAATCAACATGAGAAACGGCTCTCCAACCATGGCCCCAGTATGGAATCGAAGGCACCCAAACGCCTATCTTCGATGGGAGAGTCTCTTGTTCACGTTGGTGACCTTGTCTACCTGCGCTCGGACCGGACTAAGACCCAGGCCAGACCTCGCTACCTTGTCTGCAGTGTCGACAACGATTGGTGCAACATTCGCAAGTTTGTTGGGAGCCAACTACGTTCTACGTCATACCGTGTCCGGCGCTCGGATTGCTTGAAGGTCCCCCCAGGGATTCCTACCTCTCATCCTTCTCGACCGAGGGTTTCTGATGACGACGACGACCACCGTGATGAGGAGTTAGCCAGTCCCACTCCAGCGGATGACTCACAATGCTTGCCTAATGCCTCTGACGTTACTGATGTGCCGGGTGTCCCTTGCCCCCCTCCTGACCCCCCTGATATTCCTCACGAACTTTCTCACCCTGATGTTAGTCCTTCCCTTTCACTTTCTGGTCAGTCAGATCCCCCAGGGCCTTTTGACGTCACTGCCCCCAATAATGGCCGGCGGTATCCCTTACGCCGTCGTGTCCCCCCTTCGTATTTTAGCGACTACGTTTGTGATTGACTTTGGCCTGCATTTATGCCCCCCCCCCCATTGCCTGTGCCTTGTCCAGCTTGCCCTTTACTGATGGACTCTCGCTGATGGACACTGTTTTTTCATGTATATCTTTTGTTTTTTTAAGCATTTTCGTACGCTTTACCTTTATGAGTGTATCTATGTGTGCTAATGGGTTCCTTAATGCGTCTAGTTTTTTTTTTGGCGAACAAACAGACAAAAACAACAAGCCAGCTCTATTTAAATGTTTTGATTCTAATTTTATAGTTTATTGCTTTCAGGATCCACACCTTACCAAACGAATACCTCTTCTTACTCCAGCTAGTTCGCCTTTTACCAATTGCTGCACATTTTTGCGCTTGTGATAAATTATGCTGCGCATTTAGTTTTTTTGGTTATTATTTTGGGTTTTGTTTGAAGTCCCATTAGTGGGTATGTCTTCGCGTTAATGTTTGCGCATTTGCTTTGCAGTTGTTTGCGAGTTTACACCTTTATAATATGACAATACTTTTACAAAGCTTTTCGCTTTGGATCTTTGCAAAATTCTTTTCATTTACATAAGGAAAAAGTGATTACGCCAGTTGATTTGTATCTTGGTATAGCGCCATCTGCGTCAGTTATGCGGCTACACGTTCGTCCGACTCTTGACTTGATTACGGTTAAATAAAGTATTGATCACAACTACAAAGTTGCTTCCGATTCCTCATTTATTGTCGCAGAATATTCAGTGGTACTTGATTAACCTAATGTCCAAGTTTCATGAACTAGATCCATAAATTTCAAAGTTATGAAGGTAATTCAACAAATACCCCCAACTTGGCCAAAGTTCATTGACCCTAAATGACCTTTGACCTTGGTCATGTGACCTGAAACTCAGGAAGGATGTTCACTAATACTTGATTAACCTTATGTCCAAGTTTCATGAACTAGATCCATAATTTTTTTTAAAAGTTATGATAGTAATTCAAAAAATACCCCCAACTTGACCAAAGTTCATTGACCCTAAATGACCTTTGACCTTGGTCATGTGACCTGAAACTAGTGCAGGATGTTCACTAATACTTGATTAACCTTATGTCCAAGTTTCATGAACTAGGTCCACATACTTTCTAAGTTATGATGTCATTTCAAAAACTTAACCTTCGGTTAAGATTTTATGTTGACGCCGCCGTCGGAAAAGCGGCGTCTATAGTCTCGCTCTGCTATGCAGACGAGACAAAAATGGACTAACAGACCAACCAAAAAAGTGATCACTACATCTCTGCCAAACTTCGTTCAGGCGAGACAACATGAAAGACATATCGGTAGTTTGCCAATCTGTCTACTGCCAACTTGTCCACTCAATACATGGCCTAACTTCACTTAGTCTGTCATTCCATCCATAAACACTTCGTCTAGCAACCATTTGGTCCAATCATCACTTCATCTTATCACCAGTTCGTCTATGACCATTTTGTCTCATAACCAGTTGGTCTAATGTCCATTTTATTTTTATTAATTTGTTCAATTAACACCAAGTCAAATTAGACCAAATGGTATATGAACTAAATGGCTATTGGACCAACTGGTTATTAGACAAAGTGGTGAGTGGAAGAAATGGGGACTAAACCATGTGGATGGCGGACGAACTGATGGTAGACAAGGCAAAAGCAATTTTGTGTCTCGCCCACTTATGAAAATGACCAGAAATATCGTGATTTGCGAGGGCACGCAAGAGAATTATATCGAAACTTCATTGTGAAATGACTGGGATGGAATAACACTTGTCATAAGAGCCTTGCACGTAAACTTTAATGTTGACCTGAAAATGACCTTTGACCTTACCAGGTGACCTCTGACTGCAGCATAACATGCAGGTCGCCTAAGTACATCTACCATCCAAGTTTTGTTGAAAAGTAACTTACGGTTGCGGAGTTAGGTGTCATAAGAGAGTCTTGCATGTAAACTTTAACGTTGACCTCAAACTGACCTTTGACCTAACCATGTGACCTCCGACTGCAGCATAACATGCAGGTCCCCCAAGTCCATCTACCATCCAAGTTTGGATGAAATGCGACTTACGGTTGCGGAGTTAGGTGTCATAAGAGAGTCTTGCATGTAAACTTTAACGTTGACCTGAAAATGACCTTTGACCTTACCATGTGACCTCTGACTGCAGCATAACATGCAGGTCCCCCAAGTCCATTTACCATCCAAGTTTGGTTGAAATGCGACTTACGGTTGCGGAGTTAGGTGTCATAAGAGAGTCTTGCATGTAAACTTTAACGTTGACCTGAAAATGACCTTTGACCTTACCATGTGACCTCTGACTGCAGCATAACATGCAGGTCGCCCAAGTCCATCTACCATACAAGTTTGGTTGAAAAGCGACTTACGGTTGCGGAGTTAGGTGTCATAAGAGAGTCTTGCATGTAAACTTTAACGTTGACCTGAAAATGACCTTTGACCTTACCATGTGACCTCTGACTGCAGCATAACATGCAGGTCGCCCAAGTCCATCTACCATACAAGTTTGGTTGAAAAGCGACTTACGGTTGCGGAGTTAGGTGTCATAAGAGAGTCTTGCATGTAAACTTTAACGTTGACCTCAAACTTACCTTTGACCTAGCCATGTGACCTCCGACTGCAGCATAACATGCAGGTCTCCCAAGTCCATCTACCATCCAAGTTTGGATGAAATGCGACTTACGGTTGCGGAGTTAGGTGTCATAAGAGAGTCTTGCATGCAAACTTTAACGTTGACCTGAAAATGACCTTTGACCTTACCATGTGACCTCCGACTGCAGCACAACATGCAGGTCCCCCAAGTCCATCTACCATCCAAGTTTGGTTGACAATCGACTTACGGTTGTGGAGTTATGTGTCATTAGGTTTGTGACGGACGGACGACGTCACGACGGACGACATTTGGATCCCTAAGTCTCGCCTTCACCTCCGGTGGGCGAGACAACAAAATGATAGATCAGTTGGCAATTGGATGAATTGGCAGTAGACCAATTGAAAACAAACCCACATATCATTCACACATGTATGAAAAAAATTAAATAATTATGATTTCATGTAAAAACATACAAAGGAAAGTGGGGATGTGACATCATCAGCCCACCTAATGAATATTCATGACATGAAAATATAAAAACTGTTTTAACAATATATTGCTGAAATTTGAAATTCAATAACTGTCATTGGTTATCAGTTTCTGATGACATTTTCAGCATTTTGCTACGTGAACTTTACTCTATTTATCAAGATAAAAATATTTTCGGCCTGGAGCACCCCTTTATTATTTGGCTTAGAAATAACCAGAAATATCACTGAAGGTGATTAATAGCCCCAGTCTGAATGAATCTTGCATGTCTTTACCCCAAGATGAATATCTATGCCAACTCTCATGAGTACTGGTTAAAAACTGGTTAAAGAAGTAGATTGACTCACAAGGAGTTTTCCCGGATTTTGGATGTATTACCATGGCAATGCAATTTCTGGCAAATGCAAAAATAAAATAAAACCTGTCTTGCACATCTTTACCTCATGAACAATGGGTGAAACACAGTCACCTCACTGAAAAACATTCATTAGACTGTGAAACACAGTCCCAACACTGTAAGGCAGTTACCACACTGTGAGACACAGTCACCACACTGTGAAACAGTCATCAAACTATGAAACACAGTCGCCACACTGTGAAACAGTTACCACACGGTAACAGTCATCAAACTATGAATCACAGTCACCACACTCTGTTTGAAACACAGATGGACAGGGTGATCAGACTTTGAAACACAGTCACCAAATTGTGAAACACAGTTCCCACACTGTAAGACACAGTTACCACACTGTGAGACACAGTCATCACACTGTGAAACAGTCAGCACATGGTAACAGTCATCAAACTATGAATCACAGTCGCAACACTGTGAAACAGTCAATACATGGGATTAGTCATCAAACTATGAATCATAGTTACCACACTTTGAAACGCAGATGCACAGAGTGATCAGACTTTGAAACACAGTCCCCATACTGTTAAACAGTTACCACACGGTAACAGTCATCAAACTATGAATCACAGTCACCACACTTTGTTTGAAACACAGATGCACAGAGTGATCAGACTTTGAAACACAGTCACCACACTGTGAATCACAGTCCCCACACTGTAAGACAGAGTGATCAGACTTTGAAACACAGTCACCACACTGTGATACACAATCATCAAACTATGTAACACACATTCATCACACTCTGACACAGTCACCACACTGTGAGACAGTTACCACACTGTGAAACACACACACCACACAATGAAACACTCAGGCAGCACACTGTGAAACACGGAGTGAACACTATTTCACACTGTGGTAGAGTGTGTTTATTTACAAGACAATTTACTTTTGTGTTGTCTGCATGATTATGCCATGTTATGCTGTAAAAAATTGAATAATAGATCAATTATTGATTAACAATATATTGTTAATCAATAATTGATCTATTATTCAATTTAATTACAATTTTTTACTCTGAAACAACCAGAAGCATAACATGGCATAATCATGCAGACAACACTAAAGTACCGTTGGTTTGTACATTATGGCCACCACTTGACACCTTTTCATGTGTGTGAATCAGATTTATACCCTTATCATTATTTGTAGTAATGGTTACTAAATTTTGATATTCATCACGATGAATAATGAAAATACACTTTATTTCAGAATATTCATTACAATTTTCTTATGATCATGCTGTTATATATGTCCTATGTAACTTTTTGTTTTTTGTATGTTTTTATGAATGAAGAATAAATCCAGATACAATACACGAATGCACAAAACATTGTATAAATAAATTAATTTAATTTCCATTCTAAACCAGACATTACAGAAAAATAACAGTGTAACATCATATTGTTAGTATTATACCAACATTGGTACATACAGAAATACATATTACAATCAATGTACACACATTTGTATCATGACATCAAAATACAAAATAAAAATATGATATGCTATATTATTAAGGGTGAAGAGAGGAAACATAATCAGAACAAGTGGAGCACCTCTAGCTGGCAGTTTTGCCTTGCATTACCCGATTCAATATAGCAGCAGTGCTGACTTTGAAAACTATAGAATAATCATGCACAAAAAAACACCATTCATATGATGATGAAATACTATGTTCACTGACCCTAAATGACGTTTGACCTTGATCATGTGACCAAAGACTTGTGCAAGACAATCAGTGATACTTCATTACTATTTCCGTGAAACATTTCATTTTAATTGAATTTTTTAACAAACACCATATTTCACTTTTGAAGATACCATAATTTTTTACATGATACTATCCAGCCTCAATATTCTGACGACGAAGTAGTTCTGATTTGTTGCGAGACTGATATCACCCAAAGAGTACGTAATATGAAAAATAGATTTCAAATTTTATAATGATGTAAAAAGGAAAGGAATTTGATAAACCATAATGAAGATGTTTTAGGATCAAAGTTAGATGTCAAAATGATTATTAACATTAATTTACGTAAAGTGGTTTGCTATGCTAACGTGTACCAGGTGAAGTATGTCACATTCAGAAACAAATATTGTAAACAAATTCTGTAGAATTCATGAATAATTATTAGGATATTAATTTGCTTAATAGGTTGTAGATTCTACAAGGTAATGAAATTATAGTACAAAACACAGGTTTGATTAGTGAGATTAAGCTTTGTCAAATACGATACAAGGCACAAGATTTGTTATGACGTCCATTTTGTGTTTATCATAAGGTTACGACTTACAATTTTAAGTTAGGCCGTTATGTCGAAATAAGATATAGAGCATGTAGATAAAATGTAGATGAATGTTTTGTGAGGTTTAAAATTAAAGCTTTAAGCTGCGTTATGCATGATGTTAGGGTCTATATAGAATATTTTTTGGACAGTGTTGTATCATGTATGGAACTATATGATGTACCATGGAACTATGTGATGCGCGTACGCACATTATTGTAATACGGCTTATGATGTGCATATTAAACCCTCCATCTTGTATCGGGAGTGAACCACAATCACAAATCCTGCTCTGTGAACTGTTGTTTGTACGGCTGTGTGAACTTAATTGTTATCAACATTAATACAACATGGTGGTAGCTGTCATGCTGTCGACATTTTAATCAATGCTCAGAATGGACAAATGAGCAATGTGTGAGTTTATGGACTCTCAGGAGCAAAAATTTCTGTGGTCGATTGCGTTCGACGTTCGGTCAGGCTAGTCATCAATGCTGCACTCAGAACGGGCAGGTGATGTGAGTAATACGTGAGTTTATATGAACACTTGTTTATGGACGCTCACAGGCAATATATAGCATTGCTGATATGGATATTAACGGCTTTATTAGGTCAAGTACAGTGACAATTCTATGCAGTGACAGGTCTACCGTCTATGCTAGGAACAAATTATGTGTGAGTTTGTATGGACGCTTACGGGCACACATGTGGCACTGCTGTCAATGTTATCGTAATGATTGGTTCCAGTACAGTAGCTGTCTAGGTCTAGATAATTAACAGGCCTTTGCTAAGAAGGGAGTGATGCGTGAGTTCTTGAGAACGAAAAGGGGCACACATTGCTGGTACAGTTTTAGTGTGGAGCCATTGACCTATACATTATGATTCCCAGAAGGAAAAACTAGTAGACCATCTCCTTTAGTTGGGACCATGTCCAGGGTCCAGGACCTAAGGCTGCTGTGCAAGTCTATCTGCCAGGACTAAAGTTAATGTGTGATTTAGAATACATGAACACTTTCGAGTAGACCTACATAAACACTGTTTTACAGCCAGTTGACTTCTCATGCAGGATGGTTTGCTTTTGAACTGGAAGTGGATCCAAGAACTGATTGACAGCAAGTTTTGAACCTCATTGTTTGATCAACTCTAGATCTAGTTCCTAATCCATGTTATGTACTGTACATTACTATATATGTCATTGCACTATTACTCACATGCTCATATGTATATTTTTACTTGTTGATCTTTTGCTCATACATGTAGACTACATATTCATATGTATTTTTATCTGTTGTTCTCTTGCATGCTACAGGGAGAAATAAATAAATTGAATATTGAAACAGACACAGATAGGAACCTCATAACATAAGAAAAAAGATACAATTAGTTGCACAACATGGCTCGCTATCCAGAAATGAATTGGGAGTGCTCCCAATATTTCAGAGGAGTTTAAGCTTTTTAAGCAATGGATGGAGCTTTATATTCTGGACAATGAAGTCACAGATACAGCGAAGCAGGCAACTAAGATCAAGCTAGCATTAGGAAATGAAGGTTTGAGGCGGATAAAAGCATCTTGTCTGTCAGGAGAGGACCAGAAGAACCCCAGCTAAGTATGGGGACTGTTTGAGAGTCAATTGCGAGTATATGTAAATTTTAGGATCCACAGGTTGGAATTGATGAGATACCGGCAGAAGTCTGGTGAAACTATTGATGACTTTGTAAACCGTTGCAGGAGTAAAGCCAAGGAGTGCACTTTCTCTGATGAAGAATTAGCAGAAAGATTGATTGAGTTGGTCATTTCATCTAAAGCACTGGACCAGTTTCAGAAGGATCTCCTTGATAAGCCGAAAGGATTTTCAATAGACCATTTAGTAGAAGAGGGTCAGAAATATGAAGCAATCCTTGCTGGGAAGAGATGCCTGCAGACCTTGCAGACCCCTGGGCATTAAGGAAACGTTGATGCCATCCATTTGGACAGCTTTCAAGAGTATCTGCAATGTCTGCAGAAAGAAGGGGCACTGGGCAAAGGCAGGAAAGCAAAGAGCAGCAAGCAGCTCTAACAGAAAGCTGTTAAAGACTTGCTTTTCAACCCAAAGCAGAGAAGAAGCTATAAAGAGAACCAAAGAGACAGATGAAATACTGGCTGAATCCTGGCTTTAGAGTGAAGGGCTGGTCATCTAATGAGAAGCTGACTGATAGACATGATCAGAATACAGACAGTAATGCATTGTTAGAGTCTCTAACAGAGGAAAAGGTCCTAGGTGTTCTGTGGGAGCAACAGAAAGACTTATTCGCATACAAACAAGAATCAATCCAAATTAACAAAGAGGAAGATCTTGAGCAGAGTTGCTCAATTATTTGACCCTTTGGGCTTTGCATCTGCTTTTCTAGTGAAGGCCAAAATAGGTATATATGCAGAGACTTTGGCAAATGGGGCTCGAATGGGATGTTGAGCTTCCAGCAAAGAATGCAGATGGCCGTCTCTGTTTGAGGAGATAAAGGGACTGAGAAACGTCGAGCTGGACAGATGTTTGACTCCTCCCTTAGCAGGAGAGCAACCAGACCTATGCTCATTTTCAGACGCATCGGAATACGCATTTGGTGCATGCGTATCCATGAGATGGCGACTACAGAATGGAAGGTTTGACACCAGGTTCGTGACAGCCAAGTTAAAAGTGCCCAGACTTGAGTTACAGGCAGCTGTTAAAGGAGTATTAAAGGAGCTGAGAATGACTGTGGAAAATACAGTCTTCTTCACCAACAGTATGATTGTCTTATCATGGATGATAAGCAAGGCAAGAGTGTTCAAGCCCTTCGTATCAGCTAGAGTTGGAGAATTTAAAAGTAGCTCTGACCCAAGTCTGTGGAGACACGTCCCAGGTAGCCTGAATCCAGCAGATGAGATATCAAGAGATCTGTCGATCAACTACATGACAGATGGAAAACAGGCCCAGAATTTCTATGCCTGCCTGATGACCAGTGGCCACAACATGCATTACAGGCAGATACTTCGGCTGGATCTGAAGAGAGACGTAATGTGAAAGCAGTCATGCAAATAGCAAGCCCTGAAGTCGACTGCACAAGAGTATCCAGCTGGAGACAACTTCTAAGAATCACAGCATTTGTTTTGAGATTTGCTCGAATTCTGAAGAGCAAGATCCAGAAGAATGCGATACCTGATATTGAATTCACTCTTACATCATCAGAGTTGAGTGAAGCTGAGAAGTACTGGGTTATCCAAGCACAACGAAGTCCAAAACCCAGATATGAAGGGGAAATCAAGGTGCTAACTCCCTTTCTAGATGATGAAGGCGTGCTGAGAGTAGGTGGCAGAGCAGAAAACCTGAGAACATCATATGAATCCAAGCATCCAGCTCTGCTGCCATCAAATTATCATGTGTCAGTTCTTATCACCAGACACATGTATGAACTAGGTCATCATGGCATTGCCATGACCACTGCCAAAACTAGGAGAAAGTTTTGGATTCTACAGGGAGCTAAGCTAGCCAAGACTATCAAGTTCAGATGTGTAGTTTGCAGAAGGAATGAAACACAGATGGCAGATCTTCCAGATAAGAGAATGGCATCATTCACATCGCCATTCCATTTCACTGCCATTGACTATTTTGGACCGATAGTAGTAACAAGTGGAATGCCTCTGGCCGTCTCACCTGCATCACGCGATTCAATATAGCAGCAGTGCTGATTTTGAAAACTACTATAACTCGCACAAGATGTTCAGTGATACTTGGTTACTCTTATTTCCACGTTTTATGAACTAGACCAATACACTTATAGAGATATGATGGCAATTCAACAAATACCCCCAACGTGGCCAAAGTTCTTTGACCTTACATGACCTTTGACCTTGATCATGTGACCTGAAACTCGCACAGGATGTTCAGTGATACTTGATTACTATTATGTCCAAGTTTTATGAACTACATGTAGACCAACACACTTTCAAATTTATGGCTGTAATTCAACAAATACCCCAATTTGGCCAAAGTTCATTGACCCTAAATGACCTTTGACCTTGATCATGTGACCTGAAACTTGCACAGGATGTTCAGTAATACTTGATTACTATTATGTCCAAGTTTCATGAATCAGATCCATAAACTTTCAAAGTTATGATGGTAATTCAACAGATACCCCCAATTCGGCCAAAGTTCATTGACCCTAAAATGACCTTTGACCTTGGTCATGTGATGTGAAACTCATGCAGGATGTTCAGTGATACTTGATTAACCTTATGTATAAGTTTCATGAACTAGGTCCATATATTTTCTAAGTTATGATGACATTTCAAAAACTTAACCTTAGGTTAAGATTTTGATGTTGATTCCCCCAACATGGTCTAAGTTCATTGACCCTAAATGACCTTTGACCTTGGTCATGTGACATGAAACTCAGGCAGGATGTTCATTAATACTTGATTAACCTTATGGCCAAGTTTCATGAACTAGGTCCATATACTTTCTAAGTTATGCTGTCATTTCAAAAACTTAACCTCAGGTTAAGATTTGGTGTTGACGCCGCCGTCGCCGCCGCCGCCGCCGCCGCCGCCGCCGCCGCCGCCGCCGCCGCCGTCGCCGTCGGAAAAGCGGCGCCTATAGTCTCACTCTGCTATGCAGGTGAGACAAAAATGAGCAAAAAACAAGACGGCTAAATACTACATGGAGTAATATTTACCTGCCTAAATGCTAGAGCCGTTCACCTAGAGTTAGCTGTTGATTGTTCAACTATGGAATTCATCTAAGTTCTGAGGAGGTTTTCCTCAATACGTGGGCAACCAACTGAATTGCTCAGTGACAATGGTACCCAGTTCATCAGAGCTGAGAACTAGGCGAGATGGTTTGTGGCTGGAGGGAAACAGGACTGAAAAACTACTGTGCTGAAAGGGGAACAATTTGGCATTTTACCACCCCTTTGGCAACCCATCAGAAAGGTTGCACTGAGTCACTTGTCAAGTCATGTAAATCAGCGCTGAAGAAAGCAATGGGTAGTCAAACATTGATTCCATTTGAACTCTATACCTGTCTGAAAGAGATAGCAAATCTGGTGAATCAACGACCAATCGGCCGAACTCTGAACGACCCAGACGACGGTGCCTTCCATTGTCCGAACGACATGCAAATGGGTAGATCGTTGACAACAGTACCCCAAGGACCATTCATCGAATCACGAAATCCAAGACGTCGCGTAGAGTTCGTGCAGCTGATAGTGAACGTTTTTGGAAGAAGTTTTTCCATGGCTCATACCATGCAAAAGATGGAACACTGAAAGACGTAATGTACACGTGGACGATCTTGTTGTGATAGCAGACTCAAATGCAATTGAGAAAAATGGACTCTAGGTCGGGTAATTCATGTATATCCAGGGTCTGATGGATGCATTCACAACGTGAAAGTAAAGACTGTGGACTTTGAACTGAGGAAACCCATCAAAAAGACTTTTTTATCCTGCTGAGGGATATGATGATTGAATTTATGAATATATATATATTCATGTAAATTCAGTAATGCGTAAGTTGACGTAACATTGGTAAAATATGAAAAAGAAAATTACATTGGATAACAATGTTGGTAAGAATCTCCAGTGATATCTAGTTTATTTTGCTCAGAATATTATATCTTACTTGAATCAGGATTTCAGTAAATTCAGCTTTATACGCAGGGTATATGTTAAAGGTGCAAGTTATATGTTGATATTTTGACGTAATTTGCATATTTAGAAGTATAACTTGAAAAATCTTGGGAAAAAAAAGGGTTCAATTTTGTAAACTTTCAATATCCCCCTTTTTGGGCGGGGAGGATGTTTCCATGAAACAGTTCATTTTCATTGAATTTTAACGAACACCATATTTTACTTTTGAAGATACCATCAATTTTCCTAGGATACTTTGCAGCCATAATATTCCGACGACGAAGTCGTCTTGAATTTGAGGACAGAAAGCTGCCCTAAAAGTTCTGATTTGTTGCGAGACTGATATTGCCCAAAGTGTAAGTAGTATGAAAAATAGATATACAAATTTAATGATGTAAAAAGGAAAGGAATTTGATAAACCAAAATGAAGATGAGGACAAACAAGTGCTTTCATATTTGTAATTCATATTAGAATCTATTGTTGAAATCATGATGGAATATAGTTCGTACTAGAGTAACATGTGTACATGTATATGAAAGATACATGTATGTCACTCATTGGTTGGCAAGATGCTGCGAATTTATTGGCTACCAAGAAGGAAACAGAATATAATACTCGGCTTATTCACAAAGATTTTAGGAATTGGACCCCCCAGCATACGATATATCAAGAAAAATATTGGCAAGAGCGAATCAGGAAAAAATTGGTTTTAAAATGGCGAGTTGTGTCGGGGAAAGCAGGATGTGAACTTCCTTGAATTTAAGCCAATGCCCTGGAAGTCACGTTTTCTCATTCTTTCTCTCTCTCTCTTTTTTATCTCATCTTTGTATGTTTCATCTTTTTCTTCCTTTATCCCCCATTCTTTCTGAACTATTTTTGTTTTTTCTCCTTTTTCTACATGGCTCTTCATTACAATTTCATGCTTGTTATAAATATTTTCAATTTCATGTAATATGTATTGTACATGTATATGCTATCACATTATGATAATCTATGTTTGCTTGTTGTGATTACTCATATGTCCTGCGCGCGATTTTTCTCTTTCCGTAACCTTAACGCGTCGAAAATGCCAGTAGTGTCACTTGAGAAAAGACTATCAGTGCACAGATGGTTTATGTATGCATGCGCATGGACTTATGTTCTACAGAGTTACACATCGCCAGCCACGTACATTGCTATATCGGCATCGCGAATCGCTCTGCCATCTGCCTTGATCTTCAGGAAGATAAATTGAGAGTAGCTGTATGTGATGTGGTGACTGAGAAAAGTCAAGTACAGAAAGATGGGAAAGAAGGATCAACTTCTGAGACAAATATTCCAATACTACCCCTTGGAGTAAAGCTAGATGGATTGAGCAGAGAACAGGAGGAGAAAGTTCGGGAACTCCTTCACAAACATGAGGATATTTTCTCAGCTGGAGCATTCGATCTTGGTGAATGTAGTGTAGCGCCACACCATATCCAACTAAAGGGTGACTCGGTCGTTAGGCTTCCATGCAGAGACGAAAGTGTAAGGGAAACTTGGGATAAAGCTGAAAAGTAATTTTCTAATCAAACTTCAAATTCAATAGAAACTCAATTTCACCATAATGCCAATTCACATGCAGAATATTTGTAATAATGAGTTCTGTTTTACCTACATTATTTAGTTCTAATCTTTCAATTTATGCAAATACATTGGAATCTTAACAAGAGTAATTAAACATTAATAATCAAAGATCAGGTTCAATATCCTTTCACTAATTTGTGGCAGCATTTTGTCATTTGCCATTCACTCTAGCTGCAAAAATAAATCTTTGGATCTGGGCCAAGAGGCCTGTAATATTTATTGAGACTATATTTCACTATTCTAAGCATCGATCTCCATGTACCATATTTTGTTTATTCTTCAACAGGTGAAAAGGAGAACCTTGCATTCGGCATCTTGCCCCTTGTACTTGCCAGCAAGGTGCAAGGCAAGACAGGGAAGTGTTCTGCCATGAGGATTTTGAAGTCATTCATCGATGCAAAACCTGTAAGTTGCTTTTGCATTAAGATGGCACTTTTATTATCAATATTGTGTATTTACAAATATTTAAATGAGATCTGCCTTATTTGTTACAAATATCAGTTTCTTGGAGAGTTGAGAACTAGATAAACTTTTCCGAGGCAGGTCTGTCCGCTGGAACAAGCACACATAATGATTAATTCTCATGGGAATAACCTAATATATTGATGATGAACAAATTGAAAGTTGTTCAAAGTCAATTTCTTTAGAGCAAGGTTGATAGCCATATAAAATTTCAAACAAAATACTTCAGCAAGTGCCAATTATGGATTGTAACGGCTGTTTTCAGGAACAAAGTGACCAACTGCAATTTTATTGTTGCTGGTTCCGGCAGGACTTAAAATCCTCTTAAGTGCTGGTCAATCACTCTGAGTGCTGGTTATTGCCGACTGTCACCGACCAGCACGGCTACATCCCTGCCTTCAAGGTATTTTGTGATCCTGCGATCTTCCATTATCTTAGAGTGTATGAATATTATTTTTTAAAGCAGAAGCCTGATAAATTAAGCTCTTGAAAAATTAGACTTAGCAATATCAAATTAGAAAATTAGCTACAGTTGTCTTACAGAAGTGAAATATTTGTAATATGAATTACCTAACCTGATACATCTTTTCCAATATTTTGTTTTGTATTTTGTACAGGAAGGAATAGACGCGGAGTTCTATGCCAGCCAGCTGGACATGCCACAACCATTCATTTTGATTCTGGGTTCAAGAATTAATCCACTTCAAATCTTTGTTATGGTGGAGCGAAGAGCAGTTGAATTCAGCACCCTCACCAAAGCTGTAGATTACTGTTTCAAGCTGATTTATGCACTTGATGTGGAATATCAAGCAACATGCATCGCTGTGTGGGATTTCTTTCAGCGTGCCATCTACAATGTGCCAGGAGCTAGTCTTGGCTCTGCCTCAGTACGTGAATTGCGTGCATTCATTTTCAGGGATCTGAAGGAAGCTTGAGATTCAGAAGTTTACCTGATGCTCAATGATTGCTTTGAAAATGTTTTATTACAAGGGTTTGACATTTGGATGATTCCAATTTTATGAAGTTTTCTCAAATTAGGTCTAATGGGTGTAACATGTACATGTATATGTATGTGAAACATTTTGTAAAACTTTGCTTTGCTCCCCATTGGTTAAACTGACATAGAATGTTATTTGTTCAAATGGAAGTCACCTTTTCTCATTCATTCTTTCTTTCTCTCTCTCTTTAATCTCATCTTTGTATGTGCCATCTTTTTCTTCCTATATCCCCCATTCTTTCTGAACTATTTTTTTCCTCCTTTTTCTACATGGCTCTTCATTACAATTTCATGCTTGTTATAAATATTTTAAATTTCATGTAATATGTATTGTACATGTATATGCTATCACATTATTATAATCTATGTTTGCTTGTTGTGATTACTCATATGTCCTGGGCACTCCATTTCTCCTATGATTGAAATTAATTCCTTTTATTTCAATGATTTGAATGTTTAATAAAGTCATGAATTACTGGAGGGAAAGGTTTTCGGGGAAGGAAAAACAGGAAGGGGAAAGAACAAAATAACTCGATGAATTCTAGATTGCACGCAGTAAAACTTTATGGCCCGTATTCTGAAGTCGGGTTTAATTTAGACCATGTTCTAACTCTTTGCTAAAATTATGGAAAGCCAAACGTTTCAAAATTTTGTTTACAGTGATTGCTTCTCATGTTTACTGTGCTCTTTACTACTTCTTTAATGGTGAAGACAGCTGTCATAATTATCCTTACCAGGCAGTTAATAATGTTTTGGGAGTCAAATGAGCTGATACATTGAACCTCTACTGTTAGAGATTTATGTAACAACTGGCTTTCCATAGGTAAACCACAACTTAAAACGAGAGTTTAAATTAAACCCTACTTCAGAATACGGGCCTATGCCCCCGCCATTGTCAGATCAAGGATAATATTACACACCTTGCTTCTAAAAGTAAAAAAAAAAGACTTCTATAACCTTTGCATGACGTTAAGTCTCCAAAGTAGTGATCAGAGGGATAAAAATACATTGTTAAATCCTATTTTGCAATGAAACTGCAGCTGTATACATGAAAAATAGTAATAGAAAATATATTAAAATTTGGTGAGTTAACATTACCAGAGATCATGAAATTCTTGTCAATGTAAAAAAAATAAAGTGATGTGAATGGTCAAAAGGTAATGACACGTAAGACCAAATCTAGATACATGTATACTTAGTTTGAGCTACATGTAGGTCTAACTTAGAACAAAAGCTTCAATCTCTGTTTCGTCAATTATTCTGATGGACTACAGCTTGCTTCATGACACTTCCTCAATGTCTGAAAACTTCTACCAGACAGATTTTAATCAACTTAACTCTAACCAAGGACATGGCCTAATCCTAGGCTAGTAAGGATAGCCTAACGACAGAGTAAATGTTTAATATTTAGCTGTTCCACTGGATGCTATTTCCTACCTAGTTATACTATTTGGAGATCTAGAATTTATATCAATTGGGTTCATAAAAATTACATGGACTGATATTCAAGACATGGTTGTTTCTTTTGGCTCAAAGGTATGGCACTGGTCTGACTATGCCATCGAGCACAGCCCTTGGGAAAATATCTAAACAATTTTGTGCAGGTACAGGTCACAAAGAATTACTGTTAGTTTTCAAAAGGTTTAGACATAAACTGTTACCATTATCCAAGTCACGATAGCTTTATATGTTGCAATAAGTGTCAGAGTTCTTTGTCAGAATTAATACACAAGAGTAGTCCACAACTAAAAATATGAAAGTAAACTTTTCAAGGAGTTGGGAGAAAAAATTAATATGTAGCAGAATAAGAACTGGGACAAGGATAGATCATTGTGATACTCCACAAAAAACAGGCTACGCACAAGAATTTACCCCATCTCTACAGACAAACTGCTTTCTTTCAGACAGGAAACTTCTGAACCACTTGAAAGCATTCACTTAAAGATCATTAAAAGATAATGCATGCAATGGAACAATATGATCAATGGTATAAAAAGCATTAAAGTAGTCTAAATATATCCAAGATGTGCAAGCCATCATTAAAGGGATGGTCCGGGCTGAAAATAGTCATATCTTAATACATAGAGTAGAATTCACTGAGCAAAATGCCGAAAATTTCATCAAAATTGGATAACAAATAATAAAGTTATTGAAGTTGCAGCAATAAATATCTAATGCAATAAATCAGTTGTCAATACAATTTTTCTAGTTCTTGGAGGAAAATATTGAATAAACCTAATTTCATATAATAAAATACAAAAGAACAAGTGGGGATGTGACATCATCAGCCCACCTAATGAATATTCATGACGACTGTTTTCACAAAATATTGCTAAATTTTAAAATTCAATAACTTTATTTGTTATCCGTTTTTGATGAAATTTTCGTCATTTTGCTCAGTGAAGTCTACTCTCTTTATTAAGCTATAAATACTTTCAGCCCGGACCATCCCTTTAATAGCCAACAAAACATTGTTAATGAAAAGTACATAATATCGAAAGTGGGGTTTTGAATTTTCAAACATTAATTTTGATAATTCACGAAGAGATTAACTTCTCCAGAATATGTGAAAAGCTGAAAACAAAGGAAATAGATGGTACATCCTAATTTTATGGGAGTTTTCTTTCTTGAAAATGGACACCATTTTGGCAATTTTCATTTTCAAGGTTATTATCCCATGTACAATTGGCAAACTGAACGTGTGAGTGATTGAATATTCTATGTTGTCTTTGTACAATATTAGATGGGTTTTTTTACCATATGATTCAGGTCCCTGTAATTGGTTGCATTGATTATTGTGTATAATAAATTGTCTCAAATATCAATGGCTATTGCTATATGTTATGGGGGCCTCAGGGAGTGTGTCATAAAAGGACTTTTCAGATGTCATATGCGACAAAGTAAGTTTTATTCAACAGTCACCATAGGAACTGTGCTTTTCAGCCAATCAGAGTCAAGGAAAGTTTAACGATCCTACAGCTTGTTAGGCAACAAAGGTTGGTGAAAGACTCTCCGGGGGGAGGGGGGGGGTAGTGTGTCCTAAAGTCATGCTTAGTGCTGACGCACACATGATTATTTTACGCCCAATCTTATTGACTAATACGCAGCAGTGAACGCCCTCTTAGCATGATTTGACCAATGCGGTGATACCTTTTATTTGGCATGCAATTTGACATCGAGGTGCAACTCTACGTCATACTTAGATCTTTGTGAAACACCCCCCCCCCTTCCTGATCCAAAACTGGACATACACTGTAATATAAATAAAATGGCACCTGTAATCCCTTCAGCTGCCTATTCTGACAGGCCTCCTGCTATAACTGCGTATCAATCCTTTTCCTGACAAAGAGCTCATCCTCATCGCTGCTTCCATCATCATTTAGAAGGTTTTCCATGTCCCCATTGATATCATTTGGAGACATTTTTGAAGAACCTGCAAAAGTTGGGATATTTGACAATGAATAACCTGCACATTGCTATGCCATTCCAATGCAGTGGCGTATCCAGGATTTGGAAGTACATGTACATGTAGGAGGGGAGCAATTACCAAATTTGCAGCCCTTGCGCCCCCCATATGGATCTGTCACTGTTCCAGTGTGGATTTTAAATGATGTTCTATGATGATGTTCAGCCTTCACTAGATGGTTCCCAAAACTACATTTTGTTATGGCATTCAGCATTCTTAATGTCATGAAGCTAAAATAAATGACAAGCTACCTCATTACATGAAGATTAATCCTTAAGGCCCTGTCACATTTTTCCGTGCAAGCCTTGCCTTGCGGGTGATTGACCGCAACCCACCTGCAAAAAGGCTTTGAGCATGTTCAAAACTTTTCTGCATGCTAATCTTAATCAGACTTGCGTGTGCACCCATGTGTAACTGCGTGTGAGATACTGCCAATGCGGGTGACCTGGGGGCGACCCGTCAGTAGCATCATCATAGTTACCAGCAAGTCACCAACAAGGCTTGTATGGAACGCTGTGACAGGGCCTTTATGTCAAAACGTGCAGTTAAAAAAAGTTTTATAAACAAAAAAAGAGCTAAACAAGCAATCTTCAAAGTATTTAAGGAATAATGAGGTTATAAAACAGTTGATCACATGGCTCAAACATTAATCAAACAAGATAGATTCCCGACTGCACACAGTCTAAATCAATACCTTTGACGTTGCTACATAAAGAATACAGTGCACACCCAGTTTGAAAATAATGAAATAACCTCTTTGACCTTGTGATCCCAAAATCTAAAAAAGATTGTAATTTTTCATTAAATGAAATTGGAAATAACTTTAATATTACACAAATTATATCCTTACTTTTAAATAGCCAATTAAAAATTTTATCCCTCAAACAGTGCTTAGGTTTTTGTAAGAAAGAGATATTTTTTATGTAAATAATAGCCACAATCTTTGACCTTTGAACTCACACCCCCAAAACAAAAACGAACAAAAACACATACCAAAAAAAAAACACCGCCCAAATCAGACCACTGTCTCTCTTAGAATACATATTCAGGTATGGACCAAACTTCAACTTGACTGCTTAAATGGTCCTACAGTTATCATTCAAATATCTAAATTTATATAATGAGCTTTGTGACCTTTAACCTCATGACCTCAACATGTCACTCCTCCATGCACACAAATATCTATCAAGCTTGCAGTTGAACCAACAAATGGTTTTGTAGTTATCGCAAGAACAGATTGTTATACATGTATCTCAATAAAGTTCAAGGTGAAAAGATCCTAACTTACTTTTTGTTTCTATTGCTTTCAATCCCACATGTAATGATATTCCAGACAGACAGACGATCATCCCTAGGAAATTTACAAGTGACATTTCATCTCCCTTTTTTGAGGCAATGTATAAAGTACAGATCTCCTGTAAAGGGTACAATGAAAAAGATAGAGAATACAATATATATCTCATTTCTACAAATATGGATGCATTTTCATTTTATTATTCAGAACAGGAAGGAAATAGATGTTTAATAACAATACAATTCAAGGTTCAAGGTTTATTCTCATCAACATTTCACATTTTCAAACAACAACTCAATAAAAACAATATTATACAATACAAATTTTCATAGATAATAAATAAATATTGTTGTAAAATATGAAATGTATACATAATATAATAGAAAAAAAGTACTAGAATGTATTCTTGTAATTGGTTCTAAAATAATGACAAAGAAAATGAGAGATTTGGATATGAGGGAGCCAAAAGTAAA
Source organism: Lytechinus pictus (assembly GCF_037042905.1). Classification (NCBI taxonomy): domain Eukaryota; kingdom Metazoa; phylum Echinodermata; class Echinoidea; order Temnopleuroida; family Toxopneustidae; genus Lytechinus; species Lytechinus pictus. Next base: position 14,194,439 of record NC_087254.1, on the reverse strand, counting down.
AGCAAAACTTGTTGGTTGAAGGCTCCAAAGAATATGCAGTGAGAGTCCCATAAAATATCAATGTGACAAGAAAATACTTTAATACTTTAACTTAGCACTCTGTAAAGGTAGAGTGAGAAAGGGAGAAATATAGGAAAAACAATCATATTGAACCTAAATACATCATTATACAAAATCGAGACTGAATTACATATAATGCATCAACATTTATAGGAAAATTTGAATTTATCTTTGGAAATGGTATCACTTTAACAAAGGCTTGAATAGATTAAGAGAAGGACATTCTTTAATATTATCTGGAAGTTTATTCCAAAGTTGAGGGACTGAATATTGGAATGCTCTTTGTCCATATGAAATTGTGTTTATATTAAGGGGGACAAACATCTTTGTTACTTGAACATAGCTGCCTGATCGGGCGATACTCATTGAGAAGCTGTTGAAAGTGCGAAGGGGCAATTTTTGCTGACATTTCAAAGCAATTACCGGTAAAAGAAATTTGAAATGTACAACAAATAAGACTTATCTACAAGAACAGGGGCAAATACCTTTTTTTTTTACCATTTGAATGTTTGGTAACACATTTCAATTCAAATTTCTGAATTTCAAATGGTTAGAGGCTCTGCCTGCCTGCATGGCACAGCTCACATATAAGCAGTGTGTGGGCCGCAACACTTCATATAAATTATCCTTCGAACATTTAGCATCAAAATAGAGAGTACTAAGATTCATCACAGGTTTCATCTCACTGAGTTTTTTTCTGCCCCATGGATCCATGCATCCTTTGATTTGCCTGAACCTATTTACTGATCATCATGGACAGGGTATGTTTAAACAAGAGTGTTGCTAAGGCGAGCAAATAATAAGCCAGCCTGTAACGCAGAAAATGGAGTTATTGGTCAAGCAAGAAAAGTGGGAGGTGGCAACTTCACCTTTGACTCTCTGACCTTAAAATCAATAGGCATCCTGGGATCTATGCTACATGTAGTATCATACACACCAAATTATATGAGCCTAGGTCAAGTTAAACTGAAGTGATCGCGTTTACAAGGACAGCAGAAGGGTAAGATGAAAACATGTCACTGTGGGCTTGACCTTTAACCTTTTGACCTCAATATCAATAGGCATCCTGGGATCCATGCTAGTATCATACACAACAAATTATATAAGCCTAGGTTAAGTTAAACTGAAGTTATCGCGTTTACAAGGAAAGTTAACGGACGGACAGACACTGAGCGTGATACCATTATCCGTCCCGTAGGACGGGCGTATAAAAATTATGGTTCCCATCTCTAACACCCAACCAGCCAAACTACATGTAATAAAATCTGCACCAAAGTATTTGCAGACAGTCACCTTCTACAAACGGGAGGAATTCAACTGCATTTAGCTCTCCCTGAAAATAACTTTGTAAATTTATAACTTTTTGTCCTTCCTTAGTAGTTTAAAGGTCAAGTCCACCCCAGAAAATGTTGATTTGAATAAACAAAGAAAAATCAAACGATCATAACACTGAAAATTTCATAATAGGATGTAAAATAAGGAAGTTATGACAAAAATAAAGTTTCGCTTATTTTTCACAAAACAGTGATATGCAAATGAGACAGATGATGATGTCCCTCACTCACTATTTCTTTTGTTTTTTATTGTTCGAATTACACAATATTTAATTTTTTACAGATTTGACAATTAAGGACCAACCTGACTGAACCATATAAGATAAGATAAGATAAGATAAGATATTTATTTGTCTTTCTTTCTGCACATACATTTTATCTTACAAGTATGATTTCACATTCTACAAATGAAAAAAATCAATTAACCATAAATCATTGTTACAGTAGAAAAAAAGAAACATAGCAAATAACTAAACGTATTGAGAGAAAGACAAGGAGAACCCCTGAAAAAGCAAGGCTTGTAAGGCTAGGGTCTCCTTTGTTTCAAGTACACGACTGAATAGTATTCAGTGTTGACATGTAATATCTTTAAAAATACAAAAGAAACAAAAAAAAATGCAACAATAAAACAAAAAAGACAAACTAAAACTAATCAATGACAAAAAAACACACACTAATAGAATACATTGCTTGAATGTACAGTTATGAAGTCTAATAAACTAACAACAATATGATATAATTAAGTGATATATGATGGAAGAGGAAATAAGTATGGATAACATGGCATGAAAAAAAGAGGACGATCGTATGTATAAATAATAATAGTAAAGTAAAAAAACAAAACATGACAAAGGTAAAAAAAACACAAGAAAAGAATACAAAAGGAAAAAAACATGGGCTGATCCTCTGCAGAAGAATCCAGTTAGACAAGATACAAGATAAATATATATTGATATATCATAACATTCTCCAGTCTTATATACAGTTTTATAGGCTCCAAAATTAAAAATAACATAGTATATAAAAGCATATCTTAACCTAGAGCAACTCACAAATAACAATTAAGAAGATAACTTTGAGTACACGCTGAAAAGTATAAATGCTTACCGATTTTTTTATATTTGAATTGAGAGAGTTCCAGAACCTGGGTCCTGTATTTACAACTGTCCTAAAAGCAAAACTTGTATGTAACTTGGGTAAGTGGAATGCAGAAGCATTTCGTGTATAATAGTTATGTATGTCACTATTTTTCATGAACATTGTGACCAGAGCTGGTGGCATGATGCCTGCATTGTATGCATACATTAAAGTACCAAGTTGAAAATCATAGATATCTTGTAATTTTAGAATTCTATGCTCATAAAAAAGTGGGGTAGTATGCGAGCGATAGTTAACATTACAAACAATTCTTAAAACTTTTTTCTGAATCAAGTACACCCTTTCTAGATTGGTTTTAAGAGAATTACCCCATGCAAGAACACCGTAATTGAGATACGGGAGAATTAGTGTTGAATACATCATACAAAGAATATCAGTAGAGAAAAAGGATTTCAATTTGTATATTACATCACTCTTTTTTGATAATGTCTTACATAGATGATTTATATGGGTTTTCCAAATCAGTTTTTCATCTATATGCAACCCCAGAAATTTATTAACACATCATTAAATATAACATCACCTGGAACTTCTCTTATCGTGTTGCTAAAGAGCATATAATTTGTTTTCTGCATATTTAGAGATAATTTATTTGCTTGAATCCACAAAGTGACTTTCCTCAGTTCACTATTAACTGTTTTTAAAAGGGTCTCAGGATTTCTGTGGGAATGATACAAACTTGAATCATCTGCAAATAAAATGAACGATAAAATATCAGAAGAATAGTGAAAATCATTAATATACACAATAAATAATAACGGACCAAGGAGGGATCCCTGGGGAACACCACAAGTGACATTCTGTAAACCTGACTCAGCATCCTTTATTGAGACAAATTGTTTCCTGTCAGCTAAGTAACTCTTGAACCAGTCCAATGCTGTACCCCTGATACCATAATGTGATAACTTGCCAGTCAAAATATCATGATCTACTGTGTCAAAAGCTTTCGAATAATCAAGAAATATACCAATTGTATGCATCTTTTTGTCTATGGATTGTGATACTTTATCAATAAAATGTAGCAAGGCATGGGTGGTGGTATGTTTCTCGCGAAAGCCAAACTGAAATTTAGAAAATATATTACTCTTGTTGAAAAATTTCAAAGTTCTAACATAGATCACTTTCTCAAGAATCTTTGAGAATGCAGTCAATAGAGAAATAGGTCTGTAATTATTCAGGCATTGAGGGTCTCCTTTCTTAAAAATGGGTACGACCTTCGCAATTTTCATGTCAGTAGGAACTTTCCCACATGACATTGATAGATTAAAGACATGAAGTAGGGGTTGAATAATTCCTAAGATAATTTCTTTAATTAAGTTGTTAGAAACCCCATCACAACGTTTTTAAGAGATTTCACAATGGTAAGCAGTTCTTCCCGAACTACTGGTAAGAAAAATAAACTTTTACTATTTTGCTCTTTCATAAAATCTCTGTAAGTCTGCTGAGATAGTGGCACTGCCCGTGAAAGTTTTGGACCAATGCTGCAAAAGTAATCGTTAAAGTTGTCTGCTATAATATTCCTTTCTTCCACCACATGACCGTTAATTTCAATACTTTTTACATGAGATATCTTTTCCTTTGACTTGAATACTTTCTTAATCACTTTCCAAGTTCCCTTGATATCGTTTCTTGTTGCCTGAAATTGAGTGCGTTAATATGTTTTCTTTGCAGTACGAAGGACTGAAGTAAGCGTATTTTTATAATTTACATAACGTTTACGTGAAGATTCGGTACCACGCACTTTATACGAATAATACAGCTTATTTTTCTTGTTAATGGATCTCAACAAAGAAGCACTAACCCATGGCATAATAGGAACATTTTTACGATTTCTTCTACTTTGCTTTACAACTGGTACATTTTTATTATACAGAGACATGAATTTTTGTAAGAACCTTTTAAACGATATGTTCACATCATTTTCTTTAAGAACTTCACTCCAGTCAGTTTCTATCAAGGCTGCCCGCAGCTTTGCGATATTAGCGGAAGTGTTTTTCCGAATTGATTTGGATTCTTTTTTACAGACTTTATCCAAGCTTAGACGAGCGAAGATTGGGAAATGATCTGAAATATCTGATACAATAATCCCTGAGGATGGAAAAGGTTGTTTATTACAGAAAATGTTATCTATGAGCGTAGATGAAGTTTCAGTTACCCTTGTTGGTTTAATAATTAATGGCATTAAGGAAAAGGACAGCATCATATTAAGAAACGCATCATAATGATAGTTTTCATCACACTGAAGGAGGTTTATGTTATAATCACCCATTATGAAAATTGTTTTGTGTACGAAAAGTGGGTTTGAAAGAATACTATGCATTTCGTTCACAAAACTCTCTAAGTTACTCTGAGGGGGTCTATACACAACTCCAAATAAAACATTTCTTTTTCCTGGAATGAAGCACTCTGCGAATATTGATTCCATATGCTCAGCCATCATATTTAGCTCATCCCTTAATTGAAAGTCCACTGAATCTGGAATATATAAAGCAACTCCACCTCCTTTTTTAGCATATCTATGATTAGACACAAGATTATGACCAGGAATATGATAAAGATTTAAGTCATTCTCACTCGAGAACCAGGTCTCAGTGACTCCAATCACTGTTTTACTATCTTCATATAGTATTAAACAATGCCAATTCCACATGTTCAGGGTGGAAATAATTGTTGTTTCACTTGATAATGAGGAGAAAATTATAATATTTCATATAATAAAATACAAAAGAAATAGTGAGTCGATTATGTCATCAGTCTTCTCATTTGCATATCGACCAGGATGTGCATATACTGTTTTGTGAAATTAAGCAAAATTTGGACTTGTCTTTTAAACTCAAGAACAAAAGTCCTACTACAACTTACCTTAAATATTCCTGATATTGACAGAGTTAGCGTTGATGTTTGCCGTAGAAGTAAGTATTCTGACATGGCTAACATAAAAGCCAAACAAGCTCCAAGCAGAAGTTTGGCACATGTTCCTATAAGCACCTGAATATCACTAAAACCTAGAAAGGCCTCCGTTGTACAGAGCTTTACTCCTAAGATATATGTATGTGTATGAAATGGAATATTGAAAAAATTATGTTTGTTTCATATCAGAGCCGAGTACATTTTTTGACATGCTTTGGTGTCAAATAATTATTTATCGCGCACAACAATTCAAAACTGAAAGATGACAGATACTTAAAAACTCACCTACAATAATTGAGTAATTGAACCTTGCGAGGTTGCCAAAAATTAACAATTGAAACATTATGAGCAAAAATTATTGATTTTGAAAAGTTGTAAATTACTACCACCCTGAAAAAGCACCCGATGTTAACCAGGCAATCCCGTCATTTATCTGTCTAACGTGGATACAAACTTTCCCTTTTGAGTCCTTAAAATCCTCTTGCCTCCCCTTCTATTTGTTCTTTTTTTGTTAGGATTTTTGTTATTGCGCTTTGTCTCAGTAATGAAATCCAAGTAATATGTTAAATGTATTTTTCAGAGGGGATAAGTGTTGATGGGTAATTATGGCCCTTTTCAACCTCCAATACAATTTGAATTCCATCTGTATTCCTGTATTATAACTGCTATTATTATGAATAGTAAAAATCATTGAATTTTTATGTTTGTTTTTCACTCGATTTGTGAAAATTACAATTAGAATTAATTTTTACATCAGCACTGCTCCTGACCTAATACCTAACTCTCACAAGGTCTTGAGTGATCAATGATTTGATTTTGATCATTTTTGTAAATTTTCCTACTTAGTTGCTGGTGCTTGAAACACCAATGCCAGCACTAACACAAAACTTTACACCACCCGTCGTTTACTCTTACCTTCAGCACCGACAGCAAGTGGGAGCAACCCAATTATCATCACAGGCTGTAGATGGTATATTATATCTATAGGATTATGTAGACCTGAAAAAAAAAATAATAAAGTAAATCATATGTATGCAGTTTGGTAAGATAATGTCGGTTGTGGTTAAAATGTAAAAATTTAGTTCGAACATAATGCAATCAGTGACCAACCAAAAGTTGTACATAAACAATTTTTTTTAAATTTGCCTATGTGCCTATTGATTATAATATGAAATGTGTAATTGATCCAGCCAAGTCTTTTTCGGGGTCTTTTTCTAAGCAATAATCTTATGCTCTCCCACACATGAATTTATGTGTTGATGAGCTTCTGTTTGATAATTTTCAGCCTAAATGTAGATTAATAATGAGCACTTTTAGAAATGTACGTCCACATAGTGGACTGGTACGAGATGACGTCATTTTTTGGCGTTCCATATGCCTCACGTCCTCACACACGTCCACTATCAGAATCGAGAACCTCGCCACATCCATTTTGCGGTTCTCCTAAATCCTAGTGGCCGTTCAAGCCCAGCATGACGATCAACCTTTCCCTTTTAAAACACAGTTTTCAGTGACTTTTCACAAAATTAATGTAAGTTGTACGATGCATTATGCTCATATTTGGAATTGCTTTCTGACCTCCAAAATTTATATCAATATATATCCTAACTCAAGTAAAAAGGAATCAAAGCAAGTGAAAGGGCGCGTGTGCACAAGTTGCACTTTCGCATCACCCGACCGGGTCGCCAGGCGATGGTACGCCAGATCTTCCGGGACGGGCAGCGTGTCATGACCCGCTGGTTATCGCGCTGTTTCACGTGGACGTACGTACACGTACAAGTCGAGTGAGATCTAAAGTATTCGCAATTGTAGTGAACAAGGGCAGACGACGACGTTGACTCAAACGATCAGACGACTGCTACGTCGTTCTCGTTCACTGCTCCTAAAACTCTTCACTCTCACAGTTAGCTTTTATGTCACTGAACCAGATATATTGTAGATCTACTAAAAAATGGGTGCATCTAAGTCACATTAGAATATCATAATTTTGTTTCATGTTGTCATGTTTTTTTTTTTACAAAAGCAACTGACCTGTTTCTTGCTTTTGAGTTAATATTTGTGCTAATGACCATCTCAGACCACTGAGAACAGATGCCGCAAGCACTAAGATAAATCCTTCAAGGTTGAATTGAGTTGATTCATACGTAAACATGAAGAGACCCACAGCTATGAGCACCACAATGATAACCTGCATCCAATGCTGTAACAAATCAGAAATGGGAAAATAAAATAATGAATGAAAATTTCTGGAAGTAGACCTTGAGATAAGAAACGGAAAGGAATACCCCTGGGTGATCATACCTACATTATGCAATTTAATACAGCAGCATCTTTGACAGTGTGACATTGAAATTTTGTTTTTTTCATACCCCATTATAGCAAACAGCATATGAAATACAGGAGGGTAATAGGCAAGTTCACCCTTATTCCAGCCCAAATCCCAGACCTGCCAACCTCTGGGAATGAAAAATCGTATTCTGTGATAAAAAAACCCTGTATTTTCCCACAAAAAGACTGTATTTTATAATAAAATGCGCACTGCTATGCAGATAGCAGGCCTGCCAAAATTTGAAAAAAAAAAAAAAAGGAGTCCCAATCGCGGCGCTCTAGCTGCATGCAAGATAATTCTATGCCGTAGTAATAATGGCAAGCATCAATTGATTCTGAAGTAATGCAGACCTGCCAACCTTCTACAACAACTACAACAAAATTTTGAAGGGGGAAAAAAGTATTTTTTGACAAAAAAGAGTGTTTTTAAAAAATTTGTCTCAACGTAACAATCGCCAGCCTGTTCTCTGATAAAATGTGCACTGCTCTTGCAGATGAAAAAAAACAAAAAAAACATTGAGACATGTGTATACATGTATCTCACCCTGGTTTTAATATGATTGAAAAAAAAAACAAGTTACCTGAAATAACATTCATCCAATTACCATATTTGCGAAAGTTTTATGAAATAGAGACATATAGAGATGATTTTTCTAAATATAACCATTTTTTTCTGATTCTTTGATATTGAAGACAATTGTCTTATCAATCCTTCCAAGCAGTTAATAATGATTTGAGAATCAAATCAGCTGATACACTAAATCTCTACTGTTGGGGGTATATATCACAACTGGCTTTCCATAGTTAAACCACAACTTTAGACCAGAGTCACTGGCCAAAGCAAAGGGTTAAAATAAACGTTGAATACACACATGATTTAATAGAAAAGCAAATAACTTACCGGCTTTTGGAGGCCGAAAACTATTGCAAAGATGAGGATGAAAATGATTGCAGATGACTTGCACATTGTGTACAAGGAGATGGTAATGAATACAAGACTCCAGTTTGAAAATCCAATGTCCAACGCACTTGTCAAGCCTGAACGATAAATATAATATTAACAAGACATTAACTATTATGGCCCGTATTCAGAACTTCGGTTTAACCGTCTCAAGAATAATGGGTAACCAAATGAGACACCTATCTCTATATTCAATCATCAATTCATTATCACATTTTGCATTCTAATCAGTAGAAATTGACTTGAAAAATGATGAATATGAAAGTCTTCTTCACCTTCATAACATAGGAAGGACCCCAATAAATGCAAGAAGCATTACAGTGTAAAAAGATTCTTGACACTTCGGCCCATATTCTGAAGTCGGGTTTAATTTAAACTCAGGTTTAAAGTTGTGGTTTAAGTATGGGAAGCCAAAAGTATAAAATTTTTTATTAAGTTGTATGTTTCTTATGTTTACTGTGCTCTTTCCTGAATTATCGATTGTGAAGACAATCATCTATTTATACTTCCTACACAATTATGAATGATTTGAGAGCCGAATGAGCTGAAGTATGATATCTCTACTGTTAGTGATTTATGTAACAATTGGCTGTCCATACTTAAACTACAACTTTAAACCTGAGTTTAAGTTTAACCCGACTTCAGAATACGGGCCTTCTAGTTTACCATGATTTTATCCCAGACTTTGACCATGATTTAAGTTAACCTGGGGTTGAGAAAAGGGCATAAGGGTCATGGTTCTAGATCAATTGCTATGACAACAGAGCTGATATCTATAGGGGGGCTTTTGTCCGTAACTCCACGGAGTCCTATTACAATGCATCGCGATTGATCGTAGGCTTAATATTCACGATTTATTGTACAGTGTAGTCTATGCAATCAATTGTTAACATTTATTCTGCGATCAATGCTAGATTTGTGGTAGAGGATCCACGGCTTAAATAAATCCGAAGCCGCCAGAGCCAAGCCATCATAGTCTATGGCTGTGGATGCCCCTGACTGACTGTAGTCTCAATTGGGGACATCAACAGTGTACTGAAGTGTGACGTCATCAATTTTCCCTTTTTGCAGTTCAGCGTTTTGGATACCATATTTTGGTAGAGCACGATGAAATACCTCCACGACCCCAAATTTGGTGGGAATCGGTCAATGGTCAACCTCATGAATACATAATGAGCCCCAATGAATTCATGAGGTCTTATCTAAGGCTCCAACCAAATTGGAGTTGTGGATGTATTTCATCATGCTCTACCAAAATATTGTATCAAAAATGCTGAAATGCAAAAAAAAAAATTTTTGTGACGGCATCACTTCTGTGCTCTATACACACAAAATATATCTGTATACCTTGTAGACTATCAAATTACAAGTCCACCCAACAAAAAGTTGATTTGGATAAAAAAGAGAAAAGTCCAACAAGCATACTGCTGAAAATTTCATCAAAATTTGATGTAAAATAAGAAAGTTATGACATTTTTAAGTTTCGCTTAAAACAGTTATGCACGTACCAGTTGGTATGGAAATGAGGGAACTGATGACATCGCTCACTCACTATTTCTCTTGTATTTTATTATATGAAATATGAAATGTAATATTTTCCCCATTGTCCTGTAAAACAGTTTTATGTCTCCCTGGATGTGTAGAATTACCATTGTTTAACATTATATGGTTCAGTCAAGTTGGTCCTTATTATGATATAGATCTGTAAAAATTGAAATGTTGTATAATTCAAAAAAAAAAAAAAATAGTGAGTGAGGGACTTCATTGATTCTCTCGTTTGCACGTGACTAAATTGTGCTGAACTATTTAGTGAAAAATAAACGAAATTTCAAAATGTCATAACTTTCTTATTTGACATCCGATTTTGATGAAATTTTCAGCATTACGCTTGTCTGATTTTTCTCTATTGATTCAAATCAACATTTTTCTGAGGTGGACTTGACCTTTAAATTAAAATGATTAAATCCTACCTGTTGGTGTGACCATCTTAAGATACGTTGTCCAGTTGAGAGAGACTGGTTTTATTGAGGTACAAGCTCTGAGCAGACTTCTAACAATAAGAGCTAAAACAAACTTCACAGCAAGGTGAATGATGGTGATAGTAAGTGGGTACCTGAAATCCTAAAGGGAAAAGTTACAGGAAATAAAGTATAAATCAACAACAATACAATATCATTCATTACAGTACAGAATTACTAGGTTGTGAATGAATGGAAACATAGCAATAGAAGGTACATATAATGGGCGTTTTAAACAGTCACGCCATGTCCTATCAGAAATTACTGATGTTTTGGATTTCAGCGCAAATTTTTTTTTATGACAGTATGACAAATATGCTGGGAAAATGAAGTGAAATAGAAATTTGAGTTATGTTTCAAGCCAGCAAGTACATTATATGATTTGAACGAGTGAATTTAGTTAGTAAGTATAGATTTAAATTATATATCGTTTCTGAGTGAAAACCTTGCATCTCAAAATGAAATATCTTGAGGTCAGCTCAGAAAAGGCTGGATTTTAGAGTTACAGTATGGTGTAAGTGGCAACCTTCTTTTTGCCTAGGAACAATTTTTTTTCCAAGAATTAGGAGATTACTTTCAGACAATATGGCCCAAATTCACAAAGGTGGTTTTGAAAACCATGGGTTGAACTCATGGTTTATGCAGATTTCCTCTATAAATTACCATAAAATTACTGTTATGTCCAATGGTTTAGCACACTATTTTATTCATGTGTCCACTGTTTTTAATTAATGAGTCCAATGTGCAAACAGTAGATTCGTGACTAAAATAGCATACTACTAAACCGTGGCAACAGGTGTCAATTTAGCGCAACGTGACAAAATCCTGCATCAGGATTGGACATTTCTTAATATATGTGGTATTTAAGCATAGTTTATACAGGAAATCTGCATTGACCATGGGTTCAACCGATGGTTTTCAAAACCACCTTTGTGAATTAGGGCTTACATGTATGAGGTTGCCACCATTGCCATACTTCTGAAATACAGCTTATTCTGTGCTGCCTTCATTTTTGTTTTTACATTTTGAAATATGAGGTTTTAGCTCCACAGTGATGGTATTCAGGATGCTCTAGCAGTATTGCAATTCCTATTACGGTCAACAGATATATATATCTTACCTGAAATAGCCATTTGTTGTAGAATGTGAGACTAATTGAAAATGTATAGTAGAAGAGCACAAGTGCAATGACTTTAATCCCAAGGAGGATGACCTGCATCCATCTTGATTTCACTAGACTCGGCGGTGATATCTACAGGTTAATGAATGATAAAATTAAATCAAATTATAATATGACTGATACAATTTTTAAACATAGCAAGTAAGAATTATGATCAACATATTCATTTGAGAAAGAGGTGGGCTAGGGAGGGGAAAGAAAAGGTCATACTTAAGAGTATAGGGGGCAATTTTGGGACAATTTTCGTCCATCTGGGCAGGGGGACATCAGACAAGACATCTCATCCAGTGTAGTTTCCTCCAGCAAGAAATTCATCCACATTGTGCTGCACTCGACCCAGGTGAGGTAAATGGGTACCTGGTAGGAAATAATTCCTCGAAATGCATGTGCACTGTATAAAGTAATTACAGCCGCCAACTAAAGCCGGAGTAATAGTATCCAAGTCCTTTGGAAGCGCATAGAAACATTATTATCATGTGATATGTGCTATACAGGAACCGTTTATTATTATTAACCCTCTTCCATAGGCCCTTTCCAAGGTTTGCTCAGGCAAAATCCTCAATCACTGTCCTCCCATTACCAAGGTTGGCGTATAATGATCAAATACCGTAAGTAACGGTGTATTAACCGCAACTTTTTCTCGGCGGGATATAAGCAAAAGTCGGGGGTGCGGTTTATCCACGGTGACCGGTCTGAGCCTGCCCGTGTAACCCCTCCCGAACATGTAAGAAGTCTGCCAGTTCACAACACATCGAGTGGCCGGGCGTAGCCGCCCAGGGCAATGTCGTTTAGAGGGGTATGAGCCGCGGGTAATGGGAAGCGATTATTACGATCTTAATCAAATAGTGTCCATAACAAATGCACCCACCTTCATGACACTAATTTCGACTTTATTCTCGATTCAAAGCAGCGAAGTTCCCTGGCTAAGTTCAAAGAGACGCCAAGCATTCTCGGTAATAATTTGTCACAGCTGAGCAAGAGCCGAGAGCTAGCTTGCGTTGTATTGTGGTTTTAGTGCGACTTAAGCTGGCGCTATTCATTTTAACCCCTCTCAAAGTCCCATTTCGCGCCAGCTTATTTTTTTCTTTCCTGTTTGCTTTTCATAAGATACCATGTATACCGTGCACCACGTATGAGAGAGACGGCACAAAGTCGTAAAACAAGTGGAAAAAATGCAAATTTCTTTGTTTCTTGAACCTTCCTGTAATCCCGTATCCAAAATTCATGCTAAGCCATCGAATGCTAGACAAATTCTGAAAGTGATTGTGAGGTTGTGATGCAAGAAATGTGAAAGACACAGTTCACAATTTGATAAGATGTACTGGTAGTGGTACCGTATCGAAGTTTGCAATGTACATGTACAAGAACGGCAGTGCTGTGTGTGTGTACACTGTGACTGTGAGGTGAGTGAGTGTGTAAGTGGCCAATATTGTCGGGACCTTTCTTTCTTACTAACATTTGTAGATCTATGAATTGATCAAGAACAGCAGATTTCCGCATACCGGTAATCTCTTTGAATACTTTGAAATCTTTAACTTAGTTTTTGTTTCTTCTTACCTCAAATATGCACATGTAAATGTGAGAAGGATTTTTTTTTTTTTTTTTTTTTTTTGGTCCAAAGTTGGGGGTGCGGTTAATACACCGTTACTTACGGTAAAAGGAAGCATGTTTCAGGATTTGTTAGAATCTATGAACAAGCAAAACTTTGTGGCAATCACAACAACAAAAACCAATCCTAACCGGTGTGATGTTAAAGGGATGGTCCGGGCTGAAAATATTCATATCTTAATACATAGAGTAGAATTCACTGAGCAAAATGCCGAAAATTTCATCAAAATTGGATAACAAATAATAAAGTTATTGAAGTTTAAAGTTAAGCAATATTTTGTGAAAACAGTCATCATGAATATTCATTAGGTGGGCCGATGATGTCACATCTCCACTTTCCGTTTTCTTATGTTATTACATAAAATCATAATTTCTTCATTATTTCATTCTTGTGTCAATAATATGTCTCCCTTATAATGAAATAAGTCGCAGCAATAAATATCTAATGCAATAAATCAGTTGTCAATCCAATTTTTCTAGTTCTTGGAGGAAAAAATTGAATAAACCTAATTTCATATAATAAAATACAAAAGAACAAGTGGGGATGTGACATCATCAGCCCACCTAATGAATATTCATGACGACTGTTTTCACAAAAAATATTGCTAAATTTTAAAATTCAATAACTTTGTTATTTGTTATCCGATTTTGATGAAATTTTTTGGCATTTTGCTCAGTGAATTCTACTCTCTTTATTAAGCTATATTGTATAAATACTTTTAGCCCGGACCATCCCTTTAAGATTTCGAAATAATGAAAAAGCTTTGGTCAGTATGGAGTCGGTTCCATCAATGTCACTGAAGAATTCAGTGTAAGACCCTGTTCTCATTACAGTCCTAAAACCAGTTTAGTGGAAACTACTTTAATGTGTAATGGGAATGCTTGAAGTGGTCTTTGAAGCTACCTTAAGTGGTCTCCCAAACCAGTTTGGAAAAACCCATTTGCGATATGGTTTTCAAGACTGCTTTATAGATGAGGACACAACCGTTCTTCAGGAAGTGATCTCTGTGTATGTGTGTAGGATGTCTATTAAAATATTTGCGCTCAATTGCAAATATTCTGTTGCAATTTTACAACAGATAGATCAACGTTAGTTATAGCAAATCAGATTAAACTTCTTGTTTCAAGGATTAGATTAGCAATCAATCACTAATTTGCAATTAACTGCAAGACATATGATTGTTTTATGGACCGAAAATAGACTTGCAATTGATCGCAAGTTTCTTGCAATGCCCCATAAGATTCTACTCACATTATACACTGATTTGTTGATCCTTCCGGTCAACCTACTTTGTTGCTTCCTTTCATATGTCATCTTTGGTATAAGAGCAGTCAACCCAATTTAGCATACATCTGTAAAAGTAAAAATATAAATGAAAAGACAGATTTACCATAGTGAGTAATAAAAACATGCAGGGAAGATCACATATTCCAGGTGTAAAGAACTTCGTAAGATATACAAAGTGAGCATCAGAGGATTTTTTTTCAAACAAATATTTTTGTGGTAAAATGTTTCTGCATCAGAGTTCCAAAAATATTCAATGAGCGAAAACCCTTAGCTTTGATAAAAAAGACAATTTTATTAAGGGAGTGTTCAATATCAATGTCATGGATGAAGGTTTCCGTAATTTGAAGGTAAACGAATGTAGCAAACAATTATTTCATGAGAAAGCCATTAAAATCAAGGTTATTCGTCACACTATAGATTATCAAAGATCTCGATCTGATACATTTTATAGTGAAATCATGAAATCTTAGCTGAAAACTGGTAACACCTCTGATCACTATAAACTCAGCATGCATTACATGAGACAGTGGATTAATGTTGCTTGGTGAAATACCAAACATTTGATATAAATCCATGTTTATTTCGCTGATTTATCAGCGATTACACATTTCTTATATTATTATTATTATTTATTTGACCAATATAAAAAGTACATACAAATTACATTAGAATAAAAAAATTACAGTACATGAACATGCAAAGAAATGCGGGAACGGCATGTGGGTCAGGGGGCACAAAAGCGAAATCCATCACTGTTGCCTGAAGGCATGAGCCCCCACACATGCCGCTCCTAAGACATAAATAAACTATATAAATACTCTTACACAAAAAATTGCACGTTAAAAAAGGGAATACTGAAAAGGGTGCCAAAATAATTAATTAGATAATCTTGAGATGCATTAGAAAAAAAAAGAAAAAAAAATACCACTGCAAAATTGTAGAAATATAACAAGGTAAAAAGAAGTCCAAAGTAGAATGGAATTAATATCAAAAACAGTAAAAACATTTTCAGGATATAACCACTTGATATATCATAACAATACATGTACAGTGAAAAAACATGATAAAATATGATAAAACTCATTAGAATAGGAAATTGGGATAAGGAAGCATTGTATTAACGAATCGAGGAGATAAAGAGAAAGGATAGAGCCATTAGACACATATTTTTTTACATACAAACACTTGGGTGGTCATTTTATTGGATTCTGTTCAAACTCATTTTGAGAATGTTGCCACAACTGGCATCTTTTTTAAACTCAGTATTTTCACTTTAAAAAAGTGTATTCATTTTGCATGATGCTTGAATAGATTAATTGTAAAAAAACAATCAGTAATGTTCAAAGGTGATGTTCAGAAGTATTCATACCCCTAGTTAAAATAAGGACATTCTAACAACTTTCATTGTTAAAGGACAAGTCCACCCCAACAAAAAGTTGATTCGAATAAAAAGAGGAAAATCCAACAAGCACACCTCTGAAAATTCCATCAAAATTGAATGAAAAAAAAAAGAGAAAGATATGGCATTTTTTTGTATTTGCTAAATTTCACAAAACATTTTAATACAGTATACATGTATGCACATCCTGGTCGGAATGCAAATGAGTAGACTGATGACGTCATCGGTCACCCACTCACTATTTATTTTGTATTAAATTATATGAAATATGAAATATTCTCATTTTCTCCACATTGTCAAGAGAAACAAAATTTATTCCTTCCTGAAAACGTGTAATCACTTCTGATATACTGCTCTCATGAACATCAAGAAAAATAATTTGGAGAAATCAAGAGGATAAAAAAAGCAGGAATTGAGTTCATATCATTCGGTAAGTTTTATGCAATAGTTTGAACCTATTAAAGGACAAGTCCACCCCAACCAGAAGTTGATTTGAATAAAAAGAGAAAAATCCAACAAGCATAACACTGAAAATTTCATCAAAATTGGATGTATAATAAGAAAGTTACGACATTTTAAAGTTTTGCTCAATTTCACATCCTGGTCTATATGCAAATGAGGAGACTGATGATTTCATCCACTCACTATTTTTTTTATTAATTAAAATATACTAATTTACTCCTCATTGTCAAGTGAAGCAATGATTAATTTCTCCCTGAACATGTTGAATTAGCATTGTATAATACTATATGACTATTAAGTCAAGTTGGTCCTTATTGTCAAATCTACAAATTAAACAATAAAAAACAAAAGAAATAGTGAGTGAAGGACATCATTGATTCTCTCATTTGCATGTCCCTGAATTGTGTATATCACTGTTTTGTGAAAAATAAGTGAAACTTTAAAATAACTTTAGATTAACTTTCTTATTTTACATCCAATTTTGATGAAATTTTCAGCATTATGCTTGCTTGATTTTTTATTATTGATTCAAATCAAATTTATTTATTTATCTATTCATTTTATTATTATCATTATTATTATAATCCCTATCATTATTTTATTTCATTATTTTTTTTTTTTTTTTTGGGGGGAGGGGGTCAGACGACTTTTTACAGTATACTTAAAAGGTCGTCTGACCCCCCCCCCCCCCAATTTTTTTTTATCATAGTACAGTATAAAAGTAAAGTTGTCATAATAAGCCTACATACAGTCCTAGGTATATAAAGAAGTTGCACCCCCCCCCCCCATTGAAACAAGTTAAGAGCAGTAAGTTGCTTATTAGTCAGAGAAGAAATAACTTGCATAAAGAAAAAGTGTTAATGCCTGTGGTTGGTATGTCAACGCCCCAAGATTGATACTTTGTTGAAGCCCACATTACACCACGTGGTCAAAAGACAGGCTAGGGAGTAATTCAAAAAGAGGTTTGTCAGTGATTTTTTTTTTGTTTATAGAGGGATGTTACAAGCTATGGCAAACCCTTGCATGTGATTGGCAGAAAGCAAATCTGTTGTTGAAAATGCTGAAATCCTGAAATGCTCCCCATCTCGATCAGCTTCGTTTGTGCACTGTAGCACTCATCCTACGAACGAGGTACACAAGTGCATGGAGCCGCGATGCACCCCATGTACGTGGCGGTGAGGCCTAGGCCTTATGCAGCACAAGCGGCTAGCGGAGCTCAGACATCAGTTTAGGGGCGATGTATTCATTTAGAGGTTAGATTATCGGTTTCTGATTTCACTCTAAATACGCTGAGAGAGCCAAACAACTTAATTGTTTTGGCTTAATTTTACTGCAAAAATACCCATAGACGACAATACAGAAGAAAAATACCGGTATGATATTTTCAACCTTTGGTATGACGGCACTCACATGTATTGCGAGGTTAGTATACTAACCCTGCACCATGAACCGTGTTTGGCTGTGGATCTATTTCGGTATTGAAATTTTAGCGGCGGTATCCATAGACCATAGTAAGTTCATACCTACCTCGGGCGATGTTCGTGCAGGCTCCACTCCACTTCACTACCGCTACACTCCGCTCCACCTACCCGAACATCGGGACCGTGAACCCTTTCGGATATACCGAGTCACAAAGGTGGGATGGCAATCATGATAATCGTAAAAATCAAACAAAAAAAATATAACGAAAAAGATGATTGACTTAATATCTTACTCTACACCCGTATTTCACTCCGTTTCCATCCTCCGGTTATCCTCAAAATTGGTGATTTTGGGCCAGTATCAAATTCCTCGCACGTATTATTCACAGCCGATTTCAAAACGCGTATCGAGTGGACCTGATCCTAATAATAGCAACACTGATGTGTGTTGCTGCCCTCTACGTTCGTTGCATACAACGCTTTGAAATCGGCCGTGAATAATACGTGTGAGGAATTTGATACTGGCCCAAAATCACCAATTTTGAGGATAACCGGAGGATGGAAACGGAGTGAAATACGGGTGTAGAGTAAGATATTAATTCAATCATCTTTTTCGTTATATTTTTTTTGTTTGATTTTTACGATTATCATGATTGCCATCCCACCTTTGTGACTCAGTATATCCAAAATGGTTTACGGTCCCGATGTTCGGGTAGGTGGAGCGGAGTGTAGCGGTAGCGAAGTGGAGCCTGCCCGAACATCGCCCGAGGTAGTTCATACCTATACCAAAAGCTTCAGTCTCTGTTAGATTGGTTGTTCCACTGAACTCCGTTGGCTCCACTCACCAATTACAGACACCGAAGGTCTAACTCGATCTGTACAGGGACTCAATGGCCATATGCTTATGTATTAACTTCGGATATACCAGGGAAGTAAGAGTTGCGCGACAGCCGAAGTAAGTCACTGTTTTTTTCCTTTAAGTTAATTTTTATCGCGTTTTGGTGCATTTCAGGACAAAACGGAATAATAATCTTTATTTTGGTCCAGTTCTTTTTATACATTTTTATAAAATAAAGACAAGAATCGATGAGCCCCGTCGGGGGGATTTTGTATTGTTAACCCCCTAATGGCGGCTGCACAATCGCAAGCCGTCTGTGTACGAGGAGAAATTAAAAAATGTTTTTAAAAACTCCTCAAAACAGACAGCTGCAGCACTCCTAGTACCAATGAGGTCCAAACATTACATGTATGGACCTCATAGGCGACATCAGTAGTATTTTTGGTTAGAAATACCTGAGAACAGGATATTTCTATATTATATCACAAGTACAAGCTATATTCCTTTCTCTTATTTAAATTATAATTTTATAGTGTAAATGCATCGTTAGCAACAACCAAAAAATGAAAGAAATGAAGGGGAACTTACATTTTCACGGCTTTTTCCTGATTTTCTGGGCAGTTGCTCTTCACTTCTGACTCGCGATCGAAGCTGATATGAAGATCACGTGATTCGCGTTCTCGTCAGCTGATCGGTTGGTTATTCTTTTCGTCAGACGTTAATAATACCTATATATTTTATAATGCTAGCATTCATCGCTAATTTAGGTGAAAGAGATTGAAGTTAAACAGCGCCAGGTCGGAATCATAATTATTTTGGAAGAGTGTATTTATACACTCGATCTCATACCTGACGTAGACGGCGCTATTCAACAAATGCACAATCTTCAATATAAAAAATAAAACAGAAAGAACGCCTTGAACACAGGCCAAAATGCCTAACGATTTCTCCGCGGCATTAACAACTATCGTAAAGGGCGCTCCATTTATTAATAAAGATGGACGTATAGCTGTCTATGGCGACAAAATTTGCCGCAAATATTTACGAAGAATTGTGAGAAATGGTCTGAAAATGCAACAAAAGAACCGGTGAGTACCGATTAAACATTATCAATTTAATAGAACATATTTGAAGACTACAGTTTAACAATTTCTAGATAATATTGCTTAGTTCTAAGCTAGGGCGGCCCAAATGCGCGTGAGTGGAGTCCCAGTTTATTAACACGGGTAAGTATTGGGGTGTCGCCTAGAGTGGGCTGCAGCCACTCCTAGTACCAATGAGGTCCAAACATTAACATGTATGGACCTCATAGGCGACATTACCCAAATTATGGGTTGGACAATGCTGTTCTGATTTCCAACCCAAGACTTTGGTAAATGTACACCTTAATACAAGTTAGAGTTATCCGATATACCTTTCATTCGGACGGCAAACCTTTATTTAGTTGTAAAAATAGTTGAAATTAAAATCAATTATTGTTAAACTTACATTTCAGGCCCTTTTTGTTGATTTTCGGTGAGCGTTCCACACAGCTGCGACGAGTGATCAACTCCGAAGTAATACGCGTACTGGTCAGCTGATCGGTCAGGTGATACGTTGGTTATCTTTTTGTCAGACGTTCATAATTTATGTTAAGCGTATCAATCTTCAGTATCTTGATTTCAAAGCATCAGTATTGCAGAGAAAAGTCATTATTGATTGGAATCAGTGGCGGGGGGGGGGGGGGGGTTGGGGTGAGCATTTCTGCCCGTTCCCCCTTTTGAGATTTATAGTAAACATTTTGGAATTAAATATTTTGTTAATACTAGTTATGTGCCCCCCCCTCCCTTATGAGAATCACAGCATTATTTGTAATGGGGATATTTCGTTCATATTCTTTTCTCTTTTTTGCCTTTTTTTTGCTTGTCAAATTTTACTGGGAACAAATTAACAATATGACTTTCTATACATCACTTTTAGGGACAAACTTTTTATGGGGGTGGGGGCTTGCCAAATATAACGGTGGAAAAGGTGACCTTCTTTTTTAGTGACAACTTTATAAAAAAATTGTCAAATTTTACGCGAGACAAAATGACCTTCGATCATTGCTATAGTTAAAACCTTTTTTTTTTTTTTTTTTTTTTTTTTTTTTGGGGGGGGGGTTGCCAAATATCACGTGGACAAAATGACTTTCCCTTTTCTTATTTTTGTGGGGGGGGGGGGGGCTTGCCAAATATTACGCGGACAAAATGACTTTCATTTTGAGTGACCATTTTTTTTTTAACTTGTCAAACTTTACGCGAGACAATATAATGACCGGTTTTTTTTTTTTAGTAAGAACCTTTTTTGGGAGTTGTCAAATTTTACTTGAGAAAATTCACCCCGCCCCCCCCCCACCCTACTTAATTTGGAAAATCTTGGATGCACCTCTATATAGTTTGAATCATAATGAAGATTAAGATCATGCGTATATATAGCTTACATCCACGGCAGAGGCGTAAACCGCCGGGGGCATGCAGGCTGGCCCTTGATCCCCGGTCCAGTGGATTTCACCAAAAAAAAAACGGGATAAGAGAAAAGGAATGAAGGAAGGAAAAGAAAGAAAGAAAGAAAGAAAGAAAGACAGAAAGAGAAAGGGAAGAGAAATAAAAGGCCATAAAAAAGCAAAAGGAAAGAAAAATGCATGCGAGAATAATTCCGAATGTTATGTCAAAATCTATTGCAAAATTGATATTTGTAATAAAAGTGACAAAGGTTTTGCTCGCTCGCCTCTTCATCTGGTAGGCGCGTAGCTAGGGGCGGTGCCCCCCGAAAAGGTCCCTCCCCCCAAAAAAAATAAGGAGGGAATAGAGAAAATAAAAAGCGAAATGAGAAAAGGGGGATGTATATAACTTAGTTTATAATTGTTTTTCCTCTTTTTGGGGGGAAGGGGTCAAAACATTAACGTTATGTTTTTCTATAAATAGGTCTAATTGCTAAATATCCAGAGTTATCGAGACCCACCTGCTGATATTGCACTGGGGGTACACGATGGAAGGGTTAGGCCTAGGGGCCCCCGAAAGTTCTACAACCAAGATAAAAAAGAAATGAAGGGAATTAATGAAAAGAAAAGGAAGTGTAAGTTAAGATATCTATCTCAAATTTAGATTTGCACAAAAAGTTTTTTTTTTGCTTGCTTCACTCGCTTGGAACATATAAAGCAACTTTATTCCCACGCGCCATGTATGCCTACATTCACATTGGCCCTCTTTCTTTCTTTTATTTTATTTTATTTTTACTCATCACGCTACCGTACTGCCACACACGGGTTTGCCCTAATGATCGTGGACAATCATAAAAAATATCATTTTCATACCATGTGACTGGGAAATTTTTGGCTCCACCCCCCCCCCCCTCTCGATCCCTGTATCGATTTTGACTTGATAGGGGCCTATACCAGATGGAATTAGCTTCATTCAATATAAAATCATAACGGATAGAACGCCTTGAATACAGGCCAAACAGCCTAACGACATTGCCGTGTCACGTGACAACCAGTATTAAACGAGAATGTGCACAACCCTATGGCGACAAAATTTGCCGCAGAAGTTGAGCAAGTTCTGGACAAAAAGGCTTCAATACCCCAAGAAAAGACCAGGTGAGTACTATTATACATTTTTTCAATTTAGTAATATCTAGAGTCTAATTTAAGAACATATTTCGTCATGGAGCTCCATGGTAAGATCAAGTAATTTAAGTCCAACATTTAATTCGCGTGCACTCACTTTTTTAACACAGGAATTAATAGCCTTGGTGCTTAGAGTGGCTGCAGCTACCATCACTTCACTCACTGACTCAGCATTCTTTCTGGAAACATGATTGAAGTTAGACCAAAAGCTTCGGTCTCTGTTATGTTGGTTGTTCAGCTGAACTCTGTTGGCTTCACTCACCAAATACAGAGACCGAAGTTCTAGCGCGATCTGTACAGGGGACTCAATGGCCATATGTTTATGTACTTAAGATCGGATAAAACGGGGAAGTGAATTTGCGCGACAGCCGAGGTAAGTCACTGTTTTTGTTCCTTTTAACTTGATTTTTCTCCGTTTTTTGGCAATTAATGCCAAGAGGGAATATTAATTTGCATTTTGGTCGCGTTAATTTTCAAAATTTTTATTCATTAAAGACAAAAATTGAAGAGCCCCGACGGGGGGATTTTGCATTGCAAGTCCCCTAATGGTGGCTGCACGCTAGCGAGCCGTCTGTGTACGAGGAGAAATTTAAATTTAAAAAAAAAAGTTAAAAAACTCCTCGAAACAGACGGCTGCCAGCTGTCTAGATTGAAGACTGAAGTGTAACCTGATTTGCTGCAGTTAAACTTGATCTATCAATTTTGAAATTGGAACAGAATAGATATAAAGTTAGACCTCCTCCCCATTATTATTTGTATTTTTTTAAATTGTAATTGTCTTGAAATTTGAATGCAATAGCATTAGCAGGTATTTTCTTTCAACACCCCATCCATACCCTACGTATGGGACTACACATTTGGCTTTATGATATATTATCATTGATTATAAGTGTCTAAACTCTAGAATGCGTCAAAAAACAAAAGTATGATACACATTCCGCATTTTAAAAGTGCAGTTTACTCTACCGGTATTTGATTTTTCTAAATAACCTTCTAGTAAATAACCCCAAAGATACGATAAAATGAACAATTCTTACAGTATTCGGGACTTGTTTGGACTGATCGCCTTCGTGTCGTTATACCAGGGGTCGGGACAACTCGGACCACGGGACATCTCGGACCGCGGGCCGAGTTGTCCCACCCATTACGATATTTTTTTTTCACAAATTTGCGTCTATTTTTCCGTCATTTCGAAATTTCTTGTAAAGATTTTCTAGAGATATGGTCTGATGGTAATGTTCTTCACTTTCTATTACTTTTTTTTCGCTGAAATAAATAAAAAAGTGTGATTTTAGGCGTTTTTCGACAGCTCGCGATTCCCATAGGCGCGCGTGTATTAACTGTGTAGGTGCTCGGCTCGGCCCCGCTCAACAACTGACTTGATTTTGTGATCATTTCTCCTCAAGTTACCACTTTTATCGCAGAAGATGGACTTTCTTGTATTCCATTAACTCCATTTTCTCATCAAAAGGATAAAATTTGGAGTATTTGCACGATTTTCTTAAAGTTTTTCACCTTTTCTCTCTGGTCGTAAGAAGCGAACAACCGATGAACGGTCCGCTGCTCTTCATCGCAATTCTACGTAGCTTGGCCGCCTAAACTGGCGGGGTGGGATTCAGCCCGAATCCCCAATGGAAGTGGGCGTGCACAGTCAAAGAGCTGAGCTTGACTGAGTGAGAGAGTGAACTACAGCTTGAAGCTTGGCAGTGTCGTATAGGCTCTGCCTTTTTTTGTGTAAATAGATATATATATATTTTTTTTTCTATATTGATTTTCCCTGGTGTAGAGCTTTAAGATTGTAATAATTTAATATGCTTTAATTTCTTTGACTGAGACTGAGTGTGACTGAGCTGTGGTGTGGATGTTTGAGTCGCACAAAAAATACTTTTACGTGGGTGGGGGCTCGGGGCGATTTCACTCCTGCCCCCAAAATGTGAAAAAATATTTGTGTTGTAAATGTGTTGGCATGCCGGGCTGAGGGTAGCCATCAATAAAAAAAAAATATTTTGGGGGCTTAATTTTTTAATCAAATTGATTAATTTTAGGCCTATTTATTTTTTTTACATTTTATTTCTGTTTTTATATTGACTTTCTCTGGTGTAGAGAGCCGAGTTTTAAGTTGCAATAATCAATATGCTTCAATTTCTTTGACTTTGAGTGTGACTGGTGTGGATGTTTGAGTCGCACAAAAAATACTTTTACGTGGGTGGGGGCTCGGGACGGTTCACTCCTGAAACTTCATGAAACTTGGACAATCAAGTATCACTGAACATCCTGCAGCAAGTTTCAGGTCACATGATTAAGGTCAAAGGTCATTCAATAAGGTCAATGAACTTTGGCCATTTGGGGGTATTTGTTGAATAACTAATTTTGAATAACTATTTTATAGTAGTTTTCAAAGTCAGCACTGCTCCCGGGCACTGCTGCTATATTGAATCGTGTAAAGCAGGTGAGACTGCCAGAGACGTTTCACTTGTTGTATACAGGGCTCTCTTTTAACTCAGTTTTTTTTTTTATTGAAGAGACCACTCTTTCTCTAGAAAACGCTTTTCTAATGTTTTCAAGTTCAGGCCAGTCTAGAGTGGGGATTCCACTGGAATGTCCATGCAAACTATGCTCAGTGTATTGATTTTGAATATTTAGTATTTAATACTTTATTCGTTTCTTTCCTCTGTTACTTTTTTACCGTTTTTTTAAATCTACGATTTATTCAAAGATGTACAGTGGCGTCAAATTCGTCCGCCAAAAAAAATTGACAAGCAAAAAAAGGTCTTCAAGTTCAAAGGAGCGGGCCAGGTATCAGTTTTGACTCGTCAGTGGGTGGGGGGCAGTCTGCCCCCCGTAGGTACGCTAGTGGATATGTTCTTTTTCTTCTACTTTCTTTTGTTATATATTTTGTAAAGATTTTTTTATCTCATTTTATACATTGAAAGAAGGAATTTGAATATGATGGTTTACATAACCTTGTTAAAAGAAAAACAAATCTTCAAATAATCATAGAATGTAGTGCGCATTAAACTGCACGTCCTTAAATTATGTTATGTTTAAATCTAGAAGGATCATCTTCATTTGGAAAAGTAAATAGGTTAGATTTTGCATTATGTTTGGAAGTTCAATTTCATTTGCAGTCAGATGATATAAGATTGATATTATTTTCTTGTGAACAAATAACAAATTCACAAACAATTTATTTTAAAGAATGCATTGATTAATACTGTCAAGGAGGTATTTTTTCTACTTAAGTGAAAAATAATTTGTCTAGAATGTGGTAAATGCTTTAGCCCATCTGGATGCCATTATTTTGATGATGTGATATTACTTTTCATGTCTTGGAAATATATGATATTTGGATAATAAAACTGTATTATTACTGTAAATGAAATTACAAATTTTCTTGATTTCATATTTTGTTCCTCGAAAATATTTTCCTTCCTAACTTAGCGATGTCTAGCAACGTGGTCGGAACGTCTGAAGGCACGGCTAGGTTTTCTGGATCATTCATGGCTAGTCCGTCAAGTTAGTCTGTCATGCTAGTAATGCAACCTAGTCCAGCTTGACGTACCGAAACATGCTAGTTCAGCAACCTAGTCCAGCTTGGTGGACTAACATCATGTTAGTCCAGCAGCAAGACTAACTTGAAGTTAGTCCAAATGGGCACCATTTGGACCAACTTAAAACTAGTCAATAACTAGTCGAGCGACTAGCTATATGTTAGTCCAGCTCACTAGACTAACCAATAACTAGTCGCTGGACTAGCATCAAACTAGTCAGGCTTGCATGACTAACGTTAAACTGGTCGCTTGACTAGGAACATGCTAGTCAACCGACTAATGAAAGGCTAGTCTAGCAAGATGGACTAAGCAAAACTAGTCCATCATGCTAGTCCAGCAAAGCAGACTAACTTAAAGCTAGTCCAGGTGGGCACCATTTGGACTAACTTTAAGCTAGTCTGGCGACCAATTTTGGTTTTCAGTGTAGAATGGGTGATATTCTATTCAAAGAAAAACAAAAACAACATCACTCCAAAGGAACTGCAAAAATTATTTGATAAAAACAAAACCCTCTTCATAGTTGCTCTTTGCAATATCGTATTGACCACCCTTCTCCTGTTTTTAAAACACAGACAAGTATGATTTGTTGCTACCCCCCCCCTTCCATGTACCTGTCATTTCTTTGTATTTTCCCTCTTTTTCTTTGTTTTTTCTATTGATCGATGTATCAGTGTTTAGTATTGTTGTCTTTTTTTATACCAGTAATAGAATATAAATTTAATTGAAATGAGAGTGATGAACATAATGAGAAAGGGAGACAATGATAAGATAAGAATGGAGATAAAATATTACAATTTACAGAATATAACATATACATGTATATTTCTATTTATTCAAAGTTCACAATTCATTTTTATTCAGGTTTACATTTAAAATTTAAACAAGTTAATTAAGTGATTAAGTGATGCATTTTGGAACAATACTAAATTAAATACATTTTATATTGAATAAACAATAATTGGTAAAAATACAAAACACAAAACTTCTAACTCTATTCTTTCCTCCTGTAAAAAATTACAAACTAAATGAAATGGACATTAGTTCCATGGCAAATCGAGGGGGGGGGGGCACATTCCGCCCCCCCCCCCCCCCTTGAGAGGTACTCAAAATGCAACTGCTTGTCAAATTTTTCCTGGGAAAAAATTATGATTTGGTATTGAAGACCTTTTGTCAAAAAATTCCTATACAAAATGCCCTCCGTCCCTGTAGGGAAATTTTGGATCCGCCCTTGATTATATTTCAAATGGGAATAAGACCGAGTGGCCCTAAAACTTGATTGAAAAAAATATTCACAACTGCAGAGCAAGGCTTCAGTCTCCAAGCTCACGACTGTGCAAGTACATCCACTTCCATTGGCAATTCCGGCTGAATTCCACCCTGGCAGCCTGACATCCACCCTTACCAAGAAATAAAATTAAAGAAAGTAAATCAGGGAAAAACAAGGAATGGCACAATGAATTACATCAATTTATTTTAAATCCTGTAAAAAATAAAAATAAGTAATAATTAATTTGATTAAAAATTAAGCCCCCAAATAAAACATTTTTTTATTGATGGCTACCCTCAGCCTGGCATGCCCACACAGATACACCTAGAACATTTTCACATTTCGGGGGCAGGAGTGAAAATACTCCGAGCCCCACATAAGTATTTTTTCCGTGACTCAAATTTCCACACCACAAAGTCAAAGAAATTGAAGCAGGAGCATACGCAGGATTTTTTAAGGGGGGTCAAGCTGAATGAAATGTTGATCAACAAAAGAAAAAAAAAGTTCTTTACCACCAATTTTAGGTCGTTTCCTCCCAAAATATTGACAAGCAAACAAACAAACCCCCCCCCAAAAAAAAAAATTAGGGGGGCCGGGGAATGGGTATAATTTTTTTTTAGGGTGATTGAACGCCTGTAACCACCCCCTGCGTACGCCACCAAATTGAAGCATAATTATTGCAACTTAAATCTCAGCTCTACACCAGCGAAACTCAGTAAAAAAAAAAAGGATATAAAAAATAGACCTAAAAATAATTAATTCAATAAAAAATTAAGCCCCCAAATGAACATTTTTTATTGATGGCTACCCTCAGCCCGGCATGCCAACACAGCTACACCACAAATATTTTTTCACATTTCGGGGGCAGGAGTGAAATCGCCCCGAGCCCCCACCCACGTTAAAGTATATTTTGTGCGACTCAAACATCCATACCACAGTCACACTCAGAGTCAAAGAAATTAAAGCATATTAATTATTGTAACTTAAACTCAATATAAAAAAACAAAAATAAAATGTAAAAAAAATAAATAGGCCTAAAATTAATCAATTTGATTAAAAAATTAAGCCCCCAAAATATTTCTTTTTTATTGATGGCTACCCTCAGCCCGGCATGCCAACACATTTACAACACGAATATTTTTTCACATTTCGGGGGCAGGAGTGAAATCGCCCCGAGCCCCCACCCACGTAAAAGTATTTTTTGTGCGACTCAAACATGATCCACACCACAGTCACACTCAGTCAAAGAAATTAAAGCATATTAATTATTGTAACTTAAACTCAATATAAAAAAACAAAAATAAAATGTAAAAAAAATATATATATCTATTTACACAAAAAAAGGCAGAGCCTATACGACACTGCCAAGCTTCAAGCTGTAGTTCACTCTCTCACTCAGTCAAGCTCAGCTCTTTGACTGTGCACGCCCACTTCCATTGGGGATTCGGGCTGAATCCCACCCCGCCAGTTTAGGCGGCCGAGCTACGTAGAATTGCGATGAAGAGCAGCGGACCGTTCATCGGTTGTTCGCTTCTTACGACCAGAGAGAAAAGGTGAAAAACTTTAAGAAAATCGTGCAAATACTCCAAATTTTATCCTTTTAATGAGAAAATGGATTTAATGGAATACAAGAAAGTCTATCTTCTGCGATAAAAGTGGTAACTTGAGGAGAAATGATCACAAAATCAAGTCAGTTGTTGAGCGGGGCCGAGCCGAGCACCTTACACAGTTAATACACGCGCGCCTATGGGAATCGCGAGCTGTCGAAAAACGCCTAAAATCACACTTTTTTATTTATTTCAGCGAAAAAAAAGTAATAGAAAGTGAAGAACATTACCATCAGACCATATCTCTAGAAAATCTTTACAAGAAATTTCGAAATGACGGAAAAATAGACGCAAATTCGTGGAAAAAAAATCACGAAACGGGTGGGACAACTCGGCCCACGGTCCGAGTTGTCCCGTGGTCCGAGTTGTCCCTGATTCGTTATACCATACCGGTACCGTAGTTAAACGTTGGCAAATAAATATGGCAAATTCGGATAATAATATGGACAGATAAATGATATGAAAGAAATAAGTGAGAGACCGGGGTGGGAGATGTTAAAAAAATGATAACAATAATTATGATCAGAAAATAGAGAAAAGGGGGAAAGCGATAATGATCTGCTTCAAACTTTATAACATGTTGCTTCAAATATCCTGTTTTCAAGTCAATATATATATATATGCCATAACTCGGGCCTAATCATTCTGCTCGCGATTCGAATTTTTATCATTTTGTTAAATACATGCATAAAGGCGGATCCAGGGGGAGGGGCCCGCCCCCCCCCCCCATTGGCGGAGCAATAAAAGAAAAAAAAAGAAAAAAAGAGGGAAAAGAGAGGAGAAAAAAGAAGAGGAGGAAGACGAGTGATGAGGGGGTCACTAAATATAATTTTCGCTCGATCGCGCTTTGCTCTCGCATTGCCTGTTTGTGAATTTCATATCTTGTTCAATATGGAGTTTAAATATCAAGTTTGGAAGTCAATATACAAAACATATTTCATCACGGAAATCGAACTTTCATTATTTTGTGTGATTTACAAATTGATTTTTGAAAAGTGCTCTAGCTGTAAAAATTTCAGTTTTATGGTCTGAATATTAACATTTCTGCTTGCGCTGCGCGCTCGCAAATCAGGTACCTATTATTTTCGTGTATTCCATAAAGTTTTCAAAATATCCCTTTTCAGGTCTGATTGTCAAAACGTATCAGCTAGCGCTGCACGCTCGCATTTTGATTGGCTAGTTATGTATGTATTGATTATACAACGGCAAACTAATTAAAATCCCCTTTTCATGACAGTGTATAAATAAAATTTAGAATCGCAATTTGCGCTCGCATTAATGGTTAAAAAATATTTTAACTTGCATCCTATTTATAATTACAAAAGTGCTTGAAATGTCCAGCTTTCAGGCCATAATATCATCAGATTTCGCGCCCTCATTAGGCATTAATGAATAAGATATTAATTTAATAATAAAATTGTCCCTTTTGTTTCATCTTGCGCTTAGAAAGAGGAATAGGAAGACAGTCATTAATTTCTTGACATGTCCTAAGGATGTCCCGGTCCTATGTCAAAACTCAAAGTAATTATAATGAAAAATATCAGATCTTTATTAAGATCCATATCTACCTTGCAATTTTCCTACAAAGTGCTTAACATATAGAGCTGAAATTGACTTTTTTCAGATCGGAATATCAAATAGTTTAGGCTCGCGCTTCGCGCTCGTTTTGATTTTCATGATAAAAGATATATTTAGAATGCCTAGATTCTAGGTCTAAATATGAAACACGCGCGCGCATGTTTATTCAGATACTCAACTTGTTCTCTAATTAAATCCGATCCAGTTTCAGATCAAAATATCAAAAATGTTCTGCTCGCTCTGTGCTCGCATTATTAATGTAGGAAGATTCCCTATTACTCATTATTTTCATGATTTACAAAACATGAATAGAGTGTCCCGTTTTTAGGTCTAAATCTTGATATTTTTCCGCTCACATCAATTGTTTAGTTATATAGCTATCCTGTTCACGATTACAAATATTGATTAACATTTTCCATTCTTTATGTAGAAATATCAAAAATTTTCAGCTCGCGCTTTGCGCTCGCATTATTTGATTGTTGAAATATGTAACGTCTTCATGGGTAAGTGCAAGCAGTCCTTAACAGGTACCTTTCCGATCAGTTCAAAAAGTATGTAAAAATTTTCTGCTCGCGCTCTGCACTCACATTATTAATGTAAGGAAGATCCCCAATTACTCATCCTTTTCATGATTTACAAAATATGAATAATGTCTGGTTCAGTTGGTCTAAGTCTCGAAATTTTCCGCTCGCGCTTCTCGCTCGTATCAATTGTTTAGTTATATACCTATTCTGTTTAAGTTACAAAAAGTGCTTAGAATTTCCATTCTTAAGGTAAAAATGTCAAAAAATTTCAGCTCGCGCTTCGCGCTCGCATTATTTGATTTTTAAAATATGTAACGTCTTCATGGCTAACTGCATGCGGTCTTTAACAGGTACCTTTTCCATCAGTTCATTGCTGCTCGCGTTTCGCGTTCGTAGTAATTATTTAGTTGCATACACATCTTTTTCAGGATAACAAACATTGCCCATAATGTTCAAATTTCAGGGAAAAATACATAAAGATTTAAAAAAAATGAGCTGGCTCTTCGCGCTCGCTTTATATAGATAAGAATTATGATATTATATATTTATGTTGATTTATAAGAATGAAGCTAAGAAGTGACTATTAGGACTACCCCTTCAAAGAAACCAAAGATCATCTTCGAGCGGCTGATCGGGGGAAATATGGCTGAAAAAAATTCCGCCCCCCCCCCTATTGGCGAAGGCTGGATCCGCCCCCGTATACATGTATATGTATGTCAAATATTCAGCTCGAGCTGTAGTCTAGTAGGATAGGCATCCTGTCCATGAAAAAATGATCAGTTTTTAAGTCAAAATTGCCTATAAATGTCAGCTGGCTCTTCGTGCTTGTATCATTTATTTAGTGGGATCCATATCTTCATAAAGATTTTCCTACTCAAAAGATCAGTATGCAAACATTTCCAGCTCGCGATGAACCTTTCATTTATTACTTAGTGATTTAGGTTTGACACCATAGGTAGTTTGTATGGACCCTCTAGATCACTGCTTAGTAAGTAGTAGTCTCCAATTGTGGTATCACTTTTTTTCTACAGTTGAATTTAAATAGCGATGTAATATAGCAAAAAATGAAAAATAAATAAAAAAATCAATAACCTTTAAGGGGAAGATGAAATGTAAGTTGCCATATCTCCGCTTGTATATAATCATAAATTCGTCATCCATTAATCAAAATGTTGCTGGGTGATAGCTCTGAAGTTACAGCAACATTTAAAAGTAAAATTTTGATATCGGACCTTCAAAAAAGGAATATACTCATGGCCAATGTCCATTTTCATCTCAAGTAGATATGAAAAAATTGAGACGATAAAGTGATGAAGTGTGTTTAAATATGCGGCGCTCTGTAAAACTACATTTGGATTTAATGTGCGTAATTCAAAACAATATAAAGATTTTTAAACGTTTGCAGATATCTTTTAATTGCTCTGTGGGCTACTATTTACAATCTTGTAGTGCAACCATGAATAGAAGTACCTTTTTGCTGGCGATATAATCTGATCCAAACCAAATTCATTACCAGATGCGTAGGAAGCCTCCCCCCCCCCCTCCCTCGAAAAAATGGTGCCAGGCACAAATGGCGGAGGTAAAAGTGACAGAGGTAAAAATGGCAGAGGTAAAAATGACAATGGTAGAAATGGCAGAGGTAAAAATGACAATGGTAAAAATGGCAGAGGTAAAAATGGCAGGGACAAAAATGGCAGAATGGCAGAGGTAAAAATGGCAAAGGTAAACATGGCAGAGGTAAAGATGACATGCTACGAGTCAACAAGCCTAGAAAAGAAAATTAGTCATGATTATTGACCTATAGTTGATTTCATATTATTTGTGTTGCTTTTTCATCATTTCAGGTCTATATTTTATCAGTTGATATGATAAAACTCAAACATATTCTTGCCAAAATGATTAAATTGAGAGATCAACGAATGGATTTATTTTGGCCAGTTCGTAAGTAACAGCGCTTCATATGCATAAAGAACGATTTTTGTTCGGGAATACATCGAACCACTTGCGCGAGTCCCTTTCATAACATTTTCCCGCCTTAACAAGCTTCGCGCCAGTGTGAATAATGCCATTCTTAAAAGAGAATGCATGATCATGGATAACAGAAAAATGAGATAACGTTCTGTAAAACTAATTTTCTTTATTTTCACATCATAATGGATCCGATTAGATATTGATATGACATGCATAGTTTTATGTAAATAATGCAATTATAGCAATTATTGTGCATTTTTTTGTGTTAAGATTTAAAATTTTAAGATTAAAATGGCAAACTTTCGAAGAAATAGGCAACTTTCGGAAAATGGATGGGGCGACCTTCGCAGCCCCTCCCCCAGGGGCCTTTGAACCCTGTAATAAGAAAAATGAAAGTTTGAAGAAAGAAAATTGAATATGGTTTGGATCAGATTATATCGCTAGTAAACAAGAAATTATAATTGATCCATGCAGAGTTGTATCTCAAACTAAGATATTACTGATTTCAAATGAATAAAAGAGGGTTTACTACATAGTCGAAATTCTATCTGCCTCAATAGGCAGATAGCATATTTCAAACTTCGGAAAAAGGACGGGGTGACTTTGGCAGCCCCCCCTCCCCCTGCGGGAGGCCTTTTAGCCAATGAACCCTATGAAAAAAAATTACAATTTAAAGAAATTAGAAAAAAATTGAGTTTGTAGAAAGAAAATGGAATATGGTTCGGATAAGATTATAACCCCAGTGAACAAGAAATGCTAATTGATTCACGCAGCGTTGTATCTCAAACTAATGGCACTACAAGATTGTAAATAGCCCATATAGGGTATATAAAACAAATCTGAAATGTTAAAAAAATATTGCCGAAATCTTCATTATGTTATGAATAACGCATATTTAATCCCACTGTAGTTTTATATGGCGCCTCATGGTTAACAACATAAAATCACTTAATCGTATCATTTTTTGTTCATATCTACTTTGGATGGAAGTGGATATTGGCCATGAGTGTATTGCTATTTTGAAGGTTTGATATCTAACTTTCACTTTTAAATGTTGCTGTAACCTGAGAGCTATCAACCAGCAACATTTTGATACATCAACCGCGTATTGATGATACATACAAGCGGAGATAATGCAACTTACATTTCACCTTCCCCTGGAAGGTTATTGATTTTTGTTTTCAATTTTTTTGTTATTTCACATAGTTCTTTAAATTCGCCTGTAGAAAAAGTGATACCATAACTTGAGACTACTACCTTATTAGCAGTTATCTAGAGGGTCCATACTAACTACCTATGGTGTCAAACCTTTTCTGTGGTGTGGGTTGTACGAACAGCTCCGTTGATATTTTTCTCTCGGTCTACTATGTTTTTAATGTATCTATATATAAATTTGTAAAGAGATGATATTTTTGTTTGATGTATGTACTTCATTTTGTATATGAATTGAAGTTGTTGACAAATAAAAGCCTCTTAATACAATATATATATAATCCACATATGAATAGTGAAAAACACCATGTTAAGAGTGCTCGACTATATAGGAGCAATAAACAAACAAGGAGAAATTAGTGTAACTTCATGCACTACAGATCTGTTTCGTAGGAACAGCAAGAACGCTGCTCTCACTCTTCAGGTACAACGTGAAGTGATATAGTGTAGGTTATACAAGTTCATTTATGAGAAGTTAAATACACAATGGATTACAGAGGTTTAAGGTCCATTATTGACAGTTCGGCGGATTAAGGACGTTCCACAGTTATATTTGTGCGCATTATGATCTGCGCATAGTTTACACTCTGCGCGCTGACGTCACAATGGATGAACAGGTATTAATTAGCTGCGGGTATGAGCTGATTTTTCTCATCTTCTGCACTTTAACTGCAGATCCTATGCGTTATTTCATGAAGCTAAAAAATTGAATTATTCCATGGACCATTCAAAAAAATATTCTCTACAATTTCAAAATACTTTACCCTGCAGTGCTGCCAAGAATCACGAATATTAGCCCGAGTTTGAATAAATGGTAGAGTGGTTTTGATTTTTCAATTGTGTTTCCTTTATTGTAATTTGATTCAAGTATCTGTCAGTAAGCATTTAGTATATAATTAAATCTTTTTTTTCAATTAATATTTCAGAATAATGCTCAAAAGTAGTACAAGATGTATGATCTGTTATATCCATTTGGTACAGTTGATTTTTTTTATTCCTCTGTAGCAAAACTATTGGGGGCACATAAAAATCTAAGAATCTCAATATCATTACTATATTTTTTTAATTATTATTTGTTGGATGCACATCATAGAATGAAATATACAAAGTCCATGTAATTATTTAGGTTATATGGCAAGCATATCAAATTACAGGAAAAGTGTAATGGCAAAAATTGATTTAGTATAAATGTTCTGGAGGTATGGTCCAACTAAAAAGAGGAGAAAAGAGGGAGAAGAGATATATGCACTGTATATTGCAGCAGACAAAAACAATTCTTAAAGAAATGTCATTATTGGAATCATAGCACAAATAATGAGGTGGTGCAAATAAAATGGAAAGAAAATGGAGGTATTATGAGTTGCCGGATAAGAGTGCTCCCTTTAAAGAAGAAAGAATTTAAGAGAGGGAAGTTGAAACAGCATTATCTCTTACACTTTAAGGAAGAGTGTCCCAAAGTCTTGGAAGGCGCCTAGAGGATGAATAGAAAAAAAAAAGTTGAGGGGAGCGTTTCATCAATATTTTCATCCGACAAGTTGTCAGATCTGACATCTTTCCATGATTTTGATTGGCAGAGAGGCACTGTTCCTCTGGTAACTGTCGGATAAAATGGGACTTGTCGGATAAAACGTCCGACAAGTCCTTTCATGAAACGCCCCCCCTGGAGGACAGATGACGGAAAGAAAGTGTTTCGGGATGGCGGGGGTTGATATAGATATTTGCACTGAGCTGTTCACAGTTACAAAATCCATGAAGACACTTAATTGCAAAGGAAGATAGGAGATAATCTCACCGGGAGGCAAGTGAGGACCAGTCGAGAAGTTTGATCTTTGTAGGACATCTCACCACGACGCTGTTTTAGGGCAAGTCTAGTGGCTGTACTCTGAACACGCTCAAGCTTATCCACCTGTTTTGAGGTTGTGGATGCCATGCAGGCACACCATACTCTAAGATCGGTAATACTTTTTACTTGTATAAGCAGAATATGGAGGATGCATGAAGCACCACATGCCACCAGTCTTATGAATCCCAATAGACGATTAGCACGTGATACAACAGAGTCAATGTGGGTTTTCCAGGAGAGATCGGAAGAGAGGATCAGTCCCAGGTATCTGATGGAAGAATCAGAACTTAGAGCAGTATTGTTTAAATAATAGGTAGGTGGGTTAACTTGTCTACTTCTTGTGATATGCATCACCTTTGTCTTTGAGGTATTAAAATTCATTCCATTTATTGCACACCAATAATTCACAGCAACGAGATCTGATTGAAGTTGATGTTCATCTGCAGATGAATAGATGCTCCTAAAAATAAGAACATCATCTGCAAACAGAACACAAGGAGATAGAGCATTATGGGAAATATTGACAAACAAGTTAAAAAGTGTGGGGCCCAGGACACTCCCTTGGGGGACGCCGCTTGGGACATCAATCCAGTCCGATGAAGAGCCTAAAAACAAAACTCGCTGAGATCTGTTGGAGAGAAAGGAGTGAATCCAGTTCCATAAACTAACTTGAATGTTAAATGATTTGGCAAGTTTATACAAAAGCTGTGTGTGTGGCATTCTGGCGAATGCCTTCGATATATAGAAGACTGCATCAATCATGGGTACACGGGCTTTGTCCAAGGTACAACTCCACTGGTGATAAACATTTGTCAACTGTGTTACACAGCTCTTACCAGAGACAAAACCATGCTGCCCAGGGTTGAGAAGTCCATTTGCATGAATATGTTCCTGGATGTTCTTAACGATGAAACCCTCAAGGAGTTTACAAAGAATTGAGGTTAGAGTAACAGGACGATAGTTCGTGACAAGTGATTTGTCCCCACCCTTGAAAACGGGTGTAATATGTGCCCATTTCCAGGACAATGGAACTTTGCCACAACCTAAGGAGGTATTGAAAAGAATAGAAATAGGAAGTGAGATTTCTTCTGCAACTTCAAGAAGTATACTGGGAAGAATGCCGTCAGGTCCAGGAGACTTATTTCTCTGCAGACGAAGAAGAGCCAAGTAAACCTGTGAAGAAGATACAGAGAAATGTTAAAGAACAGGAATGTGCAGATTACAAGTAGGGGAATCATCAGGTAGAGTACATTGATGACTGAATACAGAACTAAAATAAGATCTGAAAGCATTTACAATATATCCAGGATTTGAAATATCTACATCATTAAACCTAAACTTAGGGGGAGGAGGCGAGTTTTTGCGAGTTCTTATAAAAACCCAAAACCTACGTCTATTGTCATCACAGGCAAACAATGTATTAACATAATGTCCAATACGCTTTTCTACAGTCCTTCTTCACATTATTTCTGACAACTTTATAATTTGACCAGTCTACATGATTATGAGTTCTCCTAGCAAGTCTAAACAGAGAATGTTTTTCATTAATCAGAGACCTGATTTCGGGTGTGATCCAAGGAGAGAGGTGATTCTTCCGTTTGTGCACCTGTTGGATAGTTTCCTTAATGGCAGCATCAAGAAAGACTGTGAAGATTTCGTTGCACTCATCCACATCAGTTCCAGATAAAATAGCTCGCCATGGGATCAGATGAATGAGGTATCGAAGTCTCGCAAAATCTCCACGACGAACCTGTAGAAAGGACCTCAAAGTGGCTCGTTGGGGGCGAAGGTCTCGGAGAACGGATACGGATGTTAACAGCATGATGATCGGATGTTACTGGGTTACTTGCAGTATCAACGTGGATCAAGGAATAAGGCCGATTCGTATAAACAAGATCGATAATGGAACCTGAAACGACATCTCCATTGACCATGATTCTGGTAGACTTTGCTTGTAAGCTAATATAGGTAACTAGATGTACTAAGAGAGGGAGGGGCAGAGAGAGGGGGAGAGAGAGGGGGGGGGGGGAGAAAGAAAAAAAGAGAAGTGGAAAG
The DNA here is from genome assembly GCF_037042905.1 of Lytechinus pictus. Taxonomy (NCBI): domain Eukaryota; kingdom Metazoa; phylum Echinodermata; class Echinoidea; order Temnopleuroida; family Toxopneustidae; genus Lytechinus; species Lytechinus pictus. Next base: position 14,156,220 of record NC_087254.1, on the reverse strand, counting down.
GATGTAGGGGTTGAGAGGGGTTTCCCCCTAATATTTTCTAGCTTGTATGGATGACAAAGTTAAGGTGAACCCGAAACCTAAGAACTCTGCATGGGGTCGAAAAGGGAATTGTGTAATTTAATCTTGGTTTACTTTCAGGTCTAAAAAAAAATTCTTGAAATATCCAAAAACTTGAGCTTGCGCGTCACGCTCGCAATAATCCAGGTCTTTTGAGATGCCTCATCGTGTTTGTAAGAATAAAACAAATGTGAGATGTTCCTGAAACTTCCTACCGCCCTTTCACACGGGAAAAAAAATCGTAATTTGAATGATGATTCCATTAAAAAATAAGGCTAAATAATGACAAATTTTTAACACGTGTGAAACCAGGCTAGAACATGATTAGAATCACGAACGCTTATCACAATCACAACTTAAACTTCTACTCCGGAGGTGAATTCCAGTTAAGTTTCACTCAAATTACGGTACGAATTTTACGTGGGAAAGGCTTGACCTCCAAAACATCTTTTTATTTATTTACTTTTTTTTTTTTTTTTTTTTTTTTTTGGGGGGGGGGGACCTTACGTGACCTTTCAAGCACTACCGTAGATAATACAATTGTCATGCACTCATCGTACTTTGTATTTGCGATGCAGGCATGCTTTGATTGACAAGTCACCAAGGATACAAACCACCTTCGCTCAGGAATTCGAATTCAAATAACAGTTTTCGAGTGAGCGTGTGAAAGGTCCGATGATTCTAAAGACGAATTGCAAACATCATTACAATGATGATTCACGATTCACGTGTGAAAAGGCCCTTAGTTAGGTCTACCATTAAAACAATAAGAACAATATCAGCTTTCAGCGGTCGATTGAGGAAAATGTGGATTTAATTATTTTCTGCGCCACCGCCCTTTATTGGCGAAAGCTGGATTCGACCCGGCCTCTTCATACTGTTATATAATACAATCCAGAGCACAGGAAAACTAAATCAGAGAGAGAGAGGGAGGGGGAGAATGGAGGGTGTTGAAAGGGGTTCCTATAGCTCACATGTCAGGTTGAACCTGCACCCTAATAACCCAGGGGTCAAAATAGGATTTTCGTAGATGTGTGTAAACTGAAGCGTCTATGATGGAATGGTGAGTGTGTATTATTATGGGATGGCAAACAGGGTCGGATCCAGAATTTTCCAAAAGGGGGGCACTATTTCTTGAGAAAAAAATTTGACAAGCAAAAAAAAAGGGGTTTTAACCAAAAATTAATGATATTTCGTCCATGAAAAAGTTTGACAAGAAAAAAAAATTAAGGTCTTCACTTTCAAAGGGAGGGGGCACTACTATGTTTACTGCATTCTTACATTAAAAATTCCAATTGTGCCTCTCAAGGGGGGGGGGCACGGGCCGGTTTGGCCCCCCCCCCCTGGATCCGCCAGTGATGGCAAACATGTGGATGGGTTTGAAGGATCTTTAAATCTTTAAAAAGCAGGAGGAGGGTGGTCAATACAATATTTCAAATAGCGGATTATGAAAAGGGTTCTGTTTTTAAAGGTCAAGTCCACTCCAGAAAATTTTTGATTTGAATCATAGAGAAAAATCAAACAAGCATAATGTTGGAAATTTTCATCAAAATAGGATGTAAAATAAGAAAGTTATGACATTTAGAAATTTCGCTTATTTTTCAGAAAACAGTTATATGCACAATCTTGAGACGTTGAATTGAGTGTGTCGATGATGTCCTGTACTCACTTTTTCTTTTGTTATTTATTGTTTGAATTGTACAATATTTCAATTTTTACAGATTTGAAAATAATGAACAACTTGACTGAACCGTAAACTGTTTAAACAATGGCAATTACACTTGTTCATGGAGGAATAAACTATTGTTTCACAGGACAATGAGGGAAAAATATTTTTTCATATTTCAGATAATAAAATACAAAAGAAATAGTGAGTAAGTGATGTCATTACTCCCCTCATTTGCATACTGACCAAGATGGGCAGATAACTGTTTTGTGAAATTAAGCAAAACTTACAAATGTCATAACTTTCTTATTTTACATCCGATATTGATGAAATTTTCAGTTTTTGCTTATTGGATATTTCTCTTGTTATTTAAATCAACTTTCTGTTTGGGTGGACAAGTCCTTCACAAATATTTCTTGAAGTTCCTGAAGTGATGCTGATTTTTTTTTAAAGAATATCATGTAAACCATTCCAGAGAACTTGACCTCTGTATCTAGCACTGTTTTTCCCTAGTGTTGTTATGAAATAAATACTATGATATTTTATAGTTCCTGGTATCATAATTATGGATGGAATCATTTACGGTGTACCAATTAGAGAATTGTTGTGATAATATACTTTTGGTATGTTCATACATAAATTCTACACTTTGCTGGTTACATAGTTATTGATAAATTGTTAATACATTATATTTTATAAAAAAAATTGAAGTATGTACGTGCGAAATGATGCACCGTGTCAATAACTCTTATCGCGCTTCTGCAATAATTTTTTTTATCTACTAGCTAATTTGAACAACTGCCCAAATTACGTTACCATAAGATAAGTGTGGCAATATCAATGAGTTATAAATAAGTAAAAATGCACACCTAAGGTTATAAAAAATTTCATTCTGATCATAATGCCAATGACTCTCGCAATCATAGAACATTATGGTTTGACCATGTTAGTTTTTCATCAATAATTAGACCTAAAACTGTGCAATTCATCCTTTTAATACATTATATACAGTGCGTATCAAAAAAAAGTTTACACTTAGAAAAAATCCTGTAAAATTATACATTTGTAATATCCTGAAGATTTTTCCACATTTTTACATTGGTACAGATCCATTTAAGCAAATGACGATATAACTGTCAAAAAATATTTCCGCTTGAGTGAGCACCACTTGCTTTTGAAAAGTTAGTGAAAAATGATTTGCGCAGAACTTTGAAATAGTTATGCGAATAAAAGTAGTCCTTAATCACGAAGAACACGTGGAATTTAGCTAGTAAAATTGATTTGAAGATATCTTTTACCTTTTTAACTTGTTTCCTTGCCAAAAACACTTCGAAGGGTGCATTGCGCCCCATCCCACTCCCCCACACACCGAGGCCATCGTGACGATATTTGCTTTACACTGAACTGTGATTTACATGAAATGGCTTAGGCTTGATTTTAATTTTGTTAATCATTGTCAAGTTTGGAAAAAGTGTGGAGAAACAAGTATTAAATGAAAAATGAAATGTAAACCCACTTTAAATGATAAAAACTTAGTGAAAAAATGCTGGAGATGTCTGATATAAACTTTTGTTCAGATTCAGTTATGTCCTCAGATCCAGCTGGCTCAAAAAGGGTAAAGGTTGTGCTGACTAAGTGTTGAAATTTCAATTGGGTGGCAAAATTGTAACAAAATGCTTGAATGTATCAGTTTTATTTCAATTGACTAAAAGTGCAAGGGAAATGTATGAGAAATGTTTCGCAGGGTAAGTTTGATTTCTCCCTTTTCCCTTGACACAGCGTGAAAACGAGCATTTCTGCGCAAACAGATTTCTGCGAGCTTTACAAAAATGGACAGTGCTCACTCAAGTGTAACATTCTGTCAAAACTTTTACTTTCATTGGATAGATGAGACACAAACCCAAGATTATATGTGAACAAATTACCCACGTGTTGTATATTTTTTTAATTCCCGGGGCTTTTTCAAAGTGTACACTTTTTTTTGATACGCACTGTATAGCAGAATTTGTTATATTCATATTGTATAGATTACTATAACATATCTTGTATTTGGAGTAGTAAAATTAATATATTTTGTTTTCTCTAGGAACCCGTAAAACATTAATCTTAAACCGGGATGGATGCCTTCATTTTATAGATGAACCCACAATATGTAACCCGCATCAACCGAAGATCCCTGCATGGGGTCGAAAAAAGGGAAGAGAATTGGATTAAAAAGAAATGAAAATATTATTTCGATGATTCATGCATGGATGTGGCATGTAAACTTAATCCACCACGATGCGATGGGATGGCGAGTGTGTATCATTATGGGATGGCAAACACAGTATGTTGTGAGTGGCGCCGGGGGGTGAAGGGGGGTTTCTCTGATAAGTTCTAGTTGGTATGGATGCCATGGTTACAAAAGGGGAAACCTGAAACCCACGCCCGAAGAACCCTGCATGGGGTCGCGAAAAAGGAATGAAATTCGATGAATCCTGCACGGATGGGACATGTAAACTGAATCCACCAAGTGAATTATGATGGGATGGCAACCATAGTATAATGTGAGTGGACATGGTGGAGAGAGTTGAAAGGGGTTTCCCCGATTGGTTTCGAGATGGTATGGATGACAAAGTTTGTTAAATATATTGAGATTCATCCGCAACCTAAGAACTCTTCATGCGGTCGAAAAGGAAAGAATTTGGATTAAAAAAATGAAGTAAACTGAATCCGCCACGATGTGAAGCTGAGAGTTTATCATTATGGGATGGCAAACATGGAACATTGCGTCCGTGACAGTGAAATTGGAGACGATTGAGAGAAAATGTATTTAAATCACAACTCTTCGTAGGAGAGGGACTCACATCACTTCTGGGGATCAATGTTGTGGCATCAAAGATTTTTCTATGAGAATTCATTTATTGTATCTAATACTGTATCAAAATGGATTTCAAGTCAGCTGTTTATCTTTTCATCTTCGGAATAGCATATTTTTTTATTGTACAAGTAGGAGCAATATCACAGTCATCTATTGTTCTGGATAACGGAGGATATACCAATATTGTGGTAGCTATTGATGAAAGTCTGGAAGAGAATGATAGATTGATACCTGCAATAAAGGTAAGTGAATCCATTTGAACCACCAGAGAGAGATAGAATGAGAGAGAGAGAGAGAGAGAGAGAGAGAGAGGGGGGGGGACGCGAGAGATTGAAGAAGAGAGGGGGAGGTGGAGATAGATAAAGCGAGATGGATTTAGATTTATTTATTTTCTTTTTTTTCTTACTCTTCTTCTTTTTCTTCTTCATATAGAAGACTGGTTGCACTCAATAATTTAGTGAAGCTGAAAATGAGCTTTCTGATAGTCTCTTGCCTTAGCCTTTTATCTTTTATCTTCTTTATTATGTTTACGTTAATTTGTCAAGAATTTATTTATTCATTATTTATATTATTTATTGTATATGTTATTCTTTGTGTTTCTTTACATGCATAATTTATATTTTTTCTATATTACGTTTATAATGGAAATAAAACAAACAACCAAATCGGACACCCCTCTCTCAACGCACCCTATCAAGAGAACTCCCCCTACCCCTCCATGCAGTTGTCATCTCGAAAGAGTGCTGTAAATCCAAGCCAGTGTTACATAATAAAAATAATTCTCCCGAATAAATTCGGACCGATTCTGCCCGAATATGACCTTACTCGGATGGATTTGAAACCAATTGGGACCAATTCGTTTCTGATTCTGGGAGCTCCCCGAGTCTGATATACTTCCGGAATTGATCCCGAATCAGAGAAGAATCGCCAAGAATTGACTGCCCAGAATACCCGGAATCCAACCGATTTCCATCCGAATACATCCCAAATGTGGCCCGAATAAATTTGTCATGGCCACATTCGGGAGTATTTTGGAGGGTGTTCGGCTTGTTTTGAACATTTCAAAATGAGCCGAATCCCTGCACGAATGTTCCCAAATCCCTTTCGAATTTTCTCGCATTCGGGGAGGGAGAATAGCATACTCCCGAATCCTCCCGAATAATTATGTGTACTCTGATTCTGGGAGCTCCCCGATTAAGTAATGAATAGATGCTGAATCCACAGAATCCATCTGATCAGGCCATATTCTGGCAGAATCGGTCCGAATTTATTCCGGATAATTCGGTTTTGGTGTAACCATGGCTCAAACGTCAATTCCCTCCCGTCTCCATTCGTCTGAACTTTCGGAATTTTTCAAATTCTTCTCTCAGGTCTGTTCAGCTATTGTCTATGGTTTACAAGCATCATTTCATTACTCCTTTTTTTTTTTTTTTAAATATGTATATTTAAGAGCGCATATCATAGTTTCCTCTTTTTCTCGTATGGCTTAGAAGTTTTATGTCCTGTACAATTTTTATTTCGTAGAAAATTTTCATCGATGGGTCACGTTATTTGTATCAGGCGACACGAAAACGAGTATACTTCAAAAGTGTCACCATTTTAATCCCATCAAACTGGACAACAAGACCGGAGTATCGATCACCAGGACGATTGACCTTTGACATGGCTGACATCCGGGTGGCACAGCCAAATCCTCTGTGGGCCCCAGGTCCTTACACCCATCAGGTCCAGGGATGCGGAAAGCCCGGAAGCTACATTCATTTCATCGAAGAATTCCTGACGAACCCTGGATACACGAATTTTTATGGACCCTTAGGTAATGATCATTCATAAGTTATATGCTTATTAGGCGTTATCCCTTCCTATAAAATTTATTGATATTTTCGGTCGACCGGACTTAAATTATAGCAATGTGATATCGGATGTTATTACGTACAATATAGTTTTGAGGAAAACTTTGCCTCTCATTACAATCACTATCATTATGACATCATGATTTTAATTGTCATCTTTTGGGAAAACGGGGACATTGAGTAATATTTGTTTTAACATTCCGTTTTTTCTAGTGCGATAATCTTCTTATCCCGTTATCATTAAAACTGATTGGGATAGTCATGGATCGACTCTTAGTCCAGACACAACAGACAGGCATACGTTCCTTCTTATTTGGCCCAACATCATTGTTTTTATGTGTGGATGAAATTTCTCTTGGGCTTACAAATTTCCGAGGAGGGGGGGGGGGGATAAGGAGTTTATTTTGAAGTGAATACATTTTTATATTATTGTTTCAATGTATCCCCAATATCTGTTATACTTGTTATTGCCTGCCCCAATTTTATAGCGAAACAAATTTAATCAATTTTTGTCTGCTACACCCCATTGTAAAATCCTGGACCCCTCCCCCGTTTCAGATAGATATATGTTGTACAGTCAAAGTTCAATTTAGGATTAAGTTGATTTAACAGCTATAGTATATGTATAATGAATCCATGATATATTTTCAGACTGTGTCAAGTTTCGGAAAGATAAATGAACTGATTTTAAAAAAAATCTAAATAATGATTCTATAGGAAAGGTGCTGGTACATGAATGGGGACATCTCAGATGGGGATTATTCAATGAATACCCGGATCCAGTGGGTGACCAAAATGACATACGTCATTTCTACCAGTCCATGGAAGATAGAAAATACAAGCCCGTGGTGTAAGTTGCGTAAGAACTTCATTATTTTAGAGTGATTTTAGAATAAAGTTGAAGTTTAACATGATTTGGGAATATAAAGAGGAATCTAATACAAATTGGAAGGTGAAGGTCTATCGAGAAAAGAAATAGAGAAGCGAATATTGGAGAAGTTTCAACAAAGTCGGTCGTGAAATAAGGAAGTTATAAATTAGTAAATGTAGAAAAAAAAACATTCTAGCAACATTACACATAATTATGGGGAGTTTGAATTGGCTTTTATAGTATGAGGCAATTAAGGATAAGGACTTCTCCATTAACATGGCTGAAATTTCCTCAATTTCAATTGCTTTGCAGGAATTTACGAATTATAACAATGATAATAATACAATATCTTGACATAAAATATTATGACGAATAAAGGTGGCGATATCATAATTCTTATTACAAAACAATCAATACATATTTAGACTGGCTTGTTCTAATTTCATAATGTATATTTGTATGTAGGTGTAGCCTGGGAATTGAGGTTACACCAATGATAACCATCAGATCAGATGAGGACAAACATCGCTATGTAGAATGCCAGGGAGACGAAGACATTGGGTATGAAGAAGGGTGTATGGTAACGCCAAGAGGACCCGGGTCTGCTACTGGATCTATCATGACTTCTCTTCTAATATTTGAAGAGGTACAGTATGCCTCAATAGCAATATGCATTGCGATAGTGTATAGGTTCAAATCCAGTCAGTCGGCAGGTCCTCAAAAAGCAGCTTCATTTATCCCAGTGATATTCAGGACTAGAAAGGTTTTTGCATATTTAATGAGCTTGATGCGGACCAATTAACACCCATTTTATTTCTGTCATCGCTGCTCTAAACATATATCAAATTTCATAATCTTGGTATCTTGTAAAGAAGAAGAATCATTCTTTTGAGTCATGTGTTTGAATTGATTTTAAAAATTGTGATGAAGGTGAAACTTTCGATCTAAAACATGCTACAAAATAACCATTTTCACCTGACAAAAGTTGTTACTTTTACACTTTACATTTTTGCTTGAGCCCATATGATTTTTAATTCATGATAAAGCTGAAGATCTAAGCTTTAACATAAAATAGGTTGTATAAGAAGAGGTGTTGGAAATGGGTCAGGATCTACCTTTTCATGGGCCAAGTACATTCAGCACCTTGAAAACAAGAATACCGCACTCTGATTGGTCAAAGAGACCACGTACACAGACATAGACACACACATTCCAACGGTTTCCACGCTGGGACCTCTCCAAGGAATGTGGTAATTTCTTCAAATTACCCAGGCATGTTCCTTGCAACATTATCCAGCCAATAAGAACGCTAGATTTATGCTTCTCTATGCTACTCAGAAATTTCTGAAATCTCGTCTTGAATCTTGATGGAAAAGCTGGATCCTGACCCATGTCCAGAGTGATTGATTGATTTTTACCTGATTGCTAAGAAAGCATGAATGCTTGTAGCAAGCAACCAGAGGACCGACGGCTTAATGTCCTCTCCGAAGGACCTGGTAATGAGGATTAATGCCTTACCAAAGGACACTAGGGTACCACATATCAAGAGTGACGAGAGTTGGGGTAATAATAGTAGCGCTTTGCGTCCTCAGCCAAAAAGCGCTATATAATTCCAAATATTATTATAAGCATTATTTAAAAGCAAATTGTCATTCAAAAATAGGGAGTTTTTGCAATCGCGATGGGGACAGATTCTACAACATAGAGAATCTATTGAAAATATCCGTCAAATCACAGCTGAACAGCTGAGAGGTCTTTGTTGAAAACTGGTGAACCGGGACAGCTGATCGCAATTGCAAATAGGTCGTTAGTCCAGAGCACAGGACGAAACTGCTGTTTGATTCGCCGAATGTTGTAGAATCTGTCCCCGTCGCGATTGCGGAACCCCCTATTATCAGTTCTTAGCGTAAATGCTTTTAGGCTTACCTTTTACCTGAGATTCTAGAAGAGTGCTGATGATCCCAGCAGTCATGCTGCCAGTTCAAGGTCTTCATCCTTCTCAGTAGATGGGTATCTCCTTCTCAGTAGTTGGGTATCTTCATAGAAGTTAAGTTTGTTTTACGCTTTGAAATAAAAGAAGAAATGAAAAAGAGACCGATAAAAGACACAAGACTTGTTAAATGGCTGACCCCGTCAAACATGAAAGCAGTTGATTTCCATGCAAATATTCTTACAAAAGATAAGGAAGAAATTAAATTTAGAACAATGAGAGTAGAAATTATATTTAAGGATCATGATCTGATGATTGGATGAATAATAATAATAATAACTCGGAGTTAAAAATATACACACCACCCCTTCTCTAAAAGATAAGCAACTTTTGTGACAACGATGAAAACGATCCTGGTAACCTTCACAACAGAGAAGCACCCAACAAACACAATCGTCTCTGTGAATCAAGGAGTGCATGGGAAGTTATGAGGGAGCACGAAGACTTCAAAGGTACGTGTTGGTGATACATGCATATTATTATAAGCATTATTTAAAAGCAAATTGTCATTCAAAAATAGGGAGTTTTTGCAATCGCGATGGGGACAGAACGTACTAGTGCGAAAGTACAAACACATTTAAATTTCAATTATGGCAGTAAGAGCAATCTAAGAGTGACCATGGAAACTACTACATTTTTGTTGCCAAGCAAACGGGCGCAGAAATCGGTTATTGGTCAATATAACGCCATAAAAAGTCACGCTTAGTTTGCGTAAGCTGTTTGAGTACTAAGACTGATAGCGCCCCTATAATAGCAATTTTTAATAAATTATGATTGGCCAAAAAGCATTGACTAATTACTTATCGTCATTCATTATTTCAACTTTTTCGTTTTTTCGTCGATACTAATACATTACGATACTTAAGCTATAAATATTAGCCCTTTCATTTTGTTTGTCATATTGATGTCATATTTGTTAGAGAGCTTTCAATGTCGAAAGTATTAACAAAAATAATGATGAACTCTTTTATATGATATCACTATAAATCTCATTGGTGTATGTACATGGAAATATTTTGCAAAGGAGAGATGAAACAATGTGTTAGGCCTATCCCTCTCGAACATGCAATCAAAAGATGAAGTAGCGAACCGACAAAAAGATGTATAGACAGTATATGGAGTAAACGTAACGAATTATGAAATGGATTTGATAAAGACATCGTTTACTATTTCTAATGACAATTCTTCAATACAGTGGCGTAATATGAGCCAGAAATTTTGAGGTGGCCAGATATGGCGTATGGGGCAACATTTCTAAAGAAAATATTCAGAAATTATTGCCAGATTTCACAATTTTTTCTTTCCTTTAATCCCAATTTGTATCGCCTTTGTCTCGCGAACGATGTTCGGCAGATACCTTTCATTAATTTTCCTGTTGGTCTGTTAGTTGGTTCCTCTCATTTCTTTATTTTCTGCATTGATAATGTATTCACACTGGGTTAAAATGACCCTTGGGTAATATCACAGGTGTGCTCATGAGAATGATGGGGTCAAAGGTAATCTGGGGTCAAAATGTCAAATGATATGAGGCCTTATGTATATAAATTTTTAAAGATTTTTAACTTGCACTCACTTCTTCATTTCTGTACCCTTTGTACTGATAATTAGTAAAAATGATCCTTGGGTAATACCTCTGTGTGGTCATGAGGCTGATGGGATCAAAGGTCATCTAGGGGTCAAAGGGTATATGAGGCCATCGTGTGCATGATTTTTTTTTTTTTTTTTTAACTTGCTCTCATTTCTTTATTTCGGAATCAATTTGTACACACTTGGTACCAATGATCCTTGGGTAACACTCCATGTATGTTCATGAGGGTGATAGAGTCAAATGTCATCTAGGGGTCAAAATAACATATTGCTTGTTATATTGAACGCGAAATCTGGCGAGACTCGTTCATGAACCACCTGTTTTTTTTGGGGGGGGAGGAGGGGGGGGGGGGCGTGTCAAGCGCCCCTCATCGGTACGGCACCAGTGCTCCAATGCATGAAATTGAATTGAGTAGGCCTATATGATGCTGATACAATATCTTTGTACTGGTCTTGTAAATAAATGAAGTAGAATTATTTTGTTCCCATCTGTGAATCGTGATTATAAATTGTTCTCAACAGACAACAACTCACCACCTCGGGAATTGAGTGATGTTGACATTATGCCATCGTTTACACTGGCACAAGCTCGAAGTAGTGATGACTGTCGTATAGTCTTAGTCATTGATACATCGGGGAGCATGGATGTGAGTTACTTTATTCATGTAGATCCTGTTTGTATATGGTTTTTATTATCAATTTTTTTTTCTTATACATGCATTAAATCAATTAACTGGAATATTTTTAATCAGGTACAAAAGGTAATTAAAAGCTGTTTTTTATCTGTGCCATGTCATCATACTTCTAAATTTATTTTCCTCTTGTTTAGACGAATGGCAGAATTACGAAAGCGGAGAGTGCATCCACTGCTTTTATTGATCTGGTCACTGAAGGAACATGGGTTGGTTTGGTTGGTTTTACCGATAGCACTGATATAATACATGGGTTGATACAGGTCAATTCATCAACCGAAAGATCTTCGTTACTTGACAGCTTGAACCTTGTCGCATCGGGCGGGACATGTATTGGATGTGGTTTAGAGACTGGACTGCAGGTACTAAAATCTTTCTTTTTTCTTTTTTTAATATTATTGCTTTGTTTTAGTTTTATTTTCCCTTTATTTCATCTTCCTATTTATTTAGTTAAATTCCTTGACTTTTTCACTTTTTTTCAATTCCTTTCCATCTTCATTTTTTGTCACTTTATCCATCTCATCTTTCATGATCCATTATTTTAATTATACTCTTCAATACTGGCTTACTGGTTGGGGAGGCAAAGATTGCGAATATAATTGATTGTGTGTAATCATTGTACTGTATTTTTTAAAATTCTTTTTCAACGAAATCTTGCAGGTGTTGCGAGAACATCCGTCAGGAGACCTTGCTGGAGCAGACATTTTATTGATGACTGATGGAGAAGACGGCGGTTTTGCTTCCCACACTATAAGACAGACTTTACTGGCGGAAGGGGTGAGAGTCCACACAGTGGCTATAGGAGATGACGCTTACGGTGAACTGAATACAGTATCTCTGGAAACAGGTGCGTATATAGGTCCATCTTCATGATCTTCGAATCCTTTGCTGTCATGATAGGGGGAAAGGGGATATAAGAAAAACAAGAGTGAGACAGGGAAAGAGGAAAAGGAGAGAGGTAAGTTGAGGAAAAGGAAAGAGGTAAGTTGGGAAAAAAAGGAAGGAAACAGAAAAACCCATTAATCTCACGAACAGTGAAAGAATTAAGCCACTGAAGACGAGTTTGGAAACGGTTCTATCGTTCGATCAAGCGCGAAGTGCGAGGCCATATGCAGCTGGAAGGAACGATTTCGATGCTTGTAACTGTTCCAGCTGCCCGGGGGGGCCACTTCCATTGACGAGTGGATACCATGCGCGTCCATGGGGTCTCGAAAAGCACCCTAAACACGTATTTTCCATATTCTGAAAATGCACCCCTTAACAAGAAGTATTGGCATGTGAAACCCTACCCTTAACAAGTATTGGAAACAAAACGATACTCTTGGCAAGTATTCCCTAAAATGAACCCCTAAACAAGTACAGGAATATTCTATTGTTATGTCACGGGTCCTTCGGTCGTTGGTTTTACCTTTACACATCATTTGGTTTAGTACGACCCCACCTTCCACACCTAGTGCAAATCGGACTCTAAACACGTAGTGTTGGGGCAAAAAGGACATCCTTTATAAAACAGTTTAATTTTGTTTTATCATCCCCGCAAATTTGACCCTAAACACGTAACTCTCCTAGCGAAATAGATACCCTTTTTCATTATTTTTTTAGTTTTTGACACCCTTATCACGTTACGTACGTAACGTGCCCTATCTTGAAAAAGACATCCTTTTTACGTGTTTTTTTTTGGTCGCGCATGGTATCCACTCGTCAATGTAGGTGGCCCCCCGGGTTCAGCTGACATTGACAAGAATGTTAGCCTCGTTCGGGCTATGTTGGTCGGAGTGAGTTCGTCGGAGGAAAGGTCGGAGGAAGCCAAGTCAGAGCAACGTCGGAGTAGTTCCCGTCTGGACAGAGTTACTCCGACCTTCCTCCGACCAACTCGTTCCGACGTGCGAAGTGAAAGATGTGCATGGATATGAGTATGCTCGTGTTCGCGGACGATCGAGAGTGCGTCTGTCTGTCTGCCAGGATGTGTGTAAGGGTGTGTTTGTGTTTGTGGGGGTGTGGGTGTGTGTGTGTGTGTGTGTGTGATGGTCTGTTGTGTGCGTACATATGAGCATGGAAGTATGTGAAGAGTGTTTCAAGAATAGTACCCTTACCAAAAAGTAAACAAACATACATTATTCAGTAACCATTTACTTTTGAATACAATCTAGGAGGCCGTGCTTTCTCTTATGGTGATAATGATGGCTCTGCTAGTCTAACCACTTCTCTCAGTGAAACTGTTCGGAGCTGTAAAGGAACAAAACGCGTAGAGGTATTTTTGGATGCACAATAAATACTATTTAGCATAGAGAAAAGTACAAATGTGATTTTTTTTTTATATTATGCAATATCATGACTACGTTGACTAGCAGTAAAAAAAGATAACAATTCTTCGTCGCTTCGATAATACGAATGGAGTGGTTGTTTCCCAGCCGATAAGAATTATTCCCTTTTTACCAATCTGTTATTGTCGTCATCATAAAGTCCACTATTTTAGGGGAATGAAAATGGGAATGGAGAGTCGCTAAAATACATATCTTAACGTTAAGACATTATATAGTTTAAGAATGGGGATTGGTAAGAAATTGATAGTGATGATGATTTTTTTAGAATAACAATATGATAATAATGAAAATTTTGATAGTTATTATGATACCGCAGGTATATACTAACAATGATGACAATAATGCCAACAATCTTGATAATCACAAGATTACGAACAACGAAATATTTTCCACTTATAGCCTGGATCTCAGAGTAAACTGAATTATACACTCTGGAAAACACAATATTCATTTTAACAACATAGACGTCAACTGTGCACCTTCATAAGGGAATATAAAGAAACCAAAAGTAAGGTTTGTAAGGTTAGGTAAATTAGAATACAATTTTGTTGTAGACAAACCCAGGGGGCGGATCCAGGATTTTCCAAAAGGGTGGTACATTTTCCCGAGAAAAAAATTTGACAAGCAAAAAAAAGGTCTTCACTTTCAAAGGGGGAAGGGCACACTTCAGTTTTAACGGCATTTTTACATTGCAAATTTTAACTGTGCCTCTCGAAGGGTCGGCCGTGCCCCCCCCCCCCCTGGATCCGCCGCGCCGGTGGTCATAATCCTTGGCCTCGTGGGCCCTCTGCCTCGATCGTTGGAAGATCCCCTAACAATGATAATGATTTTAATGAATACGAAATACACATAGCGCTCATTTTTAATATTGTTTTATCGAATGCAATAATGCTATAAAAATATAATAGAGTCCATAATTCTTGTACCTCATAGCTTTGTGCAATAGGTGCTACTCTTGGCGACGGAGACGTGAAATCAGGACACATCGATATTGATCCCTCGATAGGCTTCAGGACCCAGTTCATAGTAACTTACACTGAAGGCTCAGATGTCACACCAGGTAATGTGCACATTTATCGTTTGTATTTGATACGTTTATGATACGGGATTTTAAAAGATGATTCTAAAGGGCATGGTGGCTCAGTGGTAGAGCCTCTGCCTCATGAACGGGAGGTCGTGAGTTCGATTCTCGGCCGAGTCATAGACCTACCAAAGACTTATGAAAACCCTGCCTTCTTGCTGGCGCTCAGCATTTAGATTGGAGAAGGGTAATAATGACATAATGTTACGCAAGGCCCGCTCTTAGAGCAGTTTCCTAATTGAAGTGACTACCCTGGATAAATAAAACGTTATAAATTATCATTACTATTATTTCAAAATACTCTCTTGACTCCCAGAGAGAGAGACCGCTACCTCGGTAAACAGATTTATAACGTGGTCAGTGGCGAGGGTCACGACATTGATCGAGAATGTAATGTGAATGACAAGGATTATCCCCTTTAATCCCGACATACTCTTGAAAACGAAATAGAAAAAACTACGATTCAACTTCAAATTTTTCTTTTTAATTAAGGAAAAAACAATTTTTCGTTTGTGTATTCAAGTTCAAACACCCCCACCATTATTTACATATATAGGAGATTTGAGGTATTTGAAAAGAGAGGAAAAAAAGAAGATTAATACTGATATTGCTATCAGTATTTTAATATGTATTTGCATATATAATCACTTTAATTATTATCATCATAATATTTTTTTCCTGTAAATTTTATAACCAATGACTGCTATCCTCATTGCATTAGGAGTTACACTTACCCTAACCCAGCCGAACAACACGACTATATCGCCTGGTAGTCCTGAATATAGTGACAATGTCCAAAGGAAGGTCATCAACGTTGTAATCGACGGTAAAGCAGAGGTAAAATCGTAAAAAAACCTTCTACGTTCATTAGTTTAGGTGTGTGTGTGTGGGGGGGGGCTCAGTTTAAATGTTTAAGGGCTAAAGGGCATAATCTGAAAAAAAGCGGCGAGCGGAGAAAGCGAGCCAATAAAATTAAGTTTTTCAATACAAAAATCTAATCATGTGATAGATTTGGACATGATATGTATTTTTTTTATATATATACTCCACCCAGTTTCTTTTCCTTTTCTTTCTCCCCTCCTTCTTTGTCGTGTTTTTTTTTTTTTTTTTTTTGGGGGGGAGGGGTCCATGGCTCCAAGTCCGACATCTGTATGCCAGCAGGGGGGGGGGGGCAGGCCTTCAGT
Organism: Lytechinus pictus; assembly: GCF_037042905.1. Lineage (NCBI taxonomy): Eukaryota > Metazoa > Echinodermata > Echinoidea > Temnopleuroida > Toxopneustidae > Lytechinus > Lytechinus pictus. Next base: position 14,140,055 of record NC_087254.1, on the reverse strand, counting down.
TTTAAGTGTATGTTTGCTTTGTATTTCTACAACATTGCTAAAGTATTATATATTGTCGGTTTTCAGGTTGTTTCCTTGTATATGCTCTTTTTTAATTTCAATTATTGATTTTGGATGTTCTCCGCCTATTTTACATCATAAACCGGGATAAAGAATAGTAACAAAATCATTTGATATTCAAAATGGTGGTAAAATAAACGTGACACACCCCATGCGTTTGGTTGCGGGTTGGAGTAAATTTTTAGAAAAAAAATGCCATGTATAAAACAATTACATGGACATCATGGCATTCTGTTTAATTCTGACAATTTTCTTACTCCATCCATCTGTTTTAACAATATCTGAAAGGAGTGGCTTCATTCAATAACAATATTCAGTGTACATGAGAAAACTCCGAAAAAAGATGTTTATCAAGACTCATACATATATATATGATATTTCATTTCATAAAATAGGTAGACCATATTTCATTTCATTCAATTCTATACAGTCCGGCAGATGGTTTTATCAAATTGAAAACAAGTATCCTGGAACACAGTCTGTGACATTTTCCGGCTATTCTTCACCAAATCCCGAAGAGGCGGAAGAAGAAAACGTTATAATTGTGAAGTCCTACACCAGCACTTCGATCTTAGAACAATCTGAGAATTTAAAAGCACTTGTCACATATGCGGAGGTCACAAAAGGGTCCCTGCCTGTTATAAATGCATCCATCCAAGCAAGTGTGGAACGACCGGGAGGTGATATTATAACATATGATCTCCTAGACAATGGTGCAGGTAAATTTCAATTTTATCATTGTTCCACTGCAACGTTGCCAGAACTGGCATAATTATGCTTTCTGGCATAATTTAGACCCTTTCAGCATAATTAATTATGCTGGCATAATTAGACTTTTTTTAAGCAAAGAATCTGGCATAATAATAGCATATTTAGCATAATTTTGATCGATTTTTTTTCCCCCCACATGTTGTTTTTCATTTTTCACATTTCTACTAACTAATGAACGGCGCCAGCACCAACAGAAGTGGGGGAAATCGTTTACATGCATGCATCCACTCCCAAAATTTAGGTTGATGACCTTTTTTTTTTTTTTTTTTTGCTTGTCAAATTTTTTTTTGGTTAGCCACTCCTAAAATTTAGGTTGATAACCTTTTTTTTTTTTTTGGCTTGTAAAAAAATAACGGTTTGGCATAATTTTTCGCGATTTAGCATAATTTAGCTGCTCCTCTCGCATAATTTGATTTTTTTTTCACTGGCCACGCTGCACTGCTGGCAGTTGCTGCTGGTGCTTGGCTAGAGTGGATGCCTGCCTAACCCGGCATGGTGGCTCGGTGGTACAGCGCCCGCCTCATGGAGGTCATGGCGGGGTACGATCCACCGTGACGGTAGAGTCATACTAGAGGCTTAAAAATGGGACCTTCTGCCTTTTTGTCAGGGGCTCGACGTATGAGAATAGAGAAGGATAATAATATGTTATGCAGAATAACAGCTGAAATGGCTAACCTGTGTTAATAAGAATTATTATTTTCATTACTATTATTATCTTTATTATTATTATTGTTATTATTATCCCTCTTCTAATATCATGTTACCAGTGACTCCATGAACTCAATGGCTTGATGTGACTTCTCCATATTTTACACCTGTGCATGCTGCCACTTAATTTTACATTACTCATGTTTTCTTGGTTGTTTTGAGTAACAAGCTTTCATGAAAAATCCATCAGTACACTGATTGGATTTTATATTAGCATTGAGTAGGTTTATAATTTCACCAATGATATCAATATAGAGGTGTTGTAACTCAGTGGATAAGTCCCCGGACTTTGAACCGCAAGGTCCGGGCTTCAGATCCAACCGTAGCAGTTGCGTCCTTTGGCAAGGCCTTTATCTACATTTGCCTCTCTCCAGACAAATGGTAAGGCACCAGGACCAGATAACCTTAATGCTGAGCTTTTTAAAGCAGATCCAGAACTGGCTGCAAATATATTGCATCCTCTCTTCACTGACATATGGGAAGGTAAAAAAGTTCCAGATGATTGGTTACAAGGGGTCATCATCAAACTACCCAAGAAAGGTTCACTCCGAAAGTGTAACAACTGGCGGGGTATTACGCTATTGTCTATCCCAAGCAAGATTCTAACAAAAGTTATTATCCAGAGACTAACAAGGGCTGTCGATGAGCAACTGAGACCAGAACAAGCTGGTTTTCGAAGAGGAAGAGGGTGCATTGATCAGATTTTTGTCCTGCGCAACATTATTGAGCAATGCACAGAATGGCAAAGGCAGTTATACATTAATTTTGTAGACTTCGAAAAGGCCTTTGACAGTTTACACAGAGACAGCTTATGGAGAATTTTGCGTAGTTACGGCATTCCCCAGCCTGTAGTAGCCATTATCAAGAGCTTCTACGACAACTTCATTTGCAGGGTTGGGAATAGTGACTTGAGTTTCCAGGTGAAAACTGGAGTGAGACAAGGTTGTGTTATGTCTGCATTACTGTTCAACCTGGCCATTGATTGGGTAATGAGGGAGGCTACTGCAGATCAGAAAAGGGGTATTAGGTGGTCACTCTTTTCAACACTTGAAGACTTAGACTTTGCAGATGATCTGGCTCTGGTGTCTCATACCCACCGGCACATGCAGGAGAAGACATCCCGCCTTACTAACTTTGCACATCAAATTGGGCTGAGGATCAATCAGAAGAAAACTGAAGTAATGACACTTAATGTTGAAAACCCCTCAAGTATACAAGCCAATGGCGAAGACCTTCCAACAACAGATAAATTCACGTACCTTGGAAGCATTGTGACACATGATGGAGGTGCAGGAATAGATATAATGAATCGCTTGAACAAAGCAAGGACTGCATTCTCTATGCTGAATCCTATTTGGAAGTCACAACAGTTGAGTATCAAAACCAAACTAAAGGTTTATCAAAGTTGCGTCCTTTCAACTCTCTTGTATGGATCAGAATGCTGGAGAATTACAATGAAAGACCTTCATAAGTTATCAGTTTTCCACAACAAATCTCTAAGGAAAATATGTCGCATTTTTTGGCCGAATATGATATCAAACGAAGAACTATATGATAGATGCCAATTGGGATGCATGGAAGGCATTATACAAAGAAGACGCTGGAGCTGGATTGGCCATGTGCTAAGGAAAGAGGATGGTAGCATTACCAAAACGGCACTCTATTGGACTCCAGAAGGGAAGAGGAAGAGGGGGAGACCCAAGAACACCTGGAGAAGGACCGTAGAGAGGGAAATGAGGGACCTGACCTGCACCTGGGGGACACTACGGCGCTTGGCTTTGGACAGAGTGGAGTGGAGGACTTTTGTTGCTGCCCTACGTGCCCACCCGGCATAATGGGCAGTAAGTAAAGTAAGTAAGCCTCTCTCCAGGTGTTGTAAACGATAATCCGGTAGGAAAGAATTTATTGAATGCTCGAGAGTCCGATCAGGGTAGCCGTGCTCAAGCCAGAGTAATAGTATGCAGGGTTTAGAAACATTTGTATCAATTGCTATATAACAAGATGTATATCATTTTTCTTGTTATTATCATTGTTATTATTATCATTGTTATTATTGTATTATTATTACAATAAAGGTGCCGATATCACTGCAAATGATGGTGTGTACAGCCGATCATTTCTTGACTACACTGGGGAAGGTTACTATGGTATCAGTATCACGGCAGAGAATGATGGAAATGCTATGGTCTTGGTTGGTTCACAAGGGTCGCCAGCAATGCCCTTCATCAACATCACAGATGACGGTTACGTGGTCTCAGATACATCTATAGGTATACAATCTGATTAGATTAATTTTCGACTAATCGCAAACCTATAAACCGCATTATCGATGACCGAGGTTGATATGAAATGTATATATCATATGTCATAATAAAAAGCTTCTTTTTTGGGTCTATATATATAGTGTGTGTGTGTTCGAATAAATATGTTTTAAATTAAAATAAATAATGTGAAGACGTTCTAGCCATCTTAAAAAGAAAAGATTTACATCTACTTTCATATCGCAAGTTTGATGAGGGAGAGAGAGTGGGTTCGAGGTTAAAATGTCAATAATTATTCGATACATCATGTTAAGAAAATGTGATTCGCAGACTTAGTAAAAACAACCAGCGAGCTGGGATTTTCGTTTTTTTTCTGTTTCTGTTTATGGTAACTCCCGTAGAACTCGGCAGGACAGCGTTTTGCTGGTAAACGCCAATCTGGTATATAACCAATTACCTCGGAAACATTTTACGTCTAGGTTAATCAGTCATAATGGCTGGCCTTACAGACGACAAATATTACTCTCGGGTCTTTTTATCAAAGTGGAGACAATGGCAGAGTGGGGATTCAAACCCACAACCTTGAGATTATGAATCCAATGCTCTACCACTGGACCACACGACCCATTTTTCAAATGGATCGAGAGGGAACGCTTCAAACTTTTACAAACTTTTACCTTTTGGATATATTTCTTAATTTAATGTAGGAAACTACACCATACCACTTCCAGGAGATAATATATTCGACAACTTGGTGTTGGAGAAAGCGGCGCCTTTTACCAGAAGCTCGTCAGCCGGTTCCACCAATGTCCCGACTCTTCCACAGAATTTTACACCGGGCCAAGATCAGTTCCCACCAAACCGAGTCCATGATCTTCGGGTTAAACTGACATCTCTTAACGATTCATCCGTGGTTCTTACCTGGACTGCACCGGGTGATGATCTAGATACGGGAACTGGTAAAAAGAATACCTCTTATCTTCTTTTTAATCACTAATTGATTATAACGTGGAGCGTTGTGGCCCTTTTGATTATTCTCCGTATTTTAAAACAGAGGTTCGTGGGTTCGAATCCCAGCCATGGCGAATTCCTTCGGCAAGACATTGATCCACAATGTGCTCCACTCAACACAGATGGGGTAAAAGGGTACCTGGTAGAAATATGGAAAAATGTGCGAAATGTCAAACCTACCTATCAATATGAAAATTTGTTTAAGTTTCAAAATATCAAAATTTATCCTCCCAATTATTGTTAGTAATAAAAACTCTCGTTCTAAAATATATCCACACATGTTCATAGGATACGGCCGTAAGTATAATTGCACTGCCGTCAGAATTTTCCGTGATAAATCTGTAACACGAAGAAATCATGGCTTTTTTCTTTTATGCTCCCTCAAAATTGCTCATTTTTCTTACTCATTCTATTTATAAAGCTGCATCTTATGACATCAGAGTATCACAGTCTTCAGCGTTAATTTTGGCAAATTTTTCCGATGCAACCCGAGTGGAATTCCATCAGGTTCTGCGAGGGAATATGTCAAGTCCCAAACAATTTGGATCAGTAGAAGAATATGTGATCAGGGTTGAGGACGTCCCAGGTGTCACATCATTCTCGTATGCATTTGCTCTCCGAGCCTCTGATGACGCGGGTCTGACTAGTCCACTTTCTAATGTCGTGATGGCAACATTCAGGAGGGTGATTCCTACAGCACCTGCCCCAACTGTTGGTCCATGTAATGGCATGCTATGTCATAATGGAGGCACTTTGCATCAGAGTAATTGCTCTTGTTTGTGCTCAGATCAGTCGAAGGGAGAAAATTGTCAATGTAAGTCTCACCCACTCTACTATTGTTCAGCATCAATCCAAAATAGGAGTGTCTATATGCATTGTTATGTATTTAATCAACCTTGAACAGATTAAGACCAAACTCAACAAGAAACGTGCTTGACAGGAATGTTGATATAATTCTATAGAATGATAAAGATAATGAAAAAATAAGAAAGTGTGGTTGGCGATGGGTCCAAAAATAAGTTTGACAAAGCAACCAAGAAAAAGTAAGTCTCTTCGAGATTTATACGTCTATTTTTCTTAATAATCCCAAAATCAATAGAATTCGAGCTTTCTCATTGTTTTCTCGCTCAGTAAATCTAACAATGGGGGCAGTGTTTCATGGGAGGCCTTGCCGGATTTTTTTCCCGACAATTAGAGCCTACCATGTTTCTCCGTCAATCAAAAGTCGAGTAACATTATCAAATCGGACAACTTGTCGGACAAAATATGTGGATCGAATCCTTCCCACGGTATAATTTATTCGTAATTTATCATTTTATTGTGTCGTGCGACGATCCTATAAAACAAGTGCTTTTTTTGTTTTGTCGGGGCACCGGAACCGCAGGCGGGGGATTGTTTCAGGCACTCCCACTTCATCATTAAACGTGTACAAAAATGTACAATATGAATAATATATTTTTTTTTGGCATGGTCAGCGCGGATTATTTGAAAGGGTAGGGGTGTGTTGTCCCAAAATCTGAAACCATACTCTTTCGGGAATGGAAGTTGCTTATGAAATAGGGGGGGGGGGGCTTAAGAACGATATAGTCCTCTGCAAATAGGGGTGCTTGGGAACTAGAACGTGAAATGGGGGTCTTGAGAACCGACTCCCGGAGTAAGGTGCTCGCAGGAAATGCATTGGCCAACACGTCACTACACATGCACCGACCATAAATTTCGCACTCGATTGACAGATTAATTATAGCATTAAACGCGAGTGCCCCCTCCTTCTTCGTTAAAAGAAAACAGCGGCCCCTGCGTCGTATTTGGATATGTCACTTCTCTGTGCCGAAGTAGTTTTTATGATTTACACTAAAAGCCTAAAACTCTATGTTTACACATCACAATGTTATCTTGATTAGATGTGAAGTCACAACTCAGAAATGGAGTCCAGATCGATCTTCGTGGGAACACTACTCAGGTACGTACAAATAATAATCGAACGTTTTCAGAGAGGCCCACATAATCCCTGCTGGAAAGTACACAGTGTGATCAAATTCAACAGTATGAAGATATTTTTACACTGTGGACACTTTGACAGTGTGACCGATCACAGTGTGTTCACATGGTCAACTATGTGATTATGTGATTCGCACTGTTGAGATACTCAAATTTAACAGTGGGAAGGGGATTTCACACTGTGTTCCACACTGTGAACACACTGTGGCACACACTGCGGGATACTGTGGTATTCCAGTAGGGATATTCTCTGCGCTTCTACCAGTTTCTGTATGATCTGTGTGTTCGGAAATTTGGGTGTGTTGTGTTGTGGTACTTGAGTTAAGTGTGTGTGTGTGCGGGAAAGGGTGTGCAGAAGTTTGCAAGGATGGATGTATGTACATTGCACACAGGTTCATAAACATATCTCCTATTACATATTATGTTACCACACACTGTCACCTTTACTTCTAAACTGAACAGCTGATGATATAGCTTTTGGAGTGCAACAAATTCAAAATTCAAGAAATGTAACCTGGAATGAAGCAGGAGCATGTATTTGAAAATGATTACTTTTGCTTGCTATATGACAAGATGTTTTCAAAATCCAAAGACAAAGTATAATTATGTTATTGAATAACCATCAAGATTATAAAAAAATAAAACCCGCAAATAGTTGAGACCTACACATAATAACTGTCGTTTGTAAAGAACGATCTTAAATTCCCCTTTGTTCATGAACTGGATGTATTTACATAATTGAAAATATTTCGGAATGATGTCATTCTGATTCTGGTTCTTGTCGCGGTCGCTTCGATTTCCATCTTGAAGAAAAAATACATTGATTTAAAAGTGGCCGAAAAATTGCTAGATGAGGAGCAACATAGATATTTATAGTTGATTTATCCATGGGGCATTAAGATAAATACTAGAATATGGTCCATATTTGGAAGCGAAGTCTGTCACGAAATCAATGTTACAATTGGCCATAGAAAATTTTCTCTATTAATGAGGACATATTTTCAACAAGTATAATCTTTCACCTATCTTTGATTTAATCTATAGGTTGTTTCATGTATTACATAAAAACCATCAATAAGCTTAGTATTTTATCGTAAGCTCATAAAGTCCCTCTACATATGTTTTATTTACTGTATATTTGTTTCCGGAAAACACTCTTCAGTGGACAAACATTGTGGATCCCCTACTCGAATCAGTGACACAACTGTTCAACATCTTCTGCAACAATAATTTCGACGTCTGCTGCCAAGGCGAGAGAAAGGTTGCAAGGTAAAAAAATGAAATCACATTTGTTTTAATGGAATTTATATATATATATTTTTTTACACAAGTAACATGCTCTTGCCGTTTTTAGCGATAAACTTGGTATACTCGCAATTTGTATATATATATGTATATATATATATATATATATATATACAATATATACTGGCCAACGGACACAAAATGTGTTCATAACGGATACAGCGGACAAGCAAAATTTCGGGGTGGCTCCGTCCGATCCGTTTTCATCCGCTCCAGACAATGAACAAAATGGGCGAACAATGAAATCACAGTGGACGGATGCTGATGGATATAGAGCGTATGAAACACGTATGCAAAGAGTACACAACGGATACCGTACATAACGATTTCAAACGGAGGGCAAGATTTCTTTCCGTTTTACATCCTCTCTGCATCCGTAAGTGCAGCGGGACCGGGCCTTTAGACCATCTGACGTATACATGTATACCAAGTAATTGACCGTTCCTTTGGTTACAACACTTTCAAAATGATAATGATCAGCGCCTTAGGTACCCTTTGTTTATACAAAACAAAAAACTCTCAACTCACAATGCTTGAGCCAAGTGCATAGCTAGCTGATTAGGCGGTGAGATAGTATCGGAATGACATTAATTATAATGAAAAAATATTTATGTGTTCAATAGTGTTAGGATTTTTTTTTTCCCTTTAATATAGTTTGCTTTAACTTAATGTTTTAATATGGCAGGCAGTATCACATAATTTGTTCTATTTTAAATCTCTCTCTCTCTCTCTCTTTGCCATTGTCAGTGGAAGTACAAAGATTGAGTTTGTAACGAGAAATGATATAAAGCTTGCTGACGGATATCCGGTTATCAAAGGAACGGCAGATGACGGAGAACCGTATTTGAGCTCGTTTGTCGTGTATGGTATTAAAGCCGCTGGCCAAGATTTTTGTTCCGAAGCTTCAGGATTACTAACAAAATGGAAACGAGAAGTTATATCAAATGTCAAGAGACGATCCGGTCAGTATTCATTTTTTTCAATGAATGCATGAAGGGGTATTATTCTAAGAATTCAGTAGTAAGAGAGACGCCTCGAGATTGGTTATTGGTTCATGTTGAAGACCGGATAATCAATCTATTAAATTTGACCACCAATAAATATCTGGGCCCCGTCTTACAAAGAGATAAGATTGATCTGATCTACCACAAATATGAAAAACCAGCAACGTCAACACCTAACATGCATGTTTATTCATATTAATTTCTAGATGTGATGTTTATTCATAAATAGATTAACATTTTTTCTTGAAGTTCGATGTGCTTCTCTTTGTTTACCAAGTTTTCAAAAGACACTGCGCAAATTTCTTTTAGAAAAAACATGACATAAGATTTCCATATAGCTGAAGTTGATCGGATCAATCGTAACTCGATCTTTGTAAGACGGGGCCCAGAACGCTATTCTTTGATTTCCGCACCAATCAATAATGAAACGCAACAATGATGCAAGTAAAACTATAACATGAAATGTTTTGTATCTTATAAAATTCTCTCACAATTTCTTGAGGATAGGTGAGTTTCACTATATCTCACTTTTATTTCAGTTGAGCATACGTTCATCTCCAAACATCTGTTGTTTGAAGCCATTTTGAGTGGCCGTCTAGCCATATCTACCCACCTGCGAAACACCTCATCAAGGGATATCTCTATCGTTAATATTACCCTACCTGTCCGAGAGAATAATACAGTTCCAGCAGACACCAAACCACAAGGAACAGCAGCCATTATTGTAATTATCTGCAGTTTGATCTTCTTAATTGTATTTATTCTTCTGGGAGTCGCTTATTACTACAAAAGGTAAATGCCGTGTGGTTAATCATTATCACCATTGCTACTGTGATTGTTTTCGATATTATTGTTATCAATATTGCTAAGCTTTATCTCTTTATACAAGTAGAATGAATGATGATTTAGTCTCCTAATATAATGAAGGAACCTTCAGGTCTTGGAAAGTCTAAATAACGGTCTTTGTTTAAGTTCTGATCACGTCTCTGTTATTTATTTAATTTATTCATCACATAAAGCCGTCGGATGCTATTTTACTATACTATGTATCACATGGGAACAATAAAAACAATATTCACTTACGCTATGCCATGTAATCAACTTTCCAAAAGGATGCAATACTATCTCCAAATCACAATACTCATCCAACATTAATATCCACTTGTCACAGCCATCCTTACACTCAGGCTAACAGGTTCAAAACAATTTGTAAACCGTCCAAACGTGCAGTACCAACTCACCTACATGTACTTCATCTCAAACAACATTTCAGTATTTAATTCAAATGCTATGAACCACAACTTTTTCATGAACCAAGTCATGTACTGCCTCCGTCATAATCAACAAAAATCATCCCCATTCGGGATCCCAATAATTGTTAAATGATCCAACCATTTTCAATGTCTCAATTATGTACATCACCGTAAAGAGTTCATGATCCTAAAACCCCCGTCACACTAGAGGCGGAATGAGCAGGAATGCCGTCGGAATGAAAATTCTTGGTACATTCCTGGATATTCAAAGCGCATTCTAAAAATTCTGACTGCATTCTGAGTGCGTTCCAGACATTCGGGTCCATTCTTGTGACCGGCCTGAACGTTTTGCTCATGTTCAAAACTTTCGAAGTGCATTCGAATTGGAGAAATATCGAACGACATTCGAAGTGCATTCTGACTGCTCTCTGACTGCATTCTAAATATTCTTACGACATTCTAAGAGCATTCGAGGCATTCTGATCGCATTCTAGAGAAAACCGAATCGCATAAAACGCCGCCAGCTGCTGTTGTATACGTCATTTGGCAGTAGAAGTCACCCGGTCATGATATCTTCTGGGTCTTCTCCTCCTTTTTCTTCTCCTGGCGTCCTCCACATCTCTCTCAAGCAGTTCTTGCTGGAGGACAGCAATCTGGAGCAATGTAATTTGGTCCAGGAGGTCCATACTCTGTGGTGGTTATGGGCTAGACTGATGAAAATTCTAGATTCGGAAGCATTTTATAGCCTATCTGGGACCATTCCGGCGGCATTCTTGATAAGTTCGGGACATTCGTGTTGCATTCTAAGTACATTCGAAGTACATTTCAAGTATTTGAGGTGCATTCTATTTGAATTCTTGAAAGTTCGAACCGAACTCGGCGACCTTTCCGGCAGCGTTCTGAATTCAATCGAGGTACCTTCCAACCAGACTTCGGGCAGTACATATACGGGAAGCAATCGAACCGCACTCGTACGGTATTCGAAGTGTATTCTAAATATTCTTGCTGCATTCTAACAGCATTCTTAATATTCTTCCTGTGTTCCGACTGTATTCAAGTTGCATTCGACAGTCAATACACCTGGAATGTGCAAGAATCATTCCAGGCGGGATCGAAGGACGTTCTAAGTATTCGAACGACATTTTTGCAAAAGTAGTGAAAATTTCAAATTCCCTCCCGAATGTGGCACGAATTTTGAAAGTTCTTCATTCCGGCTGGTTCTGCTCGATTCCTGCTGATTCCGAATAAGTGTGTGACGGGGGTATAAGTACGAAAACAGTATATGAATGAACGACCAAGCCTCTTAACAGCACTCCACGTGCATGTGACATTGTTGAGGTTACATATTGGGGAGGGGTGCATCCATGGGAACAACTAAATTAAAACAATATTCACATCAGCCATGCCATGTAATAATCTTCTTTATCCCTACAAACATGTAATACTAAATTGATCTCCAATCACGATACTCTTCCAACGTTACTATCCACGTTTGACGTTTCACAACCGTTCATGCGCTCAGGCACTGGCGGATCCAGAGGGGGGGGGCACAGGGGGCACGTGCCCCCTTGATAAGCAAAATCAAAATTTGTAATGTAAAAATGCCATTAAAACATAGGTGTGCCCCTTCTTTTGAAATTGAAGCCCTTTTGTTTTTATTTTTTCCGGTATACGAAATATCCTTAATTTGTGGTTGAAAACATTTTTTTTTTGCTTGTCAAAATTTTCCTCCGAAAAATTTGCCCCCCCTTTGAAAAATCCTGGATCCGCCCCTGCGCTCAGGCTATAACATGTTAAACAACGGATCCTGATTGTGACTTCTCTGAAGTATCCTAACCAAATACAAACTAATTTAACTCAAACAACATCAATATTCAATCCCAATACTATTAAATACACTCTGTTCATGAACAATCTCTTCGCCTAATGATGGACTCCCTCTACCATATCAACGAAAAACCATCCGTATCTACTTGTCAAAAGGATCCAAACATTTCCAATATCTCACATCACTGGTGTCTGTTCTTTATGCCTTTGTTCCATACCTGAATCTTCGTCTATACGAAAGCAAGAGTTTTATTCTCCCAATAAGTTGCGGTGTACCATAGGGTAGCCCTCTTCGCCCACTTCTTTTTATTACTTATATTAATGATATTCAAAAGACATCAAGTTTTCTCTAATTTATACCTTTCGGTGACGAGTCAAATGTTTTCTTTTCCCATAATGACGTTAACCACCTCGTTATGATTGTAAATTCTGAACTGATAAATGTTACGGACTGGATCAAGGCCAACATAGTTTCGCTTTATCACCAGAAGACAAATTACATGCTCTTTAGCAACAAAGTCCATACCCTACCAAACAGCACATTCTTTGACAATTACTTCGTTATTGAAAATGTTTAAGACACCAAGGGTTTATTAATTGCTCATAGAGAATCATACACAATAAGGGCGTAGGGTGGTTTGAGCATGGGGGTGTGCACTTCCTCGGGAGTTGGAACTAAAGTGGTATGGGGGTGCACATTTCGGGGAGGTGGAACTAACAATAGATAAAATACCCTGTCACAGACAGGTTTTCCTGCTATCAAACTTGATAGCTTTAGAGTTTAGATGATACAGAACTAAAGCAATGGTGAAGGTTATTATCTCGTAAATCAGCAGCTAATCCATGCCCATGACAAATACTTCTTCTTTAGCTGGCTGGGTGTGTCTGCCCCATATGCACTTCAGTAAAGGCGACCGCACACCTTACGATTGGTCTGCGACCCGATTTCAGAATAAAATGTAGTAGAATTTGATGCTAACATTGAGACTTGGAATATCTTATTGTGTAATGTTCTAAATCATCGTACGAATGCCTGTGTTCAAATCTTTAACTGTGCTATCATCCTTAATTCTTAGAATAAAAGCGAATTTAATATCTAGTCGTAATGACGTCATAGCAGTCGTACGATTGCCTATACGATTTGAAATTAATTTGGCCTTTACTCTAAAAGAAAGGCTTGTAATCTTTCAAAATGGTTATATATATTCTTTCAATTAATTTTAACCTCAAATAAAATTATATGTTCCATTAACTTTTTCAGAAAATGAGCAAAATGCGATTTGTTCCAAAATCGGATCGCGAACAGTCGTAAGGTGTGCGGTGGCCTTAAGGAGCAAGGTCAAACTTAATTTGCAGATTTACACCTGAAATATCTTTAATACAAATGATAATTATCATGGGCTGAATAAAATAAGGCGTGCCTATCAATTACCTCTGGCATTAGGGACTCTAAATATACATTACCTCTTTCACACTAATAATTTTTTTTTTAAACTCATTCTCCAACTTTATAACATTCACTATCATTCAACACCAATGTCACAAAAAGCAAGTTCTCGATTTCTCTACTTTTATACGTCTTTATTCTAAGTTATTCTATTGAAAGGGATATGCAGGTATAGATGTAGTAAATGCAATTTAGATTCTACTGTCTGTGTCACTATTATCTATTATTGGAACACAGGTTCAGGAGGAACATTTTGGACCTAGCTGAAGCAGCCAAAGGTGAACCAGAACACTGTGGCAAAACTGGGATTGAGAATGTGAACAATTCATCCGGAGTTCCGAAATGCAGAATGAGGATGGTTGATGTGGAAGATCAGATTTAAGAGTCTCTCCAAACAAGATTTTGGCCAAGCTTATACGTTCGTTGATTATGGCCAGAAGGTGCCTGGAAATGTCTGGCTATATTCGACAGATTCTATAGGATCTCGATCACGTAGTGGATTTCCAAACCTGGTACTATATTAAATGAATTTGATTAAAAATAGTACAGTGCGTCCCAAAAAAAACTATACACTTTTGAAATGGCTGCCAAATAAAAAATGTAGCACTTTGGGGAAAAAGACTTACATATATGGAAAGCCAATAAAGTCAACTTTCAAATGACACAAAAAAGTTGGAAAACTATTCATGCTTGAGCGAGCACTGCCCACTGAAACAAAGGGTATGAAAATTAGGGTGGGCTGGAATTAGCCTTCCGATTTATGTAAGTTTTTGAGAGGCAAATCCTTTCGAACTTGCAAAGTTAAGGGCGATGTGATAAATTAATGATCAACCATGACCAGTTTTGGTTGCTTAAGCAAATTTTATAAATTATTAAATTGAACTTTAATGCATGAGTGAACACAAGTTAGACTTTTTGGGGAGCATTTAAACTTTATCATTTGGATCTCTTTTTGGGCAGCATTTCAAATTTATCATGTGGATCTCAGCAATGTGTTCATGGGCGTCGGGAGAATAGGGGGTGAGATAGGACTTAAGTCAGAGAAGTAGGTTGATGGAATAAGGGTCAACAGAACATTCAGCCCCCGCCCCCTCCCTCTCTCCCGCCCTCCCTCCTGTTGAGAGACTGATGGCTATTGTCATGTACGCGTGAAGTCCAGAGCAGAATGTTGATTTAATGATTAATTCTGAATTGGGACATCAACTTTTTCCTATCAATCATTTAATCAACAATTTATCAGTAAATCAACTTATTCAATGTGCAATGTGATCAATCAAACATTCAGTTTTTTTTCAATTAATTATTTCATTAATCATCATAATCATTAAATTTCTTGGTAATCATTGAAAAAAAAAACTGACCATCAGCCACCGGTCACTTGGCAGTTAAGTTTTGAATAGGCTACAAATGATGCAGGAAGTGAGACAGAGAGAGGGGGGGGGGCTGGGAAATGGAGGTGGAGAGGGGAGGGTACATATGACTTTTAATTTGTAAAAGGAAAAAAAAGAAGAGGAATGCCCTTTTAACCAAGTCTTAGCATATCTCGCCCTCTTGCTTGTAACGGGTACCATCACATTACTCTGACTCTCACGAACACACTTCTGAGGTTCACAAGATGAATATGCAACAATAAAATTAAAATTCCTGTTCACTCATGCATTAAATTACAATTTAGTAACTCATGAAATTTGCCTAAGAAACCAAAACTTATCTCACTCATTAATTTAGCTTAACAAGTTCCAAAGGACTAACCACTCAAAAAAACTGTAAGGCTAATTCCTGCCCATCCTACTTTAGCTGAGCTTAGTTTCTCAGGAGGAGATAAGCGGGGGGGGGGTGAGATTGAGAGAGGGGTTGCTAAATGTTCTGTTGACCTTTATCCCATCAACGTACTTCACCTACCTAAGTCATATTACCCCCTCTTCTCCTGACTGTCGTGAACACATTGTTGAGACCCACATGATAAGACAAAATGCTGCACCCAATTCATGATCACTCATGCATTAAATTTCAATTTAATAACGCATTAAATTTTCACAAACAACAAACTGATCACAACTGATCTTTAATTCACCAAATAACCATCAACTTTGCAAGTACCAAACAAAAAAAACTGAAAGAAATTGGAAGGCTAATTCCAGCCCACCCTAATTTTCATACCCTTTGTTTCAGTGGGCAGTGCTCGCTCAAGCATGAATAGTTTTCCAACTTTTTGGTGTCATTTGAAAGTTGACTTTATAGGCTTTCCATATCTATAAGTCTTTTCCCCCAAAGTGGTACATTTTTTTATTTGGCAGCCATTTCAAAAGTGTATAGTTTTTTTTGGGACGCACTGTAGAGATCAATTATTCACTAAACTAAACTTGTTTACACCAACTATCGATGTGTATATTCGTGCTTGAAAATGTGTTGTGTCATCACGAAATTCATAATTATTAATCGTTGTTATAGTATACTAATATATAGTAAGATATATTATATGTATATATATGATAATAATGATGATAATAATAATAATAATAACGTTTTATTTACCCAGGGTAGCCACTTCAGTTAGGAAACTGCTCTACCAGTGGGCCCTGCATAACATAATATGTTATATGAAAGAAATCAATGAAGAAACCAATTTTTCGCATATATATATATATATATATATATATATATATATATGTATGTATATATATATATATATATATATATATACGTCACGTAGTGAAGAATAAATTGAAACTAGTTAAATTTCATTGTAGATATATAAAATGATATCACGTCAGGTTTAATTGCGTGTATTAAGATATAATAGAGAATAAACTGATATCTTAGTTTGTGAATTAATAATTATTTAAGATTCATACATGCTTGCATTTTTTCTACAGTGTATATGTACATTGTACTAGTACTGTACGTATGTACAGTGTATGTATATTTGAGGTGCCTTACATTTTGTGGCTGGTCCAGTTCTTTTATGATTCATCTATTTATTTGCCAATTGCCATAAAACAAAACATCATTAACAATACATCAAAAAAGGCTTAATAAAGACGGAAATAATATGTAAACATTTAAATCGAAAGAATAGAATTACGATTAACTTCTTTGCTGGAAAAAACACAGTGTGTTCACAGAGTTAACTGTGTGAAAATATAATTCACACTGATAAAATGCTAAAATTCAACAGTGTGAAGATGTTTTCACACTGTCGAGTGTTGACACCTCGACAGTGTGACTGTTCACAGCGTATTCACATGATCTACAGGTGAATGCCGTGTAAAATGCTCAAATTTAACAGTGTAAAGGTGATTTCACATTGTGTGTGAACACACTGTGACAGAGACTGTGGGACACTGTGGTTTTTCCCCATAGGGTCTATTCATGTTTATGTATGTGTCTATGAGAGTGACCCCCCCCCCTCCCACGTGATCGACTGTGTGGTGTACTTTGGGATTTTTTTTCTATAGTTAGCGTTTTATTTTGGTTGCTGTTTAATTTTTATTTTGCTGTGTTTGTACACATTGTTTACCTATTTTTGTTGGCGCATCGTTTGTTTTATTTCCGTATAAAAAATAACAGATACAAAGTACATACAAATACATATAACATGAGATGATGAGGTCAATGTTAAGATACAATAATAAAAGGTATGAGATAAAGTAAATTATACGGTTGGTAGTCCATATTCAGCTGCAATAATGCATTGCTGCTGGTCTTCCATGGAGCCAGTTTACTGGCAAAAAGGCTATGATCACCATAAGAAAAGGAAGTTGACCATCAGACATAGAAGTGAAATCATTAAAAACAAAGAAAAATCATATAACCTACACTTACCCCCCCCCCCCCCCGGTACATATCAGTGAGTTAATTTCATTTAGCACATATATATTCAAAAAATGTATTTTAAAAAGAATTTAAAGTGGTGACATTACGCACGCACAAAGGGATTCTGTTGAATTCAGAGGCAGCTCGGTAAGATAAAGATCTTTTACAACTATTGGTTCTAGGTCTGGGTAATTTTACATTATTTTCATTTCTAAGAGGGTAAGGAGTAGCTTTTGTATGAAACATATTTTTCATATATTCAGTGGAAATTTTACTAATATTATACATGAATAATATCAAGTGAAAATACTGTCTCTTCTGAATAGTGTCCAAACCCAGAATAGAATGAATTTGGGAGGTTGAAGTGTGTGAATAGGGGTCAATTTTCAAGATTCTTCTTCCAGCTCTATTTTGAATTTTTTGAAGTTGGTCAAGTAGAGATTTGATTGCAGATTGATAGATCGTGGTCTAGTAGTTATGACCCTTGTCTTTCAATCTGAGGGACGTGGGTTCGATTACCAGCCATGGCTTGTTTTCCTTCAGCAAGAAAGTTACCCACATTGTGCTGCACTCAACCCATTTATTATTATTTTTTTTTTTTAACAAACAAGTGCACACCTAGTTACCAATAATGCATATAGCATTTCCATTTATTTGAAAGCAGAATAAACGAGCATTGTAGATTAAATGCCTTGCTCACGGTCATAGGTGCCGCGGCCGGGGATCGAACCCCGGACTTTCCATGTATAGCCAGGCGCCTTAGACCACTTGGCCACGGCACCATCATCGATTGCACCCATAAGAGTTGCAATCGATCGCAACTCTAAAAATCATGCGCAACTTGATTTTCAACCAATCAACAGCGCGCATTTGGGACTTGCGATTGATTTTTGGCTTGCGTTTAAACGCAACTCTTTCTGCAACGGGCCCCAGGTGAGGTAAATGGGCACCAGGTGGGTGTTTTATAGAGCAACTTTAAGAACGACTGGTGGTCCTTTCTTACGCGCTAAATAATCACCAACAAATAATGGTGAACGTCATTTACCACAAGAAAGGATCACCAGTCGTTCTTATAGTCGCTCTTAACTTACGGACAGCTTTATGAAACGGGCCCCCGGTAGGAAGAAATTCCTTGAATGCTTCAGCGCCTATAGTGGCAGCACAGCTTAAGCCGGGGGGTAATTATAGCAGTGCTTTGTATCCTCTGGAAAGGAGCGCTTTATAAATCCAGCTATTATTATTATTACCTATTTTTGTTACAGGGAAAGTTTTGACACGTTCTTTGCTTTTTCAGTTTACCCTTTTCCTTATTTACTTTATTACTGTGCATAAATGAATTATGGAAAGCATTTATCATCTGCTGTATATATCAGAGGCGGATACCTGAATTTCCAAAAGGGGGGGGGGGAATTACAGGAAAGGTTTGACAGGCCAAAAAAAAACACAGGAAAGAATTGACAAGCCAAAAAAAAAAGAGAGAAGGTCATTTTGTTCCCCCAAAAAATTGGGTCCTCACTTGCGTATGCATGGCATGTACACCCCCCTCAAAATATTTTTTGTCTTCTCAAGGGGGAGGGGGGGGGGGGCACGGGCCGTAAGTGCCCCGACCTGGATCCGCCACTGATATATATAATGTTTGGTTTTAGTGATTTGAAATGCATTTATGTGATCTAATGTGTTTTAGATTTTTTTGATGATTTGGAAATAAAGACATTGAATTGAATAAATGGAACTCCTTATTATGACAACTTCTTAATCAGCTTAATAATGCCACACTAGAAATAATTAATGAAGATATTTCTGATTTGTTCCTTTTATTTCGGTTTGCATGAACGCAAAAATATTGATGAATGAAAGCTAACCAAGGTCGGATTTTTAGTTAGTGGAACCATTCAATATGTGACTGTGTGATATATTTTCTATTTCAAATCAGACCCTGAAGCATATAATATTTTGTTCATCATCAGTCTAAATGAATCAGACCAGTTACATTCATTTAAAATCTAAATTTTGATCCAGTGATAATATCTTTTTTTTAAAGATATGTATTACGATTGATATTAAAAACGAAAATTATAAGATGTATGACACTGCATCTTATCCTAGACATGTATTTATATGTCTAGCTTGCTATCCACCCATAAAGCTTCAGAATCAATATGGATCAGAGGTATTGAAATTACATATCATGCAAAAAATAAATAAATGTTGGTTGCCAGATTGTAAACAAAGTAAATGAAACGTTGAGGAAGGCAGAGCAGAAGGTGAATTTTACAGGAACATGGGAATTAATGAAGGGGAAGCTGTATTTAGAATTGGTTGTAAAATTAAACAAGAGGTGATCAAGGTTAGGAGAAAAGTAAAAGCAAAAAATTATGAAGGAGGGAGGGAGAGAGAGTTGAAGAAGAAAAGGAAGCGCAAGAACGGTGACACGACATTTGCTCCTGCTTTTTGCTCCTGTCTTGTAATTGGTTCATAATAATGTAAAGATAAGGATTTGGGTTTATCTGGTGTTGGAAGTTAGGTTTTGTTTGGCTTAACGTGCAGATTTTTCATCCCAGCAATTGTCGCCGGAGCAAATGTCATAGAACCGCAAGAACAAGAGGGATAACAATATTAGAACATGAACATAGGAAGCGAGAGAGTATCAAACGAAAATAGATGGAATAAACGAAAGACAATGTGAAAATAGAAAGCCATACACAAAGTATACAACTGAAGATAATGGCGGTGTGATGTCCCCGGCCCTGTAGTTAGAAAGTCAACATAATTGATAGGATTATATGATGGCTTCACCAACAGAGCCGGGACAACCAGAAATAAACTAAATGCTCATAATATAAGCCTAATACAGGATGTTTGTTTGGTTAGACCTGTAAAATCTAGAAATGAGGGTTGTGAACTTCCTATTTGAATAGCGCGAGCTAAAAGTTAATATTTATGATCCTGAACAAGATGCGTATATAGATAAATAATTACTGCTAGCAGAAATTTTTTACATCCGTTCTGGCAGCCGTTTCATAAAGATGTTCGTAACTTAAGAGCGACTTTAAGAACGACTGGTGAACCTTTCTTACTCGCTAAACCATCGCTAATGGTGTATACTATTTACCACAAAGAGAATATGTACTTGACAAATCAAATAATGCGATGTCCGAGCTGATCGAAATATGTTTTGTTTAACTTAAAAAAATGATATTTCAAGATCCATATCGATCAGCCTATTGGGCAAAATATGAATGTCATCGCACATGCAATGCGAGCGCGAAGTGCGAGCAAAACTTTTATACAGTGGCATGAAACATATTTTTTTCTAAGTCTGATCCCCTCACCTTATTTCCTTCATCGTCTTCCTCCTATTATTTTTCTTCTTCTTTTTCTCCTCTCTTTTTTTTTATCCCCCCCCCCCTTTTATTGCTCCGCCAATAAGAGGAGGGGGGTCTGGGGACCCCACCTGGAACCGCTTATGATGCATGAGGTCTGCAATCCGACCCAAACACAAATGACCTACATATTGATAGCCTATTTCCTTCATCGTCTTCCTCTTATTTTTCCTCTTCTTTTTTCTCCTCTCTTTTCCGGCCTTTCTTTTCTTCCCCCTTCTTTTGCTCCGCCAATAAGAGGAGGGGGGGGGGGGGGGGGGGGCGCTAGGGACCCCACCTGGATCTGCTTATGTTGCATAAGGTCTGCAATCCGATCCAAACACAAATGGCCTACATTTTGATAGCCTTTTCGCAGAAAGAATAAATTTTCAAAAACAATTCAGCTCGGCGGCCTTAGTTCAAACTTCAAACTAATTAAAAAAAGTTCTCCCCTTAAATAAGATAAAACTTTTTTATGTAGGGTCTACCGTAGATTTTATTTTTGTCTCACCTGCATAGCATAGCGAGACTACAGGCGCCGCTTTTCCGACGGCGGCGATGGCGACGGCGGCTTCGTCAATATTGAAATCTCAACTAAGGTTAAGTTTTTTAAAAGTCATCATAACTTAGAAAGTATGTAAACCTAGTTCATGAAACTTGGGCATAAGGGAATACTGAATATTTTGCTTGACTTTCAGGTCAGATGACTAAGGTCAAAGGTCATTTAGGGTCAATGAACTTAGACCATGTTGGGGAATCAATATATCGAAATCGGTTATGTCTTCATAACTTAGAAAGTATATGAACCTACTTCATGAAACTTAGACATAAGGGCAATAGTGTATCACTAAAGATCCTGCCTGAGTTTCATGCATATAACTCTATGGTTTCAGGTCACATTATCACAGTCAAAGGTCACTTATATATAGGGTCAATGAACTTGGCCATGTTCAGAGGGACTTTGTGGATTTGTCGTCATAACTTTAAAATTTTATGAATCTAGTTCATGAAACTTAGACATAAGAGCAACTATGTATCCCTAAACATCATGTGCGAGTTTCAGGTCACATGATCAAGGTCAAAGGTCATTTAAGGTCAATGAACTTTGGTAATATGTTGGGGGTATTTGTGGAATTGTCATCATAACTTGTAAAGTTTAGATCTAATTCATGCAACTTAGACATAAGAGTAGCCATGTATCCTTGAACATCCTGTACGTATTTCAGATCACATGACCAAGATCAAAGGTCATTAAAAGTCAATGAACTTTGGCCATGTTCGGGATATTTGTTGAATTGGCATCATGACTTATAAAGTTTATGGGTTCATGAAACATATAGGCTCCATCCCGCGGGGGCTCCATATGGGCAATCATGCATGCAAGTATTGTTTTGCGCACAACTTATTAGGTCACATGATCATGTTCAAATGTCATTTTTGGTCAATGGACATAGCATTTTATCATCATATGAGTGTTTACTTTTGTGAATATTATTCAATATCTGTTTTCAAAGTCAGCACTAGCTGCTGCTATATCGAATCTCGCAATGCAGGTGAGACTGCCACTTGTTTCTCAGAGGATTTGTCATCTCTGCTATACCATACCGGGTACCGATTCGCTGTACTGTATGCGCTGATGTCATTTTTAGTTTGCTCGATACCAATGGGTAGGCACTTATGATCCAAGTTTGAAAGGAGACTCGTAAAATGACGTCAGTCTCGCCGATGAATATTCATTAGATCGTGGTCGTGCGTGTTCAATACACACTGCGTGCAGGCATGCAGATAGTTATATGCGAGGAACTTTGGCTCCAGAGACAAGTTGTCAAATAACGTGTGTGTGTGTGCGTGTGTGTACCATCGGCTGGTAGTATGCCATGCTGTCTAAGACTTCAAACGCGTCGGAGAGAGTGCATGGCAATTCGGTAAAACGAAGTTTCCGATATAAAGCAATAAAATAACACTATGTACAGTAGGCCCGGGGGGCCACTTATATTGACGAGTGGATACCATGCGCGACCAAAAAAACACGTAAAAAGGATGTCTTTTTCAAGAGGGCACGTTACGTACGTAACGTGATAAGGGTGTCAAAAACACAAAAATGTTGAAAAAAGGGTATCTATTTCCAGTACGTTGAGAGGCAAATGTCAGATCAGGGGAGGCAGGAGTACAATCAGGTTTTTTTTAAGGGAAGAATAGTGTAGAATAAAATGTATTATATATAGCCAAATGATCTAGGTGAGGGAAGTGAACAATGATGTTTTTTAAAAAAAGAATGAATATACCTTAATTACCTGAATATTATGGTGAAGCCAATTTAAAAGGAGGTGAGACAAGTTTCAATGGAGGTTTAAAAAAAGAATAAACTGTATTATGGTGAAGCCAATTTAAAAGGAGGTGAGGCAAGTTTTAATGGAGGTTTTTAAAAAGAATAAACTGTACTACAAATTATGGTGAAGCCAATTTAAAAGGAGGTGAGGCAAGTTTCAATGGAGGTTTTTAAAAAGAATAAACTGTACTACAAATTATGGTGAAGCCAATTTAAAAGGAGGTGAGGCAAGTTTCAATTGAGGTTTTCAAAAAGAATAAACTGTACAAATTTAAAAGGAGGCGAGGCAAGTTTCAATGGAGGTTTTTAAAAAAGAATAAACTGTACTACAAATTATGGTGAAGCCAATTTAAAAGGAGGTGAGGCAAGTTTTAATGGAGGTTTTTAAATGTATTATGGTGAAGCCAATTTAAAAGGAGGTGATCCAAGTTTCAATGGAGGTTTTTAAAAAGAATAAACTGTACTACAAATTATGGTGAAGCCAATTTAAAAGGAGGTGAGGCAAGTTTTAATGGAGGTTTTTAAAAAGAATAAACTGTATTATGGTGAAGCCAATTTAAAAGGATGTGAGGCAAGTTTCAATGGAGGTTTTTAAAAAGAATAAACTGTATATGGTGGCCAATTTAAAAGGAGGTGAGGCAAGTTTCAATGGAGGTTTTTAAAAAGAATAAACTGTATATATGGTGAAGCCAATTTAAAAGGAGGTGATGCAAGTTTTAATGGAGGTTTTTAAAAAGAATAAACTGTATTATGGTGAAGCCAGTTTAAAAGGAGGTGAGGCAAGTTTCAATGGAGGTTTTTAAAAAAGAATAAACTGTACTACAAATTTAAAAGGAGGCGACGCAAGTTTCAATAGAGGTTTTTAAAAAGAATAAACTGTACTACAAATTATGGTGAAGCCAATTTAAAAGGAGGTGAGGCAAGTTTCAATGGAGGTTTTTAAAAAGAATAAACTGTACTACAAATTTAAAAGGAGGCGACGCAAGTTTCAATAGAGGTTTTTAAAAAGAATATACTGTACTACAAATTATGGTGAAGCCAATTCAAAAGGAGGTGAGGCAAGTTTCAATGGAGGTTTAAAAAAATAAACTGTATTATGGTGAAGCCAATTTAAAAGGAGGTGAGGCAAGTTTCAATTGAGGTTTTTAAAAAGAATAAACTGTACTACAAATTTGAAAGGAGGTGAGGCAAGTTTCAATGGAGGTTTTTAAAAAGAATAAACTGTACTACAAATTATGGTGAAGCCAATTTAAAAGGAGGTGAGGCAAGTTTCAATTGAGGTTGTTAAATAGAATAATTAGTGTCATAAATATTATGGTGAAGCCAACTTGAGAGGAGGTGAGGCAAGTGCACAATGATGTTTTTACAAAGACTGTGGAAGATGGTTGCACTTGCATTGTGTTTCACTTGCAAAGCCACCACAGGCAAAGGATGACTACATATGCCCCATTTGCACTGCTCTCTACAATTAACTTGCTTTAGTTTACTTAAGTTTTGTAAGAGATGTACATTATCATACGCTAGAATGTGAACTTGCTATATATGGAGGTTTGATGGCATTTACTCTGTAAAGTCAAAATCCCTGAACGTCTTAGGCTAGATGTTCTTCTACTATAGTTGTTTGCCATCAAAATGATTAATAATCAAGCTTGCATAGCTGTAACTTTTCAGGCAGAAGTCCAAATTCAGACTTTCACGCATATTTTTTTTTGGGGAACTAAATGATTTCCACTAGATGATTTTCAGACTTTTATTTTATCTCACCCACCAGACGTGAAGGCGAGACTTAAAGATCCATATATCGTCTGTCCATCTGTCACGAACCTTATGACACAAAACTCCACAACCATAAGTCACTTTTCAACCAAACTTGGATGGTAGATGTACTTAAGAGACTTGCACGTTAGGCTGCAGTCGGAGGTCACATGGTAAGGTCAAAGGTCATTTTCAGGTCAACGCTGAAGTTTACATGCAAGGCCCTCTTATGACACCTAACTCCGCAACAGCAAGTCACTTTTGAACCAAACTTGGATGGTTGATGTATTTAGGAGACTTGCATGTTATGCTGCAGTCAGAGGTCACATGGTAAGGTCAAAGGTCATTTTCAGGTCAAAGCTGAAGTTTACATGCAAGACTCTCTTATGACACCTGACTCCACAACCACAAGTCACTTTTCAACCAAACTTAGATGGTCAATGTACTTAGGAGATCTGCATGTTATGCTGCAGTCGGAGGTCACATGGTTAGGTCAAAGTTCATTTTCAGGTCAATGTTAAAGTTTCCGTGCAAGACTCTTTATGACACATAACTCTGCAACCGTAAATCACTTTCAACCAAACTTGGATGGTAGATGTACTTACAGGACATGGTAAGATTGAGGTCAACATTAAAGTTTACTTGCAAGACTCTTATGACAAGTGTTATTGCAGCCCAGTCATTTCACAATCAAGTTTCGATATAATTCTGTTGCGTGCCCTCGCAAATCACCATATTTCTGGTTATCTTCATAAGTGGGCGAGACACAAAATCGCTTTTGTCGTGTTTAATCTTTAGGCCCAGGAGCTTGCCTTTTATTGTGATCATTTTTTTGCATATCACACAATTATCTTTTTTTTTATGTAAACAATAACGTGTATATACCTGAGGAAACCAAAGTATGGTGTCTGACTATGGGCCTGCCTATAGGGTTTGACCTTCAATTGTTTGCTGTAGTAAAAATTATCTTAACTCTACTTTGACTTATGATTGGTACATTGTTAGCATTACAGTTACATATTTCTATGGTAATGTTTTTTTTTTTAATGTCAGTAGGTGGTGATTGCTTTGAGTATGATCGGTTAGAGTGAGCATAACAACAATTTTTTATAAATATTTTCTTAGCAGTCCTATGGGACAAATTATGATATCAAGTTCCATGTCTGACCATCCATCAACCTGTAAATGTGTTAGCTTCAGTTTAACTTAACCTAGGCTCTTATAATTTGGTGTGTATAATACCAGCATGGATCCCAGGAAGCCTATTGATTTTGTGGTCCAAGGTCAAACTGACATACTCTTCTGTGTTAACTTCAGTTTAACTTAACCTTAAGTCATATAATTTGGTGTGTATGATACTAGCATGGATCCCAGGAAGCTTATTGATTTTAAGGTCAAAGGTCAAGGTCACAATGACATGTTTTCATCTTACCCTTCTGCAGTCTTTGTAAACGGAATAACTTCAGTTTAACTTTACCTAGGCTCATATATTTGGTGTGTATGATACTAGCATGGAGAAAGCATAACGATTTTAAGGTAAAAAGGTCAAGGTTACAATGACATGTTTTCATCCTACCCTTCTCAAGTCCTTGTTAAGGAAATAACTTCAGTTTAGCTTAACCTAGCTAGGCTCATATAATTTTACGTATATGATGCTACCATAGATCCCAGGAAATCTATTGATTTTGAGGTCAGAAGGTAAAAGGTGAAGTCACCACCTTTCTCATTTCTTGCTGGACCAATTACTCTATTTTCCGTGTTACAGGTGGGGCGTATTATGAGCGTGCCTTAGCGACACAATTGTTTTTAAATAAAGTGATTTTAATTTTTCAACCAGTATCTCAAATTTCTGCCATCTTAACCAAAAATGGGTATCAGGACAACTACCCCCTGGACAATCACCCCCCGGACAACTACCCCCCGGACAATTACCCCCCTAGGACAATTACCCCCCGGACAATTACCCCCGGACAATTACCCCCTGAGGACAACTACCCCCCGAGGACAATTACCCCCCGGACAATTACCCCCCGGACAATTACCCCCCGGACAATTACCCCCCGGACAATTACCCCCCGGACAACTACCCCCCGGACAATTACCCCCCCGGACAACTACCCCCCGGACAACTACCCCCCGGACAATTACCCCCCGGACAACTACCCCCGGACAATTACCCCCCGGACAACTACCCCCCGGACAATTACCCCCTATATAGACAAAGGGAGTGCACAGAGTCATACGTCGGCCGTACGTTTGACGTAAGAAGTACTCAAGGCATTCTCGAGTATCTTGGAATCAAACGTACGCCGTAGGAAAGCTGTAAAATTGAGCTCCATCCATAGGCGGATCCAGGGGGGGGGGCGAGGGGCCCGCCCCCCTATCGGCAGAGCAAAACAAATGAAGAAAAAAGGGGGAAAGAAAGAAAAAAAAAAAGAAGGGGAAAGAAAGGAGGAAAAATAAGAGTTAAAATAAGAGGGAGACGAGTGAAAAAAAAAAGGTCAGGGGATGACTTGGAAAATGATTAAAAAATATATTTCATGTCACTATATTAATTTTTTCGCTTGCGCTTCGGGCTCGCATAGCCTGTTCGATGAGATACACATCTTGCTAAATAGGCTGATATGTAGCTTAAAATGTCAAGTTTTGAAGTCGATTTTACAAAGCATATTTCAGCTCGGACATTATTCATAATTTTGTTTGATTTACAAACTGATTTTTAAGTGCTCTGTTAAATGTCCGTTTTATGGTGTGAATATAACTTGCAGCTTGCGCTATGCGCTCGCATTATTTGATTTGCCAAATTATATAACAAACTACTTAAAACCCCCCTTTTATGACAGTTTACCAAAAATTTCGTCTTACGATTTGCGCTCGCATTTTTGTTAAAAATATATCAACTCACATATCCTATTCATGATTACAAAAGTGCTTAAAATATCCAGTTTTCAGGCCTCAGTGTCAACACATTTTACTCACTCATTTAGGCTTATTACATTAATAAATATGATAATAAAATGTTCATGAATTCTTAATGACTAAATTGTCCCTTTTCAGAAAAGAATATCGACAATATCACAGTTTCATATGTTTCATATCGCGCTCAGGAAGAGGAATAAGAAAATTGTCATCATTTTCATATGATGACAAAATGTCCTTAGACCTAGAATGTCCAGGTCCTAGGTCAAAATAATAATGAAGATATCAGCTCGCGCTTCACACTCGCATCATTTATTAAGTGCTTTCCACATCCACTTCACAATTTCCATACACAATGCTTTAGATAGTGCTCAAATTCACCATTTTCATACCGGAATATCAAGTATTTTCCGCTCGCGCTTCGCGCTCGCATTGCTTTTTCGATGAGATTAATATCATGCTCAATATAGGCTGATATGGAGCTTAAAATATCAAGTTTCGAAGTCAATATACAAAACATATTTCATCTCGGATATCGAGCTTTCATTATTTTTTAATTTACAAATTTATTTTTCAAGTGCTCTGTAAAATGTCCGTTTTATGGTCTAAATATTAATATTTTCAGCTCACGGTGCTCGGTCGCATTATTTGATTTGCATAGGCCTACTTCTTTATAAATTCTTACAAACCGTCCTTAAAATGCACCTTAAACGAATTGTATACTATCATGATTGCCAATTTGTATAGAAAAAACACTGTATTTGATTATGTCATATTGTTTACAATTTAGTAAATTTGGTACTTAATTTCCTTCTTTAATGTTTAATTGCTTTCACCCAAGAATAATACACACAAACACACCTTGTAATTTACAAGGTGTTCTTGTGTGTATTTTGTTTGTTTTGTTTTTTTTACGTTTTATCTATTTGCCTGATTTCTTACCTGAAATTAAACCCAAAATAAATATTTAAAAATATCAGATCAGTTGGAATCAGGGATATTCAGCATATGTGATTATTATGACTAATCGTGTTCAATTGTTCTATGAAAACTTAGAATGAGGGCCAGTTTACAAATGTTCTGATGTATATATGCATAGCCAAACGGGAGGTTTCGGGTGCAAGCCCCCCCCCCCCCCCCCCCCATTTTTCATGATGCAGAAGGCGCCGCTAAACAAAAACAAAAAAGGAAAAAAGAAGAAAGTGAGAAAACAGGAGAAAGAGCAATATAAAAGAGAAAGAAAAAGTTATTAAAGTAAGATAAAGTAGAAAATATTTCGGAAACCTGTGCCACCAACCAAAACTTACAATGGGTCCCGCCTTATTCTAACATTGATGCTGGAGAGAAGGGGGGATTTTCTGAAGGTAATTGTCTGGGGGGTAATTGTCCGGGGGGTAATTGTCCGGGGGGTAATTGTCCGGGGGGTAGTTGTCCGGGGGGGTAGTTGTCCGGGGGGTAATTGTCCGGGGGGTAGTTGTCCGGGGGGTAATTGTCCGGGGGGTAGTTGTCCGGGGGGTAATTGTCCGGGGGGTAATTGTCGGGGGGGTAGTTGTCCGGGGGGTAATTGTCCGGGGGGTAATTGTCCTCGGGGGGTAGTTGTCCTCGGGGGGTAATTGTCCGGGGGGTAATTGTCCGGGGGGTAATTGTCCTCGGGGGGTAATTGTCCGGGGGGTAGTTGTCCGGGGGGTGATTGTCCAGGGGGTAGTTGTCCTAGAACCCTAAAAATGTATTCATTTCGTGAGAAAAATTAATAGATATTAGACCATAAGGGGGCACTCAATATCATGAGGATACATTTTGGGGGAAATTCAATATCTTGATATCTTTAACAGTTTAATGTATTGATACATTATATTTCAACATAGGATGGACCATTTGCTAAGTTTTCATTAATAAATGCTCTCCTTGCCATTGTCAAATGGCCATGACCAAAGGATTTTAGCAACATTTCAGCATGCTATACATATGCATGCAAGACCAAAAATTGCTCAAAAGCATGACTTCATGTACAGACACAATACAGATTCTGTTACTTGCCAAAAATTAATGTATCATTATTTATACTCGTACTAATTTAAAAAAAAAATCATATCATGTTTATAAAGAAGGTTCCAGCACCCCCTCCTCCCCCCCAAAAAAATAAACACTCAGTAAACAGAAGATAATTAGACAAATATATAGAAATTTATTGAACAGTAAATGAATATAAAAATCATTTTCAATTTTTTTTCTCTCTCTTTCATAGTAAGTTTTCTATGAATGGCCAAAAAAAACCAGTAAACAGAAGATAATTATCGAGAGAAATATATAAGAAATTTATGGAACAGTAAATAAACATAGAAAATGGTTTTCAATATTTTTTTTACATTATGAGTTTTCTATGAATCGCAAAAAATAATAAACAGAAGATAATTAATTAGAGAAATATATAAGAAATTTATTGACCAGTTAAAGGAGAATGAAACTCTTGGAGCAAGTTAGCTTTTGTGAAAGCAGAAAAATCAAAGAATAAGATCAACAAAACTTTGAGTAAAATAGGACTAGCAATAAAAGAGTTATGAGCATTTGAATGTCGAGATCACTAATGCTATGGAGATCCTCCCATTGGCAATGCGACCAAGATCTGTGATGTCACACACGTACAACTCTCCCATTCGGACACTGAAAATATACCCCAAAACATCTCTTTTTGCTCATTCTAATCATATGACAAACGATTCATCAATGATATAATGTTGTGAAACCTCTGTACTTGTCATCTCATAAAGAAAACACCTAACCTTGTGATAGACTCTATAAAAGTGAGAATATAAGTGAAATAAGTACTAAAGTAATGAGGGAGTTGTACGTGTGTGATATCACAGATCTTGGTCGCATTGCCGATGGGAGGATCTACATGGCACTAGTGATCTCAATATTCAAATGCTCATAACTTTCTTATTATTCATTCAATCTTCCTCAAACTTTCAACAATATGTTTCTTTGATTTTTCTCTTTAATATGGATTCAGCTAGTTTCAAGGGTTTCATTCTCCTTTAAGAAACAGATAATCGTTTCAAATATTGTATTTTCTTTGCAGTAAGATTTCTATGAATGGCAACAAAAAGCAATAAACATAAGATAATTAATTCTAGAAATATATATAATAAATTTATTGAAAAGTAAAATAAACATCGAAAATTGTTTTTATCTTGTAATTTGTCTTCCTAGCAGTACAACTTTTGCTTCCATGATCAGAGCAGATCTAACATAGACTTTAGACAAAGCTCCATGTCTGATATAACATGTATTTCATTGCCTGATGTCTCATGACATCGGGCATCAAAAGTGTGAATCGGCGCATCGGCATGCTCATGGATAATTCATAGCAAGCAGTAAAAGCAAAAATTTATAAGGCTTCGCAACTGAAGTTGCTTGATCTCGCATGTGTCCGCAGGTTTTGCCATTTCTCTTCTTCGTCAAACTAACCTTATTTTAGCCACTACTTGAAGAAGTCATGCTGCCTTGTCAAAAGGCTAGATCTAATAAATAAAGCATTATCTCCTTTGATGATGCGTCACCATTCACATTATGCAAATCCAGGTGAAGATCAATGCTGTGCTGTTTCTCTTTCATATTATAAACAATTTATTTTTTATGTGATAGCAAGATTGGTATTTTTACAAGCATTCTTTATTTTCTTTTTATGAAATTAATTTATACCCTGGGACACTGTTTGTGACTTTTTCTAGTAAATATTCAATGACTATGCAATTTGTGTAAAACAGGTATTTCTTTAAGGCAGTTGGCAGCTTAAAGGTCAAGTCCACCCCAGGAAAATGCTGACTTGAATAAATAGAGAAAATTCAAACTTGCATAATGCTGAAAATTTCATCAAAATCAAACGTAGAATAAGAAAGTTTTGACATTTTAAAGTTTCGCTTATTTTTGACAAAACAGTGATATACACAACAAGGTGAGTCAGTCGATGATGTCAATCACTCACTATTTCGTTTGTTTTTTACTGTTTGAATTATACAATATTTCATTTTCTATAAATTTGACAATAAGGACCAACTTGACTGAACCATATAGTATTAAACAAAGCTAATTCCACATGTTCAGGGAGGAATTAATCGTTGTATCACTTGACATTGAGGAGAAAATTAGAATATTTCATATTTCCTATAATAAAATACAAAAGAAATAGTGAGAGGATGACGTCATCAGTCTCCTCAGGTGCATACAGACCAGGATGTGCATATAACTGTTTTTTTTTAATTAAGCAAAACTTTAAAATGTCATAACTTTCTTATTTTACATCCGATTTTGATGAAATTTTCAGTGTTATGCTTGTTGATTTTTTCTCTTTTTATTCAAATCAACTTTTTGTTGGGGTGGACTTGTCCTCTAATGTAATTGTTGTAAAACAGTACTAAATTACTCCATAACAGTATCTCTTGTGAAAAAAATATTTGATTTGTATTAGGTCTACTCTGTGATTGTGTAGTTATACCTTGTTTCAATAAGTTCATTACAAGTTGAACATTAAACTACATCACACCAATGACAAAAGGGGTAGAAGCATAGTTTTGCAACCTTTACTTAAAAGTTCAGCTCTTTCAAGAAAAAGCTAATCTTCACCATACAAAATGTGAATATGGATTGTTTAACAACTATATACAAGATTATGTTCTGCCTTCTTGAAATGGTTGCAGGAGGCTTATTCCAGCTTGTGTGGCTAATTTTATCTCCCGACAGTTTATTCTTTTTTAAAAACCTCCATTGAAACTTGCCTCACCTCCTTTTAAATTGGCTTCACCATAATTTGTAGTACAGTTTATTCTTTTTTTTAAAACCTCCATTGAAACTTGCCTCACCTCCTTTTAAATTAGTACAGTTTATTCTTTTTAAAAACCTCAATTGAAACTTGCCTCACCTCCTTTTAAATTGGCTTCACCATAATTTGTAGTACAGTTTATTCTTTTTAAAAACCTCAATTGAAACTTGCCTCACCTCCTTTTAAATCGGCTTCACCATAATTTGTAGTACAGTTTATTCTTTTTTTTTAAACCTCCATTGAAACTTGCCTCACCTCCTTTTAAATTAGTACAGTTTATTCTTTTTAAAAACCTCAATTGAAACTTGCCTCACCTCCTTTTGAATTGGCTTCACCATAATTTGTAGTACAGTTTATTCTTTTTTAAAAACCTCAATTGAAACTTGCCTCGCCTCCTTTTAAATTTGTAGTACAGTTTATTCTTTTTTAAAAACTTCCATTGAAACTTGCCTCACCTCCTTTTGAATTGGCTTCACCATAATTTGTAGTACAGTTTATTCTTTTTTAAAAACCTCCATTGAAACTAGCCTCACCTCCTTTTGAATTGGCTTCACCATAATTTGTAGTACAGTTTATTCTTTTTTAAAAACCTCCATTGAAACTTGCCTCACCTCCTTTTAAATTGGCTTCACCATATATAATTTGTAGTACAGTTTATTCTTTTTTTAAAACCTCCATTGAAACTTGCCTCACCTCCTTTTGAATTGGCTTCACCATAATTTGTAGTACAGTTTATTCTTTTTTAAAAACCTCAATTGAAACTTGCCTCGCCTCCTTTTAAATTTGTAGTACAGTTTATTCTTTTTTAAAAACTTCCATTGAAACTTGCCTCACCTCCTTTTAAACTGGCTTCACCATAATACAGTTTATTCTTTTTAAAAACCTCCATTGAAACTTGCCTCACCTCCTTTTAAATTGGCTTCACCATATATACAGTTTATTCTTTTTAAAAACCTCCATTGAAACTTGCCTCACCTCCTTTTAAATTGGCTTCACCATAATACAGTTTATTCTTTTTTAAAACCTCCATTGAAACTTGTCTCACCTCCTTTTAAATTGGCTTCACCATAATATTCAGGTAAGGTATATTCATTCTTTTTTTTTAAAACATCATTGTTCACTTCCCTCACCTAGATCAATTTGCTATATATAATACCTTTTATTCTACACTATTCTTCCCTTTAAAAAAACCTGATTGTACTCCTGCCTCCCCTGATCTGACATTTGCCTCTCAACGTACTGGAAATAGATACCCTTTTTTCAATATTTTTGTGTTTTTGACACCCTTATCACGTTACGTACGTATAACGTGCCCTCTCTTGAAAAAGACATCCTTTTTACGTGTTTTTTTGGTCGCGCATGGTATCCACTCGTCAATATAAGTGGCCCCCCCGGGCCTACTGTAAATAGTGTTATTTTATTATCTCTTTATATCGGAAACTTCGTTTTACCGAATTGCCATGCACTCTCTCCGACGCGTTTGAAGTCTTAGACAGCATGGCATACAACCAGCCGATGGTACACACACGCACACACACACACGTTATTTGACAACTTGTCTCTGGAGCCAAAGTTCCTCGCATATAACTTTCTGCATGCCAGCTGCACGCAGTGTGTATTGAACACGCACGACCACGATCTAATGAATATTCATCGGCGAGACTGACGTCATTTTACGAGTCTCCTTTCAAACTTGGATCATAAGTGCCTACCCATTTTGGTAGGGCCTTCGGCTTCGTCGTGCGTTGTTTTTTAAAGGTAAGCCATTTCTACCATTATGTGAAAAAGTTTTGGATGTCTATTTAGAATCATGAGCCAGTATGTTATTTCTGTGTCAGGTACATGCACGATGAAAACTCTCATTGATTTCTTGACCGATTGCTGAATTATCACTTCACTGTCATGATAAGTCCCACATATTCGAAACCCTGCACTCAATTGTAGTTTGTAACCCACCCAGGCAGGGTCAGGGGCTCCAGCCTAGACAGCTGGCAGCCGTCTGTTTCGAGGAGTTTTTAAACATTTTTTTTATTTTTTTATTTCTCCTCATACACAGACGGCTCGCTATCGTGCAGCCACCATTAGGGGACTTACAATGCAAAATCCCCCCGTCAGGGCTCTTCAATTTTTGTCTTTTTTTAATCAAACTTTTGAAAAGTAGCGCGACCGAAATGCAAATTAATATTTCCTCTTGGCATTAATTGCCAAAAAACGGGGAAAATCAAGTTAAAAGGAACAAAACCAGGGACTTACTCGGTTGTCGCGCAACTTCACTGCCCTGTTTTATCCGAACTTAATAATACACATAAACTGATGATTGAGCAGTAGAGGCGCACTGCCAATATGGGAGACTCTCTCCAATAGGGGGAGACAATCTCCCACATTGGAGACTTGCTTTGCAAAAGGACAAAAGAAACAACACCAACAAAAGCATGATTTTTTCCACCCAAAATTTTGTCTCACTGAGGTCAGAAGCCCATTTGTTTTGTGTGTGATTGACAACAAAAATCCTTATCAAAGCCACTCCTAGTAGTAGTAGGGATCCCAAAACGAAAATCTAATTTTTTAAATCTATGTTTAAAAGCATTGAAAAGTACCTCACCTGAATCAGCATATTCAAAAACCCCAAGTGAATGACTTTTAGTGTTCCAAAGAGATCTAAATATCTGTTAATCTGAGGCTAAAGTTGGTCCGAATTGTGACAGATTTGTGTACAAATTTAATTTTGAAATTTCGTCGACACGTACGGTATTCGATTCACAGAGCTCTGCACTGAACGAGGGATTGTGGGCGTGTCCTTTCTCGCCTCGGCGTATTGTTTATACACAACTCGAACGAAAGTGCGTTCACCGTCCCAGTTAGTCTCGGATCCGAGCTTATCCAAATAAACAATGATTAAATAACAACAAAAAATAGAAAGAAGAGAAAAGAGAAAATAAATGGCTCAAATGCAGTCGTTTGGTGACGGATAGTATGCTGTGACCTCTTGCTGATATAAGGATTAGATATGACAAGTTTTATGCCATGATAACTAAAGCATGGGGGGTGGGGGCACTCTGACTTTCAAAATAATTAATTCTTTAAACATCTATATCTAGGCAAGGGAGGGTCCAGGATTTTCCAAAGGGGGGGGGGGGCACTATTAGCGGCGGCAGTCAAAAAATTTAGGGGGGCACCAAAATCTTTGACAAAAAAAGGTTATCAAAGGGGGGGGGGGGACCGAAAAAAAAAATTAGCAAAAAAAGGGTAACAACGTCCCCCCATAGGCAGCGGGGGGGGGGGGGTCGTGTCCCCCCTAAATTTGAGGTGGGGGGGACAATCGCCCCCCCCCCTAATTTTTTTGTTGATAACCTTTTTTTTTTGCTTGACAATTTTTTTTCCTGCGTGCCCCCTAAATTCCAGTGGACCCCCCCCCTAAAAATTTCATGTGGTCTCCCCTAAAATTTGGGTTGATAAACTTTTTTTTTGGTGGGGGGCCTATGGAGGGCATATTTTCCCGATGCAAATTTGATAAGCATTACAAAATGTTTTTACAAAAAATTCAAAGTCATTTCGTCCCTAAAAATTTACAAGCAAAAAAATTGGGCCTATATATATATCCTCACTTTCAAGGGGGCATGCTTGGGTAAAAAGGGCATGCTAATGTTACAAATTACAATTTTGGCTCTCGATAATTATGCCCCATGGATCCACCAGTAATCTAAGGGGAATTTTTTGTTTTTAGTTTTGATATGGCTACCTTCTCGGAGGGCGTCCTCGCCGCGGTAGCTGGATAGTGCTGCAAAAGAGTAGGCCTTATACATCTTTTGCAGCATTAACTGACACTCCGAGACTTATAATTTAACCTTATACTTAAAAATGAATAATACAAAATAAAACATAACACTTGTTTTTAGAGAAAGTTGATGTCAAAATATATTCAGTCTGGGGCATGAAGACTTGGAACTCTGCCCCATATCATTGTACTTGCCTCGCTCGATTTGTATCATAATTTTTTTTTTAATGTTTCCACAATAAAATATAGATCTAAGTACAATGGCCAGAAATAATAGTACGAATAAACTAGCAGAATTTGTATCATATCACCCATATTATTGAACGCCAATAAAGGCAGTTTCTAAAACTTGTTTGCTTTATCCCACTTTTCCACTAAGATCTATCCCTTTTGCGTGTCATATAAAAGCAATTTTGTGCGCAGATCTAGCGTAACGGTGGGACCACATGCAGTCATTAATAGGTCTCTTTAATTTTTTTTCAACATATGATGTCTCATGCTTTCTTTAAAATTAATAAATTAGAATCCTTGTATGTGGCCCTGAGAAGTGGGGTGCTCGGGTTGTTACCCCCAAGATTTTTTTTTTTTTTTTGCTGGTGGTGCGTTTTTTGTACACGTACGGCAGGGGGAGTGGAGCGAAGTTGGGGGAACAGAAAAGGGGCACTTTTTAGTGCTTTTAGAAGTGGGGCATTGAGCCCTCGCCTATCCCCTGGATCGCCGCCCCTGCACCAGAGGCAGCACCCCCTGGAAATGAGTTTAGTATGATATTCGACCAAAATCAACTTATCTTTAGAGAGATAATCTCTTTCTTTTGGCTTTTTTTTCAAAGCCAGCAACCCCTCTTTAAAAGATTTCTTTTCGGGCAATCCTCATGATTATCTCAAAAATTTGAACATTTTTTCTTCAAAGCATCTTTATAGTGACGGATGGTATAATCATATTACTAGCAGTGGCGGTATGGCCAACCCCCCCCCCCTCCCATTTTTTTTTTCAAGTAGTTTAAAACAGGAAGAAGAATTACATAGATTTTTGTACCGAATTATTTTCATTAATGATTTTATTGGTAAAAATACCCCCCCCCCAAAAAAAAAAAAAAAAAAAAAAAAAAAAAAAATCAATTTTTCATGTTTAACCCCACTTTCAAAACTATTCCTCGGTTCCTGGAAGAATGGAGAGATGGATGGAAGGAGAGAAATAAATAGGATGAAGGGTGGATCCAGCTTTCGCCAAGGGGGGGGGGGTTTCTTTCACCCATATTTTTCCCCAATCGGCCGCGCGAAGATGATTTATGTTTGTTTCTTTGAATAAAATGTCACTTCTTAGCTTTTGTCTTATAAATCAACATAAATATATAATATCATAACTCTTTTTTATATAATGCGAGCGCAAAGCGCGAGCTAATTTATCATTAAAAAATATGTGTTTTTTCCCCAAAGTTTGAAATTTCTGGGCAATGTTTATCATGAAAAAGATGTGTATGCAACTAAATAATTACTAAGAACGCGAAGCGCGAGCAGAATTGAAATAATAAGCACTTTTTGTAACTTAAACAGGATAGGTATATAACTTAGCAATTGATGCGAAGCGCGAGCACAAAATTGGAAGATTTAGACCTAAAAACAAGACATGTCTATTCATGTATTTTAAATCATGCATGGAAAGGATATCAAATTTCCGATCTTTGTTAAAGCGCGAGCATAAGATTTTTGTTTACGTTTTCAACTGATCAAAAAGGTACCTGTTAAGGACTGCTTATTTCACTTAGCCATGGGGAGACGTTACATATTTCAACAATAAAATCATGCAAGCGCGAGCCGATTTTTTTGGGGGGACACTTCTACATAAAGAATGGAAAATTTAAATCAATTGTAACCATGAACAGGATCGTCGCTATAAAACAATTAATGCGAGCGCGAAGAGCGAGCGGAAAAAAAAATCGAGATTTAGACCTAAAAATGGGACACTCTATTCATGTTTTATATATCATGAAAAGGATGAGATAAGAAAGAAGTAGTAGTGCATGGGCGGTATCGCCAATAGGGGGGGGTGCCAATT
Source organism: Lytechinus pictus (assembly GCF_037042905.1). Classification (NCBI taxonomy): domain Eukaryota; kingdom Metazoa; phylum Echinodermata; class Echinoidea; order Temnopleuroida; family Toxopneustidae; genus Lytechinus; species Lytechinus pictus. The sequence continues at coordinate 14,101,580 of NC_087254.1, read as the reverse complement.
CGTCTACGGCAAACTCGTCCACTCACTACATGGTCTATTTTCATTAAGTCTAATGCCAATCTGTCCATCAACATTTCGTCTAACAGCCATTGGTCCATTAACCATTTGGTCCAATCATCACTTCTTCTAATAACCATCTCGTCTATGACCATTTAGTCACATAACCGGTTGGTCTAATAGCCATTTTATTTTCATAACATTTATAGTCCAATTAGATGAAATGGTATATGGACCAAATGGCTTTTGTGTCCACTGGTCATTAGACGAAATGGCATTATACTAAATGAAAAAAAAAGACAATATGTTGAGTTGACGAACTGATGGACCAAACGATAGTAGACGAGTTGGCAATTAAACAAATTAGAAATAAACCGGGGAAGGGGCCGAAAAATATTTGCTCTGCTCAAAGTTAATAGGGGTAGTCCTAACAGTCACTTCTTTATTCTCATTAAACAGCATACACAAAACACAATATATAATAATCTCATAGCCCCTATAGTGCGAGTGAGAAGCGCGAGCTAAAATATCTTTGAAATTTCATGTTTTTTATCCTCAAAATTGAACATTCTGGGCAATGTTTGTGAACTTGAACAATATGCGTATTTTAATAAAATTTCTGCGAGCGCGAAGGAGGAGCAAAAAAAGAAAGAAAAGGGAGAAATATACATTCTGGTCTGATCGAAAAGGGACTTGCTAATGGCGGTTTACAGTTCAATCAAAATAATGCGAGCGCCAAGCGAGCTAAAAATTCTGACCATAAAAATGGACATTCCAAGCACTTTGTGTATGAACAGAACAGAATAGGGCCTAAGTAATATTTTAGGTACAAAGTGGGAGCACGAAGCGTGAGCGGATAAAAATTGAGATATATAGACCTAAAAAAGGAACACTATTTTATATTCATGTTTTCTAAATCGTGAAAAGGATGGGTACTTGGTTACACCTTTACTTGTATAATGCAAGCGCGAGAAGAAAATTTTTGATATTCTAATCTGAAGCGAGATAATTTAAGCATGCTGTTTTCAATACAGGATAAGCAGCCCGTCTCAATAAACATGCATGTTCTAGAATTTGCGCATTCTTAATACACTTTTTATCACGGAAATCAATAATGCGAGCGCGAAGCGCGAACTGAAAATATTGGATATTCCGATGTGAAAAGGTCAAATTAAGCACTGCACTGTGTAGGAAAATAATCATGAAGTGGACATGGATTGCTCTTAAAAATGAGGCGAATGCAAAGCATGTCGAGCTGAAGTTATTCTGGACCGTAGGACCGGGACATTCTAAGGACATTTTTTCATCATTATGAATGACTGTCTTCCGATTCCTCTTCCCAAGCGCAAAAAGAAACATGTCGATCTTCCATTCTGAAAAAAGTGACAACTTAATTACGGTATTAGGAATTAATGAAATGTTATCAATATCTTATTTACTAATCTAATAAGCCTAATGAGAGCGCTAAATTTGTTGATTTTAAAGTGTTAACCTCGGAGATTATAAGCACTTTTGTCATTATGAATAGGATGCATTAATTAACGTACTTAACGAAATTAATGCGAACGGCAATTGCGAGCAAATTTTTAATTTAATAAACTTATTATTAACTAAAAAAACTGTAATGAAAAGGGGAATGTGAGTACTTTGATTTATATATATTAGGTATACATGACTCACCAATTCTAGCACGTGCGCGCAATATAGCTGATAAGATATGACAATCAGACCTTAAAAGTTATATTTTGAGAAATTTATGGAATAGGGCCTACACGAAGAGGAGGTACTCCACAAATCAAATAATGCTATAGGGCACAGCGTGAGCTAAAAATGTTGATACTCGGATCATAAAACAAATATTTTACAAAGCACTTTTTTATTGATTCGTTATACCTCAGTCACATTTTTCCTACGGCGGCCGTACGGCGAGTCGAAAACAGTCGTTTTAACATTTTTTTTGTACCAGCTTAATATAGGTGGTTTGAATAAAAATGAATAAAACGGCTGTTTTCGACTCTCCGTACGGCCGCCGTAGAGCAAATGTGACCGAGGTATTAATAAAAAAGAATAATGAAATATCCTAGCTGACCGTACAGTATATGTTTTGTATTTTGACTGCAAAGCTTGAAATGTCAAGCTCATATATATCAGCCTATTGAGCAATATGTATAGCTCATCGAAAATGAGCAATGTGATGTTTTTTTTTTATCATCAAAGTCTCCCCTCCCTAGTTTTATTCACTTTTCTCCCTCCCTTCCCCCCTCTTCCTTTTCCCCTCTCTTTTCCTTCTGTTTCTTCTTCCTTCTCCATTTTTTTTGTCTTTAATCCGCCAACAGAGGGGGGGGGGGGGGGTGACCGGCCCCTCTGGATCCTTCTATGGTAGCGATGGTGAAAGCATTTGAATTATTCACCTCACAGTGTTAAACTGGGAAAATAGGAAATGGCTAAATTTTGAAAATCATCAATGTGGAGCCCTATTCAAGTTTAGTTTAGTTTAATCTATATACACCTTCGACAGGGGCTGATCCAGGATTTTCCAAAGTGGGGCATTCAATACAAAAAATAAACAAGACCTAGTATACTAGAAATTTTGCTAGGAAAAAAATCATTCCATACACAAAATTCCTGGGAAAAGTTGAAAAATAAGTCCTCATCTGAGAATGAACGACAAAATCCACTAACAAATATTTGATATATTACGGGAGGGGACACCTTTATCTTTCTCCCCTTTCCTTATTCCTCATCCATTCCATAGGCAGATCCAGGTGCCCGACCCAATTATGGGCGGCGGCACCCCCTCTTATATACTGGCGGTGCGAAAATTAAAAAGAAAAGTTAGATCGTGCCGTTTTGTTAAAGAAAAAAAAATCGGCTTTTAACGGCGCCGATCGGGGAAAAAAATTGTTGTCCCCCCCCCCCCATTGGAAAAAAAATTGATCTACACCGGGTATTAATTTGTCTGTCGTACCACCCAGCATTGGCGGCGGAAGCCAAGGGGGGGGGGGTCTACCTGAAATTTTGTGATGGACACAGGTAAAAAATAATTTGACAAGCAAAAAAAAAAAAAGGTTATCAACCTCAATTTTAGGGGGGGGGGGGCCGTCCCCCCCCCCCCCCACCGCAAATTTAGGGGGGACCTGTCCCCCCACTTCCGCCGCCTATGCCTCCCAGTAAATGAAACAACAAAATCAACAAATCACCGTTGCACTAGTACTAAACATTTTGCGAGTCTTTATTTTTTTAATATTTTTGTTTATAATGGTATTCATTAATTATATAGTGGAGGTTCGCATCCCGAGAATGTGAAATGAAAAAAAAATGCACTGAACAGGAAACACTACATGTTCTTTTCAATTCCAAATTTACTCAGTCATTCAAATAAAAAAATAAGCATCATTTTTTGATACCTTAACTTGTTCATCACGAATACAATGAAGCCGACAATTATTTGCTTTGTTTTGGATTAATCTTTGTAATATTATTAATTCACTTCAAATAAAATTCATACATAAACAGGAAAATATCACAGAAAATAATGTAACAAATTAATTGCAGTTGTATAAAACATCATAGAAAATAACATGACAGATAAATTTTATGTCGATAGGCACACTGTTCATTCGATCATAAAACAATCGCGCTGTTTCACTCCTTGTACACGCACAACTCTATCAGTATTGTTTCATCTTCATCTGTCCTCAATGGCAAGGACACCAGCATAATTCATTCACTTCAAATAAAATTCATACAGAAAAATATCAAAGAAAATAAAATAAAAAATCAACTTGCAGTTGCATAAAACATGATAGAAAAAACATGGCAGATGAATTTTATCTCGACAGGCACACTGTTTCATTCGATCATGAAACGATCGCGCTTTTCCACTCATTGGACACACGCGCGACTATATCAGAATTGTTTCATCTGTCCTCAATGCGGCAAACACCAGAAGTGATGATAAGTCCACAAGTTGCAGTTGCACGCGTGCGCGGAGATCGATATAATTAAATTCGGCGGCTGAGTAAAGTCTAGCGAGAGAGACAAGTCACCAACGAACTTCACGATAGACCACGCCTACTTGCCGAGGTAACCAACGTTGATTGACGGCCCATTTAGTTTTTTGAGTAGTATGAAAAAGTACAGGCATGTATAAACATCATTTTAGTTTGAATTCATTAAAAAAAAACATTTTTCTTCTAATATAGATGTTTCAAACATATTCCATGTGGAAAACATAATTTTTTAAACATTTATTGCTATATTTTTATCATGAAAAAAGGATTTCTTACGCAACAACAAGTATGATATGTGTGGGCAAGAGAACTACCGTTTTAGCCATAAAGCATATTTTTTATGATTTTATTGTGAGCCTACTCAAAGGATTTTTGTTTATTTTTATGAATTTCCAGACCAAGTTCAACAGCGCCGTCTCGATCTTGCAATAACGCATGCGATCGCACGCATTTTTCTCCATAGCGAATACACGCGACGAAACTCTGTGGATTTCTCGTGGATTTAACCTCCAAACGTCACTTTCGATACCACATGAAGGTAAGACACTTCATCCCACATAAGTAAATTTAAATGTAGAAAAGACAGGGCCTAATTTTTTTCACTAAGATGAACTAATTTGCTGAGGAAAAGCATTTCAATGCTCATTTTTGCCGTCGAGAACAGACGATGGTGGCAATGCACACTGTTTACGCACTTGCAATTGGCTTTTCATTTGCCCATAGCAATTTTGCTCAGTGGATCGGCCGACCTTTTGGTAACTCTAGTAGTAGTACCAATGAGGTCCAACATTACATGTATGGACCTCATAGGCGACATCAGTGATAAAACCGGTTAGACATTGCCGTTTCTATTTGCACCCAAGAACTTTGGCAAATGTACGCCTTAATACATAGTGGATGGTAACAATTTAGGTATTAATTAGTTTTAAACATGATAAGGAAACTTCTACGACATTTGAAATTTAATGGATTGGGGTTAAACTTACATTTTCAGTCTTTTTTCTTGAATTCTTGGTGAGCGTTCCAAACGCTGTGGGGACTGATCAACTACGATGTGATTCACGTACTGGTCAGCTGATCGGTCAGGTGATCGGTTGGTTATCTTTTTGTCAGACGTTCATAATTTATATTACAATATATCAATCTTCAGTATCTTGATTTCAAGCATCAGTATTGCAGGGAAAAGTCATCGATTGGAATCAATGGCAGATCGGGGGGGGGGGGGGGGGGGGGTTGAGCATTTCTGGCCCGTTCCACCTTTTGAGATTCATAGTCAATATTTTGGATGTAAAAAAAAAATGTCGTTCGTACAAAGTTAAGTCCCCCCCCCCCCCCACCTCCTTATGAGAATCACAGCAATATTTGTAATGGGGATATTTTGTTCATATTCTTTGCTCTTTTTTGTCCTTTTCTTTTTTGCTTCCCAAATTTATTTTACTTTGAACATATGACTTTCTATATTTAATGACAAACTTTTTTAGGGGGGTGGGGGCTTGCCAAATATAACGCGCGACAAGATGACCTTCTTTTTTTAGTGACAACTTTTTTTTTATTTGTCAAATTTTACGAGAGACAAAATGACCTTCGATCATTATTAATTAAACCTTTTTTTTGGAGGGTAGGGGGCTCGCCAAATAGTGACACACTTTTTTTTGTAAAATGTTATGCAAGAAAAAATGATCTTCAATCATTATCAGCTATATACCTTTCATTTTTTTTTAGGGGGGGGGGGGGCTTGTCAAATTTTAGGTGGGACAAATGACCTTCATTTTTTAGTGATTTTTTTTTTTATACTTGACAAATTTTAAGAGGAACAAAATGGCCTTCAATCATTTTTAGTTAAAACCTTTTTTTGGGAGGGGGGCTTGCCAAATATTTCACAAACAAAATGAACTTCAATTTTAGTGACCATCTTTTTATTACTTTTAAAATTTCACGCAGGACAAAATGACCTTCACTTTTTTTTAATGTTATGTTATATCGAGATTTTTTACCTGACTGCTAAAAAAGCACGAATGCCTGTGAGCAAGCAACCAGGGGACCAACGGCTTAAGGTCCTCTCCGAGGGACCTGGTAATGAGGATAAGCCTTAAGGGCACTAGCGCACCACTTGGGAATCGAACCCGGGTCACCGGAATCCGAAACCCCTGCTCTACCGACTGAGCCATCGCGCCTCCGATATGTTAAACTTGGGGGGGGGGAGGCTTGCCAAATATTACACGGACAAAATGAGTCTTTTATTTTTAGTAACCATCTTTTCTTTTTACTTGTCAAATCTTACGCGAGACAAAATGACAATTTTTCTGTGATAACCTTTTTGGGGGGGTTGTCAAATTTTACTTGAGAAATTGCACCCCCCTACTTTGGAAAATCGAAGATTAAGATCATGAGTATAGCCTACATCTCAGAGGCATAAACAGATGGGGGCATGGCTGGCCATCCCCCGAGTGGATTTCACCTGAAAAAAAAACATAGGAGCAACGGAAGGAAGAAAGAAAGAAAAATGAAAGAAAGAACGAAAGGAAATTTAAAAAGGAAAGTAATGTGAGAACAAATAATCCGGGGGGGGGGGGCTACTCAGATAATAAAAAAATCTGCCATCTGTAATTAAATTGGATTAGTTAATATCCAGAGGTCCCAGGGCTACCAACATACATGTAGCGCGGGCAGTGCATGGCGTACCTAGGATTTTCCACAGGGGGGCAAAATCGGCCGCCAAAAAATTTGACAAGCAAAAAAAAAGGAAAAAAAGGCTCTTCAATGAAAAAGGTCTTCAATCGTACCAGAAAAAATTTGACAAGCAAAAAAAAAGTCTTCAAGCTCGCCAGGGGGGGCAAAATAGGTATTCAAGCTCGTCGGGGGGGGGGGGCAAAATAGGTTTTCAAGCTCGTCAGGGGGGCCGGGGGGCAGAGATATGTAATTTGCATGGGTTTGTGACTCATCGGGGGGGGGCAGACTGCCCCCCCCCCCCTAGGTACGCTAGTGCTCGGGACTTACATTACGTAACTTGTATCTTCCACATGCGACATGTACTATCCCAGGACCAAAATCCAGTTAAAACCAATTAGGGCAAAACCAATTGAAACCAGTTGGCCAACTGGTTTCAATAGGGAAATTGGAACAACTGGTTCCAATTGAAAACCAGTTGCCAATTGGTTCCAGTTAAAACCAATTGGGCAACTGGAACCAGTTGGCAATTGGTGCAGTTGTTCCAATTTCCCTATTAAAACCAATTGAATCCAATTGGAGGCAACTGGTTTCAATTGGTTCCAGTTGAAACCAATTGGAGGCAACTGGTTTCAATTGGTTCCAGTTGAAACCAATTGGAGGCAACTGGTTTCAACTGGAACCAGTTGAAACCAATTGGTTTCCAACTGGATCCAATTGGAACTAATTGGAATGAACTTAATTAGTTACAAATTAATTAGCATTTGCACTAACTATTGCTCATTTGCCAACACAGAAGCAGTATTATATGTCTATTAATACCAATGTAAAGGGCATTGATAAAATACAGACTTTCATATGTATTTATTATATGGAAGATCTTCAAATATTTGTATTTTTATTTGATGTAATTTGGTAACAGTTAGAGGTGTACTAATTATCCTTTAATCTGTTTTAATTATAATCTATAACATTTATGAACATGGTTTTCACTGCTAAGTATTCTAAATACTTATCTTAAAAAAGTGTGGCACTTGAAATTGAAAAGAATTAAATAGATACATTGTTAATGATGATGGATCTCATAAAACATTAATCTGTGCACACTGGCAGATAATATGCAAATTAACTGGTTTCAATTGGATCCAGTTGGGTAACTGGAAAATTTCCAATTGGAAACCAATTGGAAATCATTTCCAGTTACCCAACTGGTTCCAGTTTTATTTCCAGTTACCCAACTGGTTCCAATTAGAATTCATTTCCAGTTACCCATCTTTCCAGTTAGAAGTCATCTCCAGTTACCCAATTGGTACCAGTTAGGATTTCCAGTTACACAACTGCATGGTTCAAGTTAGGATTTCCAGTTACCCAACTGGTTCCAGTTAGAAATCATTTCCAGTTGGAAGTCATTTCCAGTTACCCAACTGGTTCCAGTTAGGATTTCCAGTTGCCCAACTGGTTCCAGTTGGGATTTCCAGTTACTCAACTGGTTCCAGTTAGAAATCATTTCCAATTGGAAGTCATTTCCAGTTACCCAACTGGTTCCAGTTAGGATTTCCAGTTACCCAACTGGTTCCAGTTAGAAATCATTTCCAGTTGGAAATCATTTCCAGTTGGAAATCATTTCCAGTTGGAAGTCATTTCCAGTTACCCAACTGGTTCCAGTTAGGATTTCCAGTTGCCCAACTGGTTCCAGTTAGGATTTCCAGTTGCCCAACTGGTTCCAGTTGGGATTTCCAGTTACTCAACTGGTTCCAGTTAGAAATCATTTCCAGTTGGAAGTCATTTCCAGTTACCCAACTGGTTCCAGTTAGGATTTCCAGTTGCCCAACTGGTTCCAGTTAGGATTTCCAGTTGCCATGCAAACTGGTTCCAGTTGGGATTTCCAGTTACTCAACTGGTTCCAGTTAGAAATCATTTCCAATTGGAAGTCATTTCCAGTTACCCAACTGGTTCCAGTTAGGATTTCCAGTTGCCCAACTGGTTTCAATTGGTTTCAACTGGAAATTGTTAAATTCCAGTTAAAACCAATTGAAACCAGTTAAAACCAATTGAAACCAATTGAAACCAGTTGGAAATCCAACTGGTTTCAATTGGATTTTGGTCCTGGGATGCCCCCTCTTATATACCCCTGTTATGCCCCTGCACAGACTCGTCTACATTGATTTCGATATTTAAGCGTCATTATAAAATTATAGCAAAAAGAACGCCTTGATTAAAGGCCATTACCCCTAGAGACTCGCGAGCGTCATGTGACAACTCGCCCTGGATTTGCACGTACAGGATCCTATGGCGACAAAATCCATCGCAAGAGTTGGCCAGAAGAGGCGATGAAAACACAAAATTTGGAAAGAAAAGAACCCGTGAGTACCCGTTTTACATTATAATTATGAAATTAGTATATAATTGATAACATAGACCTAAATTTAGGCCGTAATTTTGATTAATTTGCTGGAAATTCAAGGCCAAAACGTACCCGTCTGGCGTCGACTTTTCCAACACGCGTTGGAATAGCGGTGTAGCCCCAGAGTGATCAAAGCAAAAGTAGACGGTGAATTTTTAAAGTAGATGGTGAAAGGGGGTAATTTTTCATGAGGAATCTGCTTATCATAATTTTATTTGCCGCCAAGGTAATCCTTTTGCAGCAAATGTAAACAAAGGAAATTGGTCTCCAAAACTGGAGACTGTCTCTGAAATTGGATACCCAAATCCAATATCGCGCTAGAACTTCGGTCTCTGTATTTGGTGAGTGAAGCCAACGGAGTTCAGCTGAACAACCAACATAACAGAGACCGAAGCTTTTGGTCTACTCCAGCCTAGCCTGGAGGCTTCTGGAGAGTAAAATTATCTACTGTGTCGTAGGCTTACTCTCCATGAAGCCTGGGGCGGGATGGCATAGCTCCCTGTATAGTTTTCCCACGGTGAAACTAACTTTGCTGTCTATGGACCGCTCACACAACATGCGACTGCGAGGTTAGTATACCGTACTAACCTCGCACAACGCCACCCATGGGCTCATATCATCTAGCGTGCGAAGGAATATCATTCATAATAACGCGACACACACGACACATCCGTAACTGGGCTTTCGCCCACATAAAACATCACACATAATTAGGGATTTCACATTCTGCTATGACACTTACCCAATCATTTAGATCCTTCCGTGACTTCTCCTTGAAGTTTCTTCTAAAAAATATGTATATTTTCTTGATCTTTAGTGAAGATTTCATGGAGATAAAATTTGGTCAGCGCCGATATCAATTTTCGTCTAAAGAGGGCGCGCGATTTATATTCATATCAAAGACACGACAAGGGAAAGACTAGGCACCTACACTATTTTACACGCAAATTGACGCAGGTCATTACGCAAAGTCCGTGAAGTGTCCAATCTTTTCATTGTAAAGACTTTGGTATACTGTATTATTGATGTTCGTTAAAGCCTGTAGCCTACTGCTGGTTTCGTTCCAGGCACGTATATTTTTTTCAATTTTTCTTTATTAGTCATCGTTTTTAATTAATTGCAGAAAAGTGTTATCATCGCCAATAATAATCTTGAATTATGTTTTTGACATGTTTGAAGGTATTTCATTTATTGGTGCCCATAATTAGTAAATTAATCATAAGAATTGCGAATTCAAAGAATTTAGACACAGTTATAAAATTACCGAGGAGCTGAATCAAGGTTGTGAAATTTATTAGCGCCACCAACGGGCCTCCTTGTATTTCCGTAGAAGAGACAAGCGAAGTTACTTTCCAGGCCGAGGTAAGCAAAATTTGCTCTTTTTGACTGATTATTATATTCAAATTACATTTTTAATTTTTTAATGTATTGCTACTTACCGGAAAGAGCCCCGGTGAGTAGCGAGAAGGAGTTTCGGCAAATATTACGTCAGCAATGAAGCGATGTTTGCCGACTACTTCGAAATCAAGGGTCAAACACGGTTCGGTGTACGAGGTTAGTATATATACTAACCTCGTACTAGTGTGAGTGGCACAACGCATGTGATTTCATAGTGCATTTTGACGTTTTCATTCATCACACGAATGTGAGGGACTAAAACAAGCCAAACCTTTCAATATTTTTCCACTATGTTAATCTTGATCGTATGATTTAAGTTCATTGTAAAAAGGAATTGGAAATTATTTATAAAAGTGTTTTTATCGCTTACCTCCAAATCTCAACCACGATACTTCGTTCGATCCGTCCTTAGTCATCCTTCATACTGCGGTGGAAATTACGCAAACAACAATCGAAATGCGAATTTTTCCTATCGAACAGTCTAGATTCAAGTCGCCGGCGCATAATAGGAAATTGTACCAAAAAAATCAACAGGTTGCATGTCACGTATAATCGCTGATGGCGCTACATCATAAAATAACGCTGAACAGCGAAAAAAATGCGGAGCGCCTAGAACGCAACCAGCAGTACAGCTGATCTGACGTAAACAAGCAAGTTTATTAAATGATATCGCGCGCCCTCTCTGTGCGTTTAGAGAGAACCAGCGAATCGGCCCCATGCCTGCATCGACATCAAGAAAAATCATCGATATAAAGTACCAGAAAGACAGAGAGGAATTGAAATTGGCTTCATATCGTTTTGTAAGTTTCATTTCCAAAGCTTATCTCATGTAAAATCTTTATGTATAGCTAATTTGAAACATATAGCCCTAAAGGCATTGCAAGTGCCGTGCAAGTGGTTATCCTGTGCACGGCGGCGGTAATGTACCCATGGGTGTCTTAAACTTAAATCACATAATTTCCTTTATACGTTTTGAGCCAAAGCCTTGGGCCAAGGCCACTCACACTAATACGATTACGACGAGGTTAGTATACATACTAACCTCGTACAAGGGACCGTGTTTGACCCTGGATTTCGAAGTAGTCGGCAAACATCGCTTCATTGCTGAAGTAATATTTGCCGCTTGTCTCTTCTATGGAAATACAAGGAAGCCCGTTGGTGGCGCTAATAAATTTCACAACCTTGATTCAGCTCCTTGGTAATTTTATATTATAACTGTGTCTAAATTCTTTGAATGCGCAATTCTTATTAATTTACTAATTATGGGCACCAAAAATGGGAAAGAGTTCCATATGCACCCCCCACCAAAAATAACAAGATTGTTGAGACTTCCGGTACGTTCACTTCAGATTTTTCTATCATTTTTTTACTGTTGCTTACCTTAGTTGGGACTCGAACTCACCTCGTTTGATATGCAGTCAAGACCTTTCCCGCTATGCTAGCGAGAAGCGCTGATACCGGAAAGGGTATTTTTACGATTATCAGCCGATAGTTCGACTAGTCTTGACTCGCAGACCCTTTACTGACTAAATAAACCGATGTCTATGGACAATTACACGCACAAGATCTCGCTCGAAATTTGACGGAATAAAGCCATATTTTGGTATGTATTTCCACTTCCCCATCATATATGTTCGATATTAGGGCTAGATATATTATTCTGAACCTTCTCCATGTTTTTATTTTAGTGGGGGGTGCATATGGAACTCTTACCCAAAAATGAAATACCTTCAAAAACATAATTCAAGATTACTATTGGCGATGATAACCCTTTTTTGCAATTAATTCAAAACAATGACTAATAAAAAAAAAAAATAAAAAATACACATGCCTGGAACGAAACCAGCAGTACAAGCTTTAACGAACGTCAATAATACGGCACTATACCAAAGTCTATACAATGAAAATATTGGACACTTCACGGACTTCGCGTAATGCCTTGCGTCGATTTGCGTGTAAAATAGTGTAGGTGCCTAGTCTTTCTCTTGTCGTGTCTTTTATATGAATATAAATCGCGCGCCCTCTTCAGGCGAAAATTGATATCCACGCTGACGAATTTTTATCTCCGTGAAATCTTCACTGAAGATCAAGAAAATATACATATTTTTTAAAAGAAACTTCAAGGAGAAGTCACGGAAGGATCTAAATGATTCGGTAAGTGTCATAGCAGAATGTGAAATACCAGATTATGCGTGATATTCTATGTGGGCAAAAGCCCAGTATATTTTAGATGTGTCGTGTGTGTCGCGTGCATATGACTGATATTCCTTCGCACGCGAGACGATATGAACCCATGGGTGGGCCAAGGCCAAAGTAAGTAATGTACATGGGCCAAAACAATATTTTCCCCCAGTTTTTATTAAAGTTCCTTATATTTATTCAATAAATAGTAGTAAATTTAAAAAAATTAATAGCACGAGCATTTACTTACCCAGTCTGTTTACTAGGCCTGGGAGTAAACATCGATTGATCGAATGGTTCGAATGGCTTGCCGCCGATCGCCAATCGATTAGCAAAATTTACACTAATCGAATGTTCGACAGATCCCGATTATGACTTTGGGATAACTCGATTACCCAAGTAATAACAAAATGACAAAAAACTGATGAAAACGTTTTTTGAATACTTGATACAGGTTTAAAAATGATGTTACTGAGGTAATTTGTCAAAAATGATCAATGATTGTATCACATTCACAGTTTAACACCGATCTGAAAGAGCTCCGAAAATGTTCATCCTACCTTGCCCTCGATACACAATATATATTGTCTGCGTGCTCAAAACAGAAAGTAAACACACAACCAGCTCACTTGAGCTGATTGGAGCTTCGATAGCCAATGAAACTTTTTGGGAAACAAAGAAGAAGCCACGTGCTTCCCTTATCAGGAAAGGTCATGACTTCAGAAATTGACCCCTCCCCATCTGTGTGTGTGAGGGAGAGAGAGAGAGGGAGAAAGATAGGGGTGGGAGTCGGAGAATTCCTTTCATGTTTCAAAACAAGGCAAACTTTTTTACATCCCCCTCGCACAAGCAAAACAACATTCCAACACGTTCCTGCGCCGCCGTCACCTACTTTCTCGACTAGTCTCCAAAAACAGACCAAGTTATACATGTAGGTTCAAATGATAAAAATTTGTAACTTTGAAAGGTATTTCAAATGAAAAATATTTGTTTGAAATACATGTGTGGGGAATGCCACAAGTGGGGGTGGGGACATGGTGTGGGCAAGGGATGAAATTTTTCAAGAAGTGAGATGCACCACCTGCGTGTCAGTCTCAAAGAATACTTCATAAGACATCTTTTGACTCAGCTGATCTGGGTTGATTCATTCATATGCAGGGGTGTGGCACTTGGAGGGATGCATGCATAATACCAGGGTACCAGCATTGATTTAGGAAAGATTTTCATTTGAACAATAAACTGGAAGATTTAATCTAATTTCATGTAGTTTCTTTTGATATAAAAATCATGGAGAAGGGGGGAAAAGGGCCTACTTTCATTTATGATAACTAGACATGTGACTTTGATGGAGATTTCTTCATTCGGGAGGTCACCAAAAAGTAGGTCAACTATTGTGACTTCAAAGACGTGATTCCCGACGAACAATCTAATCATTCGATTGTTTTTTTCAGGAAATAATCAAATAGTAAAAATGACATTCGTCCCAGGCCTACTGTTTATGTCGCCATTTTGCAGTTGTTATCGATACCTAGATACCACACGCGTGTAGAACTGTCAACTTAGATTTAAAAAATACTTGCATCGGCCGATAAATATCACGAATCGTAAAATACTTGTTTCAGTCAAAATTAGAAAGCAGTTTTTATGATATTTTTATGATATAGGGGAGGCAAGATTTTAGCATGAATACATAAATACGAGGGGGAATTAAATGATATCAAGTCCTGTAAACGTTACAGCTTTTAATATTCATTTGATATTTAAAGGATAAAAAGGATCTCCTTTTCAATAGGGCACGTTACTTACGTAACCTAATAAGGGTGTCAAAACACTGAAATAATGAAAAGGAGGGTATAAGTTATATTTCACTAGGAAAACTATGTGTTTACGGTCCAATTTGCGAGGGTACATGTATTTATAGATTAAAAGACTAATTAAAATACTTTATGAATGATGGAGAAACTATTTTTTTCCCTAACACTATGTGTTTAGGGTCCGAATCGGAGCGAGGGTGTGTGGGGTGGTACTAAACCCAATGAAAGTAAAACCCGACGTCTGCTAGTCTGCAGGCAAAGACCCTGATTGGAACTTTGATCAACAAGTGTGCCCCCACAAAACAAAGACTAGCACATACAAAACTTGCTGTTCCAATACAGCGAGAGGGCCTACAGTACACAAGGCATGAGTAGGTTGCACATTCAGACCCTTAACTCGAGTGAAGTGTTTGCCCAGCAGACTAGACGTCCGCCGTGGTGACATAACAATTAAGATATCGTTGTACTTCAAGGTTTAGGGGGAGGGGGTCAATATTCAGGGAATACTTGTCAAGGGTACTGTTTTGTTTCCAATACTTGTTAAGGGCAGGGTTTCACATGCCAATACTTGTTAAGGGGTGCATTTTCAGAACATGGAAAATACTTGTTTAGGGTGCTTTTCAAAATCTCATGCATGAACTCCAATAGAGGATTTTGAACTTGGACAAGCTGCTTTGGGAAAAATTCTAATTATGACAATACAGAGGTGATAATTTGCTTTGAATTTTAATTGAAAATATTGTAATGTATTTTGGACTGTAATAAACTCATAAAGCATAGTAAGCTTGTGCATCAATAGAATGTTTCATATTCATATTTATATTTTATTTTCTGTAAAATGAATTAAACCAATGAAAAGTATCAGAAATTGAGATTAAATGAAACCTTATCAAATAATTCCATGGGACACAATATTTCAATTATGAAATTCCAGTGAATATCAGGCTATGATGCTTGCAAGCCTGACACTCATGTGTGTCATATTGCATGCTTTTGTGTTTTGTCCATTAGTAAGAGGATTATGTTAAATGTGTATTTTCATGTCTTCTGTCTTTTCCTGATTACAGAAAACATCAACAAGCTGGATCTTATACATCACTCATATCTTACAAAGAAATAGATCAACTCGAATGCAGGAAAATCCTCCAACCGTCCATTCTGTGCTGCAACACTGCAAAGACAATTCAGAGGTGAAGTTGCTTTATTTTGGCCTGTGATAAACTTCATGAAGCAAAGTGAGCTTGTGCATGAATAGAATGTATCATATTCATATTTCATTTTCTGTCAAAATGAGTAAAACCAATTGATGAAAAGTATCAGAATTGAAGATCAAATGAAATGCTATCAAATAATTAATGTGGACATTGTATGTTTCAAGTATTAAAATGATAAAATCCAAATCCTGATACTCGCATACAATGCCATATTGTGTGCTTTTGTCCATTATTGAGGTGGTTCTCTTATCGTCAAGTTATTTTCATTTTTTTCTGTTTTTTTTATTACAGAAAACACCAGGTTGTGAAGCATAATCAACAAGCTGGATCTTATGTCGTACAAACAAAGAGATGAATTTCAATGCAGGAAAAACCTTCAATCATCTATTCTGTGCTACATGTATGATGAACACTGCAGACATATGAACATGGACAAGGTGCTTTGATGACTTTGTTTCCAGTTATGACAATTCCAGAGGTGATAACAAAGTTGCGTTGAATGTTAGTTGTAGTGGATTTTGGCCTGTGATAAACTTGTATTAAAGCATAGACGTGGGCTTGTGCAGCTATACAATCAGTGTATTTGCTGTTTATACTTTTTTTAGAATGTTGAAAGTAGAACTGAATATAAAAACAGAATCCAGTGGCGATGAGGAAGATAGAGATCAGACAGGAAGCAATCATCCATCCGAAGACTCGATTGAGAATAATACAAAAGGCGGAGAGAGCAAAAGTAAACTTAGCTATGAATGTAAAAAATGTGGAAAGAAATTCCAAAGGCACATTCACTATAAGAATCATGTGTCTTACATGCATGAGGAAGATGACCGTGGAAAAGGAAAGATACAGTGTTCAGTTTGTGGCAAGCGGTATATGGTGGTAGGGAGATTAAAGAAACATATGCTGATGCACAGTAATGGAAAGGAAAGGATCCAGTGTTCTATTTGTGGCAAGCGATTTGTAGAGGCCAAGAGATTGGAGAATCATTACATGGCAAAACATGGTAAAGGGAAAGGAAAGATCTATGATGATTCTGGTTGTGCCAAGCAGTCTTCAGCCAATGAGGAATTCCAGAAGCACGTGGTAGCCCAGAAGACCATGTTGACCTTCAATGAGAAAGTGTACAGCTGTGCCTTGTGTGGTGAAAAATTCCTTCGTGATTACCAACTAGGTCGACACAGATGCCATCTCGTTGACCTTGAACAGTTTGCTCTTGCAACCGGTTGTAGAAAGAGAAAATGGAAATCTCCTGATTTGCATAATAACCATTGCCCTATTTGTAACAAGTCATTTCACTCAAACGAAGGTTGGCGAAAACATATGATTATCCACCTTGGTCAAGGGAGCTTCAAATGCTCTGTATGTTCTGAGCAGTTTACTGGGAAAAGGGAATTACAAAATCACATGATGAGGCGGCACACTACCGACAGACCTTTCAAGTGTTCATTGTGTGACAAGACGTTCATCTCAAAGAGTAATTTGGGTTCACATGAAAAAGTACACAGTGAAGTGTATTATAAATGCTGTGTTTGTGGAGAGGAATTCAAAAATATTAGTTTGATGAAATGCCATGAATGTCAATCAGATGAACAGTTTGGTATGAATGGTGATAAACTGCTATGCAGTATATGTCAAGCAAATTTTGACCTCGGATCTACCCTGATAGAGCATCTATCAGTTCATAAAGACACCCATCCTCATAAGTGTCCTTGGTGCAGTGAAAGATTCAGAGTGAAGCAATACCTAACCATACATCACAGAAAGTCGCGCCCCAGACATGCATCACAGAGTGCGAATGACTGTCCATACGAATGCAAACTGTGCCTCCGGAGATTCAGGAAGCAATCTTCACTTAAAAGGCACAAGAAAGTCATTCATTGCAGGAAGAAAATGGAACAGACCCAAGCTCAAAGTGAAACTATAACCCTGCAGGATAATGGAGAAAATATTCCTCCGGAGACCGTTAACTCTGCGAACCCAACTTCAGAAGAGAACATGGAACATGGCATCGAAGCTGCACAAGAGCGCATTAATGCATCATCAGGTCTTTGGGGAAATGACAAACATCAATTATCTAATGAAGCATTGA
Source organism: Lytechinus pictus (assembly GCF_037042905.1). Classification (NCBI taxonomy): domain Eukaryota; kingdom Metazoa; phylum Echinodermata; class Echinoidea; order Temnopleuroida; family Toxopneustidae; genus Lytechinus; species Lytechinus pictus. The sequence continues at coordinate 14,083,803 of NC_087254.1, read as the reverse complement.
TAGAGAATGGAAAGGAAAGTAACGGAGAATGCGCATTGAACGTTACAAACTCAGTACAATACAAGTGTGATGTGTGTAAAAAGAAGAAATCATTTATAGTGTGGGGAAACTACCGGAAGCATATGAAACATGCACATGGTCGGAATGTTGAGAGGGATGAGCGACTACAGTGTGCTATATGCGAAGAAAAGTTTCTTTCTGTGGAAAGTCTTGAAGGTCACGTGGTGATCCACAATAGATCGAGCCGCCATTACTGCTGTGCCTTGTGCGGGGAGAAATTTTTCCGAAATCATCAACTGACAAGCCATAGATGTAGTCTTCTTAACTGTAAAATTTTGCCAACAGAGAGGGGTACAAAACAGAGAAATTGGGACTTTGGTGGATGTGAACTTACTCATTGTCCTATTTGTAACAAGGTGTTGAAAAATCATTCTTCCTGGCAGAACCATATGAACCTTCACTTAAGGCATCGTGAGTTTAAATGTTCTTTTTGCTCAAAGCAATTCATTGGGCGCAGAGAGCATCGAATTCATATGAGGCATCACACGGGGGTGCGTCCATACAAATGTAAATGCTGTCCCAAATCATTTGTTTCCCCAAGCAATTTGGCCTCTCACGAGAAGAGTCATTTTGCCATCCATCAATTATGTTGCATGTGTGGAATGGAATTCCTACAAGAAAACGATTTGCATGCTCACACATGTAAGGCTGATAGTAGTGTGAATAGTGCAACAGCAACCATATCCTTGAAATCTGTTTGCAATGTATGTCACAAGAGTTGTGCTTCCAGGTCAGTCCTAAAGAGGCACATGAGGGTTCATGATGACACCCATCCCCACTCATGTACACGATGTTATCAAGGTTTCAAACATGAGCAAGACCTTGGTAAACACCAAAGGATAGAACGTCTAAAATCTGAGTGTGTCAAGGACTACCCTTTTCAATGTAGCATCTGCCCGAACAGATTTGACAGTCTTCGGAAACTCAAGCTACATGAGGCGAATGGACACAAAAGGACGTATTCCCGGCCTATCGAGCCATATTCCGTCCAAAGTGTCGTTTCAGCACCTCCAAATGGAATAGTGAATCGAGGTGCTGATCAAAGTCCTCTTGATGTGGACCATAGTGTAGATGACTCATTCCAAGGTGAGAATGGTAGGGCCTCTCCAGGTGATCAGGGTCAGAGGCATAGCAGTACCCCTATCATTCCTGGTGTGAAGGATTACCAATGCCTACTCTGCGACAAGATATTCTACACGAAGCATAGACTCAAGGGCCATCTCAAAATTCACACCGGAATTAAACCGTATGGATGCTCCAAGTGTGAAAAACGCTTTGACAATCGCAGCTCCCTGAAGTATCACAAGAAAAGTCATAAGAAAAAGAAAAAGCGGTAAATATATATGCTAACGTTTACCAAAAGGTGAAAAGCAACGCCTACATGTATGCATTTGTTTTATGTCTAGAAAGAGGTGGTTATATTTTACTTCCTTTTAAGCAACACTTGTTTGTCACATAATTTTATCTACTAAACTAATTCCTCAAGAAAAGTTTAACTTGCCTTACATGGGAGAAAAATTGGTACCGTGGTATTTTCATAAATTGGGGACTTGGCCCCCCCCCCATATAAAATGGCATTGATATTCAATTAGTTCAATCCATTGCGAGAAGAGAATGAATGAAGGATTTAAGACTCAACTAAAGTTTACAGTATATTGTTCATATGCTTCTGATGTAAAAAGTAATCATTATCCAGGCTCATAATGTTAAAGATCACCCTTTTTGTCTCATAATGCTCAATGGTACAAGAAAAGAGTGTAGTATCCCTTATTTTTGTATATTCAGATTTTTCTTTAAATGTTTCTGCCCATGTACAAGAAGATGGTGCCAGATGCATTCTGTTTTAGGGTGGTCCATCCATTTGTCCATCCCTGTCTTGTTCATTCAATAACTTAATATCATTTAAATGTACAACTATGTTGAACAGGAAAGAATGGAGAAAGAAGAGTATGAAAAAAGAGAGGCTTGCAATTTTTACAGGGTTCCCACTGTCATGGAAAATCCTGGAAAATTTGTGGTCATGGAAAAGTCAGGGAATGTGGAAAATTTTTGAAAAGTCATGGAAAAGTCATGGAATTGCATTTACCTCTTGGCTATGGCAGCTTTCCAGTTTGTTGTGTCTCTCAACTCTCATACTCTGCTATTATAATTGGTGTTCGTGATTTCCATTTTTCCCAGTTTTGTGACATCCCAAATTCTACATAACTCTAGGGAAGTCATGGAAAGCAACAATTTAGTAATGGAAAAGTCATGGAAAAGTCTTGGAATTCTTTTTTTCGAATTTCTGTCGGAAACCTGTTTTTAACACAATTTTGCCCTTTGTACTCAATTGAGAAACATTTATATCATCAGATTGCCCCCCCCCCCTTCTTGAATTTCCTGGCATATCCCCTGTGAGGCCTATATCTACCTGTATTGTCTTTCAATAATTTTCTTAAAGTGTACTGCAAGCCATGTGTGTGTGTGTTTTTTAATGTACTACTTCTAGGTACATACCGGTGTACTTGTATTTTGAGGTAAATGGGAGGGGGAGGGCAAGACAACTTATTTTTTGTCAATAATTAATATATAGAACGACTCAGATCTCATTTATTTGTACTCTTGTTTCCTCCCTTTCCCTATCCCTCTTCTCTTAACATTAGTCTGTTGACGTTTTTTTTTTGGTCATTATTAATATTAAAAAAGGGTACCACCCTGTAGACTTCCCTGTATTATGACTCGATGAGTTAAGTGCTTCCTAAAAACATCCAACATATCTGGTAAATCTGATACCTGTCATATATATATATGTTTTTTTTTGGGGGGGTCATATGGCAAAGATAATAAGTTGCCTTTTGTTTGCCAGGATTTTAATTCAAGGGGACTCCATCCCATATTTTAATTGAAAAAAAAAATCAAAGAAGCAGGAAGGTGAAAGTTTAAGATGGACAAACAACATCAAATCTAAAAAGTTGTTAAAAGCTGTTATCACTATGTGGACTTCAAATTGGCCACATAGGTGGTGCCAAATGTAGGGAAGGTGCGAAACAGATCAGTGGTGTGACGAAATTTTTTTTTATCAAGTTATACTTCAAATTATATTTTTCTATCAGGCGGACATGCAACACTGTGCTTTTGTTATGACCTTTGAGTGAAAAGGGGCTTATATCAAAACAATAAATACATAAAGTATGTGACAAATTGGAGAGAATACAAAGAGATATGATTTTTAAAGCATTCATAACTATTGTCATTTCAAACATTTTGTTAATGCTTTCCAATTTGTTTCAAACTTCCACCATCCCTTTTGTCTTGCTTTTTCTTCTTTTACACATTTAGTTTATTACCTAGTTGGGATCCCCCATTTAAGGAAAATGATGAGGAAATAAATTACTTTCGCCTTATTGCAATTTTTCGTCAAAATTTTAAGTTAAATCACATGCACTTGAGAATGAAAAGTGTCGAAATTTATTAGCTTCTGACAGTATTTCCCGCATTTAATTTCCGTCAATGATTTGTCCCTTAATTTTGAGATTAACCCAATAAAACAGCGTTAATATAAGTAGGTATTTACAATAAAGCCGGTATAATTATTGATATATTCACAATGTGGATTAATGTTATTCTCATGTTAAGATGTGCAGAAATGAAAGTAAACTATACGTGTTAATTGATCGATAATACGTCTTTTCGCCTTATTTATTTAGGTTTCATGGGTGGCTGTGTGGTGGCAGATGTTTTGATAGAATGAGGAGAAAGAGGTGAAGAATTAGAGAGGAAAGGGGATAATCAGAGAGAGAGAGAGGGCGAGGGAAAAGAAGGAAACAAAGGGAAGAAGAAACGAAAGGAATAGAGAGAAAGAGAAACGAAGGGAGAAGAGGGAAGGAGAAACGAAGGGATAAAAGGGAAAGAGAAACGAAGAGGGAAGGAGAAACGAAGGGAGAAAAGGGAAGGCGAAACAAAGGGAGAAAAGGGAAGGCAAAACGAAGGAAGAAAAGGGAAGGAGAAACGAAGGGAAGAGAAACGAAGAGGGAAGGAGAAACGAAGGGAGAAAGGGGAAGGCGAAACGAAGGGAGAAAAGGGAAGGCGAAACGAAGGGAGAAAAGGGAAAGAGAAACGAAGGAAGAAGAGGGAAGGAGAAACGAAGGGAGAAAAGGGAAGGCGAAACGAAGGGAGAAAAGGGAAGGCGAAACGAAGGGAGAAGAGGGAAGGAGAAACGAAGGGAGAAAAGGGAAGGCGAAACGAAGGGAGAAAAGGGAAGGAGAAACGAAGGGAGAAAAGGGAAGGAGAAAAGAGAAGGATAAACAAAGGGGAAAGGGACGAAACAGTTTTTCTTTGTCCTTTTCCAAAAGAAAAGTCTATACAGTGCGTCCCACAAAAAACGAAAGATTTATCATAACTTAATCATGAACACAATAGACAAATGACCTACCATTGTAAAGCTTAGAATCTCCTCTTTCATCTGAAATTATTAAGATTATTCCTCATTCACGCATGAGTGAGCAAAAACAATTTGAAGAAAGGATACCAAAAAATCCTTTGGCGGGGGTATCTGAATTTCAAAAAGAAAATCACATGCCTAAAAATTTCAATATCTGTTCTTTTATTTGATACCTTAATCACAGAAAACGGTCAAGAAGTAAAAAAGTTCTGTTCCCTCGAAGCAATGCTTGTATTTCCATAATTTCATTAATTAAATGTGTTTTCACTAGTTTCCCACAGAAGCTATCGCACTGTTAACAAAAAACTTAATGCATGGCTGATCGTCAACAAAACGGAGTGTCGAGTGAGTCTGAACGCTATCCTGTAAAACCTTTTCATTTAATGAAATTATTGAACCAAAACTTTGTTATTTCTTGACCATTTTCTGGAAATGACGTATCAAATTAAAGAGGAGATACTGAACTTTTTAAAAATGTGGTTTTCTTTTCGAAACCCAGATACAGCCCGCCAAGTGACTTTTTGATATCCCCTCTTCAAATTGTTTTTGCTCACTCATGCGTGAATGAGAAATAATCTAAGTAATTTTAGATGAAAGAGGAGATTCTAAGCTTTGCAATGGTAGGTCATTTCTCTATTGTATTTGTGATTAAGTTATGATAAATCATCGATAAATCTCGGTTTCGTTTTTTGTGGGACGCACGTATACATGTACACTGGAAGTCATCTTTCGAATTTGATACATAAGTTTGCTTGTACCATGCATTGTTTTCCCCATCCTTATATACTCCGTTTTCCACGTCGAAAGAAAAGTTTCCTTATTATGACAAAACTATTTGGTTATAACATTAAAAATTCCGCGCTTTTGATCTTCTTCCACTCTACTCCCCATATTCCCCCAAATCCGTTCATTCCGAGACAACCATATCTATGGGCTTATATATATATTACATTCCGCGTGTTGGACACGGATGAGATAAAAGAGGCAAAGAGGTAATGCATTGTTATATAGTTCCAACAAAGTGTTTAAAAATTATAAGGGTGTTTATTTTTCAGTTTTGGACACGGGCCACACGTGCACTCGTTATAAGGGTATCAAAAACACAGATTTTCCAACAAAAAAGGCCGTGCATGGTTTTGAAAAACTGGTCAATGAACAATCGCAGGGTCAAAGGTATTTAGGGTATTTTTTTTCAAAGCTTTTTTTTAAAGACTAGCCAAACGTGTTTAGGGTATGTTTTACCTCGAGCTTTTTCCCCTCGGCGTCATATGGCGACAACTTGTTATAGGGCCTGCCAAAAGAGCCCACGAAAAACTTGTTCAATGAATTATTTTGCAAACAGAGAAAATCTCGTTTAGGGGGTGTTTAGAAATAATTTGGTCACGCATGTGTACAGCAATAAATTTGACCTTATATATATATATATCTATGTTTGACCTATATACCATGATCTGAGTAACAGAGAAAACTTTCTTTGCCCATATTCCAGGCAAGTCACCCCGTATAGTACACGCTTGTAAGAATCAAAGTGAAACACAAACCTCGAGTCGCCACCTTTTATAGAGCCTCGCAATTTAAACCTATTTATCATTATCATTATTTTTATTATTAGTTAATTAATTTTCTTTTTACAGAAGGTTGTTTTCTAATTCTGCGTCAAACCCAGGACCAAAATCCAATTGAAACCAGTTGGATTTCCAACTGGTTTCAATTGGTTTCAATTGGTTTCAACTGGTTTCAATTGGTTTTAACTGGAATATAACAATTTCCAGTTGAAACCAGTTGGGCAACTGGAAATCCTAACTGGAACCCATTGGGCAACTGGAAATCCTAACTGGAACCAGTTGGGTAACTGGAAATGACTTCCAACTGGAAATGATTTCTAACTGGAACCAGTTGGGTAACTGGAAATCCTAACTGGAACCAGTTGGGTAACTGGAAATGACTTCCAACTGGAAATGATTTCTAACTGTAACCAGTTGGGTAACTGGAAATCCTAACTGGAACCAGTTGGGTAACTGGAAATCCTAACTGGAGCCAGTTGGGTAACTGGAAATGACTTCGGCCAACTGGAAATGATTTCTAACTGGAACCAGTTGAGTAACTGGAAATCCTAACTGGAAATCCTAACTGGAACCAGTTGGGTAACTGGAAATGACTTCCAACTGGAAATGATTTCTAACTGGAACCAGTTGGGTAACTGGAAATCCTAACTGGAACCAGTTGGGTAACTGGAAATCCTAACTGGAACCAGTTGGGTAACTGGAAATCCCAACTGGATCCAGTTGGGTAACTGGAAATGACTTCCAATTGGTTTCCAATTGGAAATTTTCCAGTTACCCAACTGGTTCCAATTGAAACCAGTTAATTTGCATATTATCTGCCAGTGTGCACAGATTTATGTTTTATGTGATTCATCATCATTTAAAATGTATCTATTTAATTCTTTTCTATTTCAAGTACCATACTTGTTTCAGATAAGTGTTTAGAATGCTTAGCAGTGAAAACAATGTTCATAAATGTTATAGATTATAATTAAAACAGATTATAAGATAATTAGTACACCACTAACTGTTACCAAATTACATCAAATACAAATACATATATTTGAAGATCTTTCATGTAAATATATATACATTATGAAAGTCTATTTTATCAATGCACTTTACAATGGTATTATAGACATATAGCACTGCTTCTTTGTTGGCATGAGCAATAGTTAGTGCAAAATCTAATTAATTTGTAACTAATTTAGTCATTCCAACTGGAAGTTCCAATTGGATCCAGTTGGAAACCAATTGGTTTCAACTGGAACCAATTGAAACCAGTTACCTCCAATTGGATTCAACTGGTTTTAATAGCGAAATTGGAACAACTGGAACCAATTGAAACCAGTTGCCAACTGGTTGCTTAATTGGTTTCAACTGGAACCAATTGAAACCAATTGCCAACTGGTTCCAGTTGCCCAATTGGTTTTAACTGGAACCAGTTGGCAACTGGTTTCAATTGGTTCCAGTTGTTCCAATTTCCCTATTGAAACCAGTTGGCCAACTGGTTTCAATTGGTTTTGCTCTAATTGGTTTCAACTGGATTTTGGTCCTGGGAAACTGTGTAACCGTTAGGTCGAGTCATTTTGCTGACAATTATTGTGATTTTACGTGGTCGATTGATTGACCACGAGTAAGCTACGCGTATTGGCCGAGCTAGGATTTTGGAGTGTTACGCTGCAGTACCGGTACAGCAGTGGCAAAAAAAACGAAAAAAAAGAGAGAAATCATTCGCTGGATATAATAATTTGACCTATCTCGTGTTCGAAGATGTCAGATGAGGCTGTTCAATCTACAAACGATGATGCTGCAATGTGTAAAAGGTATGAACGCAAGTGGAATCCAGGAATGTTACGATTTTTTTACGAATGCTATCAATATGATCGCGATCAGCCAGGTTCCAGCCCCATGCATCCATTATTGTGTTGGAAAATAGACCACTAATTTTGCGTTTTGGAAACATGAGCAGCCAAGGTTCTTCTAATTCTATTTCTAATGTTCGGCCCAAAGCTAACGTTAGATATAAGGCTAAGTTGAATATTAACATAGTTTTGTAGCTGAAGAAGGCAATCTGATCTGAGATGAAGAGGAGGACGAACAAGATTCAACTTTCAAGAATGAAGAATTAAGCCAGGCGCAGGCGAAGGCCGGGAAACCCAAACATGCCAAACAAGGTCCCAAATAAAGTTAACGTTAGGCCTAAGTTAAGACTAAGTCAGAGAGAGGAAAAGAATTAGCGGGGGGGGGGGGGATGGCTTCACGAGGTAAGGTAATAAAGGAGAAAGAGGAGAAGTACAAGAAGAGAGTGATCATTTCCATGATTTCACTTGATTGATTTGGGGTTTGATCTGTCTGAATTTATTTTGATACCATGTAAAATATTTCGTCTAAAGTAACCTACATATGTATTACTATATAAATCTACCTTTACCTAACTTAAGTTAAGGGGATGCTTGGGGCTGAAGATATTTAATTGTTTAGTCTATATTTAAATAAATTAAGTAAATTTCACAGAGCAAAATGCTGAAAATTTGATTCAAATAGGATAACAAATAAAGTTATATTGAATTGGACTAAAGATTTGCATTATTCCAGTGAAACAGCTCTAACATTAGATCTAGCCTTCATGAATATTTATTAGGTGGGTTGATGATGTCATATCATCACTTGTTCTTTTGTATTTTATTATATGAAATTAGGATTATTCATGCAAGATTTTTCCACCAAGAACTAAAACAATTGGATTGATAACTGATATTAAGTGCATTGGTTATTTCTTGCTGCAACTTATTTCATCATAATGGAGACACATTGTATTTATGAAAAAATGTAATAATTATGATTGCATGTAATAACATTTTATAAAAAAAGGAAAGTGGGGATGTGACATCATGAGCTCACCTAATGAATATTCATGACGACATGCCTAGAAGTCTAGAACTGTTTCACCGGAATTCCAGAACTTCGATATTTGTTAATCCAATTTTGATCAAGTTTTCAGCACCTTGCTCTGTGAATTTTACTCTATTTATTCAGATATAAATATCTTCAGCCCGGAGCATCCCTTTAAGATTAAGTTTAGTAGAGTGATCCTTCAAATACTGTACCTTTCAGATCTCAGTAACAGTTTACACTTTGTTAATCCTGTTTCAGTTTGTTTAAAGGTAGACTTGGAAAGTGGAAATGTAGTTTAACAGCCTAGTATTGGTCTCCGATGGAAACCATTGTGAACGGTATTGATATAAGATATACCTGTAAAAACTCCTTAATTTAGTAATTTAGTACACTGATTCCTCCTTTACAGAGTGAAAAAAACAAATACATACATATCTGACACATCAATTCTCATTTTAGACCCATGCTCATTTTAGACTTTAGTCATCAATTGAATGTACATGGGTTTCACTTCAAATTCAAATTTCTATTAATTAAATGTCAATGTTTGTACTTCGTCAAGATCTAGACAATATTGGTTTAGCCACTTTAGGCTTGAATCAAGTACGGTATTATTTTTAGAATTCTTTACCCTTCCAGCTCCTGCTTTTTTTTCATGTGTGATTGTCAACATGTTTGATTATCAATAAAGACAATTTTTTAATTGAATTGAATTGAATTGAACTTCACACTATTTTCAGGTTTGCTGTGCAGCAAGGATACTGGAAAGATCCATACATCCAGCTTCTTGTCAAGAGTGGTCAGAGAAGAGCACCAGAGATAAATAGAGGTGTGTAAAATTTGTCTTTCATTGTATGTAGCATAGATCATGTTTAAGATTTGCAACATTTTGAAAACCTTGATTTTTTAAACTGAAATTTATTCTTGTAGAGAAATATGGGTTTCTTCCTGAAATATATACATGTAGTTTCAGATGTGGAATCAGATATGGCATCTTAATAATTTCATATCGATGTTCCTCTCAACCTTCTCAGACTGTCTTTCAAATCTTTAGTAAAATGCATCTTCTATTAGCTTTTCATATATTATCTCACATAACCACTATTACCTTGAGTATACTGTATTATTTTGAATTTATATCGTAATTGTTATTGTCAATTCTTGATTCTTTTGTTATATTGTTTATTTGTTAATTTTGATTTTTTTTTTTTTGTAAAACATCCATCAGTTCAGCTTTTAAGCTGCAATCAGATGTTTTTAATAAATCTTGAATATGAAGCAAGTAATCACCTCATAATTTCAGGTGATGCTCAACTGTGACCTCCATGGGGAGCTGGATGTATCATGCTAAAACTCGTAATTCAACTCACCCTGACGGGTAAAAGTTGCCTTTCTATCACCCTCACCGGAAGTGACTATGATACTTTCAGAATTAAACATGAATATATGCAATGTGAATGCTCAAGATTGCATTAATTGTTAGAGAGAATTGGGCTAAGTTTGCTTAATTTTCAGAAGGGCTACATGTAGTCCCCCCAAAAAAAACTTAGTGCCTCTTTTCAATTAATATTAGTGGGGGGGGGGTGTTGGGGATGTTGTGGGACAGGTGGGACTCTTCACTTCAGTTTTAACCAGATGGTTTTGCACACTCTTTTCATTGGTCAGTGATTTATCTATGAATCAAATGAGAGATCTTTGTTTTTTATTTGTGGTTTGATAGGATACTATGCAAGGACTCAAGGCATGCAAACCCTCCTGGTTCAGTTCCTTCAGCTTACTAAGAAGTCCTGTCAGGTCATCAACCTGGGTGCTGGCTTTGATTCACTCTTCTGGAGACTCAAGGCAAGTCAATGTTTTAAACGTAAATTCTAAGTTTGTTTGTTGGTTTTATTTTTATTTCTGCGTTCATAATACATTATCAAAAATATTTACATTGTTTGCAATATACAAAATAGGTGTGGTAATAATTAAGTGTGGTAAAATTAAGTGTGGTAATAATCTTTAAAAAAATCAAATTCAAAAGCATTACTGCAATTCCATAAATTATTGGACATTTTCCATAACTATATGTTTTGCTCTTTCTCAAATTCAGACAATATCTTTTATTAACATTCATAAAGAAATTGTAATTTTATGCAAAGGGGTTTCCTGCATGCACATTCTACTGATATTATCGGAAGTGTCATAGAAAATCAAACCCTACAAAACAAACCCAGACACTACAAGTATGAGGCTTCACACATTTTCTTTACACTTTGGCAGAAAGCAATTATTTTTTGTTTTTTTACAGTTGGATTATCTGAAGGCATTATGTCACACCTATAAAAAAGAAAATTTAAATCAATAAGTTGTGGCATATCTAATATCAGAGAGCGCAGAAATGCTCCTGCCAAATTATATTGCTGAAAAACGTTGTGTGAAGAATTTATGGTATTTTGAAAAAGGGAAGCTATATTTTGTTTTGTTTTACATCGATAATATATTTGCATGTAAAAACCTTGTTTTCAGACTTTTTACATTGTATGTAATTAGTCACATTGATGAAAAGCCTTGCATGGTAAATGTTTTAAGAAAGGCTAGTACAATCAGGACGGGTTTGCTAAATATAGGTTCAGACAGTGGATAAGATTTTAATTCAAGCATGAATTTAAACAATGATTATGATTGTCTTTTTCCATTGTGTTTTGTTCAACATCCTTCCTTCCAAAGTCCCTGTAAATCACAAAACAGAGCCACCAAGATCTTTCAAGATACATTTCATTTAAATTTTCTATGTATTTTCCACACAATGGCATGGTATTGTTTGCATTTTCCCTGTATAGGATGAAGACTTGCTTCCTGATCTCTATGTAGAGGTGGACTTTAGACCAGTGACAAGTAGGAAATGTCAGAATGTGAGAACACGCCAAAAACTGATACAGAATGTTCAAGAAACCTGCGAAGGCAAGAGCGTTGTAATCGGTGAGGATGATCTTTAATATTAACATGGTTTTCTCATCTTCTACTTTTGCATGTACATGTAATTTTCATACTGTTTACTGGTGTATGATGGTTCTTATTACTGGTCCTAATGAAGATCTCCATTTTGCCATAAAGATTACCTTATTTTAAAGAGAATGTTTGCAATTGTTAGTTGCCAATTGCCCAATTTTTTCAAATCTTGCATCTTGTTAAATGACAGGAGAGGAGCTTAAGCCGTACTTGTATGTCGTCTGGTTGCCTAACAAGCATTCATACTGTCTAGACTACAGTCCAGTAACAATGTCTTAGTTCTAGTCAATGCAGTTAACTTCACAGCAAAGTTGCAATATCAGACTTGAATGTCCCCATAATGGAAAAAAGAGATCTGTTGTGTACATACATGTAGATAACCAGTTGTAGCAACCATTTATGTGTGAATTGTATCTTTTTCATCAATGTGATCGCTTTCAAAATTGTCTAAATTTTTAATTTTGTATTCCTTTTCCATATTTCTTGTGATTGCATTATAGAGGAAGCTCAACTCCATTCACCCAAGTATCACATTTTGTGGGGAGATTTAAGAAATGTCGAGGAGCTAGAGAATAAACTCAGCAAAGAAGCCGGTATTGATTTCAGGTAAGTCAGATTTTTTTATTTACAATTCCTGTTCAGACCTATGGAAAATGAAATCCTGACTTGATTTTGTTTTCAATTTTCATGTAGGAAACTGATGTTATCAAACCACAGTTATAAACAGACAAGGGTTATAGTTTCAGCTTGATTTGTCTTTTTTGGGAGAGAGAATTGGATTTGATTTGAAACTGTATTATCCCTTATGGGAAATTTGCCTTTCACTGGTACATCATGAGGCCGCCATCAATTACAAGCTTAACCGCTCACGATGGCGGTATCCTGCGTTCATTTGGTAATGTTCCTTTTTATTATTATTAAAATGTGAAGTATACGCCCACACCATTTCTTTTTCTAATTATGTATTATATTTATATTGTATACATTATGGATTATTTTGTATATTGCAAACAATGTATTAATATTTTGATAATGTATTGGGAACGCAGAAATAAAAATAAAACAAACAAAAGTAAAAAAAAATATTAAGAAGAATATGAAGTTAACTTGATAACCGTCATTATCCGTGTCAGCAGAAATAATATTTATCATTTTTAATTGGGGGGGGGGGGGGGTAAAATTAGTTAATTATATTCATTCAATTCAATTCATTTATTCTTTTCCATTAAAAAACAACAAAATATGTACAGTTGAAATACACATGTATATACAAAAAATAGATCAAATACATAATCATAGTAAATTAATGTTGTAAGTGATAGAAATAAATGGAAAATGGAACACCTGTAAAAAGCTTTTTTTTAAAAGCTTGTAAATGGCAGGAGTCCAAAATTTAACAATAAATGTTAATGTTCCAATATGTGAATAGTGGAGTAAACCAAGATGACATTAGCATAATTTGTCTAATGACTGCAGTAAAATCAAATTCTTATCCTGGTTACATCTATTCAATTCTCCAAATAGTTGAAAGCTGCCCAAGGTCATTAATTTGAAGTACATGTAGTTGATTTGTGATTGGAAAATACTGTATTAATCACAATACATTTCTGTACTACTGAGTTAAGCTAACCAAATTCACACTTGCTGTTAACTTGCCATTATTGTAACTTCCATGGAATCCTTGATTGTGATTGGCTGCAGAGCCCTGTTACCATGGCTGCAGAACTCTGTTACCATGGTAGTTGCCATAATGGCAAAGTTACAATAGTTGGGAATCTTTATTAAATGGGTACCAGTAATGTGATTGCTCTATTGTTTTACAGCAAGCCCACATTCTTTATGACCGAGTGCGTCCTGGTATACCTCCACCATGAGAAATCCAACTCGCTCCTCAGATGGATCAACAGCAAGTTTCCTCAGGCTTATTTTGCTAACTATGAGCAGGTGAACATGGCGGATAAGTTTGGTATAGTGATGGCTGAAAACCTCAAGACAAGGGGGTGTACTCTAGAAGGGGTTGCACCTTGTAAAGATCTTGATACACAGGTAACTCTATGCCCAGTCGTTGTTGGTTTTAACTATGGGGGTTTCAACTAGGCTACATGTATGGGGTGCTGAATGTGACAAGAATATAAATAATGATTAAATAATAATAATAAATAAATAATTGCAATTTGTAAATATCTCAATACATGTACATGGTTAACTCCATGTCCCGTCATTGCTGATTTTAACTATGGAGTGCTGAATGTGACATGAATATTGATAGGGAATGCAGACTGTAAACAATTGCACCTTTAATGATCTTGATGCATGGGTAACTACATGCCCTGTAATTGCTTTTTTTAACCATGGGGTTTTAACTGTGGGGTGCTGAATGTGACAGGGAAGTACTTTTAAAAGAATCACACCATGTAAATATCTAAATACACAGTTAACTCCATGCCATTTTATTGCTTTTAACTTGTTCAAATTGTTTTAATTATGGGGGTGCTGAATCATATGACATGAATGCTAATAGGGGTGCATCCTTGAAGGAATCAGAACTTATAAAGATGTCAGTACACATAAAAAAAATATAGTTTTGATGTATCACATCAAGTATGGAGAGGGTAAATAATAATAATAATAACGGCATATTTAACCAGGGTAGCCACATCAGTTCTAAAAACTGTTCTACCAGCGGGCCCTGCTATTATCATTACCCCGGCTTAAGCACGGCTAGCTTGATCGGGCACTCGAGCATTCAAGGAATTTCTTCCTACCAGTTACCCATTCACCTCACCTAGGTCGAGTGCAGCACAATGTGGATAAATTTCTTGCCGAAGGAAATTACGCCATGGCTGGGATTCGAACCCACTACCCTCTGTTTCAAAGTCGGGAGACTAATCCACTAGGCCACAACGCTTTACATAAGGTAAAGGGGGCGCTGTCAGAATCCCCCCTCCACGACAAAGTTAGAGTTAATAAACATGTGCTTTAACCGCTCCTACTCCTAGGTTTAATCTTGGGCCATTTGGTATGGCAGCCTTTGTAGAGTCACCACCCCAAAAACTCATATATGTATACACTTCCTATAATTACCGATCTTGTTTCTATGAATCTTAAGCACGTGCATTACTTGGTCTGTCTCAGAAAAGTCGCTTCACCACAGCCGGGTGGCAAGGTTCTGATGCAGTTGACATGCAGACTGTTTATGCTAGTCTACCCCGCAACGATGTCTATCGCATAGAAAGATTAGAATTCCTTGATGAGACAGAACTCCTTGATCAACTACTCAGTCACTATTGCATATGCTGGGCATGGAACGATCACAGCAATATAGGTGAGTCAAAGTAGTGCCCAGGGAGTGAGGGATGTGTTTACAATTATGCTGGGCATGGAAAAAACGTAGCAATATCGACAAGTCACAGTATTGCCCTGGGAGTGGGGGATGTGTATGCAATTATGCTGGGCATGGAGAAATCATAGCAATATCAGTGAGTCAAAGTAGTGCCCTGGGAGTGGGGAATGTGTATACATCGTGTGGGCAAAGAATGATGCAAAGTTGCAGAGCTTACAATATTCAAATGTACAGAAGGGCTATTTCATGCATTTTTTTAATGTAATTATTTCATTTAATTCTTATGTACTTACATTTATTTAAAATGACATTCCTAATCATCATTTTGAACACCAACAGGACTGTCATCTATAAAGTTTGGAGACTGAGATGGTTCAGATGATTCTATCCAAAATTAAAGCTGCCTACACACAGGTGCAAAGGAAGATGAATCTCCGAGGAGTTGAGGTTTGTTGCCATGGCAATCTATCATCATACCACCGGGAGGAGCAGTGTTATCAAATAAGCTTTGGAGATGTGCAGATTACTTTGAAAGTGTTTACTGTCTGAAGTGTTTCCATGATATAAAGCATTGAGATAAAGCATTGGCTAAGAGATGGTTTGCTTTCTTGTTTGGTATTTTTAAAAAAGAACAAATAAGAATGCATACAGTATGTATTTGAGAAACATCGATTGGAACGTTCATTTTTTAAGCGTACGTCAGCCTCAAAACTGCTCTATAATGCTAATTCAGGTACATATCCATTGCAAGTTCTGTATCTATCCAAAATTCATAAATGTATAATTATTTTACTTGTACTGATTAATATAAAATTATTTCTTGACTAAAATCTAGTCGTTTTAAAGCATGGTTCAAAAAGATTTACAGCCAATTTCTGATTAGTTAGTCATTGGTTTCCTCATTGCCTACAGACCATTAAGTGCTTTTATGAAATAAAGCGAAAGTGTAAGATGTCATATTAACTTGCTTATCTTATATCTGAATTCGATGACATTTTCAGTGTTACGCTTCTTTGATTTTCTCTTTCTATTGCCATCAACTATTTGTCGGAGTGCACTCTCCTTTCATTAAAAATGAATAAGTCTGGAATAAGCAATGTAAAACTTTGTAGATTGTGTTCTGGATAACGTGTGCTCATGTTTGCTATGCAATCTCAAAATAGCCTGGGCTATGTTATAATGTACAGTGGAGTCAAATTTATCTCTTAAAGGGGAACCCAGCCTTGGTCATAAATGTCGTGTTGGAAAGGAGAAAAATAAAGAAAACAGACTGTTGAAAATTTGAAAGAAATCGGACAAGAGTTAAGAAAATTATGGCTGCTTTAAATTGAGATCCCTAAGACTATATATTTTTAATTGGCAACTGGGTTAGTAAATTATGACAAGGGGCAAGGACAACTTTCTCATAGGCCATGTACTTAATTATAAGGGATTTGTGGTTTTCTCCTAAGTACCCATTCCCCTAGGGGCAGTTATCTGAATATAACCCAGGTAGTATATTGTTTTATGTCCTCATGAAAGAATAATATAATTTGTAGTTTAACTTTTGAAGAAAAAAATGTCAATGGAGTACATGGAAGAGTAGCCTTTGTCTTACATCACTATAACATCAACATCATATGTGTGGCCAATTTGAAGTCTCTATGAGTAAAGTGATTACCAATTTTTACACATTTTTACAATTCATACTTTTAATGGTTTTCCAAGAGAGAAAGAAATGTCTTGGGGAATATGAAATAATGTTCCAGGGTGCATCATCTGTGTGTTCCTGTACTATTTACTCCCTTTTTTTTTGTCTCACCTGCTTAGCAGAGCAAGACTATAGGCGCCGCTTTTTCGATGGCGGCGGTGTCATCAACATTGAAATCTAAACCAAGGTAAAGTTTTTGAAATCATAACTTAGAAAGTATATGGACTTAGTTAATGAAACTTGGACATAAGGGTGATAGTGTATCACTGAAGATCCTGCCTGAGTTTTAGGTCACATGACCTAGGTCAAAGGTCACTTAGGGTCAACAAACTTTGACCATGTTGGGGGTATTTGTGGAATTGTCATCATAACTTTGAAATTTTATGGATCTAGTTCATGAAACTTGGACATAAGAATAACCATGTATCCCTGAATATCCTGTTCATGTTTCACATCACCAAGATCAAAGGTCATTGAAGGTCAATGAATTTTGGCCGTGTTGGGGGTATTTGTGGAATTTTCATCATAACTTTAAAATTTTATAGATCTAGTTCATGAAACTTGGACATAACAGAAACCATGTATCCCTGAATATCCTGTGTGTGTTTCAGGTCACATGACCAAGATCAAAGGTCATTTAAGGTCAATGAATTTTGGCCATGTTGGGGGTATTTGTTTAATTGGCATCAGAACTTAGACAGTTTATGGATCTACACATGTAGTTCATGAAACATAGATATAAGGGTAATCAAGTTTAAATTATAGTTTTGCACACGTCTTAGGTCACATGATCATAGTCAAAGGTCATGTTGGATCAATGGACATAGTACATGTATTTTATTATCATAGACCTGTACGAGTGTTTTCTTTTGTAAATAATTATTCTATAGCTATTTACAAAGTCAGCACTGCTGCTATATTGAATCGCGTAATGCAGGCGAGACAGCCAGAGGCGTTCCACTTGTTTAATACTAAGTAGTAAATGTATTTACTTAATAGTGCAAGAGGAAATACAAAATGGATAGTAGTCTAAATGCATTTTTTCATCCTTAGTTTTCAGGGGCGGTATTCTGAGGTCATTTTATCTTTAAAATATTTTATTTTATCTCTTAGAATGAAATTGGTATTCTGAGATGACATTTGATCTCTCAGATAAAATCTTGCGTATCTATGATGATACGCAACAGAGCAGTGGCTGCGTAGACATACCAATCGCTTATCTGGCCATTGCAACGCGGGTGATGTGCTTGCGCCCAAGTTACTTTAAAGAAAAGTAAAAAAGACTTTAATAAAAGAGGGTCGGGGCTATTTTATCTCCGCGACGTTGATTTCGTCAATATTTCTAGGGGAATCCAAATGTTGGCATGAAAATTAAGAAAAATTATATATTCATTGAGAACACCTTAACGTTATTCCTGTACAATCAGGAAGTATTTCATTAGACTTTTCTTGACTAATATTGTCTTTGAAATGATGCTTGAAAAGGTGTGATAAAGACTTCGAAAAAAAAAAAAAGTATTGCCATTTTTGTTAAAAAGAAATCTCTGTAAAGACGCGCAAGCGTATTTGAAGTCAATAAATTGACGCAATCTCACTCCTTCGCCACACCTAGCGGAATGGATTTCCATTGGTTGAGTGATATGAGAGAGCTATAAAAGCGCGTTTCTAATTGGATGTTGATTGTTCTCAGAATACCAATTCAGAGAGATTTTAAGGGTATTTTATCTCACTGATTTTAAGGGAGATAAAATATTTTATTTTATTAAAATATTTTATTTTATCTGAGATAAAATGGATCTCAGAATACCACCCCTGGAATTTAGAGAGACTGTGGGCTAAGTTCAGTTCACCTAATCACCTGGAGATGGGTTGTTGGACCAAGCGGTAAAAGATTAAATGGGCATAGACTATGGAATTCAGTCGAGCGATAAGTAAGAGGCAATTGCATTTAGACCAAATTGTGAAATGAGCCCTAGTGCCCTACACATATTATCCTTACATGTCTGCATTGACATCATCCGCCATGTTAGAGGCTGAAGCTACTGCCTTGCATGCAAATGCATCAATTAGTGATCTGCAGCTGGCACATCTCTGACAACTCTACACATATCCCTATATCCTCTGAGGGAGGGCGCTAAGATATTATGACATCACATGCACAAGGTCTATTGCTACACATTCACTCTACATCGCAACAGGCTATTGATCTCTGACTTTCAAGTCTGATGCATCTTATGGTACAAAATTATGATTAAATGCAGGGCATGCAGGGTCAAGGCTTATTTTGTAATCGCACATTTACTGATTTTCAGTAACCTTTACATTCACAGGCTGCTTTAATCACATTTCACCAATGAAGAAACACCTTTCTTATCCCACTATCAAAATGTAATTTCAAGGGATTTACAAACACATCGATTCGCTGTGATTATCAACAGGGATGTAGTCAAGGCCGGAACTTCCGCTAGTGAAAGCATTCTCCCATAGACTTTGTACTTGTGACTCCAGCCGAGGCCTAAGCCAAGGCCGGCAAAATATTGCTACATTGTATTTCTAACAACTCAATAACATCTTAGTTTGTCACTATTCATATGGAAGCTTTCTTAGAATGTGGGAAAATTAAAATATCCACTTACTGACTGGATCTTGAACTGGAACCTTTGTACCAACCCCTACTAGCTTGTGTGCCACTCCTCATTATTCAAGGCAAGTCACCAGCCAACGAGCTGCTCCAATTAAGTTCCTGCAGCACCCTGTGCTTGCCTGCTGCAGTCTGCTTAGCAATTACTGCATTGCCTTGTGCAGTAAACACACACAATAGCCATCGAAACACAGTGAGGGATTGCCTGCTATGGCAGGTATGTTTAGCCTATTCATAAACAAATTAGGGAGTGAATTAGAGTTACCCAACCATGCAGACTCTCATTATGGCTACATGTAATAGAAAGGAGGGTCTAAGAAGTCATTTGGCAAATTTTTCATCAATACAAATACTTGGGGGGTCATTTTATTGGATCCTGTTTGAACCCAAAAGCTCATTTGTTTTCACTCTTAGCTGTGGATATGAAAATATTGCCAGTAGGATGGGAGGGACAAGCATGGCCATAAGCTTAAATTTTTGGGGTTGGGGTGCCTTTGCCTTTTGTAAACTGAAAAAAGGATTTCATGCATACTTTTGTTGAAAATGAAAGTCGTTTTCAATTCTTGGGGGAAGTGCCCCCCTCCCACGCCGCATATGGCCACGAGGACAAGGGCATGCAAGAAAACTGCAGAGCTTGTGCAAATACAAGCCCCTTTTACTGAAATTGGTCTATAGAAATATCCTTACATCTTCCATTTAAATGTGGATGTAGTAATTTTGATGTCACGTTATGCCACCATACCATCTCTTTATGGACGTTTCACAGGTGTTCAATAAATTTGAAGTTGAAATATAATTAGATTTGTTCTCTCATTGATTACCTGTACTGTGTCATGATTATTTGAAAATAATTCAAAATTTGATATGTATTGAACTCATATTGTCTTGTCTGGGGTCATACTCTTTCATTATAAAATATCTTAAAAGAAGCATGACAAAGATGATGAGAGAAGTGATGGTGGTGACGGTGTTGAAGGTGGTAGTGATGTTTATGGCAATGATGATTATGACAATAATGACGATGGTACTTATAATGATGGTGATAATGTTGGTAATGGTGATGATGCCAGCGATGTTGATGGTGATTATGACAATGATGATTGTGATGGTTTAGATGGTGATGATTATGATGGTGATAGTGATGATGGTGGTAAAATTTATCACCATCATCATCTCCATAATCATATTCATCATCATAACCATAATCATCACCATCACAATCATCACCAATTGCCCATTTGACTAAATGAAAAGTATCACACATAATACTTCACAAATCTAATTTGAATTTTATTTCACAGTCACAAGGAAAGATACGAAAGAAAAAAATAATGCCATGTAATCACCAAATATTCTTCATTAATTTACAAGTCATTCATTACACATTCTATTATTCTAGCATCAGAAATTATTTTTAAACCATGATTCTACATCAGGTCAATCACAAACAAAAAAATCAGAATGTTTTCAAATTTACACGACAAGCTATTGCAGAGTTTGATAGATTGTAAACTTGAGTGTGCATGTACGTAACATTTGAAAGTACTGTATTAGAAGCGCTAAATGACAAGGTTGAACAGACATGGTTTGCCTGACCCAAGAAAACACATTTAATTTTGACACATGGAAAGAAATAATTCTAAACAGAAATTTTAGTTAAATTCAAATTGCTGTCCTTTGAAATTGGGATGGATACCATTGCCAAATTTTGCATATTGATAGGCCAAACATGTTTAATTCACTGCATCATCAGAAATCATACAAATTGCATTCATTGCATAACCAGAAAATTTATTTTGTTTTCTTCTCTTAGCATGGTAAAACAAATCAATCCAACCAAAATGAAATGGAAATTAATTTTCAAAAGAAACAAGCAAAATCACAGATGAACATACATGTAGATGAAAATGGATAATGATTTAATAAGTTACGATTATTTAAAAGTTGTAATAAATTGTGATCACTATATGCATGGACTTGGGATTTCAAATTGGCGACTAAACTCGAGAGGTAAAGGACAACTCGTCTTTTTTTATCCAATACATTAAATTATTACACATATTTCAAAACTCTTCCTCAGAAAGATATTTTCCTTTTATGATGCTGTATGTAAATAGGCCATTTATGTCATATTTGACTATTGTTTTGAGGAAAGGCTGCTAAGAGGAGTAAGTCATGAATTCTTTATAATTAATGTAAGGCAAATAAGCCAATAGTCCCAACTGCTTTTCACAATCTTCTCATCAAATGACTAATTTGAAATTTGCAAAGTCTTGATGATCTCAGTTTTCAATAGCCATACTTTTTAACTTCATCTGATTTTTTTTGTTCGAAGTTTAACAATCATTTCAATTCAATAATTCAATTATTTATTCATTTGTCATGCCTTCATTAAAAAATGGGCTAAAATGGTCCTAATATTCTCAATTTGTTTTTATGCTCTCATATAAATCATTTTATTTCTACTTGAGGTTAAACTCAACTCTGCCCATGAGCTACTATTATCCCTCTGGTTGTCTGAAGAAAAGGTGATTGTTCAAATTCATATTGGCAGTAATTGAACATAAAGGTTGAAATAAGGTTTGGGCATATTCTTGTTATGTGAATGCATAAGTTCACTTTCTTATAACATTGAACCAAAAAACGTAATCAAAATCTACAAAATACGAATGAAAAGTAACCCTTGCAGCAATTATCTATTTCATATATTTTACTACATCGCAGGAAAAAATTGGTTCTCTGACGTCTGTGTGATACATAGCTACTGAAGTACATGACATGATACATAAGTAAATTTAACTGTAGAGATGCAAATGCAGGAGCGTTGAAGCAATATATACATAAAATTCACCCTGAAATATACACATAACAAATGCATTTCTTCTCCCCATTGCACAAATATACACTGTGAACAGGAGAAAGTGGCCCATAAGGTATAACCTGAGGGGCCGTTTCATAAACCTGTCGGTAAGTTAAGAGTGACGTTAAGAACGACTGGTGATCCTTTCTTGTGGTAAATGATATTCACTATTAAATGTTCATTGGTGATTATTTAGCGCATAAGAAAGGTTCACCAGTCGTTCTTAAAGTTGCTCTTAACTTATGAACAGCTTTATGAAACACCCACCTGAAATGAATTATAACAGAATATCACCGCAATGCAGGCGAAACCAACCAAACATACATGTTATTTCCAATGACATATAATCAGTTTTGAGTAAATACACTTTTGCAACTTAGTGACAGAGTGCTATGCAACTATGACATCAATAACACATATTAGAGATAAGAGTGTCTATTACAGAACTTAAAATCCCTCTATTCAAATTCAGAGATTGGGAATGTACCTCCAGCTAATCAGAGCATTTGCCATCTGAAAAAGCCTACACCAACTAGACAAAATTTTCACAAGAAATTTCATCTTATTTTCTTGATTTCCTGTGCGGGGGGAAAAGACTTGACTTGGTAAGGTGCTCGACCATTCATGTAGCAACAGCAGTTTATTAAGTTTGTTAAAGATGAATTTCCATGTATTTATTGAAGGGATTATATCATACTATGAAAGTTCCCTTAGTTTGTTCAATAAAACATGAATGTAGAGGGCGTATAAAATACATGGCAGGGTTGAGTTGCCTCTTATAATCTGTATATCTGGGCCTCATTACATAAAGCTTAGCGATTGATCACAGAGCTGACGTCTACAATTGATTGCACCGAGTATTGTGTATGATCAATCATAAAAATAATCCCCACAATCAATTCCTAAGCTTTGTGTTAAGGGGCCCAATGTTCCGTTTAGCCCAACCACACTCATACTCTACATTATAATACAATTATTTCAAATGGGTCTATCAAATGTTTTCTATTATGACTCATTTCAACTTCTGCATGTTTTTACAATAGCATGATGTTGAATTGACAGTGCACCTACGGGGTCTTACTGAAATCTTTAATGTACAAATACATGATATCAGAATGACAATGAAAATTGCAACAGTTGATATTCACACACTTTATGTATATATACATGACAGTAATTCCAATTTTACCAGAACATCTCCCTTACTAAAACAATTTTTGCACACAAAAGTACACGTATACTAAAACCAGAATGAAAAATATGAACGGGCAGCTTTATAATCTGGTTTTCATGATTTCCAAACGTTGTGACTATAAACAAAGTTCAAGAAATAAATGTATGAAAACATTCCGCAAACTAACTGAGCTTGCTGAATACAGTTTCAGTAATGAGAGAAATAAAGGCTTTCTTTATGTAAAACTTATCGTCTCATGGTACATAAAGACTTACCCAATGGGTAATATTGCAGAAGAATACAAAATGCTTACAGAGATAGAGTTATATAGTACACGTAAATGTTACAAAATAGTTTAAAAGTTCATTATCACTCCATCAAAATTCAAAGAATACACAGCTATACTTCCAAGAGGGATCAACATTTTATAACTCTAGAAAATAATTGAATAAATAAGCCTCGACAGCCAAGATATGATGCAAAAATTGATCCGGGGGGGGGGGGGGGGGGGGATCCGCCCCCTAAAACTTTTGCATATTTCTACAATACGCAAGAACACCGCCGTGATGTTTCATGACTATTTTCTTTCAAGTCTTGCTCATCTTATAAATCAAACACATGATGTCAGAATTTATTACATAATAGTTTTGAACATTTTTAAACAAATTAACTTAATGATTAATCAAGGTGAACAGTTATTTCTTTTTTTTTGTATTTCAATTTCACTTATCTTTGATTAAACAGGCTTAAAACATGTTTAAGTTTAATAAAAATATGCTAACTTCGATTTCAAATGTACATGTATACATAAAAAATTACAACAGCATAATAGTTCAAACTTGAAGTATCTTAGATTTCCAAGCAATGCAAGATTGAATTACTCCGCATGAACTCTCAATTCAAGCATTTAAGTTTGTTATTAAAAGAAATAAAAGTCATTTAACCCAAATGCATAGAATTTTCATTCCAGTTTATATTACAGGTGAATGCTACCCGAACAGCCAAAATGAAATGCCTGTTTTTATAGACAAAGATACATGCATATTATTTTTTTTAAAGAAATGAAATAAAACTGCATTAAATACTCCCTCTTTCTACAATGGGGAAATTTCAGATTTTATATACTGTATTAAATTTATGGTGGAATATTATCAAAAATTGGTTGAATCAAATTTATGTAGTACCCTCTAATATCGCAGGAAAAAATTAACTTCCAATGATCAGCTAATTTCAAAGCGTACTGATGAGCTCAACTTTTGTTTCCAAACACACTGGAAAATTGACCTCAAAATTGTTGCCAACTATTCCCTGAGTCAGAGATCATGTGACTACATCACATGACCTATGATATTCATATTGATTTATATGAATCATCTGATCTGACATACGGGACATTCAATAAAATGTGTACGTCTGACCCACTATACATGGAGCCTTCCTGACATGACTGCTCTATTTTCTAGTTCACATGAAATATTGTGATGCTCTCAAATTGACATTGTTTGAGCAGTTCATGAAGAGAATGATGAAAGATGGGGGGATAGAATTTTTTTATTTTTCCATTAATCAAGTCGTGAACAATCGCAAACTTCATTGCAAAATCATAACAAATTTGCACAAAAATTAGTTTTGCAAAGGTAACTGTTATGAATTGTCACACAAATAGTAGAACCAAATGGATTTTATATTTTTATTTACCCAACAACAGGAAATCCCTGTCCCTTATAAGAAAATGCCCACTAGAATACCAGATCATCATCATCGTCATCACTGTCATCGTCTTTCTTGCTACCGAGTCCATTTTTCAGAGTAGAATGACTACTGCCTACGCTCTAGGTGTACACATTAAGATAAAAGGATATGCATACAAATCAGACTCGTCAGTAATTAATTTAGAAAATTGTTAATTATTGAACATCAAGAACTAAAGTTTTTTAAATAGAGAATAGCTTATGACACACATGAAATGATTATGGGCATTAGAAATGCAAGGGCTCCAATTGGTGAGCATACTATGTGCTCTTTGCACAACGACTTGCAAGTGACTGCAGGTAAAAAAAATCAAGTGCAATATCATTCTTTTGAGCTGCAATGAAATGAAAGTCTTTTTGCAGTGCCCCAACCATAGATTAAGTAATGATAGATGAAAGAGTACAGATTGAATACCACAATTGAAGAAACACTCATGAATGGCAAAAACATATATCATCTTTAAAATGTGAGAAATAATAATAAAACATCTTGCAATCAATGCCCTTAACACAGCATGTTTTACAAAATTATTGTGATGAGTGTATTAGAATTCCTCACAATCAGAGTAGCGATTAGAAACATCAACAGAGTGTACAACATAGCTGAAAACAATCAATATGATGTCGTCAAATGGATAGAATGAAAAGAAACATTACGACCTGAGATGAAAGAGAGTGACAAATCAGAAGACACCAACTCAGTGATGTTCAGAAGAAGCCAAATCGCTTGGATTTAGCTTTAACAGAGGTGTTTGTGGTGGTGGAGGAAGGTTTATTTGGTTTGACAGTGACAACGATGTCGTCATCGTCGTCGCTTGAGCCTTCTTCAGGAATGGAGGATGCAAGGTGCTGAGGTTGTCTTTGGGTTGTTGTGGAGGTCTTAGATGAGAAGGTGTTGTTAGTCTTTGTAATAAGGAGGGAGGGAAGAAAAGTGATTAGGAGATGTTAAATTTTTTTTGGTTAGTTTTCCTTTAAAGTAATGAAGTGTGGCTTCATAATCTTTTTTTTATTTTAGCATTTTTTAGGTGAAATTACTTTTAAAAAGTCAATATGTGGAAGTGTCACCTATACAATTCAAAAGGTATGTATTACATTTACAAATTTTATGGAAGTATAAAATGTTTGTGTGTGGAAGTAAATGTACTGTATGGGTTAAGCAGACCTGGATCCCGTAACATAAAGGTTAGCGATTAACCGTAAGCTGGATTTTCACAATTGATTGCACATTGTAGTCAATGTAATCAATCATAAAAAAATGTTTATGATCATTGCTAAGCTTTCTTTTACGGACCCCTGTAAATGTTTCAATCCTAAAATCATTGATGTGTTACTGAAAGACAGATGGAGTGATTGAGAGTGTATAAGGTTACAAACTAAACAATGACTGTGGAGGTACAAGACAAAAAGATTCACTTATTACAAAAAGAGACATGTGATTGAAATGATATTATAAAGCAGGAAAACACAATTAGTCATCACTGCAATCGCAAAACATTTGGAGAAGTATTGTTAAACAAAAAGTTAAAGTCCTTATTGGAAGAAAAAAAAACCCCACAAAACTGACAAATCATATACCAAAGAAAAGCTGATTTTGAGATACATCTATGTAAATTTCAACGCACTTCCACTGCTTTCCAATTCAAAACATTCAGATTCCCCAGCCAAAGAAATGGTGCCTTTTTAACGGTTTTCACCAGCATAAATTCTACGGCAATATGTGAATGGGATTTTGATTTCCATTCGTTTGTATGTAAAAAAGCTGGATTATTATATTGCTTCCACATTACATATTACAAATATTTTTTTTTAAATCAAAGAAAATATCATTAAAAGTATAAGGCCCGTATTCTGAAGCCTAGTTTAACTTAGGCCATTATCTAACTCTGTTAAACTTATTGGAAGCCAAGAGAAAAAATAATTTAAAATTACATTTCAACTCAGATGTTTCCTATCTTTACTTGGCTCCTTTACTTGAGTTTTCTTGAAAAAGAGAACTATTTCAGTAATTATTCCCAGTCAATTGTGAATGATTTGAGTGTCAAATGAGCTGACCAATTGAACTTTTGGCTATCCATAGTTAAACCTCAACTTTAAACCAGAGTTCATAATACAGGCCGTGTACAATCTGAATGCAGGTACACCAATGAGCAGTGACCAAATAACTAGCAAATAAAGACTGACAAAAGAATATGGTCTAAAGTTGCAGTTGTATAAATTTGAGGAGGAAAAAATATTTTTCTATGCAGATTAATTGCTTTTGAAAAAAAAAGAAATTTGTAATCTGGAAAATTAAATATTGGCAATATTGAAATTTTCTACATACAAACATATGTAATTACTATTCTGTTCACAAAATGACGTAATAGAATTCACGGAAGTGAGAAGCATAATACAGACCATTTTCAATGCTCATAAATTTGAGTGTTTCTAAAGCAAAGTACTATGGTGGGAAGCATTGAAAATGCAGGAAACTTCTTTAGTTGTATTGTAAATTAATTCCTTTCTCATATTTCCACTGATAACAGTGATTTATTATTTATTTTGGCTTCTAATATGGTCTTTAAGTGCTCCAATCATTAGTTTAAGAAAGTAATTTCAATTGTGTATTGCGGAATGCTTTGGGTGATAGATAAGGAGTTCCAGGGGCCCGTTTCATAAAGGACTTGCAACTGTTGTAACTTTGCCATAATGGCAACTACTATGGTAACGACTCAGCAGCCAATCAGAATGAAGGTTTCCATGGTAGTTGCCATAATGGCAAAGTTACAACAGTTGCAAGTCCGTTAAGAAACGGGCCCCAGAAGATTCACCTTATCTACCAAAATCTAGATTAATTCAGTAACTTACCTGTCTTCCTTTGTTCCCTATTTACAAATAAATGAGAGTAAAAAGGAAAAATGTGCAGAAGAAACAAATTAAACATGAGGAATAACAGTTTTACACTTGCATAGGGATCACAGTGAATGAATAAATCACGATATTTGTTTGAATGAGGAGTTAAAGCTAAATGAACGTAGTTGCAGTAAAACACTAATTTCGTGAGAAAGTCTGTAAAACCAAGGTTAAGTATGACTATATCATCGTGGATCTAGATCTGGTACAGTTACATAAATTGAACTTTGTGAAATCATAAAATCTAAGCTGAAATGCGATCACATTGAAGATCGTCAACACAGATAGGCACACGTGGGACAGTGTATTATTATTGCTGGTATAAAGACCCGACGGAAGTGACCGAATCCGCGCTTATTTTGCTTATTTCTCAGCAATTACACAATTTCTTCCAGAATCCTTTGGCACATATTTGTTATTCATACAAACAGACACTTGGGTGGTCATTATATTAGATTCTGTAAAAAGTCATTTTGAGATCGTTACCAGAACTGGAATTTACCTTTAAGGAAACAGATCTTTTATGAATGACTGATTGGGACTTTCAATGTAATTTTATGGAATTTAATGGGACTTTCGCTAATCACTACAGAGTGGGTAATGGTAAACAAAGTTATGTCTCATATTTTCTTCAACTTTAAATTGTCATTTAATTTGTCAAAAAATTTACTAGTACGTGTTAAACAATAAACAGAGTTGTACAATGCCTACTTAGCTTGTTGTACGCCAGCAAATGGGAGGCTGAATGTCAAATATTTGTACCGTTGCACACACGACGTACCATCCAAAATGTACCGTTGCACGGCTTTAGGAGGTGACGTCACAATACGATTTAATTCATTGCGCTCAGCAAAAAATGAATATGCGTGTAGCCTGCTGGCTAAATGCTGCCCAAGGTCATGTACGCATGTGGGATTTTCCTTTTTGCTTTCAATATTTTTGTTCCCTTTTCATAGTTTACTGCAGAGAAAAACTCTGTTTTTCATATTTTCGCTAGATTCCGAGGCGTTGTACAACACAAATAGCGAATATTCATATTCGTGCAATGGTGCGAGAATTTGCATTCGGTGAAAGATACGCTCTATTCAACTCGGCTAACGCCTCGCTGAATAGAGCATCTTTCTTTCACCTCATGCGAAATCTCGCACCATTGCACTCATGCCTATTCGCTATTTGTATATTGTCAGAGATGCGCCAGATGCACATCACCAAGGCAAGGCAATGGCTTCAACCTATACTAAGATGGTGGCAAGATGATGTCAATGCATTAGAACTATACAACGATACAGCACTCTTAATGTACCAATACAATTCTTACCTGATTTATTACTATATTTGGATACAGTACTCTTCTTTGACGTAGTAGACATGACAAGAGAGTCATCAGAATCCTCTTCAGAAAATGCGTCTTTTCTTGAAACTGTAAAATTAATACAAGGTCAACTTGTAACACTGTAATTCTAAAGGCCACCGCACACCTAACAATAAGTCTCCGACCCATTATTGGAATGAAATGTAGTAGAATTTGATGTTTATATTGGGACATGGAATATCTTAGTGTGTAATGTTTTAAATTGTCATACAAATACATAAATTCAAATCTGTGACAATGCTTTCTTTCTTATTAGAATAAAAAAATTAATAAATAGCATAAATTTAATATGTAATTGTAATGATGTAATAGCAAACGTACGATAGGCAACGAAATAAGGGCTTGCAATCATCCAAAATTGTTACATTAGTATTCTTTAGTTAATTTGAACCTCAAATAAAAAGCAAATTTTCATTCACATTTTCAGTAAATAAGCAAAATGTGATTTGTTCCAAAATCGGATCGTGGACCAGATGTAAGGCATGCGGTGGCCTCAAGATATTATGGCCTGTATTATCAAGAGGTTTTAATTGTACAATGGTACAAACCATGGACTATGCCGTTTATTGTAAATATTTATGCTTATTTCATTGCATAAACTTCAAAAGCCCAATCATAAATGCACATTATTAACAAAGTGCACTTAATTCATGATTGAATGAAATGCGATAATATAACAAATCTGCATTATCCATATTATACCATGGTGCTTTAGAAACCTCTTTGGAGAATATAGGTCAATATGTCCAGACAGATGAATAAACAATTCAAAAGATATTTACAAGCAATAAAAACATGAAAATGGAGTAATCTTTTTGAAAATTGTATTGTATTGAGGAAAATCATAGAAAAAAACAAACAATTGTACATATTGACAGCTATGCAAACCGTAATTGTCACCTTTTAACATTCTGAATTTGTACTATAAAACTAAAGAAATGTGAGAAACATTTCTATCTGAAAACAGTCAATCCACTCTGTCTGCAACCACCCTGTCTTTGTTGAGTCAATGCAGCATACAAGAAACACTCCAAACGTCTTAAAATGTGTACTTTTGTAATAAAAATTCCATTCATTGATGATCTGTTTTTCAATATAATCTTGGAATTTTTAATCTTTTAATTTACCAGAGTATTCACAAACGATAAATTTGAGCACATTTTTGTAAGGACCTCTATTGGTGAAAAATGTAGCCCACAATGATATTCAAAGAATTCAACTCGGTTTTGGACTAAGACATATGCTAAATAACTACAGCAGGAAAGCCTGCAAAAAACAACAAATACATTTATCCACTAGATCAAGAGAAATTAAGCTGAGCCTTGGCAGCCCATATTTCAGCACACATGGGTTTAATACTAACTGAGGACAAGGTTATATCACAGCCATGTACATAAGATGGGTGAAGTATTCTGTACACTCACCATTTGATCCATTTCTGACTGATCCTGCTTTGCTTGATCCAACTTTGGATCCAGATCTTGATCCCGTCATGAACCTGTCTAATCCACTCTTAGTTGATCCTGCCTTGCTAGATTTACCACTACGGTATGATCGTGCTGACTCAGGCTCTGAGTCTGATCGATTAGAGCTGTCAATGAGAATGGGATATCAGATATTAAGTACAACATCATAATAACAACAACAATAATAGTTCTTTTTCTAGAGAAAATCTGCAAATTATTCCATTACGATTATTCCACTGGCTTTTCTTGAGCTGCCTCTTCTTCAGCAGGCCTCAGTGTATTCAAGGAATTAATATTGCCAGTTATCCATTGACATAATATTTTTGTGCCGAGTTGAAATATATTATAGGGGTATTATAGAGCTTCATGCCCTAGACCTCTCATTTTCATCCTACCCTTCCTTCCTTCTTTCTTCCTATTCTCCATTTTTCTCACTAATCGAAAGATCCGAAGGGGGGGGGGCAATTGCCATCCTGTCCCAGAGGATTAGTCTTCTGACTTTCAAACGGAGGGTCGTAGGTTCAAATCCCAGCCATGGCGTGATTTCCTTCGGCAAGAAATTTATCCACGTTGTGCTGCACTCAACCCGGGTGAGGTAGATGGGTACCTGGCAGGAATTCGTTCCTTAAAATCCCACCGCGCTCTGTGGGACTACATCAAAGGTAATGATATCCAAATGAGCGCATAGGGAAGCATTTGGCAGTGATATGTGCTTTATAAGCATGTTGGTATTATCATTATTATCATATATTACTAGGGAATCACTAAGCAATTGTTACTATATTCATTACCAACACACAGCCAAGGTGTGGAAGAACTCACAATTTGCTTAATTGTTCTTTGCGTGACCAATGACCTCTGACGGCAGACTGTATCGTCATGGCAGCATCATCCACATCACTATCCTCCTCATCTCGTATCCTGTCACTGGCAGCATCCGTCGTGGATGGGGAGAAAGGCTCCGAGTTGAAGCGATCCAGGAGATCCTTCCGTCTGTGATGACCCCGCATCGCTGCTTGAATAGTAGTCGCAGCCTAACCAAACAATGAAAACAAAGTGAGCAACTTTGCCGTTCTTTCTCTCCCCATAATGTACTCCGGCTGCATGAACCAATGCTGAATTTTTGTCCATTTACATTCCTCTATCGGGATTTGTACATGAAATGGCTACAAAAGAGCGAATTTTGGAATAAATTACCAGGAAACCAGGAACCAGGATTTCATGAATTTCTTGCTTTAGGATCCAATATTCAGGATATCACCACAAAGTTGCCAATTTGTGTTTGATTGATCACAACTTTGAAAATTCAAAGTGCCTTATTACCCCTATCTTGATATATCTATACAGCTAAAAATATAGAAATAGTTATTATGCTATATAAATATATTTATATTATCATTACTAAGTGGGTTCATCTCAAATTTTTTATTCAATCTTTTCCTCTATTCAAATAAAACAAACTTCTTTATGCAATTGTATTCCATTACATTCTCATTAACAATGAATTTAAAACCAATTTCTTAATTTAGCACGTATCCGGCGCGTGTATAAAAAATGTCAAATGCTGATGCGCGCTTTGGTCACAGTGCGCCAAATTGACGCCTGTTGCCGTGGTTATCCACGCTATTTTATTCATGAGTCCACTGTTTTTATTAATGAGTCAACTCTTCAAACAGTGGACTCGTGAATAAAATAGCGTATCTAACCATGGTAACAGGCGTCAATTTGGCGCATTGTGACAAAAGCGCGCATCAGCATTGGACATTTTTTATACACGTGCCCGATACGCGCTAAATTAAGCATAATTTATACAGGAAATCTGCATAAACCATGGACTCAACCGTGTGTGTGTGTGTGTGTATTTGAGTTTTGTCAGACGTGTATCAATCAGATATGATTATTTACGTCTGGGACCGACCTTTAACGTCACCATCCGAAAGACGTGACCAGGGCTCGAACCTCTACATCAATTTGTAACTTCCCCACATAGCTTGGATTACAGGCGCACGCCACAACGCCCAGTGGGTTTTCAAAACCACCTTTGTGAATTCCGGCCAATGAGATTCAGTATCACGCATTGAATAAAGCATGAATTGAAAAGGCAGACTTTATTCTTGAACTACAAATACAAACACCAACTCCAAGTTACTTTAAGTTTATAGACCATTCATACTCACTTCATCTAAATCACTGTTACGATCTTGCTCCTGTGTGTAAAAAAATGCGTTAAAAAAGACAATATCGTATGATTTTATTAGCTAAAAATTCACAATTTTCAATAAAATCAAAACATTTTACCGGTATCATACATTTTCTGGAAAATCACCATGGGACATATGAAGTACATAACAGATGCAAATGAACATAAAGAAAATTATTTATTTGAGATGTGGATGGTTGTATGTTGATATTTTTGAAGGTGTCCACTTCATCTTGTAAGAACATAGGGACCAGATCATACGTGTATTCCACATTACTCGCAACCTTTAAATGAAATCACTACTGCACAATGTGCGTATATTAATGTGTGCATCCTGTAATAGTGCTAAAAAAATTGTGAAATATTAAGGTTGCATTTCTTATTTTGTAAAGCAGTCTCGTATAAGTAGCAATTATGGTTAATTTCTAATGACTGGCAGCTCTGTACTCTTGAAATATTCAATCAAGAAATTCTGCTGACTTTTTTTTTTATATTTCATTGATATTTCATTGATACTTTTGATAAAACATACAAACATCAATCGATATAGATACATTCATAAATTTTGCGTTTGTATTTCTGCCGACTTTGAAATGAGTCCCGTGAAGTTTTGGAACAAATATTTGCAGAGTAACTCACCCTCTGTTTGTGAGCCCTCCAATTTTTCTGCAGAGTGCGTGCCGATCTGTTCTGTCTGAGCTCTTCCAGCTTTCGCTCCCTCTCCCTCAGCTCCTCCTCTTCTCTCTGTTTTCTCCTCACTGAAGCCGAGCTGTTTGCTCTCGACCTCTTCTCACTTCGGTCACTCAGCCTGTCGCTGTGCTTATCGCTGTGTCTATCACCGTGTCTGTCACTATGTTTGTCGCTATACCTGTCACTTTGCCTGTCACCATGCTTGTCACTGTATCTGTCACTGTTTCTATCACCATGCTTGTCGCTGTATCTGTCACTGTGTCTATCACCATGCTTGTCACTGTATCTGTCACTGTGTCTATCACTCTGCCTGTCACTGCTCCTGTCCTGCCGTTCACTTCGTCTATCGCTGTGTCTATCACTGTATCTGTCACTGTGTCTGTCACCATGTCTGTCACTACGTCTGCTATGGAGGCTCTCATTGCTAGGGTGACGTTTCATGCTGCCATTCTGTCTTGGAGTCATAGACTTGAGCTGTTCCTTCAATCTCTCATTCTCCTTCTCTAGAGCTTTGTTTTCATCTCTGATGGGAAAAATGATAACAATAATAATGATGATAATGAGGCATGGAGCTGGGTGGTAACTGAGCACCTGACTACACCATTGAAGTCTTGAGGTTTGATTC
Organism: Lytechinus pictus; assembly: GCF_037042905.1. Lineage (NCBI taxonomy): Eukaryota > Metazoa > Echinodermata > Echinoidea > Temnopleuroida > Toxopneustidae > Lytechinus > Lytechinus pictus. Next base: position 14,049,186 of record NC_087254.1, on the reverse strand, counting down.
CCGGCATGGCCCTTGTGCAAGGTATTTTATCTACATGGCTCTTTTATTTTGCATCAAATAATGAAATATGTTTCATGCATTATCGATACGAACGTGTGCACATGTTTTTGAAGGAAAAAATTAAAATGACAGTTATAATGATGAAAATGATAAAGATGGTGATAATCATTATAATAATGATAAAATTAGATTACATCAAATGTTAGATGGAAATTTTTTGTCCTCTTTCATTATTCAACTCATGACCCCCAAATACAACTCTTATACAAACAAACATAAGGGAATTAAAACCTAAAATGGTTCTTTAGATTAAAGAATATTGTGAAAAGGATCTTAAATTAGAAAGGAAACACAGTATTTCAATGTAAATAATGATCTCTGTGACCTTTGACCCCATCCAATTATTGCCACTCCCACATGCGTAAATGAACCAAGTTCGAAGTTGAACCCACCCCCTCCTCCCCCCCCCAAATTTTTTTTTTTTTAATAAAAAAAATCTGTAAAATTGTAAAGCAAAATGTAACTTTATTTACTCTACATATTTCTATTCCACAATATTTGCGGTCAATATTATCACGATTATTCCATGATATTTAATGTTTATTTCACTTTTAATGTATTGATTCATGTTGATTTTTATATGTAAATGCATCACAATTCGACTTGGCTGCCATGATGTATGATTTTTATCAAGTAAACCATCTATCTATCTAACTGTAAAAGTTAACCTTGAAACAGCAAAACTCCAAAAGTGCATTTTGACATTCTAACTGATCCTGATACTCACTCAAACTGCTCCACTTTCTGTCTGAATTTGGTCTTGTCTTCCCGAAGCCTGCTCACATCCTTCTCTAGCCTCCCTTTCTCCTTTAAGAGCTCCGTCTCCCGTTTATCCAGCTGGTCAAGCCGGTCGGACAATGACCCGGTCAAGGGAATCTTACCCGGCATCTCTCCGTCCAGGTTGCGGTCTTTGCGCATTCCTTTTCCCTCCAAATGCTCCACTTTCTGGTTTAAAAAAGGACGTAAACAAAACGGGACCCCTGTAAGCTATACAGATCTACACTTAATACCTTGTATCAATGGTGTGTTTTAACAGACCTTCCAAGATTGATTGCTTGATGTAAATTCAGATCTAAATGTACATGTATTTTGAGACAATACTGACATTGTCAGTAATGATCATGAGTCCAAGTTTTCGACAGAGCTCAGTTAAAATTGACACGATCACTAGATCAGAAATGTATGACACACGCATCCTACTGAAATAATGCTCTTTGTGACATTTGACCTTCGAATTTGTGATCCCTGAATCTAAAAAGATTATCCTCACTCAAATAAACATGATTCAGGTTTGAAGTTTGACACTTTGATCATTCTTTAGCTACCTCAAGAATCAAATATCTTTCAAATTTATGAAGCCTTTTGGATGACGTTTGGAAGTATGATCCTAAAATCTAAAAAGATCATCACATAGAGATATACCTGTATAATCAGACTAGAGTGTGCAACTTTCAAGTATCACTTACATGTAGGTAGTCAAGAGTTTGTGTTCGATCTACATAGGAGTGGCACATTTTTCTACATATGATAGCACAATGTTTTATCTTATTTTAATTTATTGATGATACTTATACTTCAAAAACCACAATATGTTAGTGTATAATCCGGATACGTGACTAGGCTGACATCACATGACTAACCTGTTGAAGGTTGACAAGAGTGGTCAACAGTTCTCTTCTGTTCATGTCCTCATAGTCTACAAATGCACAAGAGAATAAAAAGGAGACAAAGAGTAACAGAGAGCCCCCAAAACATATAACATTCTGCCAACATTGCACACATCAAATAAAATATTCTGAACAAACTTTTATTTCACAAAATTCAAGCTGGTTTCCCTTGAGTAGTATTCTGTATTGAAACATGTACAGATAAAGCTGGCCATAAAGACCAACTGCTCATATATAGTTTTCATGTCTCTCTTGGGTGGCCTGGAAGAGGAGGTCCTCTCTGAGGGATCTGGTAATGAGTTTAAATGCCTGTCCAGAGGGCAGTGCGCATCAAGTGGGAATAAAACCCGAGTCACCCATATCTTAATTCCCTGCTCTGCCGACTGGGCTGTTACCCCCTCTCACTATCATCATCATTTGTTTCACGTCAACTGTGCCTGGAGGCGAAAAGCAAACTGAATCACTATGACCCGCAGGTCTCTCCTCCCGATAAAACTGATTGGGGGTGCAGGTGGACTACACTTACACGGGGTTACCCCCTACTTTTATACAAATAGTGCAGTGGGTTCTTAAATTGCAAAGGTGGTTACCCTCCTCTGCACAGGGCCTCCTTTTAACGTCCTATCCAACGACTATTCCCTGTCCAAAATTGATGAAATGATGCCTCCTCGTACCTTAAAAGTCACCTGCCACGATAATGTATATGTACCTACCTCTATGAGATTTTTCAGAGCGTGCAGGTCCATTGTAAGCTGAGCTCTCATACAATGTCCTCTCCAAGTCCTGTTTGAGGAGCTTGTTCTCACTCTGCAGTCTTTGATTACTCTCTGTAAGTCTCAGGATAGTGCCATTCAGGGCCTTCACCTTGGCAGTTGAGGTAGACTCCTTCTCAGCCGTACCAGGTCTTGTTGCTCTACAATGAGAAAAAGCAATAAATTCAATGGACATAATCAGGGTCCCGGAACACAAAGGTTAGCGATTGATTGTAAGCTCGATTTTCACGACTGATTGTAGATTGTGGTTAAGGATATTCTTCTACAATGATTCATAAGCTTTGAGTAAAGGGGCCTGTGGTTACTCTTGGAGAGATGTGATTTCATTTTTTACGCTAAATTTCTGCACAACTTTTCCATGAAATCCCAATTCTGCTCTAAATCAAGAAGAAATGCTTTAAATATGATAATTTTGGTGCAAACACTCTGTGTGGCCTTATTGAATTTGTTTTTTTCCATCAGGGTCTAAGTTGCTCTTTATAAAATTTTGTGTAACCTTGCAGCCACATAGATGAGTGTCCTATGTTTTGTCTGGAAAGTTGCAAGTACATGTTTTTGCAACTTTGAATTATTGCACAAAGCATCAATGGTATGGGGCCACATTGATTCTACATCCCCCCTTCCTAGCCTAGTGAGGATTAACACTAATAATCTGGGGGGGGGAGGGGGATCAAGAACCAAAATACCCGGGACTATTAGGGTTATGGAAGCAACGATGTTTAAACTCACTTTCCAGTTTGATGTGATTGCTGGTAGCGAAGCCTTTGAACCTGAAAATAAAAAAGCAAAGTCACACTGAAAATAAATATCCAGATCAAATGCATCTGAATTATTTAAGACTAATAGTATATCAGCACCAAATTATATTAATTGGTAGAAACAAAACATGGATACAAATTACATAAAAACGCAACCTCACTCAATAAAAATCGACTTTCGACTGCATGAAGGCAAACTTTATGCCCCAGTCATTGATTGCTAGACTAAGGATATATAACGCACATTCTAAAATCTTAAATAATGACTTCTGTGACCTTTGACCGCTTCACTCACATGTGCATACATGTTTGTACTTCTATGTATTCCTATGCTATGCAGATGTTTGTATTTCTATGTGTTTTGTGTTATGCAGAGCCCCAATGTAGAACAATATATCTCAATTACGGTACTGACGGAGCCATTTTGCTGAAACCCCCCCCCCCTAAAAAAAATAATTAGATATAAATAAACAGAGATACCTCGACTACATGTATCTAACCAAAAGAGGGCAATCCCTTTAGGTCTTCTTCAATCACAAATTCCTGTCAAAAGGGTGGCTAGGAGACTAGACGACACTCTAAAAGCAATTTGTAACCTTTAATAATAAGAAATTCCATTGGCGAGGTACGTGACCTGCCAAGAAGTGGCTGACCTTAGGGAAACCACTGCTAGGGAAGATCATTGGATTGGCAATAGGATGCGCATGAGGAAAACACAAAAGGATAAGTTAAATTTTTATTTCAACAGGCCCTTTGACTTTAAATCAAATATCAATAAGATGACCTTCACATACATGTAGCGCCGTCTCCAAAAGCAATGCCATTCTTTAAAGACTAATGACTATGAAATATTTACAATTTCCAACCATTGAAATCACAGTGGGTCATTGTTTCCCAAACCAATGGATTTCAGCACAGACTGTTAGCAACCATCTACACAACACAGGACTTCGTGCCCATCATCTTGAATGCACAATTGTCCTGAGGATCAAGAAAGCATCTTGCTTGGGCATTAGAGCATGTCCGATAGAACAGAGAGCAGTAGCAACAAGTCCCGTTTTCAGACAAAACACATGTGTGCCTTCCGACACATTGACGGACAGAGTTGTATATGGGGGCAAAGAGGGGGGAGCAGCAAAAAGGGATCACAAAACAACCAGCCACCACCTCTGGAGGAGGGAGTATCACAGTTTGGGCAAGCATAAGTCAAGCTAACAAGACAGCAATCGTCTCGAGGATCTATTTCAACGACAGTGTCTTGTTTAGGTAATAGAGCATGTCCGATAGAACAGAGAGCAGTAGCAACAAGTCCCGTTTTCAGACAAAACACATGTGTGCCTTCCGACACATTGACGGACAGAGGTGTATATGGAGGCGAAGAGGGGAGCAGCAAAAAGGGCTCACAAAACAACCAGCCACAACCTCTGGAGAAGGGAGTATCACAGTTTAGGCAAGCTCAAGTGAAGCTAACAAGACAGCAATTGTCCAGATTGATGGAGAAACGAACAGCAACTGTTATCTTGATGAGATTCTGCGTCTCCACGTTCTTCCATTTGCTGATGGTGCCCAAGGAGATAGGAGATGGGTTCATCTTCATGGATAATAATGCGCGTCCACACAGAGTGAGGGTAGTAAATTCTTCCTTCAAGAGCAAGGAATCGAAAGAATTGTTTTGCCCGCTAACAGATTTAAACCTAATTGAGCATCTTTGGGGTCAACTCAAGCAATCTGTTTACGCCCAGGTCAACTAAAGCACCAGCCGTTCTCTCGTTGATCGTCCAAGTGGAAAGGGGGTACTATCCCACAGCAGCGTGTGACCAGACTGCTAGAAGCATATCAAAGAGAAGCTGCCAAGCCATCAGTGACAGTCATGCTGGCTTCAAGAGGTATCAAGGTCAACTGATACTGGCAAATGTTAGAGAGAAAAAAAAAAGCATTCATGCCATATGAAAAACATTTATCGTTTCTCGCTTTGTTTTCAAGTTTTTATGTGAGCTTGCTCAACCATGAAAATGTAAATTTTTACAAATGTAAATGGATAGACATAGTGTGTGTGTGTGTGTGTGTGTGAAGTGATGAAATGATAGATAAACAGTGCACAAAATGAAATACTACTTACCTATGAAATTTGAAAATGACACTTTTTGCTTTTTTAAATTTTACTTTTCACCTAAATTTGCATTTAGCTTTTTAAAATTTATAGCTTTTATAATGCTTTATACAATGTTTTTTTACCATGTCATTTTATTTTGCTTATACAAACTTGTAAACATGAATTTTCCAGCTGCGGCTGTCTTTTCATGTGCAATATTATAAACGTGTTTGATCATCAATACAGACAATTTTTTAATTGAATTAAAGCATTGCATTGAAATCATCCTGTAATATTCACTTATATGGTAACTGATAAAATTACCGACACAAACCTGGAACTCTTACTTGTTAAAACAATTATGGCTGTTTGTTTAGAGGAAGACTAACTATTTTGTTGATTATTCATATATGTATTGTACATTAATCGAAATTGTAGACGATTTTGTATGTGAAAGAGTAAATCAACTTTAATTACTTGTCTGTTGTGAAGAACCCTGATTTTTTTAGTATAAATTACATGTAAATTTCCAGCTCCATGCACAATCTTTTCCTCTTTACCATCAGGATAGTCCTGAACAGTCACTCTCTGTGTTTTGGTTCTTTGGGGTCGGTACAGATTCTATACAATAGCATGCATGCTACATGCAGCAAGGAGTTAAAAGAGTGTGATCTTTAGCATATTGGTTGTTTCAAAAGTATGAATTGATTGTGTACATATACAGTAAGTTGTGGGTGAGAAAGAGAGTGTAGAACTTGTACCTGATTTGGGGTCCTTAAAAAGTGGAGCCTCTCTGTGAGTTGTGTTCTGAGCACATTACTAAATCATGTTCGTTCTCTTATATATTTTCTTAATTACTTTCTTACGTGTTTATACATGTACATGATTCTTGTCGAATTCTCATTTTACTTTTCTAATTATTCCTAATTGCTTTAAATTTTGTAATTTGTTTGAATGAAACAATTTAAAATAAGATTAAAGACGATTCCTCCAAAGGTTCGTTGGTTATCAAGAGAACAATATTATTTGGGGATACATCATGACGTCTGTAACCTTTGACCTCAAGACCCCAAATCATCATCTCTCCTATACCCACGCTTTGGTCGAGTATGAAGGTGAGCGGTCAAATGGCGCTTTAGTTATTGTGGGAACGAGAACAGGCTGGAGGAACAAATGACCTGAGCACATATACCCTTGATGCCTTCGGAAACCACCTACAGTATGGTGGACAGAGGCATAAAATGATTTTTAAACAGATTGATATTCAGTCTAACTCTCCACCTTAGGTTTGAAATTTTTAACAAACTTATGCAGTATTTCATTAAGAGGGAACTGGGCTATTCTGACACTTTCCAAGACAACAAAAATCAGGACAATTTGAAGAATATCAATTAATAATTATTACCTCTTGATAGAATGATTCCATAGCAACCTTCATCTCTTCCATTCTTGTTCCTTTCATATCATTCTTCAGCTTCCTATAAAAAAAGACAAACAAACGAGATCATCTTGAGACAAGGCAATTGTGGTTCATCAAGTGCCCATTCATAAAACTTGTAATCATAACAAATCTGCAAGAACCAAAAATCTTTCAATTTGATTGATTTGATTAGCTGATTGGAAACTTTCATGGGAAATATAGATTTGTTATCATAACAAGTCTTAATGAAACAGGACTCAGAAGATCAGTATTACCAAGTAGATAATTCACAGTATTTACTGAAACTGAAAGGTAGTTCACTACCTAATTTGATAAGAAATTTTACAATTAGGGAAATTTACTGAAAAAGCACCATTGAAGGTCATTAAACACCTTGCCTCAATGAGGTTGTTTAAAGTACAGTGTTGGCAACTCGTGTTAATTCAATTCAATTTTCAATTCAATGTCTTTATTTCCATATCAGTAAAAAAAAAAAAAAATCATATTTACAACACATAACATTATAAATGCATTTCTAGTCATTGAATATTTACATACATAAAGAGAGCATAAAAAAAAAATGCATTTCATAATTCATGTACAATAATATAATAGATGAGGAAAAAGGGGGGAACTAAAAAGCGAAGCTTGTGGGTTAAATGTTCCCCCCAGGAACAAAAATTCAGTAGATTGTGTACACAAAGAAGATGATAAAAAAAAGCGTTTAAACAGAGTAACAAAGCAAAAACAAAACAAACACATCCACACCACACAGTCAATCACACAGGCATGGGGGGGGGGGGGGAGGTATTTGTGCCTAGTCAATTGTGCCTGGAACAAGTCACTCTAAAATTTGTAAATGAAGAGAGAAAAAAAAAAAAGTTTCAAGTGAACCAGCCACAAAGAGTGAGACGCATCAAATACCGGTGAAGCACAATGTACATACATATTATCCAATTATTAGAGAGAGAGAAAAAAATATGTATATTTAGTGACTATAAGTGGATAGCAAGCTTGATTTACATTTTTGTTTAAAAGAGTTTAAATAGCTGCATGATGTAACATTCACATTCAGAGTATTCCATATCCGAGGACCTTGATGACGGATTAATCTAAGTGAGCGATCATTTTCTACTTTTGAATAGTGTAATTTTGAACTTTGTCGGGTATTGTAAGAATGAATATGCTTATTTTGTTGAAAAAATGAAGAGATATTGCTAGGTAATATTGTTTTTTTTTAGTTTGAACATTAGAATAGCAGTTTGGTAAGTATGAATATCAAAAATATTCAACGTTTTAAGTCTAAAGAATATTGGTTGAGAATGGGCAAGGAAATGAGAAGATGTACAAATTCGTAAAGCCTTTTTCTGAAGTTTGTGCAAGGGTTCAAGTTTTGTTGAACCTGTCCCTCCCCATGCAATATTACAGTATTGTAAATAAGGAAGGATTAAAGAATTGTATAGCATTATCAGATGTTTTTCGGGAAGAATAGATTGGAGTTTAAATAAAATGCCTATACTTTTTGATACTTTCCTACATATTTCCAATCTATGCTCACCGAAATTAATCTTATCATCAAGGGTGACTCCAAGAAATTTAACATTTCTGGTCATTGTAAGATTGACATTATTCATAATTAAGGAAACATTCAATTGATTATGAACAGTATTTTTGTTTGAGAAATATAAAAAGTTTGTTTTTTCATAGTTGACAATAAGTTTGTTTGCATTAAACCAGTTAGTAATTTTAATCAGTTCACTATTTGTTTTGTTTATTAAATTAAAAAGATTATGATCTGATGCAATAATTGTGGTGTCATCAGCAAATAAGATAAACTCAAAAAAGTCTGATAATATACTTAAATCATTAATATATAGTAGAAAAATCAAAGGACCGAGAATTGAACCTTAAAGGAATACCTGAAGTAATATTTGTAAAAGAAGAGGAGCAATTTTTGAATAAAGTGGACTGAGTTCTATTTGTTAAGTAATTATGAAACCATTGTAATGGAATACCTCGGATACCAAAATTCTTCAGTTTGTACAACAATATATCATGGTTTATAAGATCAAATGCTTTAGTAAGATCAAGAAAAATTCCTAAGGAATGAAGACCATTATTCATCTTTGTCACTAGTCGATCCTGTAAATCAACAACTGCAAGGTCACATGAATGATGGGGTCTAAAGCCATATTGACAATTATTTAATAATAGGAGTGGGCTATAAATGGGTGATTTTTTGTTTTACTATGGGAACAGTTTTTTTGTGTTCCTTTTACCTTATCTCAACATGAAATGACAATATTTTTTGTCTCGGGTCCGAGAAAAAAGTGTGCCGGGCCAAAATCCAAAATGGCCGCCAAAACCCCCCAAAATCACAGTTTTGGCCACAACTTTTTTTTTGGTGGTCATTTTCTCTGGTTTTGGTGTCTATTCATATGTTTTGGGGGCAGGCAATTTGTTTTTCCTATAATTAGTACTTTTGAACCATTATTTGTAGAGTTAAAAGGTAACTATACCTAAATTTTCCCATTTTTGTAGCCTTTTTTCAGCCAAAAAGTGGGTTTTATCATCCTGGGGTTCTGGGATATTAGATGGTACGAGGTCAACAATTTGCAAGCAGCTGCAGGTAGCTATATTGCTTTTATTCCTCCACTTTGGGTTTTATGGATATTTGTGAAATATATCTTATCAAATAAAAGAAAATGTCATTTATCCATAGGGGCTATATGGTGTACAATGCACTGTACATACTACACTGCATATATCCATGTATTGACCACCATGGCATATGACAAGGCCTGTATATAAACTATAGTGTCATAGAAATGAGCTTCAAAGGTTTAGAATTAGATTGTGAATTTGATTCCTTGTCAGCTGATGTACATGTACATGGTGAAACCAGCAACGTAAATTACACTTACAAACTGTAAATATCACATACATGTATATATACGTACATCACATTTTTAGCCATACATACATGTATGTATCTTCTTCATTTGGAGGCTTTTTTAAATCTGGTTCTGGTGTCTAACTGGCCTATGTTTATGGGGTCAGGTAACTACTAGTATCATGGTAACGCTGATCAACAGCCAATCAGAATAAAGGATTGCATGCAAGTTACCATTAAGTTAACATATTGGTAAATTTTTATGCAACGGGGCCCAGAATAGCTACAGTGTAAATTACCTCTCTCCGCCCCCTGAATTAGCATATTTGACAAAACATGTCCTCAATTTCTGAGACAAAACATGTCCTCAATTTCTGAGACAAAACATATCTTCAATTTCTGAGGCATCTAATTCTAAACCTGAGAGCTCATTTCTATGACACTATAGTTTATACAAGCCTTGTTATCTGTCATGGTGGCCAATGCATTTATGCAGTGCAGTATGTATATGTACAGTACATTGTACATATGTATACTGTATAGCCCCAATGGATAATTGACATTTTTTTATTTAATAAGATATTTCACAAATATCCGTAAAACCCAAAGTGGAGGAATAAAGGCAATATAGCTATATGAAGCTGCTTGCTATTGTTGACCTCGTACCATCTAATATCCCAGAACCCCAGGATGATAAAACCTACTTTTTGGCTGAAAAAAGGCTACAAAAATGGGAAAATTTAGGTATAATTACCTTTTAACTCTACAAATAATGGTTTAAAAGTACTTAATATAGGAAAAACAAATTGCCTGCCCCCAAAAACATATTAATAGACACCAAAACCAGAGAAATTGACCACCAAATAAAAAAGTTGTGGCCAAAACTGTGATTTTGGGGGGTTTTGGCGGCCATTTTGGATTTTGGCCAGGCACACTTTTTTCTCGGGCCCACGACAAAAAATATTGTCATTTCATGTTGAGATACATTACAAGGAATAAAAAAAAAACTGTTGTCATATTGAAATTACAAAAAAAGTATTTTTGACCCATGTATAGCCCACTCCTATTAATAATGCATATTTTTCAAGATGACTAAATAATCTTACATAAACAATTTTTTCCAATATTTTTGAAAGACACGGTAACATAGATACAGGACGATAATTTGAAAACATATGAGGATCGCCTTTTTTATATAAAGGAATTATCTTACTAATCTTCATATTCTCCGGAACATCGCCTGAACAGAGTGACAAATTGAATATATATGACAATGGCATTGCAATAAAATGAATAACCTTTTTAATGATCTTACAACTTATTTCATCAATACCAGAACTGGCTGTGTTTTTCATATTTTTTACAATATCTATTAATTCATTTTCATTGGTTGGATGAAAATAAATAGACTGGCTACACTCTTCAGGTAAATAAAAGGAAAAATCTTTTGAGCCTGAATCAGACCTAATTTCTCTTTGAAGATTCATAGAGATATTAGTGAAGTATGAATTAAATTCTTCTGCAATATATTCATTATTTTCAATTTTGGTTCCATTTTTAATAAAATATGAAGGATATTTGTTTTTATTTTTGTTTTGTTTATGTAGTAGGTCATTTATTATTTGCCATACCCTTGTCATACTTTTCCTGTTAATTTCAAGTAAATGAGCATAGTACTCCTTCCTTGCTTTTCTTAAAATTGCAGTTTGAATATTTCTATACCTCTTATATCTCGCTTCTATGTGAATATTGGAAGAATTGTGAATAAAATTCTTATACAAACGATCTTTTTTATGTATACATTTCAATAATGATCTTGTTAACCATGGTTTACGAGGAGTATTCTTTCTTTTAATTCTTCTACAAATAAAATTCTTATCATATAGTTGTTTGAATTTAAGACAAAAAATATTATAAGCATCTTCTGTAGTTGACTTTGATAAGAGTTCGCTCCAGTCAGTGACCAACAAATCATCCTTGAATTTATTTATGGTAGTATCATTTATTTTCCTAGAGTAAGCCTCAGTATTCTCAGTAGTGGAGTGATTAACATTGCTGTATTTTTTGTCATTGACAGATAAAAGAAATACCGGTAAGTGATCACTTACATCACTGTAAAGTATACCTGATTTAAATGTATCAAAGCTGGTATTCGTAAAAATATTATCAATTAACGTGACAGAAGATTTTGATATTCTAGTCGGTTTGTCAATCACTGGCTGAAATGAATTACTATATACAATATCGACAAAATCATTTATACATTTTAACGATTGTTGCAATAAATTAATATTCATATCTCCCATAATATAAACTTCTTTATTTTCTTTTTGAATTTTCTCTAGACACATGTTAAAAGATTCATTAAACTTATATATGGCTTGTTTTGGATCTCTATAAATAATGCCGATAATAATGTTCTTTTTCTTTGTATGCTTAATCTCAATAAAAATTGATTCACAAAGATTTACAGGCATACTTATATCTGATCGAATACAGACATTGATACAATTTTTTATAAAGAAACCAACTCCTCCACCTCTACTTTTCATTCTATCAACATGATAAAAAGAATATTCATCAGTGTCAAATAAAAGAGGAGTACCAGCATGGATCCAAGTTTCCGTAATACCAATCACAGAAAAATTTATCTTTAATTGATGTAAAAATAGGTTTATGGAATCTATATTTTTTCGTAAACTTCTTCCATTGAAGTGAATCATACTGTATACATTATTAGAGTTTGCTAAGGATTTATTGAATTCATGAGCAAGCCAGTATCTACATGTTACAGAAGTTCTCAAAAAATTGCTATCAGGATCAATATCACAAAGGAAAGAATCATGAACATCATGGGTATCAGAATTAAAAGTTTCATATAAAGACTGAGAGTTAAGCTCATCAATACTGATATCAGAGTAGATTGTTTCATCGTTCTGATATGTTTTTGAATTCTTGTTAATGTTGCTACAACACCAACACCAGGGAGTGTTTCACCAACATTTTCATCTAGACAAGTTGTCAGATCTTGAATTTGATTGGATGAGAAGCACTGTTAATATGGTAACTGTCAGATAAAATTTCGGATAAAATGTCCGACGACTCCTGTCATGAAATGCTCCTCAGGCACAACCCTTTACTTTGGAGGTTGGTGATAAATTGACCTTCAAAACTATCATATATTTCTGGAAGTGTGTGTTGAGCAATGGTGTAAAATGCAGTCTTTAGCACCAAGCATTACAGCTGGGGTTGAAGAATGATCTTAGTGTACATGTAATTTCACCACTCACCAACACCAACTCCTAGGGACTGACAAAAATCATGAATTCATATGCCAACACATCACTTGAAATTATGGAATATATGTGCAAAGTTCTGTTAGCATTGCTAGAAACATGAGAGTTATTGTAAATCAAAATCTGAAAGAATCCTACTTACATAAGCTCTGCTTCTTTGTCCTTCAGATTCATCTCCAGTTTGAGATTCCTTTGCTTCAAGCTATTCACTTTCTGTTCATAAAACAATGGTACAAATACAAGATACTACAGTTTATTACAATGCATTACAAAAAATATTTAAAAATGCAGGATACCTTAAAGTTTAATGCAAACTTTAGCTCATCAAACAGAAGTTAAAGATCAAGGCATTAAAAAATCATTTACAACATTTAGATATACATTATGGCATTTGCTGCGCACTTGTTGCAATTTGGTGCATCTTAGTGCAAAAATAAAGAGCCAACATGTGACCCATTTAATCGCATGTGATTGGCTACAATCATTATCCCAATTTTGTTACAGCTCTAAATGTGATATGGGCGACACAAGAACATACATGTACTATTTCACAACTAAAAGGAAGTATTTTGGGACTGTAAAAACATTGAAACAAAATCATGAGTTTTGACAGGGCCTAAAATTAGGAGTTCTCTGAAATAATTGTACCAGCAAAGGTACTGCATTACATAAGAACATAGACTCACCGCAGCTGAATCTGGTTGCCTGCTATTCAGCGTCATACGAAGATCACTCTGAAAAAAATCAATATGGCAAAAATTCAATGAATTATACACAGACAGGGTGCGACAAAAGCGCTTGCCCGATTGCCCGGGGCAAGTAAAAGTTAGAGTCGGGCAAGTGTTTTGAAGCAAAGACAAAAACTAATTGCCCGAATCGGGCAAGCAAAATTCTCATATAGAAATTATATATTTTAGAAAGATTCCCCATATTTCACCATCCAAAATATAGAAAAGAAAAAGAGAAAAAAAGCCATATCATTAATTTCTTTCAAAAAAGTTTTTAAGTCATGATTCAAATTGCAAATTTGCGCCATTTTCTGCAATTTTCTTCATCCCTTTCATTCTTTCTTTCTTTCCTTCATTCCCTTCTTTCTTTTTGTCTTTCGTTCTTTCTTTCTACTTCCTTCCTTTCTTTCGTTCTTTCTTTCTACTTCCTTCCTTTCTTTCAGTTTCTTTCTGATTTTCTTTATTTCTGTCTTTTGATCTTTCTTTTTTTTTCCATCCATCCTTTCTTTTCTTCCTTATTTTTCCTTTCTGCCTTGCTTCATTTCTTTCTGTCTTTCGTTATATCTTTCTTTTCTTTTTTCCTTCCATCCATCCTTCACCTTTCCTTTCTTTCCTTTTACCTTTTTTCTTTCTTTATTCGTTCCTTTCTTTCTCTTCCCCTCAGTTTTTTCTCTCAGTTTTTTTTTTCTTTCTTTTTTCTTTCCTTCCTTCTTTCCCTTCTTTCTTCCTTCCTTTCTTTCTTTCTCTTCCCCGCAGCCATTCTCTCTCTTTCTTTCTTTCTTCTTTTTTTTCTTTCTCCCTTCCTTTATTTCTTCCTCCTTTCTGTCTTTCTTCTTATTTTTTTCTTTCATTCTCTCCCCCTCATTTAATTTCTTTTTTTTTTCTCTGGTTATTTTCAGTGAATTCCCCTTTTTTTATTGTGCGTCCTAGTCCCCTCCAAAATATATGGAAAATATATGAGATTAGGAAATAGATTAAAGAGCATATTGACCATATATTTTGTCATGATGTACAAGATAAAAATCATTAAAAAAAAAGAAATACAAGGTACATGTACATCAGTAGTCATGTTGAAAAATATATTAAAGCTGTCAATGGTATGGTATGTAAAACAGTTAAGCAATAAAACTTTGTTTTGAAGGATTTTTTTCGGGCAAGTGATATCTATATTCGGGCAAGTATTTTCCAACAATTTGAAAATTTAGTTGCCCAACTGGGCAAGTGCTTCAAAAAAGTTATGTAGCACCCTGCACAGATACATGTACAGTAAGGGCAGACTTATTGAAGTTTATCCCTAAAAGGACTGCGCTCTTTGAGATGTATTGAGCACTGGGGGGGGGGGCATCATGCTCCACCCCCCTGATTTTGGCTGCCGATCGTGCCAAAATTTGGCACACACATTCTTTACCACATTACAACAAGCAAGTCTTAAAAAAGTTTCTGAAAAAAGCAATTTATTATTAATAAATTATGCAAATTTATTTGTGAAAAACATTATTTGCATATTAACACCCAATTTCACTTCAAATTTTTTTTTTGTCCAGATATCATTGTAATTTTATTTAAAGTTTTTCAAAAAGAAAAATTGCGAAAGCCAATTTTTTCCTCATGTACATGTATTTCATTGTTTTTTTAATGGAAATTATTACAGACCATTTAACAACTACATCAAACCCTAAATTAATTAAGCAGACCAATAAAAACTTTTATGAATTTCATCTCCTATAGATTTCGTACACAAAGTATAAAAATGAGTCATTTCCGGCATGACATTGTCTCAGAAAAATCAATGTGGCGTCGCGATGCTATACCCGTATGTTGCAAATTTAGTCTCAAAAGTTGCGTGAGACTTGAAGAAAAAAAAGCCATAAAATTTTGCAGCGCTATCTTTTTGCATTTCGGAATGGGGGGGGGGACACTAAGATCATCTTATCGTAAGGGTGATCTCCCCCTTTTAAATTGAAAGGATAATCCCTAACCTTTGTTGGATCTAGAAGCTGATCAATCTGCCTTTCTTTCTTCATGAGATCATCTTCCAACCTCTGATTTTTGGCCTTGACCATATCATTCTCCGCTCTTAAAGCATTGACTTGCTGTACAGGGAGAAAGATACAAAGAAAAACATGAGAAAAACCTGAACTTCTTGTATAAAGAAACAGAATAGAATAAGATGAACTAAAATAATAAAATAGGTTAGTGCAAGAAAAATAGGCAAAATAGGGGATGACAAATGAGAAAGAAGTGAGAGAATTCTCGCTATCCACAACAACCCAAAGTTCAGGACGTAGCGTAGGGCTGAATTTACCGCTCACTTTGTGCACTGAACTAGAAATTCTACTTCTTGTTCAGTGATATGTAATCTAACAGCTTCTGTTCTGCTGAGTCTTGTAGCATCCACTTTCGAAATGCATTCTAAATGTCTTCATACATTTCGAGGAATCATCATAAAACTTGCTCCTTGTATTATCCCACTTATGTACACTATCCTTAACTTCAAGCTACAGTTAGTTACTGGGACACACAAGTAAATGATGAGAAATATATCCAGGAAATTTGGTTACTGTCGATAGCGAGAATTAGCAAGAAATCACAAGAAAAGGTGAGAAGAGATGGAGAAATGTGAGGGGAGAGATGCATCGTTGAAGAGCTTGATTTCTTTGTTTGCTTGTTTACTTGATGTAACTCACATTTTAACCTAAGAGTGAGAACCATTCACAGGAAAGAGACCAAAGTGTCATTTGGCAGACGTCTAAATTACAAACAGAACAATTAATACCCAGTAAGTTTTATATCAGGTCAATGTCATGAAATCTCATTCAAGGAAAATGACCAAGGAAAATGTCCATATTGTATACAAACAACTTCAGCTGCCTGTCATTTGCACTCAACACTGTGTTTGTTGATGGACACTCATTTTAAACATAAACTCTTTGGTCAATTCTCCTTTAGCAAAGTTTTACGAAGGCAGAAAAGAAATGGGAAAAAAAATCAAGCTAATACTCGGTTATTTTTCTTTATTGAGGTATTATATTAAAGAGCAGATCTGGGTAATTTACACAGAATGTTTTACATTTATTTATTTGTTTATTTATTTATTCATTTAGTTAGTTACTTATTTCTAAACTTTATTTAAATCTTTCCCGAAACCTGGGTGATGTCACCGGTCATTATAATTATTTAATAAAAATTTCAAATTTTTCATGAAATGGCAATATGTATTTAAACTATTCTAATACACATGGGACTATCATATGTTTTAAAGCTCCTGCAATTCAGTTCCCCTTGTTAGAATGACTGTTGCGGGGAAAAAATTCACACAAGGGCTTCGAGTCATTTCAGCCTCAACGTGCTCAAAAGAAATCCCCCATTCACTGCGATGTTAAAGCTTATGCAATGTTGTAGATTTAGGCAATTGGCTATGGAAAGTACTCCCCCTAAATATGAATATAACTTAGCTTACCTTTTTAAGATCAATGATATCATCATACATTTCTTCCTGTGGCTTATATGATGGAACTCCCTTCATGTTCCTGTGTATGGGATCTGTCATCATTTTGGGGAAAAACAAACAAATCTATATAGTATAAGACCATATAAAAATCAGGAACGGGCACTTAAAGAATTTCACACACAACATACTTTTAGGACAGTTTGAACAGTTTCAAAGGTAACTAGATATATCACTGAAGGTGATTATTACCCCCCCCCCCCTGTGCTATTACCATGGCAACACAGTTTCAAACACATTCAGAAAATGGGTCTTATCTGTCTATACTCCAAGCCCAATGTATATGCCAAATATTTCAAATACTGACAGACATTCCATCTGCAAGATTTTTACCCAAGTTTGCTATTACCATAGCAACCCAAGTTCCCACGCATGGTATGATTGTGTCTTGCACATCCTTACCTCATAGCCAGAAAGTGCTAGAATGCCAAATTTTATGAGCGCATAAAAAAACTGACAAAGTATTTCGAAACGCAAGAATTATACCCAATTTTCGCCTTGAGCTCTCCACACAGTGGGCTTTGTGCTTTTAAAGTCACATGGCTATTATTATCTTCATCATCATCACTATTTAAAATCATGTATGTATGCACATTCACTTACCACTGACCACGGCCCTGCTCTTTGTGTTCTTCCTCGGAGGCATGTTTAGCACCGTTTCCTTCAGGTAATCACTGGTGCTTGAAAATGCTTGGGACTTCTTAGGTCCCCCAAGATAGTTACTACTCTTAGAACAACCTGTCAGACCTAGAATAGAAGTAACCAAAAATATGAAATTCAGAGAGGTCATGGGCAATTCCATAGGTTGTTGGACATGAGCTCAATGTGTCTTTGTACATAAAGCCCATCTGAACCGTAACGTGAGTAACCACTTTATCTGCACCCCTTGTAAAAACCATGTGTTCTTTATTTTTTTAATTATATACAAATTTGTCTCCCTAATATACTTCTTTGAAATGGATATAATCAACTTTCATAAAAGCCTTGCATGAGGACACTTTTCACTTATGTCCACTTTTCATTTTATGCATGTCCAAATCATGTAACATGAGTAACCGACACATTTCAAAGATTTGCCAGGAGCATAATGAAATTTCCCAAGTTTTGTTTTTATACAAAGGATAGTCAGACTGCGTACTATGTTGTGATAAAGAGATGTTTAGTTCCTATCAATAATAATGGAGTTACAGCTCCAAGTATGAGTCAAGGTGTCTCCAAATGTAACGTGAGTAACCGTGGAATAGCCCTCATACTTTAATACAGTATGATTGTTTTCCTTTCACTGAAATCAACCCAAATGACTACCTAAGCCAGGATGTCCGTGTGTAAATCCTATGGGACTGATAGACAGAAGGCAAAGGGTTTATAACTATTAAGTACCTTGTCAAAAGTATGTGCTGCGGCTTTTTAGCAGGAATCTCACTATAAAGGCACTATGCATCTTTTCATAGCGGCTTTCCTGCATTCCTCATTGATTTGTCTATCGTAGAAGGCTGCTTGAGAGATTCCCCCATGAAAGACGCTCTGACTTTTGACAAGGTACCCAATGTCATGGAATAAAACAAGTTACAAAATGTACAAGAGGCACATGTAAAAAAAATAATATGCTGATTACAGGTGCTACATACAAAGTTCAAACTCACAGTTCAAATAGCACCATCCCATTACACTGTAATCAGGCTAGATATCTTGATGATTTGGTCTAGAGGGGTGCTTCAAATATATTTCAGTCTAGGAATCAAACTTAAAGTCTCAGTTACATGTATATAGGTACCATCACATGAATTGGTCATACATCATGCTCACAGGCTGCAAGACTGCAGTGCAAATTTGCACTTGAACATTACTTAAAGTGACACTGTAATGTTTGTGAAACATGTCCCAATTTATAAATTCATCTACTCATCCTTATATGAAAAGTGATACCAGATTTTCAACAATGATTGATACATTCATTTTTTAGAATAAAAAATTGTCATATTTTGAAAATATAGGAATATTCGCAACTTCTTTTACACTACTACAGATATACAAATATAAGAAAAAGTAGTTTTAATAGGTTTTGACCCCTCCCCCCCCCCCGAAATCTTCCTACTAGTACTAAATATGAATATTTGGAAGGAATGCTATTTGTAAGCCAAAGGCCCCCCATAACATTCTAAATTTTTAAAAAAAATCAATTTTAACCAACCTCCTTTCCCACTTTTGAGTCCGTCTAACCAGTATTCCCTTGCTGACTTTAGAGTTGGGGTCTTCGAGCCAACTGGTTTGCTGCTCTTACTCTTGGTCTTTCTTGAACCAGCAGAACCAAGGTATGGTGAAGCTAAGAAACAAAAAAAACGACAAAAATATGCCAATTTCTTGAGCAATATCTTTTTCAAATAGAAGGAGTTTGTAACACAATAACAACTTGGGTCAAAATATTAGTGTTACTTCTTTTAGGAATGATCAAAATGATCCACAACCCCAAAACAAACAATACGTCGCCAGGGAAATTTCTATGTACATAGCGACAACAGTAGTTTGGTCTTAAAAAGACAATGAGAAAATTATAGCTTAAATTAAAGAGTAATTCTTCAAGTTCAAGTTGTAAATTAAAGACGAGTTAAAATTCTTTGACAGCATTTTTCAGGACTGCTTCTACTGTACGTTTCACCAAGATTGCACAGTGTGAACAATGCAAACTTAAAGAGCTTGAAACTTCAATCCTTTTTCTCTCCATATTCTTTGAAGGTCTGACAGAATACCTTCTACATTCAATCAAGAACTTGAATGGGTCATATTGCTTATCAATGTTTACAAGTTATATGCATCTTTTACAATTATGATATGCTTTTTCAAGTAAAAGAAACCCTCAAAATTCATTTTGGGTGACTTAGTGTTGGTTTGGGGTGGCAGGTCACAAATTAAGAATAAAATCAAGTTCTCGTTGCAAATTTAATGATGAAGGAAACTGACACAAACACAAATTGATAAAGGCTGTTTATTGCACTTTAGATTGGAGTTTGTTGAAAAGCAATGGAATCACCAAAGTTATGACAAATTGATTCAATTCTTCCAAAGGTCAGATGCACAGCACACAGACTGTCAGCAAAAATGCCTGTTTTTAGAACTCTAATAAGTAGTAAGTACCGTTGTATCTTTTCTTCCTCAGATGTCATTATTAGCTTTAAATTAATAACATCAAAATATCTGGCAATTTCTCTGATATGAAAATACCCATACATGGAGGTGTCAAGATCCTGAATTACTTACGAGGTTTCTCTCTTGCTGGACCTTTCCTCCCCTTGGCTGAGCCTGGCCGACGGGAGGGAGATGACCCCCTACTACTTGGTGTTGGCGGAGCGCTTACTTTCAGTTCGTCCTCAGAAATATCAGATCGGAAAGAATCATCAGAATAGTATTCTTCCTGTGTATGTGGGGGGAAAAAATCATAAAAGAAATATGTTACATATACACCAAATCTGAGTTACACCTTGACTAAAAACTGCACGATTATAATGAAAAAAAAATCTGTTTCTGTATTGTTGAGTCAGCAACATATCAAGATTATAATGAAAAAAAAATCTGTATCTGTACTGTTGAGTCAGCAACATATCAAACTTTACACCTGCAATACATCTTAAGTTTTTAAGCATTTCAAAAGATTTTCAAGTATTTCTAGAGGCATTTAAAGATGATAATCAAGTTTCTCACTGGAAAGCAAAACCCAATAATTGTCTGATTCACTACAAACAAGTTAGGAATTGACGAGATTTTTCCGTACAAATTTTTGCCCCGCCGATGCGCAATGCGGTTGGGCACAAAGAACTACATCTTAGGCTTAGCTGTGTAAGCTTGCCGATGTTCATCAAATTTACTGCGCGCAAAATGGAAGTGGGACGATTCAAAGTTGATCATCAAACACGACGAGGTCATTTAGGGTTGGGTGGATACTAGTGCACGTAGTAGGATGGGGCGTCGGGTGTCCGAACACTTTATATTTTTGAAGCCTTCTTTTTTTTCTTTGGATTACACTAAAAATACGAATTCAATCGTTGTAATCATCTTCTATTTTGTTCTCTATAATATTTCCTAACATTTTGTATGATGGTGGGCCCCAAGTCTGCGCACCTAACAATTTGAGTTAAGATTTAACATAAATTTCTTATTGCAAAAAATCTTTCAGTTAATAATGTCCCTTATATTATTTTAAGTGTACCGAATTCTTATTTAAAAAATGAAAGAAAATATACGATTTTCTTGAAAAAACCTTGGACTGTCATTTTCAGATTGAAAAAAAAAATGGTACCCCATGTCTGCGCACTCATTTACTTTGCACACGATTCGGGGGTTTTGATAAGGTTGCATTTTGAGGCCATCACACGAAATGCCCTAAATTCATTATTTTTCCACCATTTTGAGTTGGATTTTTTAATGAATATCTGTCTATATGTTGCATGTGTAAAGTTTGTGTTAGTTGCGTATCTTCTTTTACTAGAATCGTGCAGATATGCGTGTGCGCAGACAAGGGGGACTGCGCAGACTTAAGGGAAGTTGCCATACTATTATGATGGTGGGCCCCAAGTCTGCGCACCTAACAATTTGAGTTAAGATTGAACATAAATTTCTTCTTTTTTCACAAAACCTTTCAGTTGATAATGTTCCTCATATTATTTTTAGTAAGAGTACCAAATTTCTCATTAAAAAAGTGAAAGGAAATAAACGATTTTCTTGAAAAAACATCGGGCTGTCATTTTCAGATTGAAAAAAAAAATGGTATACCCAGTGGTTGTGTGTCCGGACGGGTTGGGTGTCCGGACACATGACTTTTACTCTCAATTTTGAAAAGTTTACAAGCAATGTCTTTAATTCTTTTTAGCACAGAATATAAGAAAATATTATAAAGAACAAATATTGATGGTGAAAAAAAACTATTCAACCTATATTTTTGGTTTATTCCTGAGATAAAAACAAGGCTTCATTTCTGTTACGTGTCCGGACACCCAACCCCCCATCCTACCCCATGTCTGCGCACACATTCACTTTGCACACGATTCAGGGATTTTGATGAGAAAGGCTGCATTTTGAGGCCGTCACACAAAATGCCCTAAACTCATTATTTTTCCATCATTTTGAGTTGGATTTTTTAATGAATACCTGTCTATGTATTGCATGTGTAAAGTTCGTGCTCGTTGCGTATCTTCTTTTACTAGAATCGCGCAGATACGCATGTGCGCAGACATTGAGACAAGGGGGACTGCGCAGACTTGGGGGAACTTGCCACTAAAAAAAATTGATGAAACTTGAACTTCGGTCTTCGCTTGTAAATTTTTCCAAATGACTTTCTAAAATTGATCGTCCGGACACACAACAACTGGGTATAGGATGGGGGATCGGGTGTCCGGACACTTTATATTTTTGAAGCCTTCTTTTTTGTCATTGGATTACACTACAAATACGAAATCAATAGTTGTAATCATCTTCTATTTTGTTCTCTATATTTCCCGACATTTTGTATGGCAGTGAGTCCAAACTTCGCGCGTGTCCATACTTCGCGGACGGTCATTATCTAAAAAACTAGCCAATATCCTTAAAATCTGACATCATCAACATGAAAAGCAACCAAAAATTACCCTTTGGTGTAAGTTTCTTAAGTATGAGTTCAGTATTCATGAAAATATTGACAAAAGATCGGCAAATTTGTCACCGTTAGCGCCCGTTTTGAAGAAATCTGATATTCTCAACAAGCATTACGATATCACCATTTTGCAAGCAGAAATCATCAAAAATGTGAGTTAAATGTGGTACTAACCGATTCTACAGCATTTTGCCGTCAATCTGATATAAATATGTCACTTTTTGAGCTTGAGTTTTTGTTTATATGTCCACAAAAACTTTGCTCCGCGAAGTTAGGTCACACTTTTTCAGAACGGTTTTCCAGCAAAGCGCGCATTAGCCGATCGGAATAGAATTTTGAGATCGCGATACCGGCGAAATCCCTTGACCTGCTTTACATTTTCGTCAATGATTTTATAGTTTAGGATCTTGCCGTCAATGTGGTAACTATTTCTTGAATTGGTTTTGTATGAATTATGAATATTTTGTGAACAAATTTAAGCCTGATGAATATTTTTGAAAAGTCCGCGAAGTTTGGACACCCCATCATACTAAAAATTGATAAAACTTTCCTTGTAAATTTTTCCAAATGACTTTCTAAAATTGATCGTCCGGACACACAACCTGTCCGGACACACAACAACTGGGTATACCGGTACGTACGGTAGGATCTAGATAAAAGATTACTTTCATTAGTGACTAACGACAAAAACGTTAGTCTGACTTTTAGTTTTAATTTTATCACTGAAACTGTAAAAAAAAAAAAAAAAATCAGCCATATTATTAATAATTAATGTGAGATCTGTTTCTATTTATTTTAGAACATTCTTGTAACATTCGCAAATTATAAAACCCATGTCCATGAATAATGCCAACAAACGCGAGACGGTGATTGTTGTTGTGGTGATTGTTGAAATTGAAACAGGCATGCCCATATGAGGCCATTACCATTATTGCGCACGCAATTCTTATGCACGCAGATCTCATTGGACATACACCATTCTGTGACACAATCATTCAATATACACAGGATCCAATGTACATGGTTGCATCATACAGTAAGTGCGAGTTCGCCCTATTATTCTGGACATCTTTTCATCACAGGATAAGTTCAGTGAATACTATAAAACTGGATGTCTCTTAACCGGAGGTAGGCTAGCTTAGACTCTACTTCTTGTATCATTCTTTAGCAATTTAGACCTCTACTAGTATATCTGAACTATTTCGTAACTATTTTCGGAACTTACATGAAAATCGTGTATCGTTGGCATGGTTACTCTTCGCAAGAGAAGTAAGATCTATCGACAGCGGCACCAAAAAATGGTACCGGTACCCAGCAAATTGGTGGTGTGATCCAATTCGAAGACATTTTTCTTTTTTCAATTAATCAAAGCATTCATCAGTTGGTTAACTTAACTAAATACCGAAGAATAAATATTAAAAAAGGTCACAGCAATTTAGAGGGGGTCCAATTTTGTACACCGAATTTTTAAACCAGACAAAAATTGGAGTACCGGTACGTACTGATATACCGAAAGCGTGCATTAAAAAAATCGTCATGAATCGAAAAGAATGCGAACTCGTCCAACGCTACTACCGGTATATTGCTGCTTACATATACAGTATTATGTAGTACTTAGTAGTTCGAAACAAATTCTCCCCCCCCCCCCCCAACAAATTCCAAGACCAAGAAAAAGAGGAGAACTGTTCAACAAGAAAGAGAAGGAAATGGGAATGGGTTAAAAGATTATACTATTTTTAGAATATTATTCACTGATTTTATGAGTGAATATTTTTTTTGCCCGGCAATAATTATGGCTGTCTCACAGTCGGTCCCCTCAAAATCACAATGTTGCTACTGCCCTGATCCGTATTCAGTGCTTGATTCCCTCACAGTAGACCTGAAATGATGATGATTATCAACGCCGGGAATTAGTCAATTCCCTTTTATCATGTAACTCAGACAGGGGGAAGGGGGTGCATTCCCCGCGTGTGTTGTTGTTGTTGTTATTTTGAATAGGATGACTAGTCAGTTTTGTGTGTGTACATATATATATATATATAGAATAAAAATGAAGGTCCTGCGTCGGTTGTGGTAGTATAAAGCAAAATACAGGTGAATAAAACAACCGTAGATAGAAAAGTTGATCAAATTTTCGCCCATAGGGCTTCATCAGGCCCCTTTTTTACTCTCTGAAATATATGTACGCGAGCAAATAGCTGACTCATGTCAAACATTCGTACCGTTGCACACGTACCATCCAAAATGTACCGTCCAATGCCGCAAGTCAGGAAAGGTGACGTCACTTCAAAAAGTTGTATGTACAATGTAACTTTTTGAAGGGAGGTCACGTGGTACCAATCTAGCCAATCACAACTCGTATTTTACTATATTTAATATATATATATATATATATATATATATATATATATATGTACTTTAAAATATATATATATATGTACTTTAAAATATATCTCACTATGGTGTGCGAGTGACGGCCTTGGAGTGGTTCAGGAGCTACCTATTCAACAGACAACAATTTGTTTTCGTTAAAGATCAAAACTCCAATTTGAAATATGTTAACTGTGGAGTCCCTCAGGGTAGCTTATTGGGCCCACTTCTTTTCACAATTTATATGAATGATTTCTGTAGATCATCCAAAATCTTATCCCTTATCTTGTTTAATTGTAGATCATTCTACCTTACTTTTTTTCTCATCAGAAAATCCACAAACTTTAGTCGATGTTATCAATTCTGAACTTATTAATGTTACTGAATGGACAAGAGCCGATCAATTATCTTTGAACCTTAACAAAACAAAGTACATGTTATTTAATAATTCCATAGACAGGTTACCGATAAACATTATGTTCGATAATACCTCATTAGAAATGGTACCGTACACCAAATTTCTTGGAATAACAGTTCACAATAAACTTTCTTTCAAAAATCATAATAAATAAAATAATTTTACAAAATATAGGTATTGTTAATAGGCTAAAATATTGCATTGGCTCCACATCACTAATCATGCTTTACTCATCCTTAATTTTGCCATAATTACGGGATTCTTATTTGGGGTAATACCCATCAATATTTATTAGATAAATTGTTACTTTTGCAAAAGAAAACACTTCGTATTATTTATAGTACAGTTTCCGTTCTTATTATGTGGACCCACTTTTTCGAGAAAGTAAACTGTTGAAAGTCAAAGCACTTCATGTATAGTTGTAATAATAATGCACTTTCCCATATTTTTGATGCCATGTTCCCTTAAAAAAAATCAATTTTATCATTACTATCCGACGAGACACTCTGACGAGTTTCATATACCACTTGACAGAACTTTACTGGCCAAAAATACATTCCTACTTAACGGTCCTAAATTCTGGAACTCCCTATCAAATGATATTAAGACAGCGTCTCTTTAAATGCATTCAAACATAAACTCAAACTTATCCTGCTTCATTCCTATAATTCTTCGTAACGGAACTAACACTTCACTATCTTGATTATCATCCTTACATTTTTCATTTTTATCGTTTTATATATTTTTTAAATATATTATATTGTCCAGTTATATAATCTTTTGTTATTTCACCAGATCAAGCTGGTTTGTGGTCAGCCCTTCCCCATTCTGACTTTTCCTCCCTTTTTTCTTATTTACGTATTATGTTCTTATTTTGTCTTTTCCTGCCTCTTGTTTTGTCTTGTCTTCTATTCTTGTCATTCCCTCTCTCTTTCTGCTTTTTCTTCTGTCTAATTCGCAATATATCCTTCATAGCGGAGACTTCTTTGTGTGACTAGCTTTGTAGTCCAGGATAGAAGGGATCGAACCTTGTTTTTTTTATATATACAATGTTTTTTTATGGTTTCTTGTCAATTCGAGGGTGCTGATTCCGAATCTGAATGATGCCACTCGTGTAACCTTGAGCATTTTCTGCAAATTGGCAAAATCCAATATGGCCGCCAAAATATTCAAATTATACCCATGAAAATCATAAAATTGTCCACACATTGGCTTTAAAGTACATGCAATTGTGCTGCCGGAGAGAAATAATATCTGAAAAAACGATTTTTGTCAAAATATTTATTTTCTTGATATCAAAATGGCCGCCATCATAGACCCCTGTACAATATGAATGGGGAAAATTAATTTACAAAATTGAGCACTGAAATGCAAGTAATTATGATCTATGAGTGAAGCAATGTCTGTAAACATGATTGCTAACGATATATATCATTTGTTATGTCAGTTATGTGATAAATCCTGTATTTTGATATTCAAAATGGCCTTCAAAAGCCCTAACACTATTATGTACAATGTGAATGGTGACACAAAAAAATCACAAGAGTGAGCACTAAAATGCATTTTGTTGAGATAAACGAGTGGAATACTGACTAAAAACATTATTGTTAACGAAATGTATTATTTAACATGCCATGTATGTGATAAACCCTGTATTTCGATATTTAATATGACCGCCAAAGGCCCTAAAATTATGATCTACGATGTGAGAGAGGACAAAAACAATCACAAGGTGAGCACTAAAACGTATTTTTTTTGTGGTAAATTAGTGGAATACTGTCTTCAAATATAATTTGCAACGAAATATATTATTCGGGTTTCATATTTTGTGTTAAATATTGTATTTTGACTTTCAAAATGGCCGCCAAAAGACATTGACTGTATTATGTACAATCGATCTGGGAAACCAATTTTCACATGAGTCAGCACCATAACATGCATATAATTGTGATTTAAGAGTAAAATATTGTCTGAAAACATAATTCCTAACAAGATATATCATTCATTCTGCCAGGTAGGTGATAAATAATAATTTTGAAAGTCAAAATGGCCGCTACAGGCCCTAACGGTAGGCCTATTATGTACTTTGTGAATGGGAACATATAATTTTAACAGAATTTGGCTTTGCTTGACTAAATGGTGTTGCATGTATGAGTGAAATATCGTATGAAAATATGATTTTGTAACTAAATAGATCATTTCTTATGTTATTTAGGTGATAAATGCTATATTTAAATTTCAAAATGGCTGCAATATGTTTCTTTGAGGAAATTATCTTTCCCCATTCAAATTTTACATATTAAGATAAGGGACTATGGCGGCCATTTTTCATTTTTAAAAGGCTGCATTCATCACCTTTATGACACAAGCTATGATATATTTCGTTAGAAATCATTGGGTTTAGACAATACTTAACACTCACATCAAAATTAAGCCATTTTCATAGTAACAATTTTGTCAAAATTATCTGTCTCCAGTTACAATGTACATACTACTTTGGGCTATGGCAGCAATTTTGAATTTCAAAGTAAGGCCTTTATTACCTTCTCAACCATTATGTGATGTATTTAGTCAGAAATCATGTTCAAGACCAAATTTTACCTATACATCACATAGTTACGTGCGTTTGTGGTTCTCATTCTGGTGATGATTAGTTTCCCTATACGCATGTTACAGAATTTGTAGGGGCTTGTGCGGCCGTTTTGAAAGTCAAAATACAGTATTTATCACCTATGGGAGAGGAAATGTTATATTTCATTAAAAAAATCACGTTTTCAAACAATATTTTCCTTATACAACAGAATTATATGGATTTCATAGTCAGGCAAATCCTAATTCTTTCAAAAGTATTTGTCCCCATTTACATTGTAGATAATACTGTAAGGGCCCATAGGGGCCATTTTGAATTTTACAATACAGCATTTATCTCATGCATGAAAAATGAAAGTATATGTTTCGCCAGAAATCATGTGTTTAGACAATATTTCACTCGTGAAGATTACAATTACATTCATTTTATTATTTTTACTCTTGTGAAAATTAGTTTCTTCATTCGCTTTGTTCATAATACAGATAGGGCCTATGGCAGCCATTTTGAATGTCAACATGCAGCATAATTACCGAAATTGCAAGGGAAATGATATGTTTCGTTAGAAATCCTTGTTGTCAGACAGTGTTACACCAATATTTTGCAGTTATTGGAATTTTAAAGTCAAACAAATTCAAAGGTTGTGAAAATCATTTGTCCCCTTTTATATATTGTACACAGTATAAGGGGTCTATGACAGCCATTTTGAATATCATAATACAGCATTTATCACATTAGATAGTATACAAATGACATAGTTTTGTTAATAGTCATGTTTTCAGACAGTAGTCCACTCGCAGGTCACAATCACATGCAATAATAGTGCTCTTGTCTGAAAAAATATTTTCCCCATTCATATTCTACATAATAAAGTATACAGGGGTTATGGCGGCCATTTTGAATATCAATAAAATAAATATTTTGTCAAATGTCGCTTTTCCAATTGGTATTTCACTTCTGTACAACAACTACATGCATTTTATAACTAATGTATTGGCAATTTTATGATTTTCATGGGTAATTTGCATATTTTGGCGGCCATATTGGATTTTGCCAATTTGCGGGAAATGCTCAAGGTTACAAGAGTGGCATCATTCAGATTCGGAATCAGCACCCTCGAATTGACAAGAAACCATCAAAAAACATTGTATATCTAAAAAAACAAGGTTCGACCCCTTGTCTATGGGGCCTATCCTGGACTATTGCATTTGGTCAGTAATTATGTTTACATCAATCTGATTTCGTCCTTTTTGTTCCTTCTCTTTTTTATATCCTGTATATTATAGGCATATATGAATAAGTCAACAATATTTTGTTTTCATTTCCAAGGGGATTCACACAAGCTTTGCTTTTAGTGGACCCCTCTCATTTCCATTTATGCTCAATATTATACTATTTTTTTTACAAAGTAAGAGTGAAAATTGTATCTGATTTATATTACTTTGTATTATGTTTTGAATGGAAATGGCATAAAGAATTGATAATGTTCCTTATATTATTTTGAGTAATTGAACAATTGAACACACACACACATATATATATACATATACATACATACATATATATATATATATATATATATATATATATATATTTGAGATCAATTGTATGGAGAGGGCCGTAGCAAGGTCAATACCCGTCTTCTTCAAGCTTTCGGGCACATGCCCTTCATCAGGATCGTAGGGTCCGTAAGTTAACTTTTACTTAACTTAACTTTACTCTTAACAACACACTACACTTACGGACCCTACGATCCTGATGAAGGGCATGTGCCCGAAAGCTTGAAGAAGACGGGTATTGACCTTGCTACGGCCCTCTCCATACAATTGATCTCAAATATAATTATGAAGGAGACCCGTACACGTACATCGCCAAGATTGATCACATTTATATATATATATATATATATATATTGTGTGAAAGAAATGGATGAAGAGAACAATGGTAGGCGTAGCTTAAATCAAGGTTCCCCAGAGCTATCTACCCTTTTTGGATAAATTGGTGATGCCGAAAAAATGTCTCTGCCGGGAATCGAACCCGGGCCCCCAGCTTTGAACGCCGGTGCCTTAACCACTAGACCACAGAGACGGGTTAGTGGCTAGGGCGACCCCAATCCGATTGACCGTCAGAGAGACAGATTTTCGACACTATACCAATTATAATTTCCTTTGTCGGATGAAGGTGGGTTTTGAACAATGACAAGCCGCTATGCCTCAGCTGGATCAAAGCTATTGTTTTGATACAGTACACGTATGGGAGAAAGTATACAAATGTGTAAAGTTATACATGTACAACAGCATTGGCAACTCTTTTTATTTAAATATTGTAAAGAAATGGATGAAGAGAACAATGGTAGGCGTAGCTTAAATCAAGGTTCCCCAGAGCTATCTACCCTTTGGAAAAATTGGTGATGCCGAAAAAATGTCTCTGCCGGGAATCGAACCCGGGGCCCCAGCTTTGAACGCCGGTGCCTTAACCACTAGACCACAGAGACGGGTTAGTGGCTAGGGCGACCCCAATCCGATTGACCGTCAGATAGACAGATTTTCGACACTATACCAATTATAATTTCCTTTGTCGGGTGAAGGTGGGTTTTGAACAATGACAAGCCGCCATGCCTCAGCTGGATCAAAGCTTTGATTCAAATATGATGGTGATGCTGTTTTGTGCGCGGTTCCATGACTACCACAATCATGAATATTATTATTTCAGTTCTTGTCTCTGTGAGCTTTATTGTATCCCTGAAAAAGACGTATGTTTAACGTCGAAAATTTGGAATTCAAAATAAACTGTTGGAACTAAGTACAATGCATTACCACTTTGCCTCATTAACATATATATATATATATAGTTTCAGAAACGGATTTTGAATTCTCTTTTTCGTCACACCATGGGCACTGACGAAGAGTGTGACTTTACCTTTCAAATTTGAGAGCTATGCTCCTTTTAAAATCTATGATTTTATTTATATATATTTATATATATTTTTCTAATTATGTAATGTGAAGTATATACCCAAACCATTTTTTTCTTCTAATTATTATGTTTATGTTGTAAACATTATGGATTGTTTTATATATTGCTAACAATGTAAATAATTTTTGATAATGTATTGTGAACGCAGAAATAAAATAAAACAAACAAACAAACAAATATATATATATATATTTATTTATATATATTTATTTATATATATATATATATATATATATATATATTTATATATACAACAAAAAAGTAAGTCCCCATCAAAATGCTATAACTTTTGAACGAAATAATTTTGAGATGTAATATTTCGTAGGTGGTTTTTTAGAGTAATTGGTTGAGTCATGCATGAGTAATCAAAGATTGAATTAAAAATAACAATTTTTGATTTTTGATAGTCACAACAGTCATTTTTCAGATTGTGTAAATACAAAGTTTGGCGAAGGGTGTTTTTTGGTGAATTTTATGGTGCTAATGCTATTTTCATTATCCATCATTTAGACACTCCACACAAATAACGTATGTTCATGGTTGAGTGAGCACACATTTTTATGGTCGTATCCTCTATAACTTTAAAAAGCGCGTGAAAATTGGAAAATTTTAGTGGCTCCCCTCCCCCAAGTGCTCGGCCCCCTCCCCATTTTCAAATTGTGGATTCGCCACTCACTAGTCCACAAGTTCAACTGATCCTTAGAAATTGTTAGGAAAAGAATGCATACATATATATATGTGTGAGAGAGGGTGTGTGAGGGTGTGTGTGTGTGACTGTGTGTATGTATGTATGTATATATATATATACTGAAAAATACAAACAACTGAATCGTACTTTCATATACTCATGGATTGCATAAAAGTTAAACCTCTTTGGCAATTTTGTATTGATCATTTTTGTTTAGCTGAATTAAGAACTTTGAATTGGAGGGAAATATTCTTAGGGTTACCTGGAAATTCTTGTAGAATTAAATGTGTCAATTCTGTTATTCTTTTTATTAAATATGCAATTTTTAATTCCAGAGCTGAAGGCCGGGTACCGTCATTTATTAAAATACACAAATATATAACGGGTTGTATAGAAGAAGAAAGACGCCTGGCAACGAAGTCAGGCAAGTTAAGTTTACATTTGCAGAAATGGGATGAACTGAAGGTGAAAAGGGATTTGAATGTGAACAGGTGGGATGTGTCTAGTGTGGTGCGAGTGTGAATCCTGGTGTTAATGTTGATGTTTTTTTTCTTTTTACTAGTTCTTTTCAATTTCCCCTTCTCTTGTATCAATATGATTTGCAGGTTTTTTTTTTCTTTCTGTATCCTATTGCGCCAAAATGTTAAACGTTCATTATGCAGATTTGTATATATTATGTTTGTTTACGTATGCGTGGTATGTGCATGTGTGTATATGTGTTAAGGTGGGTGTGTGTATGTGTGTATACTTATGTAAAGTTATGTTGAAGCTTGATTTAAAATGGGATGCAATGATAAATACATTTAGGTTGATTTCTGTTTTCCTGCAAATCATTTATATAGCCATTTAACATTAATTATTATTGAAATACATAGAGGGTTGGGGACTCAGTTGAGTTATTTTTTTTTTCAGATATAAAAGTATAATTTTAAGGAGTTTCATTCCGTCCTTATTTGCTTCAGTTCTTGGTAAATATATATGTACTTTTTTGCATATACTTGTTGATATGAAATGAAGATTTGTATTTTTTTTTGTTGTATTTATCTGCAGTTTATGTAATTCATTTGAATGAAATCCTTAATAAAAACATATTGAAAAAAAAAAAATATATATATTTGTATGTATGTGTGTATATATATATATATATATATATTATATATATATATATATAGAGAGAGAGAGAGAGAGAGAGAGAGAGGGAGAGAGAGAGAGGGAGAGAGAGAACAATGACATGCGCAGCTTAAAACAAGGTTTTCCAGAGCCTTCCCTTTGGAAACATTCAAGGCCGAAAAAATGTCTCTGCCGGTCATCGAACCCGGGTCCCAGCTTAGAACGCCAGTGCCTTAACCACTAGACCACATAGAGGAGTTAGTGGATAGGCTTGCGACCCCGATCCGATTGACCGTCAGATAAACCGGGCATGGTGGCCATGGGCGGAAATCTCTCCTTAAAGATAGGGGGGACACAATTGAGTTTTCCGTTTTTATGTTCTATACAGAGTTACTAACTCAAACACACACACACCATCACACATATATATATATTTATTTATATACATGTATATATATATATATATATATCTATATATACATATTTCGAAGAGGGGAGGTATTCCTGACTAAAGATGAAAGGCCTCAATAAATAATGCGAGCGCGAAGCATGAGCCCAAATATGTTGATATTTCCTAAATTGTGACCTGGAAATTGAACAGTCTGAACGTTTTTTTGTGATCACGAACTAGATTCGAACCTACCTAAACCATTAATGCGAGCGCGAGCCGAAAGTTTTTGATTTTCCAACCTAAAAACTGGACATTCGTAACACTTTTTTCAAATTATGAACAGGATAGGAAGTACCTAAAAAATGAACATTCGTAACACTTTTTCAAATCATGAACAGAATAGGAATTTAACAAAATAATAGATGCGAGCGCGAGCTGAAAGTTTTTGATTTTCCAACCTAAATATGGGACATTCATAGCACTTTAAAAAGAATATGAACAGTATAGGAATCTAATCAATTAATGTGAGCGCGAAGCGCAAGCTGAAAGTTTTTGATATTCCAACCTAAAAACTGGACATTCGTAACACATTTTTCAAATCATGAACAGGATAGGAATTTAACTAAATAATAAATGCGAGCGCGAGCTGAATTTTTTTCCAACCTAAATACTGGCCATTCATAGCACTTTAAAAAGAATATGAACGAGATAGGAATCTAAACAATTAATGCGAGCGTGATTTTCCAACCTAAAAACTGGAAATTATTAGCACTTAATAATGAACGGAATAGGAATCTAAACAATGAATGCGAGCGCGAAGCGCGAGCTGAAAGTTTTTTATTTTCCAACCTAACAACTGGACATTCATAGCGCCTTAAAAAGAATATGAACAGGATAGGAATCTAATCAATTAATGCGAGCGCGAAGCGCGAGCTGAAAGTTTTTTATTATCCATCCTAAATACTAGACATTCTTAGTACTTTAGATGAAAAATAATGAACAGGAAACAATTAATGCGAGCGCGAAGCAAGAGGTGAAAGTTTTTGATTTTCCAACCTAAACTGGATATTCTTAGTACTTAAATAAATTGTGAACAGGATAGGAATCTAAACAATTAATGCGAAAACTGGATCTTTCAAGCACTTTTGGAATAAAGAACAAGCAGTTTATTTTAATAAACAATGCGAGCACATAGCGCGAGCTAATTTTTTTTTTTAAGATTTAAACCTACAAATTATGAAAAAGATCGATATCTTCCTAAATAAATGATTTGATTTTATATATTTCGATCTAAAAAGTGAAAGATTTTTTTTTTTTATACAATGACCTGAAAGTTTTCTCTTCTAATTATTCCCCTCCCCTTCCATCATTCAATTTTCTTCCTCGTCCTATCTCTCTTCTAATTTTTCTCCTCACCTTCCTATTTTGCGCCGCCAATAGGAGGCGGGCCGCCACTTCGCCCCTTTGATCTGATGACCCCTCCCACGTACGGCAGGATTTTTGTGTAAAAATGAAATATAAAAGTCTCGTTAATAGAGTATTTAAAAACAAATAAAAAAAACATAGTTAAAATTCATTGCGATGGATTAATCATAACTCATGAAAACTATTCTTTTTACCGAGTACGCGAACAATGAAAATATTCTTAATATATATATATTCCAAGTAAATTTGGAATAAAGGGAAAATGAATTGGTTAAACAAAGGTATGTTTTTGCGGGGCATGGAACATTCTCGTCTACCATCTATACACTAAATTTACTTTTAAGTATCCAGGGGCGATTTTCTTTTTTCTATTAGTTATGAAATTGACAAAGGGCATCGATGCCAATGTCATCACTCTTTGGCTGGCATATAGGGCTAGATGCGAGTTCGAGAATAGTCGGGCCGGTAGGGGAAGGCGGGGTAAGTTGAGCATAGGGGCAAGTTGAGCCACCACCCCCAGGCTAATAAAGAATGAGTCAGACATTGTGGTGGTGTCATTTATTGATGACCCATTGCATAACCCTTAACCCCACCACATTGTTTTCAACTTTGAAATAAAAAGTACTTTTTTAGAGGGAAAAATACAAATTTCAGCCAAAAAAGTAAAAAAGGGTGTGAAATAGATAAGTGCTTTTTACCCACACACGTCTTTAAATATATTATAGAAATAAAAACAATATTGTTAGTCCAGGTATGGATTCTCACTCTTGTCATAGTCTTTTACATGATGGATGCATAAGAAATGTGTGGATGTCAAAATATCGCAAAAAGTTCGGACGGGGCTAATTTAAGCCAACCAACATGGGGCAAGTTGAGCCATGGTAATTCTTATGGTAATATATAATAGAAAATTAAAAAAACATAAAAAGCCATTGATATGCAGGCAGAAAGGAGCAAATTCACATGACATTTCTTTTACTTTTAGAAGATGTTAGTATTTATAGAGAATTAGCAAGTGAAAAGACTTTAAATAAAAAATTGACATCCTGGTTCTCTCGCATACATTTTGTACATAGTTTTTGTGGCTCAACTTACCCCAGACGGTGGCACAACTTACCCCACAGATAGGGCAAGTTGAGCCATTTGACATCATTTTTTCAAAGGTCACAACGACTTTCAGTGTGAGGGTAGAAAGTTATATATAGGTGAAAAATATTTTCCAAGAATCAAATTTAAAGGCAAGGTACTTATTTCTACAATATTACTAGTCATATCAATTCTAACATGCAAAATGCAAAAAAGTGTCACAACTTACCCCGCCTTCCCCTATGCGTTTTCTTTTCCTATCCAAGTTCTTAACAAAAATTATCTGTTTATATTTATTTCGAAATTCGAGGATACATGTGTATAATTTCGATTTTGACTTATGTATTTTTTTCCATAATAAAAGACCACAAATAGTAGGGGGGACATTTGATATTATGTCCCCCCCCCTTTCCAAAATGGTAGGGGGACGCATCCCCCTTGTCCCCCCTGGGATTTCCGCCCATGATGGTGGCTCAGTGGTAGAGCGTCCACCTCATGAACGGGAGGTTGTGGGTTCGATCCTCGGCCGAGTCATACCAAAGACTTATAAAAATGGAACCTTCCGCCTTCTTGCTTGGCGCTCAGCATTTAGACTGGAGAAGGGTAATAATAACATTATGTTATGAAGGGCCCGCTGGAAGAGCAGTCTTATGATTGAAGTGGCTACCCTGGGTAAATACACATATATATATATATACTTCGGGAATTCTATCCTTGTATAGAGTGCTCGATGTCCTTCACAGGAAGAGCTTTGAATAATAAACACAAGTTCACAAGGTTGACTGGAGGTTCATCAAATTTAATTGCAACTCTGAGTTTCACGCAACCTACGTGAGGTGCGATCTTCAGGCAACTGATAAAACTTTTCAATACCATTGAACAATGCATGTCGCGATCGCGCGGAGCGCGTTACACTAAACACGCACATACTGGGCGCAGGAAACTAGGTAACCAGTGCGCGCTGAGGTTTTTATAATTTGAATGTTTTTCAAATGTTTTCCAAATAATCGATACTCCGCGATGGGTGGTTGATCGATTAATCGATAATAAGATGAGATGCCATATAGAATTGATAATAATGAAAGTGACAATGAAAATTATGCCTATAAAGGCTGCATCACTTGTATTGGTGATGTCACTGCATTATACGATGTGCGTGCATGGTGATTACGGAAGATTGTCTTTGAAATTGCATAACTTGAACTTGTTTTGGTGGCGGCATTTCGAAACGAGTTCTGGGCGTTTGTTCAGCAGTGACTGCTTATCAGCGTTCATAATGAGAAGTTTTTCGGTGAGGCACAGGTCACATCTCTTTGTCTTGTTGGAGTATGCTTGCGCATGGCTGGCGATGGACCACTTGATGGTATACGGCGTGTCGCATCGTTTCAGGTCCCAGATGAACTTCGACAGTTCCGTGCTGTTCTGGTACCGTTCGTGTCGGAAGGATTGGAGGTGGTTATAGTATCTGGACTTGAAGGGGGGCTCCGTGAGGCCAATGTAGGTCATCAGCTTGTCTGGGGTTGTTACTTCCGCGTTGTAGATCACGTTGGTAGCCAAGCAATTCCCTTGGAGAGGGCAGAGGTCTTTTTTTCCGGCAGTTGCACGTTTTGCTGTTTGACTTATTGTCTACCTTCAGGGCTTGCTTGTTGTGAGTTTTGATGATGCTGGCGACGTTCGGCATGCAGCTGTAACTCACTTTGAGCGTGTTTCTATTGCAAGATGCGATTGAGTTTGGATATCTTTGGGAAGTGTTTGTCGACCAGCTTTAAGAAGATGCAGCCGATATTGGTTGATACGTTCTTGCTGAATGGTGGGTTGAACCAGATAATATTACGCTGCCTGTTTTTTCTTTTCCGTCTTGGTTGGCCATTCGTGTAGGACAGGCTATCTGCGTATCCACTGGATCTCAGGGCGTTGTCATACATTAATTGGAGCGGCTTTCTTGAAGGTCTCTTCATCACAGGAGATATTTGATACTCGTCTGCTTACGGAAGCTGGTAGGTTCTTGATGATTGATGGTGGATGGTTGGATTGTTTGTGAACGTACATGGGTTGGTCATTTGGCTTCCGGTATGGGTAGAACTTGCCGTCAGTTCAAGTTGAGAGTGATGTCGAGGAAGTTCACGATCTTGAGGTTACAGCTGATGGTGATTTTGAGGCCGAGCTGCTGGAAGGTTTTCGTCAAGTTCTTCCTGATACGATCAGCTTCACTACCGGAGATACTTTTGAAGACAGCCAAACCATCATCTCTGTAGAGGCCAACGTGCTCCTTACCATACTGTTTGGAAAGGATGTTCAGAATGTAGAGGCCCACAAGTTCGCAGACCTCTGTTCCGTCAAAGCTGCCCATGGTGACGTCGAACAGGCTCCCGCTATCCTTTTTCTTCCATGGGGTGTCTTTGTCGAACAGGACAGACTTCCTCGCGTGCATGATAATCTTTATGTCTCTGGCTGGGATGTTAATGTACTCCTTTGCAAATTCGATGGCCTGTCTCAGTAGTTTTTCCGATATGGACGGGTAAAAGCTGACCACGTATATATATATTTACATATATAAACAGATTTTCGACCCAAATTGAATTTGAATTGAATTGAGTTTTGAACAATGACAAGCCGCCATGCCTCAGCTTATCAAGGCAAGTGCTTACATACAGTAGATGTGTGGAACAAATTATTTAAATGTGAGAAATTATACATGTACAACGTGCAGCTTTGGCAACTCTTGTATGTGAATATGTTGTGAAATAAATGAATGAATTAAAAGAAAATAGCAGGCAGTAGTTACATACCCATCTTGTTCAGGACAAAATACATAAACTTGAAAAATAGCTTGCGCTTCGCGCTCGCACTATTTAATTGGGCTTATGAAAATACTATATATTTATGTTGTTTTACAATGATAAAGCTAAGAAGTGGCTGTTTGGACTACCCGTTCTTTGAGCGGCCGCCGATCGGGGAAAATCCCGGGGGGGGGGGCACTCAGTATATAATGCATAGTGGGTATGTGCCGCGGAGGGGACCCCCATTTTTACACTCAAATTTCCGTTCCAAGGCATGGCATTTTTGTCTTATTGAGAAAAAGAACAAAGAAAGCCGCTCCAAGGCATAGCATTTCCTTCTTATCGAGAAAAAAGAAGAAAGAAATCAGCTCCAAAGCTTCGCATATTTTTCGTTACGCCGTTCCGGTCGCATTGATCTACTACAATTTAGGTGAAAAGCGGCCGTAGAGCGCTTTTCGACCATCGCCTAAGCGCGAGCGCACCCGGCGGAGGCCGCGCTAGCTGCGCCATGCACGATTGCCCGTTCCATAGGGATGCATACGCACTCACAGAGATACGGAGATCCGGGGGGCGTTTCATGAAAGGACTTGTCGGACATTTTATCCGACAAGTCCCATTTTATCCGACAGTTACCATAGTAACAGTACCTCTCAGCCAATCAACATCAGAGAAAGATGTCAGATCTGACAACTTGTCGGATGAAAATGTTGATGAAACACTCCCCTGTTCCGAGGACCCCCGTTTTCACAAACATTTGTAGTTCCGAAGCCCGTTCCGAGGACCCTCCTTTTTACAATAAGCCCGCTCCAAGGCCCCCGTTTTTTGCCTCGCCCGCGGCACACCCCTACCACTTTTTTGGTCGAGTGCCCCCCCCCCCCGGGGGGAAATAATGGGTAAAAAAAAATTCCCCCCCCCCCGGGGGAAAATAATGGGTAAAAAAATCCCCCCCCCCCCATTGGCGAAAGATGGATCCGCGCCCCTGAGTAGTGGTATATAATAGTGGAAGTATAAGTAGTAGTAGTAGTAGCAGCAGCAGTATATTTCTTAGTATAAGTATATAATAGTACTAATAGTAGTAGTAGTAGTAATTTAGTAGTAGTAGAATATATTAAACAAATATATCAGGCTTTGAGAAAGTATAGTGGAATTATTTATCCGAGGCTGGTCTGGCAATTACTATTTTTCCCGAGGGGCGAAGCCCCGAGGGAAATATAGTAGTTTTGCCAGTCCAACCGAGGATCAATAATTCCCACTATGCTTTCGAATGAAACGCCTGATATATTTGTTTTATATCCTACTTTTGATAATTTATAACCAAAATCTATGCGCTGAGCCACCGCGCTCAGCGGAACGCAGATTAGTGCCTGCGCCGACGCATCGCTGGACTTGCCCGGGAGAGAGAGCGCGCTATACGCTAGCCAGTGCGCCCGAGAGTTTAGCTAGATATCCAGTTTTGTGAAATAATGACGTCAGAATATTGGTATATCCAAAAATATATCGAGGTCTGACGTCACGCAACATCATAGTTGAAATATATTCGGTCACATGATGCTACTTGAACCAATCACTATACAGGATTTACTCTATGTAGGATATAATAGTATATAGTAGTAGTATATCGTATTAGTATTAGTAGTAGTAATAGTAGTAGTAGTAGTAATTGTAGTAGTAGTAGTAGTACGTAGTAGTAGTATATTGTATTACTAGTAGTATAGTAGTTTACAGTAGGAGTAGTATCATAGCAGCAGTAATATAGTAGTGGAAGTAGTAGAATTATGCCTATCAGGAGCAGCAGCAGCGATATAGTAGTGGTAGCTACTTATAATAAATTTACCAATCTCCATGCTTTCGCAATAAATGTGGTTACCTTGGTCATTTTCAGCGGGTGTTAACATTTAGCGTGTAGCGCTCGACAAAATAATGCGAGAGCACCATCGTTCACTTCAATTAAGATGTAAATGCACCAAATACAGGAATAGGGAAAATAAATGAAATAGATTAAAAGCATTTACTAATTTTACTTTGATAGATCCGTCTGATTCATCTCATGTTTTATTGCGAAACTATTTTTTACTATTTTTACTATTATTCAATTCAATGTGTTTTCTAGACGAAAATTTGACCCTTACCCTATATTACGCTCTCACCCTATATGCATGCAGGATAAAGTGAGTCACAAACATAATAATATAGATCCATTATCCAACTCCTTTAAAATGTTTGTGTAAACTTTGTATGCAAACATTCAATCAATGAATAGGGACTTTCCCAACCAGTCTTGTAGCAATTTCCCAACATAATTTGCCCCAGGCAGCACTCTCATTGCATCATTATAGCCCCTTTCCTTCCAGTTATCAGATTTTAGGGCCTACCCCTCTTGCGAAGCTCGTCCTGCCACAGTCTTCGCCTTCGATATGCCATGTCGGAGTAAATTCGTAGGGTCTTAGCTTATGAACTCATAAAATTGAACAGTAGCTGACTTTCCTCAATAGCGGATCTAGCATTTACTATGATGAGGAGGTTTGACCAGCATTTTTTTTTTTTTTTGGGGGGGGGGCAAATATTTGACATGCAAAAATACAATGAAAAATATAAAACGGTCATCACTAAAAAAAAATGAAGAGCGTTTGGTCTAAAGCAAATAAAAAAAGTCATATCAGTCTAAAAAAGAAGGCATTTTTTATTCTTTTCATTTACTTAGCTGCGTCCTAAGCCCTCTCCCATACATCCACCAAAACTATTTTGTGGCGCCCATAATATCAACATGATCAATCTTAATTGCTATGTCATCAATCACTTAAATTGTCTGGGAAATTCCCTTCTGTGCCTTCATTTCGCAATATTGCTGGAACAGTGCGAGTATTATCCTCCCTATTCATTTTTAAAGGTCACGCCACGCCTCCCAGAAATGTTCATCTACCTGCATCACGATTGGAGGGAATTACTACACTGGCAATTTAAAGGGATGGTCCGAGCTGATAAAAATATTTATATATAGAGTAAAATTCACAGAGCAAAATGCTGAAAATTTCATCAAAATCGGATAACAATATGCACATCGTCATGAATATTCATTAGGTGGGCTGATGATGTCACATGCACACTTTCCTTTTTCTTATGTTATTACATGAAATCATAAATGTTTCATTTTTTTCATACGTGTGTAAATGATGTGTCTCCATTATGATGAAATATGTTGCAGCAATAAGTAACTAATGCACTTAATCAGTTTTCACCAATTGTCTTAGTTCTTGGTAGAAAAATTTGAATATACCTAATTTCATATAACAAAATACAAAATAACAAGTGGGGATATAACATCATCAGCCCACCTAATGAACATTCATAAAGACATGCCTAAAAAGAGCTGACCGGAATAATGCAAATCTTTAAAATTCGATAACTTTGTTAGTTGTTATCCGATTTTGATCAAATTTTCAGCATTTTGCTATGTGAATTTTACTCTATTTATTGAGATATAAATATTTCCAACCAGGACCATCCCTTTAAGTTTAGATAAAACGTGTGCTTAGCGGAGCGAATGAAATCAGGCCCTCGATGCCCCCAAAAAGGTATCGAACGTTTTCCAACAATGAGTCAAGTACACACACTGTCGTCAAATTTTATTTGTATACGGCTCCCACATTAATATAAAAGTATCGAATGATAAACAACTACTCGTTGGGTGTAGGGAGACAGGATCGGTGTACTTTTCAGCCCTATCTATTTCGTTCGTACATTTTCCATGCATCTTAAATGACCTTCGAAACAATGAATGCGTTAATCTACTTTGTTATAATGTTAATTATAGTGAAAGGAAATGGTTTAAATCTGAGATCATCCGTCATTCTGGACGATGGGGGCTATGCCAACATCGCCGTTGCTATTGATGATTCGATACCGGAGAATATGGATTTAATCACGGCAATACAGGTAAGAATAATTGATTTAACTCTATCTTGTATGCGGCGAGTTAAGTTCAGAAATACTAGAAAAAAAAGTTCAGAAAAAAGTGTTGTTCACCCTATCTTGGCGGCGTAGCAGAGAAAAAAGTCAGAGAAAATAGCCACCAAAACAGGTTACAAAAAAAGCCTAATACTTAAGTCACATTTCCCCCTACGGCGACCACACGGCCGCCGCGCCGTATGCGACCAATTTTATTCAAACCACCTGTATTTAGCTGCATGGTACAAAAACATGTTAAAACGGCTGCTTTCTACTCGCCGTACGGCCGCCGTAGGGTGACTGAGGTATTAGTATCATGATAAGAAGTTATATTATTTCCTTTCATAATATTGCGATTGGAACCGGAAGAAGATGGACACAAAATATGATCATCTTTAAAATTCTTCTTTAAAAAATGACTCCTATTGACAACCCCATCAATTTAGAAAGGTTCCAATACCTGATATCTCAGTATACCTTGGGAGTGCCGATGGTTAGGATTGTTAATTCCCAGCTGCCAGTAAAAGAAAACTGAAGTATAGGCCTAAATATGATGAGGAAGTTTGAGGATTTATACATTCTATATTTTATCACATTTTTAGCATGCAGTCGACATTGCTGGAGTTTTCAATTTGATTTTTAAAATATTAATTATATTCTTAATGAATAGCAATATATCAACACAAGACAATACTTTTTTTATTATAATAATACAGAATAGAGTGTCGTGTCGGTGGCAAATAGTGATTCAATATAACAAAGAATTACAGTCTATTATAACATAACCTGCTAAATGCAATGAAGTCCGTGTATGCGAGGGACAGTAGCGAGCAACGTTACTGGACGAGAATATTACCTAAAGAGATGACAATCCATTCAAATCAAGCCCCTGCTTCTTCATTTTCGATGTGTTGTGGTTTATGTAGTGATTGGTTCTGTGAGAAAACATGGTTTGAGTCGTGGTTTGAAATACCCATGCATGTTTGTTTGTTATGTGTTTGATTGTGCAGAGGTGTACATGTGTTTGATTCCATATTAATGTTGATGTTATAAGATGCATGAAAACAAAAGAAACCGCTGAGAAACTCATCACCACGGAAAGAAGAATAGTGACTTTCAATATTGTGTCATTTTGCAACTTTTGAATTTTGACCTTGCTCTACATTTCAAGGCACTGTACTTCCATGTGAACCATAATAATTATTATCATGTAGGGTATCATTTTAACTTGATCTATTCATTGGTATCAATCACACATTACTATTCACTAAAACCGAGGAGGGATATTATCGATCAAAGTCAGATTTCCAAACTTTTTTCGAGGAGTTTATATATTCAAGAGGACAACTAACTCATGGACTTTTCGAAGTGCGAGCAGAACATTTAGGAAATCCAGACCTGAAGAGGGGCATTCTAAGGCTTGTTTGTAGTAATTCATTAAGACCATACGTATTTCACTAACCAAATGATGTGAGAGCGAAGCGCGAGCTGAAAATTGTTGATATTTAGATATGAAAAAGGGACAATTTAAGGACTGATTGTAGGAATTCATGAAGAGCAGACATATCCTCACCAATCCACTAATGCGAACGTAAGCACAGACAGGAAATGTTTTATATTAAGACCTTAAAATGGGGCAATCTCTTTAAGCTTTGAGCATATGTCACTACATAAAACAATATATACTCGAAGTGCGAGGAAATATATTTGGTGTATATTGACTTGAAAACGGGAGGTTTCAGTAAAACATGATTATATATTTCGTTAAACAGATAATGCGAGTACCGGGAACAATGAAGACATAAGCCCTGAGCAAATTATTATGTTTCATAAAGTTATGAAAATATAACATAACATAATCAAAATATATTATAACATTATAATGAACAATGATTTCTTCTTTCCCATTACAATTATATTCCTTTCTCCCTCTTTTTCTCCTTTTCCCCGTTTTTTTTGTTTTGCCAGCAGATGGGGGGGGGGGGGGGGAAACGTGCCCCCC
Source organism: Lytechinus pictus (assembly GCF_037042905.1). NCBI lineage: Eukaryota > Metazoa > Echinodermata > Echinoidea > Temnopleuroida > Toxopneustidae > Lytechinus > Lytechinus pictus. The sequence goes on along the minus strand of NC_087254.1, from coordinate 14,004,593 downwards.
TCATGTCCCCGTAGTTACGTCACTGTGCGTGGTATTACACTTTAAGAAATGTACATGTATGTCAGTCTAAGTTGCATGTATAGTGTTATGTAGTATATATTTAACTTTCTGTTATACTCTCAGTCATTCACCTAATTCACTTAACAGAATGAAGAAAGTAATACATTTCTAAACCGTATCTTAGTCTAATGTTGTAAAATAAGATTGAAAATGTAAAATTCTAGGGAGGAAAATTTCGAGGATTCGAGGATATACACGACAATAAAACACGAACGTAAAAATGTAGGCCTTTTTTAGAAAGTGAACTTCAACCTCGAGAAAAAATGTTAAAAATTGGATATCGGAAATACCATTCAGAGTAATTAACAGCTTGATAGGATACCTTTCGTTACATTAAAGGTAGCGTAATGAGCAAAAAAAAAATAAGGGGCACACAGCATTGCGCGTGAGGCAAAAGTATTCCTTAAAAGTCCCGAGTGAAGCGAGTAACAAAATAGACATATACCTTTTTAGGATGATGATCTAATTTGTGATAGATTTTCACGTGATTCATAAAATGTCATATAATTACCTTTTTTTTTCTTTCTCTTTTTTTTTCTTGGTCGTGGGTCATGGAGCTCCGTTTTTTTTATGGGGGGGGGGGTGATGGCCCCGCAAGCCCCATTCCCTACCTGTACCCCAGTGATTATAGTTGACTTTTGAAGTTTACATTATTTTATTTCTTTTCAAAAACAGGATATGTTCAGGGATGGATCTAGGTTTCTTTACCAAGCTACTCGAAGGCGAGTCTTCTTCAAAAATGTCACCATCCTCATTCCATCTCACTGGACCCCAAAATCAGAATATGGATCTCCAGGTCGACTGACCTTTGACACAGCTGACGTCATTGTTGCCGAACCGAACCCAATCTGGGCCCCTGAACCATACACCCAGCAAGTCCTCGGGTGTGGACAACCAGGAAGTTTTATTCATTTTTCACACAATTTCCTTCTTGATGACGGAGTGACAGACATTTATGGAGAATTAGGTATTTATCCGCATTCCCTTGATATAATATCTTTATCCCGGTTCTTAATCTCTCTTTTCTGGCATAGAGTATTGATATTTTGTTTGTTCGTTTCTATAATTTTTCATAATGCATTACAAAAATAAATTTACAGAATAGGGGAATGCGAGGTAAGTTGAGCCACCAGCTCCAAGCAGTGGCGTACCTAGGATTTTTCACAGGGGGGGGGGCAAAACCGTACACCAAAAAATTTGACAAGCAAAAAAAAAAAGTCTTCGATCACAAATTAAGGATTTCGTACCAGAAAAAATTTGACAAGCAAAAAAAAAAAAAAAAAAAAAAAAAAAAAAAAGGTCTTCAAGCTCGTCAGGGGGCATTGAAGGTCTTCAAGCTCGTCAGGGGGGGCAAAAAAGGTTTTTCAAGCCCGTCAGGGGGGGGCAAAGATACGTTTTTGCATGGGTTGTGACTCGTCAGGGGGGGCAGAGTGCCCCCCCCCCGTAGGTACGCTAGTGGCTCCAAGCTAATAATGAATGAGTCAGACATTGTGCTGGTGTTATGCATTGATGACCCATTACATAACCCTTAGCCCCACCACATTGTTTTCAACTTTGAAACAAACAGTACTTTTTTAGAGGGAAAAATACAAATTTCAGCCTAAAAAGTAAAAGAAAAGGTGTGAAATAGATAAGTGCTTTTTACCCACACTCGTCTTTAAATATAATAAAGACATAAGAACAATATTGTTAGTCCTAGTGTGGATTCTCATTCTTGTCATAGTCTTTTACATGATGGATGCATAAAAAAAGTGTGGATGTGAAAATATCGCATTAAGTTCGGACTCGGGTATTTTGAACCGGCCAACATGGGGCAAATTGAGCCATGGTAATTCTTATGGTGATGTATAGAAAAAAAAACTTTAAAAAATATTGATATGCAGGCAGAAAGGAGCGAATTCACATGACAACTCTTTTCCTTTTAGAGGATGTTAGTATTTTTAGAGAAGTAGCAAGTGAAAAGACCTTGAATAAAAAAATGACATGCTGGTTCTTCCCCCATACATTTTGTACATAGTTTTTGTGACTCAACTTACCCCAGAAAGAAGCTCATCTTTTAGTTAGGATATTATCCGATGTGCCCCATTTATGATCCGTAAATCCTATGAAAATATAATACCTTTATCTTAGGGGCAGCAACCATGCAGTGTGCTTTACAAATTTATTTCATGAGAACATATAAATGTGTCCTTCATTTTGAACAATGAATTTCCTCAAATAGATCGGTGATGAATGGAACGTCATTCCGTATTATGTGCTCGTTTATATTTCGCATAAGAAAAAAAAATGCTTGAAGACCGCAGGCAACTAGTATTCTCCGAATACTAATCGAGAGAAAAATTCACTCCTCACAAGGATTGACATTTCAATAGAATAAGAGTGATTTCACTTTCTTGTTTTTAAGTGAATTTAACCGGTTTAAATATGAAATTTGTGTAAATATTAGTATATTCACTCCATATAATGATCCTTGACGTCACTTCCAAGAGGAGTGAAAGGGAGTGAAAATTCGCTCTTATTTTAGAGAGAGGGAGAGATAAAGAGGGGGGAGGCGAATAGAGTGTAGGCCCTAATAATGTAGGTTGATCGTATTAACAACAATGATCATGATGATGGGGAACAAGCTACATAATACCTCGTTCACATTTGCTCTACGGCGGCCGTACGGCGAGTCGAGAACAACCGTTTTCACATTTTGTGTACCAGCTACATATAGGTGGTTTGAATAAAAATGAATAAACGGCTGTTTTCGACTCGCCGTACGGCCGCCGCACAGTGGGCCAGAATGAGTTGAAAGTGCGCCAAAATTATATTCCGTGTTAGATTTTTACTTTAACATGTTGATTATGGGTAATTTTGGGCGTAGAATCGACTGAAAATAATCTAAAGCCGATATTACGTCACCTTGATACCAAATTTTTATTGGTTACTTAAAAGCTATCTGTGAAAAGACAAACTACGCTAAACGATGTGTAGTATATAAATTTTGTGTTATGTGCTACTTTAAGATTGACCAGAGTGAATGTTGGTTGCCTAAAAAGTGTGTATGAGATGCCGAAAATAATTTTATGGCATCAAAATGATCATTAATTAGATTTATAAAAAAAAATTAAAATCTGAAAAATATATTAACCGTGCTTTATCAAGCTGTGTTGACTTGTGTAAAACGCAGAGTATATAACACCACGAATGTATCACTATGAGGAGGGTTTTTGGCTGAAATTATTCTACAAGTAAGTTTTAACTCTGGAAGAGTTGTGGGTATAGCCCTTATTTGCGTTAGCAACCTTTATTTTGTTTACATTATGCCCGGAATTCATGTCATTTTCATGGAATGGAAGGGGAATCGTCCTCGCCGTGCAAAAGCGAACGGCAATGTACACCCATACGGTGCGCTACGATGACTGCGCAGTATAAAAATGACCGTTTTTGAACAGGTTTTTGGGAGTGTTGTGTCAAGTAAAATCGGCTCTAACATGACAACGGGCAAAAACAGGCAGCTAAATTTGGTATCGACTTAAAGCTTAGACATCGGGAAAAATGATGCTTATAGAATTTAGACAGAAATCCACGAAAATCTAAACGTTTCTAATGTAAATGCAAAAAACATGGATTTTCAGCCTATTTCGAGGAATAATCATCCTATAAACCTCCTGAAAGGTGTCTTTTATATACTTTGAACCCTTTCACACGAATAAAAAATATATCAGGATTATGTGGGAGCCATTTTAGATTCCTACATGAAAAACCTCCTGTGAAATGGCCTGTTTTTCAACCAGGTTATCATATACGCGAAATTTCGCAAAATGTCACATTTTACGATTTGAGGTAGGAAATCAACAACCTTTATGCAAATTTCGGAATGAAATATTTTGCTGAAGTGTTCTTCAAAGTGTTGTCTTTCAGCTGGGCATAACAAAAATTAAAAATCTGAAATTGCCCAAAATGACTTTTGGCGCACTTTTGTTTCGCCCCGGCCCACTGTGCGCCGTAGAGCAAATGTGACCGAGGTACGAATGAGCACATTTTTCATGAAAGTTGACACACTCATATGAAAATCCGGGCATTGCAGGTACAAATCAAGAACTTCCAAGAAAAGCGTTTATTTGTAATCACAGACACACACAACCACCCACCCACACACACAAAGATCTTTAAGCCGAAATAATATGAAAGCGTTTATATGATGGTATTATTCTGATCATTTTTTTATTCAGGTCGAATTCTTGTACATGAATGGGGTCATTATCGTTGGGGGTTATTCAACGAATATCCGGATGAGGTAGGGGATGCAGATCACGTGGTACATTTCTACCAATCAATGGTGGATTTGCTATGGAAGCCAGTTACGTAAGCAGTTGACTATCATTATTACCATCATAGCAATCGAAGTTCAAGTCCAATTATAGATTTAATAGGTTAAAGGGCAAGTTCATCCCCCAAAGGTTGATTGGAATAAAAATACCAAAAAAGCACAACACTGACAATTCATCGAATTGGAGACGAAATTTACATGATTAATTAATTCTAGAAAACAGCAACTTGGACATTATATTGTAAGAAATGTGAACTATTTTTTTTTTCATTCTCATTTCTCAATAAAATTTTAACAAGATTTGATTTCTATGTGATTTGAAATTGCCATTATTGCAACCCCCCCCCCCAAAAAAAAAAGACAAGAAGATTGGAAGTTCCTGATAATTATAGACCACAATTTATTCCAAGCTTTCGGCTTTAAGCCTTCTTAATGGGTTCTATATAAGCAAACTAAAATAAAACATATAAATATCATGAATCTAAAACGTTAGAATGAATGGTTCTAGCAGTATGACTTCACATCCAAGCAACGATCCACTTGTCTTATATTAATTCTGACAATCAATATTATGTCAGAAAGTTAATTTTCACATGATTGTTTAATATTATTATTATTATATTGACCTATTTCATGATTTTTTCTCTTCCACTTAAGTCAAAATAAATGTATTTGATCATATCTTGACCTCCCATATTCTAGAGTTAAAGATTCAAAGTGCCCATAAACTCAGTCGGTAAGTAAACTGTTAGACATCTGCAGGGGCGGATCCAGCTTTCAACAATAGGGGGGGGGGGCAAAAAAATGTTCACCCATATTTTCCCCGACCGGCCGCTCAAAGTTGGTTTTTGTTTGTTTCTTTGAAGGGGTAGTCCTAATGGTCACTTCTTAGCTACATGAATTAATCTAAATATTCAATAATCTCATAATCCATGTTTAAATATACAGTTTAGTGCGGGCAGAATTTTTTTTATATTCGTTCTAGTCTAATCGAAAATGGACCTGTTAAGACTGTTTGCAGTTATCCTTGAATACGATGCCTATTTCAACGATCAAATAATATAAGCGCGAGCTGAAAATGTTTGACATTCCGACTTAAAACAATAGACATTCTAAACGCTTTTTGCAATCCGGGATAGGTATAAAACTAAACAATGCAAGCGCGAAGCGTGAGCGGGGGGGGGGGGGGGGGTGAGAGTTAGACCTGAAAACGAGACACTCTATTCATGTTTTGTAAATCATGAAGAGGATGGGTAATTGGGTATGTTCCTAGATTAATAATGCGAGCGCGAAGCGCGAGCAGAAAATGTTTGATATTCTGATCTAAAATGGGTAATATAAGCATGTATTAAATAAAGAACAATTTTCAAATCTCAATAAACATGCTTGCGCGTGTTTTAGATTTAGACTTAAAATCTTGGCATTCTAAATGCATTTTTGATCATGAAAATTAATAATACGAGCGCGAAGCGCGAGCTGAAAATATTTGATATTCTGAAAAAAGGAACAATTTAATTGTTAGGAATTCATGAAAATATTATTGTCTTAATTACTGCTGTAATAGATCTAATTTGTTGATATTAAGGCCTGAAAACTATTTATTGAGCAAGAAATGTATCTCATCGAATATGCAATGCGAGCGCGAGCGTAAATTCTATATTGCGACATGAAAGATTTTTAAAATTATTTTCCAAGTCTTTCCCTCACCTTATTTTATTCACTCGTCTTCCTCCTCTTTTCCCTTATTTTTCTTTCTTTCCCGTTTTCCCTTTTTTTTCCTCCGCAAATAAGGGGGGGGGGGGCGGGATCCATATGCCTCTGATGGTCGGATTTGTACCTTGTTAATTAATCTTCGATATCACAATTTTCTTCTTTCGAGGCTAATATGACTTTCATTGAATTGTACAGTCAGAGGCGGATCCAAGGGGGGGGGTGAGCCGATCGGGGAAAATGTGGGTGATTTTTTCCGCCCCCCCCCCCCTATTGCCGAAAGCTGGATCCAACCCTGACAGTTTTGCAAATCCAGCTAATTACGTTTTGTAATGTTCTTACTTTTAGTTGCTCTCAGGAATACGAATGGAATCCAACGAGAATCGTTCAGATAATGGGTGTCAATTTTTATGGAGTGTGCGATGACAAGTTGGCGAATGGATATGACAACGAATGCATTGTGCTTACAACATCAGCAGGACAAGCCACCGGATCTATCATGCACGGCCCATTAACATTCCCGGAGGTAACTGCTATTGTTAATGAAATTTCTTGGTAGGCCTACCCATTGAAATGAAGGGACTAGTTTCAGTTAAATTCCTCGTAACAATAGTAATGAGATATTCTTAGAAAATGCATTAAAAAGAGATAATATTGATGTATACATGACGATAATATTGATAAGAAAGGTAAACCAAACTTTGGCGTGTTAGGCCTAATTATCTTTACATAGGGACGTACCTGCACGTACCCCCGCTCCCAAACAAAATCCTGTATTCGGTGCATCCTAGCTGGACACACACACACACCCACACACACACAATAATCTATATAATATCTCGGAAGAAATTAAGGTCAATAAGAAAGGATTAAAGGATTAAAACATAAAACTTTTAGGGAATCATTTCTAAACATGGATTTAAAAAAAAAAAAAGTTCACACCTAGTTACCAATAATGCATATAGCATTTCCATTTATTTGAAAGCAGGATAAAAGAGCATTGTAGATTAATTGCCTTGCTCACGGGCATAGCTGCCGCGTCCGGGGATCGAACCCCGGACTTTTTCATGTATATATAGCCATGCAGGCGCTTTAGACCACTCGGCCACGGCACCTCCAGCCAATATGGCTCATTCTACGGTTACGGGCCAACATTTTATTATTATTTTATCGTAGGATTACGCATTCAAACTCCTTCTTGATGGGTATTGACCTACCGGCCCTTTACATCAAAATTATCTGTTGAAAATAACAAGGGTATACCGGGCGGGGCACACCCTGTTATAAAAATAGGAGTAAATCTCCCAGTGTCTTAATCATTTATTTCCAACCGTTTCTATATCTCTATTCCATTTTCTTCTTTTTCTAATTACTATATTCCTTTCCTTTCATTTAGATAATTAATTTCTGCGACGACAATTCCTCTGATACTGGAAACCTTCATAACAGGGAAGCACCAAATAAACACAATCGACTCTGTAATGCAAGAAGTGCCTGGGAAGTCATGAGAGAACATGAAGATTTTACTGCAGGTGCGTCATCACTTCAAACTTTTTTTTTCTTCGAACTTATCGTCTACGCACTGGTGTACAGTGGGGGGGGGGGGAGCTTGGGGCCACGGACCCCCAACATTTTAACGAAAAAGAGAGAGAAAAGGGGAAAAGGGTGATATATTTTTTTCTGAATATTATGTCAAAATCTATCACAAAATGAGATTCTTGATATTTATAGGTCAAAACTTCTGCTCCTTCGATTTGCTCGCTCGCAACTTTTTACAAATTCTGCCCAATACGCCATATCTGGCCCCCACAAAATTTTGAACCCCTCAAGCCACTGCCTCTACCCCTCCAACATTCCTACCCACTTGTCATTCGGAATAGGTGAACGCCGACGACTTAGAAAAGAACGGTGTTACATTATACAATTTTACCTACATATTTCATACACACTTTCCACACTTGCCCGGGAATAGAAATAATTGTCAATATTTCTATTAGATGTTTCCTTTTACTCATGGGCGGAAATCTGTGCCCAAAGGTAGGGGGGCATGCAGGACCTGGAAAATTTGACAACCCCCCCCCCCCCCCCAAAAAAAAAAAAAAAAAAAGTTTATCACCTAAAATTTAAGGTCATTTAGTCCAAAATACATGTATTATTTCGATTGTGAAGTGATGTATTTTGCTCCATCATAAAAGAACAAAAATAGTAGGGGGTACATTTGATATTATGTCCCCCTACTATTTTTGGTAGTGGGGACGTTTCCCCCCTAGGATTTCCGCCCATGCTCTTACTGTGTCCAGAATAATAACCAAGGTCTTTTAATAAGAGGAATGGTGATATAAAGGGGACGTATTTTTCCTTAATTATAAAACAGTTTCCAAATTCATAACTCTGTCTTTTGATAATCTTGTTTCTTCCTTCCACTCTTGTCTATTTTCTAATTAAAAATTATTATATGAATTACTAAATCTGGGCAACGGTAACTTGCATAAAATCCTTGATTCTGATTCGCTTTTGATCATCGTTACCATGGTTGTTACCATTGGATGGCAAAGTTACCACAATAGTAACTCTATATAACGGGGCCCTGATCTTATACTTTTTAAATACTTGAACGTTTCCTTAATCATCTGATCCGGAGAAGATTTGTATCGTTCGATTATGGTATATTTACCTATACATTTAAAAGTACACATTAATACTGTATAATACCTATAATGCCAATGAATCTATTTTGCATATACCAATACATGCTTTTCCTCCTCGTTTATTGTTTCGACAGATAATTATTCTTCCCCTCCTTACCTGAGTGATGCCCAACTTGAGCCTAGTTTTCATTTGGTACAAGCAGGTAGCGGAGATGAATGTCGGGTAGTCCTCGTTCTAGACACATCAGGTAGCATGGGGGTATGTACAGGACCTCTTCAAAATACTTTGTGTGGTAAAATTTTGGAGCAATAATCTAATCCAATGATAGAACTCCAAGGTAAAATCCAATACTTCTAGACTTCTAGACCATGGGGAAAACTAGGGCGTCGATCCATATGTTTCAGATGGTGGGGAGGGCAAATGTGTGTGTGGGTGGGGGGGGGGGAGATGTCCGAAATTTTCGGCGCGCTTCTAGTGATGGATAAAATCCTTCATTGATAAGCACTACATGAAGTTGTATCGGAAATAGAATAAGAAGTGGTGCTAATATTGGCCACGTGTGGAATTAACCGGCACAGTTATAATCTTGGCTCATGGATATGGCATTGCTTGATCTACAGTATATAAATATATATATATATATATATATACCCTTCTTCATGTTCCACTGTGTGCATCAGAGCGCAAATCGAATTGGCAAAGTGAACAGTGCTGCCACTGCTTTTGTGAACCTTGTTGATGACGGGCTATGGTTAGGTGTCGTCACTTTCACACGCTCACCGACGACCGAAAAAGAACTGACACAGATTACAACTCCAGCTGAGAGAGACTCGCTGCGTGGTATCTTTGACCTGACTGCCAATGGAGGAACTTGCATTGGCTGTGGACTTGAAAGAGGTTTGGAGGTAAGACAATATAGAGAAAGACAATAAATGTGCTCTTAATGGATGGAGCCATTAAGTTTAACAGAGTTTGAAAATACATGTGCAGAGGTGATTTAACAACAAGGCAAAGCTCCAGGTATGCCAGAATCGAGGTCGTAAATTTACATGTTGAACTTATTAAAATCAATGATGTAATGAACAAAAAAAGGGGAGAAAGATATGCACGAAATCCTTTAATTTCACTTGACAAAATGCAAAACGGCTCAATTACAAGCTCGGTCTCATTGCTCCCTAGCTTTTGAGTTTTTTTTTCGAAAATGTTTACACATGCTGTCACCCAGCAAAATCATTTTCTGCGTACGGCTTTATATATATATATATATAATAATAATAATTACTTTACATAATATTCAGAAAAAAAGTATCATATTCATTCTTTGCACTTTCATTTTCTCCACTTTTTTGTGAAAAATTTGTGGTCCATGGCTCCACAAGCCCCCTTCTGTACACCAGTCAACGATTTTATCTTTTTTCATTTTGATGTGATCAGGTTTTAATGGGGCATCCGTCTGGAACGGCTGACGGTGGACTCATTCTGTTGATGACTGATGGGATTGATGGTGGAATAGACAACCATCCCGTCCGTCAAACCTTGATGAATATTGGCGTAAGGGTTAATACAGTGGCTATTGGAGAAGATACCAATGGTGAACTCAATATGATTGCACAGGAAACGGGTGACTATCTCCCCACTCTCCGGAATACCTTAATTCCCTGATAGCCTAAACAGGGCACAGCAAGAACAGGGAGACGATGGGCCATCGGGGTTCTGAAGAAAGACACAGACAGGCCTTGATAGCATTAGTCAACTGAGAACAGCCATGCTGGATCGAGAGGTCTGGAAGCGCTTCAAATGGCATAAGCTAAAGCCAAGCCATGCCCTCCCCTCGAATTAGAAGTAGTAGAAGTAGTAGTAGTAGAAGTAGTAGTAGTAGTTAAGGGCATCAAAAACACCGATTTTCAAGAAAAAGGGTGGTTTTGAAAGACTGGTCAATTGCGGGGTCAAACGAATTTAGGGTATGTTTTTCCCCCAAAGCCTTTTTTTAAGACTAGCCAAACGTGTTTAGGGTATGTTTTTTTCCCCGAGGTCATATTTTGGCGACAACTTGTTTATGGGCCAAAATGTGTAAAATAAAGCCCGCGAAAAACCTTTTTAGGGGGTTATTTTGCACACAGAGAAAAACTCGTTTAGGGTGTGTTTGGAAATTCCTTGGTCACGCGTGTGTACAGCAATATATTTGACTGCCCCCCCCCCCCCCCGGGCAGCAGCAGCAGTAATAATAATAATAATAACCAATTTTTATAAAGCACTTTTCCCAGAATGGCTCAAAGCGCAGCAGCAGCAGCAGCAGTAGTAGTAGTAGTAGTAGTAGTAGTAGGAGTAGTAGTAGTAGTAGTAGCAGTAGTAGTAGTAGTAGTAGTAGCACCAGCAGAGTAGCAGTAGTAGCTCATTGACCGATTACAATTATGATTGTAGCATTTAATCATTGTCTTGCCATTCTACAAGGTCTATATTATTATTGTTGTTTTATGTAAATTATTTATATCATTTATAGGTCAGTCCAAAATTAATTTCAAGACATCAGTTTTCCGACCTTCTGCCCATTCTTGCCTCTGTCATTTCCATTCATGCACCACAAAGCCGCCGGCTTTCAGTGTATTCTTCTTATTATGTAATTACTTTGAGTGCAGCTGTGTATTTTCTCTCCATGTTGTATTTTTCCCCTCCCCTATTATATCTCTTTCCATCTGTTTCCCCTTTCTTCCTTTTCTCTCTTCCCTTTCTTTACTTGCCACTCTATGTCTCATTTTTTGCTATACAGTTGACTTCTTTCTTTTCGCTTTTATATGGTCTCTTCCATCCTTTCTCCTCGGTTATCTCTCTTCACACGTTCTTCATTCTGTCGTATGAGTAATTATTTCGCTAACATGTTCATTCATATTCCTTCAATGTTAAATATTTGTAAATTTATACATTAATTTATTAGTGTTTATATATATATTTCATATTTTAATGCACTGCTAGTGGAGGACAAATATCTATGTTTTTAATATGGACCAATAAATTAATCTTAATCTGAATCGTCAACTCTATTTCTTATTGCTGCCTACAGGAGGGACAGCTATATTTTATCCAGATAATGGTAACTCTGACATTGTTAGTGCCCTGACACAAACCGTGGAGATGTGTACAACAGCAAATAACATCGGTATTCAGGTGAATATAATGTAGGTGTATTTCATTTATCTATATTTATTTCTGTATCAAAATTTATTTTAGTATTCATACATTTATCTATTTGTGTATTCATATTTATTAATTCATTTTTTATTTTTTCATCTTTTGGGATTTCATTTCCCCCAAGGTAGTCATACGCAACTCCGAGCCCAGCATATCAAGAATACACTATGAAAGAAAAGTTAATTATTTTTAGGGGTACCTCCTGGAATTGGCAATCTTATTTTACCCAAACCACGAGAGAATTTAACTGGACTAATTTTTTCTTTCTACATGTAGAAAAATAAACAAACAGCAGGGCGCCTTTAGTCAGTAAACCAGTTGATAAACATGATAAAACTGGACAGGCCAACCCTGCAGTATGACATACAGGTGTATATATATATATATATATATATATATATATATATATATATATATATATATATATATATATATATACATATATATATATATATATAAACGATAATTTTAAATAATGATAACAACACTAATAATCAGCCTATCGAACATCTATAAACAAAATGGAAAGTTAAGAAATACTGTGTTTTGCATTGTCTGTCAAATTCTCTGACTCAGTTGGTTGGTGAAGGATTCTCACTAGAAATTGGAGGTATTCAAACAGGCAGTCTTAATTTTGATATCTCAATCGGCAACAGGACGCAGTTCATTGTTACGTATACGTCTTCTTCTAGTTCAACTGCTCCAGGTATACTATTTCTATAAAATACATTTTACAACTTTTTTTTTATTACTTTATACATACGTGTATATGATTGCCACATGCATTTCAATTTGGATTTTGCTTAATATAGCTGATAAGAATGATTATCATGTTTATGAAGGCAAATAAAAAAAACCGCATTGATATACTATTTTGTTTAAAGATAGCATGAACATTGCTTTGTATTTTGCATTCCGATCAAAATGATAACACTTATGCAAAGTCATGCTGTGTTTAGCGTACTGTAGATTGACGAGGAAAACAAGATCCTGAACAAGTTGCGTATGTAAAAAATAATTACTGTAATCGTGAAAAGGATATGTATATAACTGTACAAGTGATGCGAGTGTGAAGCGCGAGCGGAAACAAAATTGAGATTTTCGTCTTTTGTAAATCAAGAAAAGGATTTAGGTATCTTCCAACATGAATAATGTGAGCCCGAAGCGCTTCATATAAAGAACAAGCTGCTATCTCAATAAACATGAGTGCGCGTATTTAGATTTAGAACTAGAATCTGGGCATTTTGAATTTATTTTTTTGTTTGTTATGAAAATCAATAATGCGAGCTGAAAATATTTCATATTCCCATCTGAAATTAAGCACTATTTCAAGCACTGTGTAGGGAAATTCTGAAGTGGATATGGATCGCACTTAATAAATGATGCGAGGGCGAAGCGCGAGCTAGGACCGGAATTCTCAGGATATTTTGTCGTCTTATGAAAATGATGACCATCCTGTTATTTCTAAGCTTGAGATAAAACTTATCGATATTACATTCTGAAAAAGGGACAACTTGATTACTAGGAATCATGAAAACGTTATTATCACTTATAAATCTAATAAGCCTAATGAGAGCGCGGTATTTGTTAATTAAGGCCAAAAAATTGACATCTTAAACACTTTTTATAAATAAGATGCATGGGTTAATATGTTAAAAAATAATAATGTGAGCGAAAATCGCAAAACGAAAATTTGATAAAATGTCATGAAATGGTGGTTTTAAGTAGTTCAAATAAATATAGTTATACATAACTCGCCAATCAAAATGCAAGCACACAGCGCGAGCTGATACGTTTTGACAATCAGACCTGAAAAGTGATTTTTAGAGCTTAATGGAATACACGGAGAGAATAGGTTCTTGACAAATCAAATAATGCTAGCGCACAGCGCGAGCTGAAAATGTTGATATTCAGACCATAAAACGGACATTTTACAGAACACTTTAAAATAATAATTTGTAAATCAAGCAAAATACTGAAAGCCCGATGTCCGAAAAATGTTTTGTTTATTGACTTCAAAACTTGATATTGCTCCATATCAGCCTATTGAGCAAGATAATGTATCTTACAGAACAGGCAATGTGAACACGAAGCGTGATCAAACATTTTATATAGTGACATAAAATATGTCTTCCGTCACCTTATATTGATTCACTCGTCTTCATTCATTCTCTTATTTTTCCTCTTCTGTTTTCTTCTCTCTTTTCCATTTTTCTTTTTCTTCTTTTTTTCTTTCTTTTTTTTGCTCCTTCCTCAAAAGGTGTGTGTGTGTGTGGGGGGGGGGGCGTGCCCCCCTGCCCCCTGTGTTTCTGTCCATGTGTGTTGGAAGAAATTAATTACGGGTGCGATGGAAAGACCTCACATCATGACACGACAGTCCGAGGATTTACTTTTTTTTTCAGGACACATCCTTTACGGAAGGGGAAAAGGCGGGGCCAAAATTGGCTGTAAACTGTATTTACATCAGAAATATTTTTCTCAAATGTTGAAGCGTACAAATCATTTTGAATTATGAGTAAAAGGTGCAGCTTAAACTTAACCAGTATTGATACACAGATGGAAAAAAGGATAATGAATTACACATATTTGAAAAATTTATTAATTCATCAAAATTACTAATTTATGAAATGAAAGCGTTGTAACCTCTCCCAACAACATAGGCGCCATTCCTGCCCATTACATGTATAATGCACGCGTCTGTGAGCATAGCCGGCGCCATGTATAGCTGCATACACATTGAATTCCACCTTGAATTAAATCGTTCCTCTCTGTATAACATAACATCTTCTGTACCTATACACTTCCATCAATCCGATATCTTCATTCTATGTATGCCTTTTTACTCCTCATAATCTTACTGACTAGGCCTACTTTACATTACGATATAAACAAAACGTAACTACAATTTCGAAAAGGAATCGACTTTAACATAGCAAAAAGTGGTGCATGCTCACCTGTAACTAATGATGGAGTGGGGTGAAGTTATAGATGACTCTGATCACTGCAACTTATGGCGGCCATAACGGGGGGGGGGGGGGGGGGCTTTTAAAGAAGAATAAAACACTCAGTGGGTGTTATGCAATTAGCCAGGTGCGTTACTATGTCAGTGCACACTTTATATTTTGTTAGGTACATGTATACATAAAAGCTCCCCAGTGAGAAGGTTCCATAAATCAGCATCCAAACTGAATTGGTTTATTCATCGATGTAATTGGGGGAGCATGCCACCAGCAAACCATTTACGAAGATACAAGCTTCTTGAAATTCATGGATGTTCTAAAATTATGAATATGGTTAAATACTACTAGGGATAGGTTTCTCAATGCGAATCTCATCACTAGACATTTAGAGGAGTAAAGAAAATACTGCCAAAAATGATCAGTTGGACTAGTGCGCACTTTTAAGGAATTCAGGTCATTTAAGCATTTCCAGGACACATCTGACCATATTCCTGGTCTTTATTTTAAACTCAGAATGGAGTGTGTGTGGCCTCAAATCAAGATTGCCTATATCATGTGACTCGCTGACAATTTAACTATTATCCCCTCTTCTTCGTGTCCCTCCAAACATGTAAACCTAAAACCTGTGGAAATCTCAATAAATGAATTAGTTTGTCTATATTACAATATTTATACAAGTTTACATTGCAATGTCAAAAGATGAATGTTAAATCGATTGTCACTGTCGATTTAGTATAAAAATGATTCATCGTTTAGTCTTAAAATACTAATGTAAAGATGGTTATCTTAATTTCCCTCAATAGGAGTAAATGTGGTAATTACACAACCAGACAGTTCGACGATCGCAGAAGATAATCAACAATATACTGTCGACACAAACAGAAATGTCATCACCATAGCAGTCGATGGACTGGCCATGGTAAGGATAACCAACGCTCTGAATTATTCCTCAGACATGTCTAATGAAAGCGCGTCAACACACTGAGAAACTTTTGCACCCTACGTAAAAAAAAGGTTGAAAAATGCACCTTTATCATTTCCACCAATAAATTCTCGTTTGCACCCATATAGATGCAACTTTTCACATTTTAAGGTGCAAAATCCTTGATTTTAATGGTTCATCTCTGCGCCCTATAGGGTGCTTAATATAGCTATGTGAACCCTGAAAAGGTGCACAAAGCACAATTGCACTCATTAGCATCCCGTGAGGTGCTGCTATTTTGTACCATCTTCTGGGTTCAAATTTGAAAGTCTATTTCTTGGTGTGTATGGATTTCGGGTCTTTCACAAATCAGAGTAAGCTGCCAAATGGAAATGAGATAATACATTTTAGAGAAACACTCCACAATCCCCCTAGATTAGCAAAACTATATTCGAAATGAATGGATTTTTGTCAGAATGGAATGAGACACTGTTAAAAAAAACCGATTTTACAGAAAAAAGAGAAGATTTTGCAGAAAGCAATAACAGAATCATTCTGTAAATTCATAAAACAGGATTTTTTTTTGCAATTTAACAGAACAGGTCTGTTTAAAAAGGGGAAAAGGGTGTTTAATTAAAGGAAATTTGTAAGGTTCCATACACCAAATACCAATATCCTGTAATTTTACATGATATAATGTAATATTCCGCAATCTGGTAAGATTACAGGTGTTCTCGAGACTCTACTACAAAACTTCTTTTATTTTAAGGATAAATTTTCTAACAGTGTATGCAAGATTTTCACACAACTCAATATTCATTTTGACTTTGTAGAGTGGCGAATGGTCGTATTCAATAGAGAATGCGTTTTCAGGACTTCAATCTGTGACCTTCTCCGTGTTTTCAAGAATCAATATGGATGTAGATGAAGAGCCAATTGTCATGACATCAGGTGTTGGTAATTCGGTCCTCGATTTATCTGCGGGCGTCAAACCACTGAGCGCCTTCGTCAAACTCAGTAAAGGTTTCCGACCTGTCGTGAAGGCAATTGTTCGTGCTATCGTGGAAAAACCCGGTGGATCTGTAGCTGATCTCATAGAGCTTCGTGACGATGGTGCAGGTATGCCGCCACAAACTCGAGTTCTGAACTGATTTTAAAAGTTAGGATAGCATGCACTTCCAAGTTTATGACAGGATAAACCATAAAATCCAAAGAGTGATGAAACACTAAACAATCTAAAAGAAAATTCATAATAAACCACACCTTATTAATATATAATGCTTTTCCTTTACTGAATATGGAGTTTCTCCAATCACTGCGAAGACCCTTTCTATATCGCAGGGTATCTTTTGTCAAAAGCCCTTCAATCACAATACAGCCTTTGTTGAAAATCGGTGATTCGTGATTCAAACCAGCAGTGTCGTCCCAGACACTGGGCAAACGATATTTGTTTGCGATTTTTTTCCGGTCCGAATTTTAGGATGATCTGCTGCCCCGGCCGGTCCATCAACTTTCGACACAAACTTCTCAGCTGTCCAACATGTCCATTGTGATCTGGGCCCCATCTTACAAAGAGTTACGATTGATCCAATCAATCATAATTCTATGGAAATCCATCAGTGTCATAATTTTTTTCCTACAGGAAATTTGTGCGATGTCCTTTGTAAACAACGAGAAGCACAGTGAATTTTCAAGAAAACAATGAATGCATGAATCTACATCATAGCTAGAAAATATTTTGAACAAACATGCATAATAGATGTTGACGTCGCTGGCCCGCCATAGTTGCGATTGATCGGATCAATCGCAACTCTTTGTAAGACGGGGCCCTGAATTGCATTTTCAAAGGGATTGGTGCATTGTAGAAAATGTCTGCGTTGTGATTGCGAAAATTCCCTTTTGAAAATTTCACGGAGGTGTTTCATCAACATTTATCATCTGACTAGAAAGTTGTCTGATCTGATAAATAATTCAAACAACGCTGTTTTTAAACATTTCAAACAAGTGTTTAAAATCTTACAACAAAGTTTAAATTCAAAGGTTGTTTAAGATTTTAAACACTTGTTTGAACTGTTTAAACAACTACTATGCGATTCACATAGTAAACAGCGTTGTTTGAATTATTTTGAACAGTGTATACACTTGAAATTCCTTTCTGGCATGACGAATGCTAAATACTGTATTTTCCCTGATGTATGCGATGTCGATGTATTATTGAACACACACCTGCCTTATTGTTTACTACGGTTGGTTGGGTGCTCGAGCTATATCTGTCGATCGAATACTGTATTAACAATTTCTCCTCTATTCATTATCCGTCACACAGGCGCTGATATAACAGCCAGTGATGGCATCTACTCCCGTTTCATTACGAACATCACGGGAACAGGGTTCTACGGTATTCGTGCAATTTCTGAGAACGACGGATCAGCGATCATTTTGACCCGTGCTCGAACAGGGCTATCGAGGGTTCAAGCTGCCCTTCGAGTGGCTGATGATGGGACGATAATTTCTCCGGGAACTATTGGTCAGGAAATAAGAGAGTCGATGTTTTAATTATTTCACCGATTCAAAACATAAAAGATATGGGCTTACTCACTTTCATATTTATTTATTCTTCTTTAAGGAACAAATGAATATCAATTGCTGGCTGGGTTTGGGTGATTATTTGTCCCTGCTGCCTGTATTGGTTTTTTATCATCATTATATTGAATTAACCCAAATTGCAATTTTCACATTAGTTCCTTTGAACCTGTGTGGCGGATTTAACATTTTTACAAAGAAACTGTTTGAAATGTGCAGGGTTAGTCAATAATAAGTTTACGCCAACTGGGAGTTTCAGTTGGAACCCGTAATCTTATCTTTGGCCTCAGTTAGGCCAAGCAATATTGATGCATAGATCTAAACGTTCAGGGTCCAGTTCGCATACATAACCATGACAACCAGTTCCTTTATATTCAATGCCTCGGGCGAGTTTTGATGCTTCCAGGAACAAATTTCTTTAAAGGATATAGTTCATGAAATCTAAAATTATTTAATTCTAATAAAGAACTAAATTGCTAGAAATGCTCGCCCTACAATGCTTTTGACACCAAAAACACGTTGATTGGTCCAGATTTTCGTTAATTTTAGAATGTTTGTGGTCTCTGGCTACTGCATGTTTTAAAATAATTGTCGTCGGTGTAGTAGTCAAGGCATGAAATCTGAAGACCTAGACTGAGGCTAAGGCATCAACCCTCGAGGCCAAGGCCCCAAGGCCAAGGGATTAATTAAGACTTTAAAAGAAACGATGAGCTCTGCGCAGCAGATGCATATAACATAGAAGTTAACATTATCGTCTTTGTCATGTTTATGTGCTTATTTTAATAGTGAAACGTACATGCAGTATTATGAAATATCAAAATAGTCTGAAATAGAGTATTTAAGTGAACTGCAATTTGCATATCTCACCTGCGAAAGTTAGTATTTTTTAAAGCTGAGACTCGTTCTTTTAATCTGCACTACAGTGAACATGGTTATTGGGCATGGTTGGCGAAGGAGCATGTTTGTTTTATATTTCACCATGCATAACAAAAAATGAATTGACAAAATATGTTACATTGATAGTAATACTTATAATAATACAGCACAGTAGGAACTAAAATGCATCGGCACAAAATATGTTTGAAGTGCAGATTCTCTAAAATAACATCCAATGTATAGCGACCCAGTGAGCGTAAACAAATCGAATTTTTCTATTTAAAAAAATACAATAAAAAGTGCAAAGAAGTTGCATTTTCAACGATAGAGTGATCGCAGTGACCAAACTTCTTTAGACGTTTTAACCAGAAAAAAAAATCAATCATGCGTGTCATTGGACTAAACTAGCTTTTGTGTTACGATTGATATAGGCGCTTACGAAGTACGTCTTCCTGGAGTTGAGTCCAGCCAGAGCCTACAAGGTGTACCTGCACCAGCATTTACTAGGAGTTCTTCGGTCGGTTCAACAACGATTAGAAACCTCCCTGCTGGATTTACTCCGGGCCAGGACCTGTTCCCACCAGCTAGGGTTCAGGACCTACGGGTCACAGTGACGTTTGTTGGGAACTCGACTTTGGTTCTCACTTGGATAGCTCCTGGCGATGACCTGGACACAGGAACGGGTATGATATTTTTATCTAGAATGACACACCAGGACGGATTAAAAAAATAACAAGGACATTTGTGTTAGTATTCATTTCGTTGCTCTCATTGTCACCTCGTGGATTATTTTTGCAACACGTCATATGTTCTTCTTCTTTTTTTTTTTTTTTTTTTTTTTTTGGGGGGGGGGGGGATAGTTGTCCTTTCCAGACGATTTGTTATGGATGATATCAACTCCGAATAATATGTGTATATATATGTTGTCATCTTTCCATCCTAGCAACATATTATGATATCAGAGTTGGTAACTCTTCCAGTCAGCTCCTAGGTGATTTTTCCAACGCAACTGAAATAAGCCAATCCAGTATTCTCGCGGGAAACTTATCCTCGCCAATGCCATCAGGTTCAGTAGAAACATTCATCATCGAGGTACCGGATATGACCGAGTTAAATTCCTTCTCGTACAGCTTCGCTCTACGCGCAGTAGATGATGATGGGAAGTCAAGCCCGATATCGAATGTTGCTATAGCAACCTTCAGACGCTTTATACCGTCTCCTACTTCTCCTACTCCTCCTGGTCCATGTAACGGTACAGCATGTATGAACGGTGGAGAACTTGAAGAGTCTACCTGCACCTGTTCATGCACAGATGATTTTCAGGGGAACCTCTGCCAACGTACGTAGATTGTTCTAAATCAGGGGCGGTGTCGGGGTATTTATATAGAGGGTTTGACAAGACTGCCTAAAGATGGCGTCATCTTTTATTAACTGAATGAAGCGATATGTGGTTATGTGGTTTTTATATTCCCCATCTACTTGTAGCGCCAGCCCTCAACCATGCGTTATCCAAGTATATATATAGTTCAGTTTAATCATGGCATGAGCTGTAATAGCTATTCAGAATAACGAAAATAATTGCTGACTGTCAGAGATGTGTATGCATGATTGAAATGGAAACTATTATAGATGTGATTTTTAAAATAGCAACTATTGTTTAGTGATCAGTTTAATTGATAAAAAAAATAGCAACTATTGTTTAGTGATCAGTTTAATTTGTTTAATTGATGAAATCGATCTTTCCATCCGGTCTGGGTTTTTTCTACCTAGATAACAAAACGCAGTTGCGGTACGGTGTGCAGATTCATCTTCGAGCCAACATTAGCCAGGTAATATTAATGAATACAACGGGTTTTTTTTAAGAAAAAGGTTTTCTAAATTTCAGGTACGACTAGCTAATTGAATTTATCATCTGTTTTTATGAGAAAAAATACATATTCTATTGTTCGAAATAAAATAGCATCAGCTTAGGTTAAAATGTTATACATGTTGAGGTCATGGTTCCATTTAGGATTTCCAGTTGCCCAACTGGTTCCAGTTAGGATTTCCAGTTACCCAACTGGTTCCAGTTAGTAGTCATTTCCAGTTTCCCAACTGGTTTCAATTGGTTTCAACTGGAAATTGTTAAATTACAGTTAAAACCAATTGAAACCAGTTGAAAATCCAACTGGTTTCAATTGGATTTTGGTCCTGGGAGGTTAAAATGCTATAGATGTTGAGGGAAATTCGTAGAACATTTGAAGTGCGCATATGAAATACAACTTGTTTGACTCACATTGGCGTTCAACGATTAAAGGGATAGAGCCTCGTCGATCTGGCGCTGCAATGCGGCTGCCGGGCCCACGATCAATTCGGCAAAGCAAATTTTCGAAGTATTTCATTTCGTGTCTATTTCGAGCAATAAAATATGGATTTTCATCTTTTTTAAAATTTTCATTATTGAAACATGAAATTTCATTCAGTTTGAGAAAATGATTTGTAGTTTACGGTCGTAAAGATACAAAGAGTGTCATGTTGGAATTTTAATATACCCATCAAGAGTGCCATCGGCATTTTTTGTGATGACTTTGATATTCCAATATAACTTTAAATTTGTGATTCTACCTTGTAACTCTTTGTAGTGTGGCCAGCTTCTAGATTCCCTCCTTACTGCATCGAGTGACCAGCTCAATGATTATTGCCTCAACGAGTTCGAATCTTGCTGCCCTGGAGAAGGGATCGTGAACAGGTATATTCAATTTCATAAGGATCTTTGCCATTACAATGTTTGCCATAATTGTTACAAAAGCCTATTATAGTTTCCACAATAACTACCATAATCATAATTTTTCTAAGATTGATAGAGGGTTCTAGAAAAAAGTGTTAAAGTGAGGTTGAATTCCATGGCCTGGTATGGTTGTATCCCTGCGAAATCTGCTTAAACGTTTGTTCAAAGCGCGCACATGCACCAAATGCACAGCCCCGATGGTAGTGAGGGCTTCAAGCTAAGGTGAATTCTAAATCCTGTTGTCTGTCTAAAGCAGCTTCCACCGACATGGGACGAGCGGTTATGGGTTGAGTTTATTGGTTCGATTCTGGTTAATTATTCTAGGACTCTTGACAATCAGACACAAACCTGAACGAATCAAACATTGCAACAAAATTCTTGTAGTTTTCAACTTCAATGCAGCAAATTAGACATTAATTACCTAGAGCTTATATCAAATGAAATAATTTGAATAATTGACGGACGTGAATACAGTCTAATTATGTTTTAGATTCTATTTCAGATCTCCTTTTAAAATAAAAATAGATACGTTTATAATTGTATTTTTCTAATTAAATTACAGACCTCAAGGAAATTACGTAACTGATGGAGGAATGATGATAGCAGATGGTTATCCGATATCGGCAGACCAATCGGATGGTTGCTATGTGGTTCTTTTCGCCATTCGACCGAACGAACCAGAGTTGTGCGGATCGAATAGACGAAGAAAAAGAAGCAAGATGGAAATACGAGTGAAGAGACAACTGCCAGGTATAGTTCTCGCTTAAGAACGGGTACAAATAATAAAAAGAGGGATGCACTTATAATCATGATACTAGACCAACGGAATAAGATTAATCTCAACACTTATTTTTTTCCCGCTGGTGAAACTAAATAACGAAAAGCACCAAATCCTGTCATAGATTACAGTACTCTGTATTGGCTAATGGTTGAATCCGAGTGGTATTTTTCATGAACTAATGATTGATATGTGTTATTGCTTTCATTCTCAGTACAATCAGTTTTCGTACCCCAGGGCCTGCTCCTTGGTGCCCTTTCTTTACGGGAATCAGCTATAGAGATCGCTATCGGTACATACATCTACAGTATAACATCACCTCACGTAGAAGGTGATCGTGGAAGTACGGTGCCAGCATTCGTGATCGGCGTTGCAGTCGCAGCAGTGATCATCTTCATACTTCTGATCCTCTGTCTTTTCGTTTGTTGCGCGAGAGTGTAAGTAGGACTATTGTAAATCTCACCTCATAAAATAATTAGAGTCAACCATCTTAAGAGGAGGCCGATTTCCATATCCTAGAATTGTTCTCTTCTTGTCTAACAGTGTTGGTTGTGCTCATTTTGAAACCGGATGGGCGAACAAATAATCCCAAATGCAATGACCCTTAAGTCTATAAAGGTTCTAATACTTATAGTTTTGTGAAAACCCTAAAGATGTTCAGCTTCCCGCTCGTCGAATTAATGCACATAACAAGTGACGTACGGGGATATAGACCCGTTGTATAAAAGCTATTATGATAACTTTTCCATCCAATGGTGACATGGTAACGATAATCAACAGCCAATCAAAATCAAGGATTCCAAGCAGGTTACCATTGCCTATTCATATTTGTTTTGTACTATGTTGATTTGTATACTCTATATGAAAAATGGACGAAACGGAGTTTGCGTCAGCATTTTATTTTGTGAAACTAGAGGTTTTCCTTTGTTATCTTAATAGGTCTATCCGAAATGAATATTTGAAGGAAAGATATTACAACCAAGACCGAAAGACGAGACAAGGGCCAAGTGAGTACAAGCGGAGAAGGCGCCATGGTATTTTGATAATGTAGGGGGAGGGGGAACTGGTGACGTCATATTTTTATCAATAGACATTGCGTTTCACAAAAAAAGGAGACCCGTTTTCAGAGATATATTTCACAATTATTGAATATGCTTTTATTATAAATTTGATATGGTAAGAGTGGAATCTCATCCTCAATATGAGACCAACATCTTAGCAAATCGTTCGCGTATGGCAGATTACGAACAATTAAGTATTAAGGCATGTCATAAATGATTTCCGCAGAAACTCACATGTGAATCTGAATCCATGCTCATTTCAGGGACCAGTAACAGAAGCTTATAAACGAAGAATATACAAGAAATGCTAATGACCCAATCGTCAAATTTATAAGCACGGTCGTCGTATCACGAACCAATCATGTGCATTTTTTTCTGCACAACCTGGTTTTGACATTACAATTTCAAACTCGTCTTGCTTATTAAAGCGTGAACAATTCGTCTTATCTCAGGTATCAAAATATAGAGAAATAATTGAATTGCATGATGATGTAAATCAAATATCAGAATTCATTTTGAAGAAAAAAACATGAGATTTCCGTTTTTTTTCTGGGACGCACACGTTTTGGGACACGTTGAACGACCAAAATCCATTTTTTTTAAAACGATTTTTTCAAATTTTCACTCATTATTTCATATTCTTGAATATAAATCACAAATGGGCAACCCTTATAATTAATAAGTCTTGAGTTACAAGTTAACGTACACAAACTATTCTTCAGCAATCATCTATATAAATCTAGAAAAAAAATCTATCACCTTTTCTTCCTCACCTAATGAATCTAATGCTGAAATCTGCTACATATTCATGCCTAGAAGAAAGGAATACACATGTATGGTATTCATTCAATACATTTATTTCAAATTCTCATTAAAACATTTTACAAATGAAAATGGAGACAGAATGCACTTTATACAAATAAATGTCATTAAAAAATGTACGAGAAAAACAATGTAAGTATGATGGAGCCAGCATAGGACAATGGCCTTTCAAAGGCTGGGCTCCCGCAACCATAACATAATCACAATAATAATACAATAGAGAGAAGTTATTATAGACATCTACATATGTGGGTGGGTTATAAGGCATTTTATCATTACATTTCATAGGAGTCAGTAAAGTGTTTTTAAATGCTTTTAAACATATTTATTTTATTCTACACATAAAATGTTATCTGTATGAAATCTATTTGTTAATGGAATTCTATTTACAAGTCCTTGTTACAGTACAAATTTGTTTTTGCAAAAGACAATTGGATTACTCTGCTTGGGGGCCTGTTCCAGAAAGAGTTGCGATTAAACGTAAAATAAATCGCAACTTGATGTTCAACCAATGAAATGCGCTTATTATTATAGCATACATGTGCTTGATTTTCAAGTTGCAATCAAACACAACTTGTTTTGCAAAGGGTCTCAGATCACGTACAATTTTTCCAATCATTTATAATCATATGGCTAACGTGATCTTCCTGCTTTATCCGTGTTTATTTTCGCCGCCCTTCTTATCACATAATATATTCATGTTTAGTTATATCGTTTTTCCTCCCCCTTCTCTTTTTTTATTTGCACTCATTTTACTCCCACAAGGATTCGTTGGCGAAGACCCTACGGGAAGGAATATATCCACGATCAGCGAAAGACCTCATTTACGAATCAATCCTGTCAATTCACGTCGAAAGCCTGATGGTAGTCAATTGCGACATCTAAATGATCCAGGAGAAAATATTTACCGAATGGAATCATACCCGATGTCGATTTACCATAGACCATACGAAATGTGAAATTTCCTCTACGACTAATCAATAGCACATTCAGATAAAACCACTGATTCTGACACTATGTGCACGAAACTGACCGTGATTTCAATATTGACATTCAGTTCGCATTCGGTTTATTTCGAAAGATTTTAACAAACTTAGTATACGATTTAGCATTGAATTAAAAAGTTAAAACAATGTAAAGTTTATATATGTTATTTGCAGTTATATTCCATGTTGTTTAATCCTAGGCTGCAAGCATGCAGTCGTCTATCCATCTTACAATACGGACGTATTAAAATGTAATGACTTTTTCAGGGGCGGATCCAGCCTTCGCCAATAGGGGGGGGGGGGGGGGCCGGAATTTTTTTTCAGCCATATTTTCCCCGATCGGCCGCTCGAAGATGATTTTTGGTTTCTTTGAAGGGGTAGTCCTAATCGTTACTTTTTAGCTTTATTCTTATTAATCAACATAAATATATAGTATCATAATCCTTATTTATATAATGCGAGCGCGAAGCAGAACATTTTTGATATTGTGATCTGAAACTGGATAATAATAATGTCCTTAGGACATGTCATCATAATTATGAAAATGAAGACTGTCTTCCTATTCCTCTTGTCAAGCGCGAGATGAAGCAAAAGGGACAATTCAATTATTAAATTAACATCCTATTCATTAATGCCTAATGAGGGCGCGAAATCTGATGATATGATGGCCTAAAAACTGAACATATCAAGCACTTTTGTAATTATAAATAGGATGCATCAGTTAATATATTATTATCCATTAATTCGAGCGCAAATTGCGAGCCTAAATCTTTTATACACTGTCATGAAAAGGGGATTTTAAGTAGTTTTTTGTATAATCAATATTGAGACATACATAACTCGCCAATCAAAATACGAGTGTGCAGCGCTAGCTGATACGTTTTCAAGTTTTGACAATCAGTCCTGAAAAGGGATATTTTGAAAACTTTATGGAATACACGAAATAGTTACCTGATAAATCAAAATTTGCGACCGCGCAGCGCGATCAGAAAATGTTAATAATCAGACCATAAAACTGGCATTTTTACAAAGCACTTTTTAAAAATCAATTTGTAAATCACACAAAATAATGAAAGTTCGATTTTCGAGATGAAATATGTTTTGTATATTGACTTCAAACTTGATATTTAAACTCCATATTGAACAAGATATGTAAATCCCCTAAAAAGCAATGCAAGCGCGAAGCGCGAGCGAAAATTCTATATAGTGACATGAAAGATTTTCTTAATTATCTTTTAAGCCTTCCCCTAGCTCATCTTATTTTATTCACTCGTCTTCCTCTCATGTTTCCCCTTCTTTTTTCTCCTCTCTTTCCCTTCTTTATCTTTTTTTTCTTTCTTTCGCCTTTTTTTTTTTTTTTTTGCTCCGCCAATAGGGGGGGGGGGGGGAGGGGCCGGGCCCCTCGAGCCCCCCTGGATCCGCCTATGCTTTTTATTGAAATATATGTTGCCAAATATATGTTATAGTGGAATATCACGTGATTAGTTGCCACTCTAAATATTTGATAACTCTATATTGTAACAAGTCCAAGACATTCATTTGGATTGACACAAAAGTCAAGGAGAATGTACAAATACATATTCCACAACCATCATAAACATAGTCACGCATATTTTTTGTTTCTGGGGTGAGGGCAAGACGTGTAAAAAAAATCGAGGAAACTTAAAAAGTGAGGGATCGAAGCGACTTAACTTGCCATGGGGGCACAATCACTATACATTATCATATTGAGATTAAAGGAATTTTGTGGAAATTATCATGAAAAGGGTTTCCAAAATTTCTGGGGAAGGCTAATGCCCTCAGCCCGCCCTCTCCACTGCATACGGCCATAACCATGGGCTATAGCTGAGAATATATCTGTAATTAATGGATGTATGAAAGCGATTGGTCAATATATGTTTTCTTTATTTTATACTGCAGGGTAGGCCTGTTTATTATTATTTATTTGAATTTATTTATACAGGATAAAAAAACATGATCAGCACAGCTGTTTTACATCATGGTCCTGATACAACAGGTTAAAAAACTAAATATACAAAAATCATCAGATTAAAAATAACAAATACAATTCAATTTAACAAAATGACAAGGGAATTTATGATATAAAGCTACAAAAAAATAACATAGTAATCTAAAAGAATTACAAGTAACAAACAAAGTATATATTAATAATTCACCCCCCCCCCCAAAAAAAAAAAAATGTCGAATTTAGACAAAATCAATATTCAGGAGGTAAGGTAACAATTGATAAAAAGAAGAAAACTGACATTAGTTAAAAAAAGCAGCTTTATATACACGTTTAAAAGATTGCAGGGATTGGATATTTTGCGTTGATGTTTGCAAAGAGTTCCAGACTTTTATAGCAGCATATTTGGATGAGAGTTTAAAAATTTCCTTATTGGGTTTTGGCAAGACTGCGCTTAAGGAGTTGTAATTTCTAGTATTGATGCCATGTCTGTCAAAATACATTTCGATTTCATTACACAATCTAGAAGGTGCATGCCCATAAATGCATTGATATGCTAATATATGCTAATATACTAAAACAAATGTTCAGTTATTCAAACTGCTTTACAAATGCGCCCTGCAATAAAAAAAAAAACTCAACATCATAGCAATTCAATGTAGGTAACATATAATCAAGTAAAACATAATACATTATACATACAACGTGAATCAACAAGCATCATGGAATCATTACATCAAGTTATTCAGTGTAACAGTCAGAATTTGAATGATTTACAGTGATTTTTTTAATGCATGGGGGATGTGCATTTTTTTATATCACAAGGGAGCGAATTAAACAAGACGGCAACAACATATTCAAAATGTTTTATTGTATAATCCGTCCTTGGGCAGGGTGTTTGAAGGGGAAATTCATATTTAGACATTCATTTTGGACATTCATTTTTAGACATTCATATTTTTCATCAGTGTCAATAATTATCGAAATACCTCTGTTGAATCATGATGAGGAAAATAAAATAAAGATACTATGAACGGATTGAAGGGAATTCATAGATCAATGCATCCTTGTCTACACGTTTAAACGTGCGTGGAACTCATGACACTTCCAATTTATTGAAATATTTGTTGAAAGAATGTAGACAATCTTTGTTTTGTGGAGGCTTAATCTCTTTTTACTCATTGTCTGAGATATCATTAACCCTAAGAAGACGGGGGGGGGGGGCTGATTCAGCCCCCCTCGACATTTTCGTGATAAATCCGCCGCTCGGAAGTTTTTGACCGCGTCGCTCGCTGTTTTCTTTCAAGTCTCGCGCAACTTTTGAGACCAAAATTGTGATCCCCGGATACGCGGTTCCGAAATCACGCAACATTTCGTAAGTGCATGCAAACCCAAAATTACTCAAAAACGTGAAGTTGTGTACAAATCCAATGCATTAGTGTTTTTAGCCAAAATTCATAAAATGTTTCATTATTTTTTATTTTACTGCTTAATATCAATTAATTTGATCTTGTTCATGGTCAAAATTAAATCCATCGAAAATGCATCGAAAAAAAAAAAAAAAAAAAAAACGTCGAAAAACATAGAAAATACATAGGATATTTAGAAAACGATAGAATACATAAGAAAATGAATGTGATGTTGAAATTTTTGAAACATAAATTTGATCAGATGCCTATCTAGAGTATGTGAAATACAAATTAGCATTTTAGAGGCATTATTTTATTAATTGGAGCAAACTTATGATTTTATGCATAAATTAACATAATTAATGAGCAATGAGATTTTTCACAGCATTTGATATTATAGTTTTGTAGATAATGTCATGGGTAACGCGCGTGCCGATTTTCGTCGCGATCGCGCGATTGACGGCCGAGATAAGGGGGGCTGAATCAGCCCCCAGTCTTCTTAGGCGTCGAAATAGCCTATGCAGTCTATTTAGGGTTAAGTAATGAACATACCTGCATAATTATGTCTTGAGGTAGCAGAGCGGATGTAGAAACGTTAAAATGTATTAATTTAATAATAACTTAAAAGCAATCGCCTAATATACAATTCACGTTAAATGGCACACTGTAGCACTAAATTGACTGGCATTCATTAACGATAAGAAGAATGGCAGTTTGCTGGTAAATTCTTTGAAGTCCATCAACGCTGAAATTGTGATTTATTTTGTTTCATAATGGTTATATTTTTTTGTTTCGTAATGGTTGTATTTTTTGTTTTTGTAATGTATGAATTGTTTTATATTGCATTTTTTTCTAACAACAAAAATTGCAACGTAAGATCCCTGATAAAACCATGTTGTATAAAAAGATCCAATGCAAATGAATAATATTTACAATCAATACTATATATACACTAATTGAATAAAATGTTAGACTTTATATTTTGTCACTTCAAAGTATGTCTCATCGGGCTGATGTTTGTGTGTTCAGGCTCAGATCAGATTTGATTATTTTTTCATTAAAAAATACACATTTTAAAGCTGGTACTACATGTAAAATCCATGTTAAGAGCTGTAGATAGTGTATATGATCTCCTATAAATTTACAAAATCACAAATATTATTGTGTACGTTTTATATACTCAAATACAATTTCTATTCCGTGATTCATAGTATATTTCATAAACATGGAAACTAGTTTCTGATATAATTTATTGATTAAGAAATCATTTCATTTCAAATTTTCAAGAAAATTACAAAGGAGAAATATAATACAACATAATGAAATGAGAATCTCCTGGAAAGCGTAGCTTAATAATGAAGGTTCAGTATTGAAGCAACATATTGATACAAAAATAAAAGGAGTATCTATGAAATACCAATCAAATCTTGGTTTGTGTAAAAAATAAATATATCTTGGATTATGTTATTCAAATATAAATGTCTTAAGAATATATTCATAAGGCTATTTCTCATATTCTTCCAAACAAAAGACAAATGAGGCTATAATTGAATCAGTATGATGATTTACTATACATGTATATTGTATCGTCCTATCATGACCAAAGCTGTAAAAGTTGGAATAATTATTTTTGTGTAATACATGTCGCACTTCTACTCGACTTGTATGGGTTTTCCGTCTTTATTATAATCTAATGTGCTATTGTGATGTGTGCACTACATGTATATGTTTACCCAGACTTAAATTGTATTCTTGACAGCTACATGCATACGAAAATAGAACTGAAAATATATCCCTTTTCGCGTATTTACAGTAGCTAATCTTGTTTTTATTTGTATGTTACAGGAGTTAATCTTGAGATTCGGATGTGAATTAAAGGTCATTCATTTTTGCAACATCTATTGCACGACAATATTTCTTTCAGAGTGTTAAAACGGAAACCCTTCTCTGCTTCCCTATGCAAAGTGAAAACGCGGTTTATAATTTTATACATCGCTGTTTAGTATAAGAGATTTACAGTTACAGTACTACAGTAGTTGGTAAAATCTTGAACAAAACTTTTAATACCAAATCTTCAATAAATTAAGCATGGTTGTTAAAAATTCTAAACACTTGTTTAAGATGTTTTAACTAACTTTAAGTTCTTACAGTTAACAGTGCTATATAAAAATAATAAACTGTGTTTTTTTAATGTATGGGTAGGTACGCATATAAACGGCTACAAGGTCTCTATGAAAACGATTTCAATGATCGTTTATTACCTTGCGATATTATGACACATAGAAGTAGGTAAAGGCTTGGTCCCACTGCACATACGGATGCAGAAAGGATGTAAAACGGAAAAGAATCTTGCCATATGTTGTGTACTGATGGAGAGGCCCTTCCCTTCATCAACACTCATCTTTTACGATGATAACCTGCATGTCGGACCTCCTTGAATTGTTGATCAAGATTCCCAGTTTTTACAAGGATATTACACCTATTCTTGACCTTCTTCGAGATCAGATTTCCTTGCAACGTGGTAAGAAGGGTCCTTCCTCAACCTGTGCCTAATTACAAATGAAATAAAGTCAATAAAATATTCAGTAAAGCGATCGATTGATTTATTATAAGATGAATACGAATGAATCAAATTAACAACAGAATGTTGATAGAAATCTGAATAAAGACCTAAAAAATACCAAGCGTTTAAACTTCATTTATGGCAGTTTTAAGTATCAACAAAGACTAAAAGCCCTCGATGCATTTAGTGCAATAAAGCTAAGCAAAATTGATAACAATAAAAACTTATACATCACTCGGCATTTACCTTTTGTAGTAATAAGCGACTCCCAGAAGAAAAATGGTAATCAAGATGATCAAAATGCAGATAATGACAATAATGCCTGCGGAAAGTCCTGATCCCTGTGGTTTGTTCTCTGTTGGAACAGTATCATCCTCTACGACAGGCAGGGTAATATTACCAATAGAGATATCCCCTGATGAGGCGTTTGCAAGGTGGGTAGATATGGCTAGACGGCCACTCAAAATGGCTTCAAACAACAGATCTTGAGAGACGAACGTAGGCTCGACTGAAATGAAATGTTAAAAGCAATGGAACTCACCAGTCTTTCTGAATTTATGAGTGAATGTTAGGACAAGATACACTGAATTTTTGCCTTCATGCACTATTTTCACCTGAAGCAGTTTAGATGATGCAATTTATGTTTGAACGGTGTGGAAATCACATAATATTCTTCAAATATTTCTTGTTGGTGAAATTTAATTTCTAGATTGGTTATGTACATCCAGTCTTAAGCAAAGATGTAAACCAATAATTTTGGACGTTTTTCACACTACACAATTCTTAGAATAATATCTCCCCGCATTCATGAAAAAATGAGAATACTGACCGGATCGTCTCTTGATATTTGATCTGACTTCTCTTTTCCATTTTGACAGTATTCCCGAAGCGTCAGAACAAATATCTTTAGCAGCTTTAAGAGCATACACAACAAACGAGCACAATTCTCCATCATCTGCCGGTCCTTTGATAACCGGATATCCGTCAGCAAGCTTGACATCACTTCCCGTCACAAACACGATCCTCGTAGTTTCACTGCCAATTGCAAAAGCATTTAAGAATATATGCGTTTATCATAATTATCCCGTCTATTATTAATCCAAGTTAGCAAACTTTACATAATCGTATAATTGATCATTAAAAGGAATAAGAAACAAAATAGTTGTGTTCTAATTATAAAAGTGTTATTCTAATACTGTCTGTGCCCTCCTACCTCATTTTGCTCGGTGTATTTTTTATTCGCCTTGCCAACAATATGGTGAGGGGGAAGGGGGGAGGGGTCGGCCCATTAAAAATTCTGATATAAATGAAATGTTTACATTCAACACGTTAAATTTTATTAATGTTGAATGATACAACTGTGTATATCCATTTGGTCTAAAGCCAATCATTTGGTCTAATTCTCTGAAGAAGTATTTTTTCTAATTGAAATGATTAATCACGAAATATACTGTAATGATTTGTGGAATATGAATAAATAAATGAATGAATAAATTAATTGATTACTAAATAAATGAGTGAATTAATTAAATCATCTAAATTCACACGGGCTAAAACGATCTGGTCTACGATCAATCTGGTCTAAGTGCCACTTGAGCTAGCTGCTATTTTGCCTAATGTCCAGATGGTTAAATTTCATGATTCGTTAATCTTAGAGAGACAGAGTTGATAGACCAAGGGGGCTAAGTGGATAAAAGTTTGATAAGCCTAGATTGTTGTAGGCAAAATGTGATGAGACCAACTGGGAAGAAATCAATGAAAAGTACACAAAGCGAGTGTAGACAAAGTGGCAATTTACTGATACAACTGCAGTAAGATATTATTCATATTTTTATTTCATGTACTCGGTATATATTGTGACGAAAAATCCATTCAAAATGGTTGTATACCTGGAAATATTTGCCCTGCCTTGGCAGCAGACGGCGAAATTACTGTTGCAGAATATGTTGAGCTGTTGTGTCACTGATTCGAGTAGAGGAGCCACAATGTCCGTCCACTGGAGAGATTTTTCCCGGAAGCATAAAGTATGTAAACATGTCCAACGACATGTAATTTAAAGTAAATACAAACATAATTACATAGGGAAACAACGTGAGATTATGATTTATTAATAAGCATATTGTTGACTTTGTATGTACTACTAGATAGGCCTACATGAGACAAAAATAAAACCACACAACCTAAACATATGTTTGATAGTTCGTGAAAAGACATGTTGAGGATATGTTGTAAAGGAAATCTTACCAGGAAATTGGAAGCATTGAGCGGTATTCTGAACATCAAACCTAGCTAGGCTTAACTCTAGTCAAACTAGAATTTTAAACCACACTTCTATGGAATATCGGACTTTTACATCTCTTCCACATCTGTGGCAATTTAATGTATCAATTGATTCTTTTAAATTCATGATATAGTTTTTGTTTTTTCCTACTCTTCCCAAATTCACAGTTATTTTTGTTTACAACTCTTCGCAGCAGGATCAAAATAATTTTAATTGGTGAATGAGTTGACAACTGGCAATCCATAAAAATATGCACTCTTAAAAATGTTGGGCAACATACGGTCCACACAACAATTGGTTAAAACTTTATCCAATTCTGGGTAGTTTTACACCAATACTGTGTAGTTTTCACCCAAAGCACACATTATTGGTGTAAAACTACCCAGAATTGGATAAAGTTTTAACCAATTGTTGTGTGGACCGTATGTTGCCCAACATTTTTAAGAGTGTGGTCTAAGTTAATGCAGGTTTATATAAACCCATTTGCTTTTAGATTTCGTTACGGACTTTGTTTGAAATAATTATTGGCTCAAATCCAGTATTCATGAATATGTCTCATAAATAAATCGATGTCAATTATCTAAATTGCTTATTTTCACGTTTAACTAACATGCTTCATCTATTTTTTAAGACATACAATATATATATATATACATGTATATATATATATATATATATATATATATATATGTGTGTGTGTGTGTGTGTGCGTGTGTATGTATGTATTTATTTATTTACAAATCTAAGAATGGAACGAAGCGAAAGGAACTAGAAATTAAAGGACATCGTTCTGAAATATTGGCTCAGCATTTTCACTAATCTAAATCATTCCTGGTATGTGCATACTATTTTTGTTTTTGTTTATTAAATCCCAATTGTTAATCAATTACTTTATATATACTATGTCATTTGGAAATTGATACCATCATGTCACAAAGCAAACAATAGCAATCACTTTTGAATGCATGTTACTGCTTCATTCCCATTCATTCCAGGTTGTGACCACATATTTCTTCCGGACTGTGCGTGTATTGTAGGCAGTGTTGCAAGGTCCAAGCTGAAGAAATCCCCCCACAGGCACTTTAAAAATCCCCATTTTTTTTTCAATTCACAACAATATGCTAAAAAGTTAGGACTGATATCATGGTTATTGCCCAAAAGTAGCTAATGCACCTCATATGCTCACATCGCGGCAGATTTTTATTTTTTATATTTTTTAGGTTTTGATGCAATGTCGATCGGGCACACTACCATTGCATCGTACAAGTAAGACAGTGTACTGGATTCATTGGCTAAATTGCGGAGGACATGACATTACATGCATTAGCCATAGAGTTAATACCCCCGAATGGCATTAACTATCTACAGTAGACCGTTTACTATTCGCGTTATATTATGAATAAAAAACCTTCAAAAATCTCCTCAAAATGAACGAAAAAATCCCCAAATTTTAATCCCCATATGGTTTTTTTATAATTCCCAAAGCTTTTAAATATCAAAAAAATTTCAAAATTTGGTGATGAAAATCCCAAAATGGCAACACTGATTATAGGCTACATGCATTCATCCTCACAAAGTGTGTACCCACTGCCACACACATATAAACTCACACACCCAAAGCGTAGAGTATAATACGGGCCTTCCTGAAAAAGGTTTGGTAAAAACTTATTAGGGCCTATGTACCTGAGCAGTGTTCCCACGAAGATCGATCTGGACTCCATTTCTGAGTTGTGACTTCACATCTAAAGAAGATAACACCGTGATGTGTAATAAATAAACAGAAAAAACGCCCTTTCCATTTTTTTTACGTTTACCATATGACTTTTACAGTAATATTTGTAACAGTTAAAAGAGTCATGCTAATTCATTTAAGATTTTAAACACTTTAAACTATTAAACAACTATTGGAGAGTTCAAATATTAAAAAGCGTTGTATATATACATATATATATATATATATAAACATGTTTAGTTTGTAGGATATCAGTGTAAATCATACAAATAAGTCCAACATTTTGGACATGGAAAAATGAAATATCCAAATTCAAAGCAGGGGCTGCAAAGTGGTTTTGAATGTAAGGGGATGGGGGGCTAACCATGCAAGTCAAAATCAGATAGCCATTTAACGTTTTGCACGAACATGTTTATTGAAAAAGTGGGGGCTGGGTGCCTGAAGCAACCCAGCTCCCGTTTTCGCGGCCCCTGCAAAGAATACACCTGTATTAGGGGATTGTCACAGGCCACAATCAAATGAAAAATGAGTTAAATGAACAGATGATAACAATCAGGGTTAGATTAAATGAACTATAAAAAAATAGAAAACTCAAATTCTAGTGGGACTATATAAAGAATAATGGATGTATAGCTATCGAACTATGAGACCAAACTTTTTTGGGCTGAAATTTAAAATTGACTTTGGACCTATAACCAACCACACTTCTTTACTTATTTGTTTTCTATGGAACTCTTTGAACATTCCTGTCAACCGCATATCTTTTAGAGTTTGGTCTCAAACCAGGTTAACAATAAAACCATTCAGTGTGTTTAACATGTTTAAAGTTGATTGAATTCAGTACAGGTTGATATAGCCAGTCCCATTTTGGATTCATCCTAAACCATAGTAGAGTGAATGAGACTTACATTGGCAATTCTCCCCCTGTGACTGATCTGAGCAAAAACATGAGCAGCTACTTTCATTCAAAGTGCCTCCATTATGACACAGCATGCCATCGCATGGACCAACGGTTGGGGCAGGTGTTGTAGGAATCACCCTCCTGAATGTTGCCATCACGACATTAGAAACTGGACTAGTCAGACCCGCGTCATCCGTGGCTTGGAGAGCAAATGCGTACGAGAATGATGTGACACCTGGGACGTCCTCAATCCTGATCACGTATTCTTCTACCGATCCAAACGGTTTGGGCCTTGACATGTTCCCTTTCAGAAGCTGATGGAATTCCACTCGGGTTGCATCAGAAAAATTGGTCGAAATCAACGCTGAAGAATGTGATAGTCTGATGTCATAGGAAATAGCTTTATGAAGAAAACGAGTAAGAAAACAACATGAGCAAATTGTAGAGAGAAGTAGCACGATACTTATAAACCTTTCCGATTAACATGGTGTGAACATCCATGAAATGAGAGTTTTGTTATTAACATGAATTTAAAGGATTTCATTTTGATTTTTTTAAACTTAAAATGTTCTTAATGATTTATGCGTACATATTCTAGGTTTGCCATTTTCACATTTTCGCATATTCCTGCCAGGTACCCATTCACCTCCTCTAGGTTGAGAGCAGCAAAATGTGGATCAATTTCTTTGCTGAAGAAAAATACCCATGGCCAACCTACGACCTTCCTTTTCAACATCCGAAGAATAATTAATCCACTTGACTAGAACGCTCCAAAGTATGATAAATTAATTATTAAAAAAGGTTGAAGAGGTATTCTTTTTACCAGTTCCCGTATCTAGATCATCCCCCGGTGCAGTCCAGGTAAGAACCACGGACGAATCATTAAGAGATGTCAGTTTAACCCGAAGATCATGGACTCGGTTTGGTGGGAACTGATCTTGGCCCGGTGTAAAATTCGGTGGAAGAGTCGGGACATTGGTCGAACCGGCTGACGAGCTTCTGGTAAAGGGCGCCGCTTTCTCCAACACCAAGTTATCGAATATTTGGTCTCCAGGAAGTCGCATGGTGTAGTTACCTAGATTAGATGAACATATCCAAAAATGATTTACGTGACAGGCGCATAAAATGTACTGATCGAGAAGTGACTTGTCTTCTAAAAGTACATGATGAGCTTTTTGGTTATCAATCTATAGACAAATATCATGAAGTGATTCTCTGTTTATGATATCAATTAAAAAAAACATATCCAAGTTAGCTGGTAGTTTTCGTTAAGTCTGCGGAGAAAATTTTCTATTCATGATTTATCAAATAATGATTTTGCCTCGAACACTTCCGTCTTTATCATACTTGTATGCATGTACACGCATTCCCTTAAAGATGGTTAGAAACATCATGAAACTATTGTTGATTTAAAGCTTTTCTATTTGAAGATTTGTTAATTTTGCAATGATTACCAGCATTGTCATTCTTACGATTACTTTTCTTGAAAAAATTCTTAACAATGTTAATATAATTATAATCATAATTATCAAAGTTCTTCTGGAAGGGGAGGATGTTGCTCGTCTCGTGTAGCGCTTACGCTGCATTAAAATAAATAATAAAACCTCGCCGTTTAAAAGAGTAACCCTTCTTGTATCACGTCTTGTTTAAATACGAACTCATATAAGACTCAATTAAACACGAAAAAATATATTCTTATTCAGAGTAAGATAGAAGAAAATGTTAAACTATGTAATCATTATTCCCTCAAATCATTTCACATTCGTACATCATGAATGCGGGTTAGCATGTATAGTATTTTAGAGGGAGAATGGCTATTCTTTTAACACGATGTATAACGGCTATCACAATAGGGAAAGGTCCATGACACTGCCCTAAAGACTGTATACTTTAATAATAATACAAAACATTTATAGGGCGCTTAATACGGGCGTTTCTAAGCGCGCTGTGTTCTGAATCTAACTTTACATGGGAAAAAAATTCAATGGGCATAATAATAACTCAAAGTGTGACAAAATCATTAAGAGAGAGAGAGAAAAATACTAACAGATTAAAACTAAACCTGGTGTGCACCTGCAATGACCGACCCACAACTGGAATTCATTGATTGAAAAGGTATGTTTTGAGCAGGTCCTTAAACTGACTGACGGACTTGGCACTATGCATGTGAGAGGGTAACTTGTTCCAAAGAGAAGGGGCAATAGAAGAAAAAGCACGGTCACCATATTTTGTAGAAGTTCGCGGTCCAGGAGTTAACTGCATTGTAAATGATGAACGGAGGGATCTTGAGGAGGTTTGCGATACAAAATAAAAACAAAAATGATAATGTGATATATTAATTTATATTCACCTTGGCAACCGATAAGGCGGTTCATATGGTTTTTTTAATAAGTCGAAAATAAATCAAATTATATCCTATACCTATAGTTGCATCAGAGACCACCTTTCCATCGTCTGTGATGTTGATAAAGGGCGTGGCTGAAGACCCTACTGAATCCGTCAAGACAACAGCATTGCCATCGTTCTCTGCTGTGATTCCGATACCATAGTAACCTTCCCCAGTGTAGTTAACAAATGATCGGCTGTACACACCATCATTTGCAGTGATATCGGCACCTTTAAAAGAATAATCAAACTCAAAAATATCATAAAATCAAATCACAATGCATATTAGAAAATTAAATTGAGTCGCATAAGAACAAGATTTCTACAAAGGGAAGGACAAGTTTAATTGACTTTAACGAAAGCTAACTTATAACAACCAAAACAAAATACTGATGTAAAGTTTGGTGGCAGCATGCACTGATGTAAGATATGGAGAAATCAGATCTAGCCTTTGAGTTATGGAGTCACTGGTTATATGTAGCAACTGCTTCAGGGAACGAAAATAGAACTTAAATTTTACCTGCACCATTGTCTAGAAGATCAAATGTCATAATATCTCCTCCTGGTCGTTCCACGCTTGCTTTGACGGTTGCATTTATAACCGGCATGGACCCTTGGGTGATCTCAGCGTAAGTGAATAGTGGTTTTAAATTTTCAGATTGGTTTAAGATCGAGGTGCTGGTGTAGGACTTCACATTGATAACATTCCCTTCTTCTACATCTTCGAGATTTGGTGTGGAGAAGACGGAAAATGTAACAGACTGAGGGCCAGTGTACACGTTTTCAATTCGATAAAACCATTTGCCAGTCTGTATAAAAAATGAAGGGTAGAGAAATATGGTGTACATTTTTGGGAAATGAAAATTCCTGCTTTGTGATAACGCAGACCTTATGTAAATTTGTATACACCCGTTGATTTAAGGAAGGAAAGCATCATGTATGATTGACATATTTTATTGAAATATATTTATTCTCTAAAACACAAGATCAGCATAAAAACAGTTTTACATCAAGGTCCTTAAAAATAATATTAAAAAAACTTGCATAAAATTCGAAACTGATCAAAAGAGTAGGAACAGCTGCATAATCATAACAATCAAGCAATCAAAAATGACTCAAACAAATCATTAGTTACGCAATTTATTCCTCCTTCTAGCAAATGATGATATTTATTATATCTATTTATTCAGTACACTCTTTTATTTGTTAATATGGCGTTTTGTGCTGGATCATTACTTGCGGTCTTAAAGGGGAATCCAGCCTTGGCCATAAAATGTTGTGTTGGGATGGAGAAAAATAAATTAAACATAGAATGGTGAAAGTTTGAAAGAAATCGGACATGCAATAAGAAAGTTATAGCTGTTTTAAAATTGAGATCACTAATACTATGTAGATTTCAAATTGGCAACTGGGGAAGTAAATTATGACAAGAGGCAAGGACAACTTTCCCATAGGCCATGTACTTTATTATCAGGGATTTGTGGTTTTCTCCTAAGTACCCATTCCCCTGGGGCAGTAATCTAAATGTAACCCAGGTAGTATATTGTTTTATGTCCTCATGAAAGAAAAATATAATTTGAAATAAAACTTTCAGGAAAAATGACATTTTAGCCATAATATGTATTGGAGTACACAAAAGAGTAGTCCTTGCCTTACATCACTATGACATCCCATATGCGGCCAATTTGAAGTCTCCATGGGTATTGTGATTTACACCTTTTAAAAATTCATAACTTTCTTGTTGTTTGTCCAATATTGTTCAAACTTTCACCTATCAACTTGTCTGATTTTTCATTTGGGTTGGATTCCCCTTTAATGTCGGGATGATAAAGAATTGTTCTAGATAGTTAAATCATGTATTATTAAGTCAGTATATTGAATTTACATGTCATAAATTTTCTGTAATGTGTAATTTACTGTGGAAATGGGATATGGCAAATTAAGATAGACCCATACGTAACGGGGGCCGGGGGGGGGGAGCACATCAAATTTACCTCTGCTTTACCGTCGATTACAACGTTGATGACCTTTCGCTGGACGTTGTCATTATATTCAGAACTACCTGGCGATGTAGTCTTGCCACTTGGCTGGGTGATGATAAGTGTAACTCCTAGATAAATAAGGGCAGTAGAATTGCAGTCATGGTATGATGATGATGATGATGTTGATGATGATAGTAATAATAGTATTGGAAAATACAAATGATAACAATGATGGTAATAGAAATTATATTCATGATAATGACAATGGTATTGATAACAACAATGATGGTTATATGGTAACAAATTGATTAATGGTATAAACATGATTATCAGTTCAAATTACAATTGAAATACCCTAATA
Organism: Lytechinus pictus; assembly: GCF_037042905.1. Classification (NCBI taxonomy): domain Eukaryota; kingdom Metazoa; phylum Echinodermata; class Echinoidea; order Temnopleuroida; family Toxopneustidae; genus Lytechinus; species Lytechinus pictus. The sequence goes on along the minus strand of NC_087254.1, from coordinate 13,963,338 downwards.
TATGCTTCATTTTAAGGGGAGGGGGTAGGTTGGGCAGACGCAATTTGCCAACCCCTAACCCCCCCCCCCCTGATCGATGCATGTTTTATGCTGGAGAGGTCTCAGTCAGACCGCAGGTCCCTATAGGCCAGATTCATCCAAATCATCTCGTGGCTAAATATTTATACTGCAAAATCTAGTGAATCGTGAGATTTTCTTTTTTTAAGAATTTACCTTCTTTATCATCAAGTGAAATTAGATATAATTGCACCATTTGACAAAGTAAATGTTTAATTTTGTACTATTTTGATGAATAGATTAATTTCAGGCCTGAAAATTGGCCTGAAAACTGAATTTTCTTCCTCTGTTTCCTTTTGCAAATTGTGCAAAACTTTTTATTTTGAGCCTCGATGATATCCATATCACCACAGAGCGGGAACTTTATTAGATTGTTTTAGATCAAAGGTTTCACCTACATTTCCGAATCTTTAAATAAACTCAAACCTGAAAGAATGATTTTTCTTCTTTACAATAACATCAAAATTATGAAATTGATATATATTTAGAGCAGCAATGACATAATTAACTGGCACATCAATGATGTGGAGCTCATCCGGCATCTCGCAACAAAATTTAACACAATTTTAATTTAAGCCCAGTTGACACTGTAGTGAATTATATTGGTGACATAAATTGAGGATATAGAATTGAAATTGATGAAGAAATGACATAGAAGCATTTTTTGTGATCTATAAATAAATTTCATATAAATTAAGCATAAATAATTTTCCAGTAAAAATTTCTTAACTCTGTATAGAACCTTGGTGAACCTCATGTAGCTCTCAGGTGGAACAAAATAATCAAAATCAATCAACAAATAAATAAGTATTTTTTGTGAGTTTAGAAAATATATGAATAAATTAGCATATTTAATGAGTTTCAAAATTTTGTGTTGAAATTTTGTATCACCACCTCGAGCTATCATATAAAGCAAACAAAATTGAAATTGATCAACAAATGAAGAAAAAAAAACATTTTTTGTGATTTATGAATAAATTTTGCATACATTAGCATAAATAATTTTTTAGACAAAATTTCAAAATATTGTGAACAAGTCTGGTGTACCTCATGCAGCTCTTCCAGATGGGAGAACAAAAAATCAAAATCGGTCAACAAATAAAGAAGAAGAGGCATTTTCTGTTAATTTTTTAAAAATACGCATAAATTAACATAAATAATTTTCTACTAAAAATGTCAAAATTCTGTGTAAAAGTTTAGTGAACCTCATGAAGTTCTACCAGATGGAAACAAAAATCAAAATCGGTCAACAATTAAAGAAGAAAAAGCATTTTATGTGAATTTTTAAAAATATGCATAAATTAGCATATTAATGAGTTTCAAAATTATGTGTAGTAGTTTTTAATCCCCCACCTAATGCTATCATATAATAAAAGCAAACAGAATTGAAATCAGACTTGAAGTGACGAAGAAGAAGCATTTTGAAATTCAGTCAACAAATAAAGAAGAGGCATTTTCTGTGATTTATGAATTTCGCATAAATTAGCATAAATAATTTTCTACTCCAAATTTACAAATTCTGTGTGGAAGTTTGGTGAACCTCATAAAGCTCTACCAGATAGAAGAAAATCGGTCAACAAATAAAGCAGAAGAAGCATTTTATGTGAATTTTTAAAAATATGCATAAATTTATTTCGCATAAATTAGCATAAAAATTGTTCTAGTCAAAATTTCAAAATTCTGTGTAGAAATTTGGTGAACCTTATGAAGCTCTACCAGATGGAAGCAAAAAAATCAAAATTGGTCAACAAATAAAGAAGAAGCATTTTTGTGAATTTTGAAAAATGCGCATAAATTAGCATATTTAATGAATTTCAAAATTCTGTGTAGAAGTTTTGAATATCCACCTAGGGCTATCATAATTATAAAGCAAACAGAATTGAAATCGGACTTGAAATGGCGAAGAAGAAGCATTTTGAAATTGTGGACTGACGACAGACAACGGACGCCACGGCACGGCAACTCATCTGGCCCTTCGGGCCGGATGAGCTAAAAAGGTGTTTTAGTCCACATCAAGCTAATTAAATATGCAAAACCTCTCGAGTCATGAACATCACTTGGATAAAAGAAGCTACTTTTTGAGAACCTGCCTACTGACTGGTCTGCGTACTAATAAGCGTTGCCATAGCAAATCTTGATCCCGTTTAATAAAGACGTGTTATAATAACAAAATAATATACATTGTCTAAAACAAATTTACTATCAGCCAACCAGATAAAAATATTTCAGTACTTTAACTGTTACTGTAAATTTGTTATTGTAACAAGTTTTATGAAATGGATCCCAGTAATAAAAAAATGCGTTCCGCTCAATGAAACCGTCGGGAGAAACTTTATTTGAATTTTTTCAACTAAATTGTATTTTTTTTCCGAATACCTCGAAACCCCATGGTGAAGGATGTTTTTGCCTTGAATACTAGCGAAAAATTGGGTTCTTTCATATATTTTTGTCTAAAAGTGATAAGAGATTTTTTAAATTTAATTCTTTAAAGAGTGTAAGGGATAAATTATTGCCATTCATTGTGTACATTCTCGCTTAGTGTCGTGATCTTCCGCGATGATTTAATACCACGTTTGATGTATCCTTTCCGTGATAATACACACCTTTCGCAATCTCGAGTACGGCGCCATTAGATCTGCGGTTTGTGTGCAAAATTCTTGTTAATGCTACATGTATGTTATACAGCGACATCGAGATCAACGCATATGCGCCGACACAATGCATGCCTTTCGCAAGTTGTGAGATGATCAAATCCCCTGCTTTCACGTACGTACGATTACTCACACAGCATGCCCCCGGCCGCTGGGCTGGAGATGTCATGGGAAACACTAGGCCTACATGGTGTATTATGACATGCATAAGAAAGTGGCTTTTCAAACAAATCGAATACATATTAAGTGAGCAGAAAAACTTACTGAATTAAATCTTAGGTATATATATCATTAAAGTCCATCGAATCAATATTGCATCTAACGTAGATTATTGCTGGATCGCTGGCAAGTAGATCCGTTGGTCATATATTCACCTCTTCAGCTAAACCATTTCGCATGCGTTGATATCTGCACAGCAAAGTCTGTCTGAAAACGATACAGATTTTTTTTGTCTTTTGCTGGCTCCTCCTACACAAACGGCAAGCAATCTCGCACACTATGTGAAGAACATATGCCCCGTGCGCATTATGATTTACTTTTCCCCGAAATGGGGGATTAGATTTCAAATTCCGGGGGGCACTTCCATTGACGAGTGGATACCAGGCGCGACCATGGGGTTTCCAAATAACAACTAACGTCGTAAAGGTCATTTCCGGTCGTCCTGCGAAAAGTCCGAAATGGCCTCTCCCAGGAAGTCGATCGATAGTTTCCCTGTTTATATCTTTTTCATTAATTGTATGTCCATGCAACAATTAAACATTCTGCATAAAATGAATTAACAATAACGTTTCATCGTGGTAAAATATGTATTGTGCACCATTGAGTATGCAACTAGATAATCGGCGCCTCATAAATACTATATCATAAACATTACCATTAAAATATTAACAGTCTTTGAATTGGAACGGACTGTTTATTGTGTTAGCGTGACGAATTAAGACAGCGGACGAATCACAATTTAGATAAGCTGTAACGATAATATAGTAACGTATCAAATACAAACGATAAATGTGCACATTACCTGGTGTGACATCTGAGCCTTCAGTGTAAGTTACTATGAACTGGGTCCTAGAGCCTATCGAGGGATCAATATAGATGTGTCCTGATTTCACATCTCCGTCACCAAGAGTAGCACCTATGGCGGAAAGCTTTGGGGGGAAAAGTAAGATGTCTCAGAACTGTGTATTTCATATAATTATACAATGCGTCCCAGAAAAAACGAAACCGAGATTAGGGCGAAGATTTATCATAACTTAATCACAAATACAATAGACAAATGACCTACCAATGTAAAGCTTAAAATCTCCTCTTTCATCTGATATCAGATTATTCCCCATTCACGCATGAGTGAGCAAAAACAAATTGAAGAAAGGATACCAAAAACTCATTTGGCGGGGTATCTGAATTTAAAAAAGAAAATCACATGCCTAAAAAGTTCAATATTTGCTCTTTTGTTTGATACCTTAATCACAAAAAATGGTCACGAAGTAAAAAAGTTATGTTTCCTCGAAACAATGCTTGTATTTTCATAATTTCATTAAATAAATGCAGATACAGCCCGCCAAATGACTTTTTGGTATCCCCTCTTCAAATTGTTTTTGCTCACTAATGCGTGAATGAGAAATAATCTAAGTAATTTCAGATGAAAGAGGAGATTCTAAGCTTTACAATGGTAGGTCATTTCTCTATTGTATTTGTGATTAAGTTATGATAAATCATCGATAAATCTCGGTTTCGTGTTTTGTGGGACGCACTATATAACAATCGATCACACAATCTTTAATAATAAGCGTCTACATTAAACATTTTCGGTTTTTACACTTTCACAATTCAGCACATGCTGCTATTCTGAAATTAAACACTATTTCTAAGAATTTAGAACAATTCGTTCCTTGTACCATATTTGTAATGAACTAGGCCTAGACCCTAATGCCTTTTCAGAATCATAAGAAACTGCTAACCCTCGCAGGAGAACAAGAATTTGTTCTTCTCATACCTATATATAAAATAATCGTCCAAAACATCGGTTCACTGGTTCATTGAGAGGCGCAAAGTGACAAAATAATTACCCCATATGGTTTTCTCCAGGTTAAATTGTATAACGTGCATCCCAAAATACCTGTACGCGTTCTTTGGAACGGTCTCCCAAACAGTTCTGAGCAGTTTGACTTAGAGAAGTGGTCAGACTAGCAGTGCCATCATTATCACCATAAGAAAACGGTCCTCCTCCTATTAAAAAAAAAAAGTAATGAATAGATCAGTTCGCAGTTACCTCATGAGTAAGTTTGTACAATACTACTGTTCCCCTCTTTCATTGGTAGCGGCAAATTTTAAGGCAAACTATTATGTAAGCTAGCTTGGCTTACCATGATGCACTGATTGCATAGATCAGGTGACTAGAATAGCTAATCAATGAAGACTTTATGAAGGTATTTCTTGCATTTCTACTTAGAATGCATTCGCATGTTGCTCAGAGTTGGTGCTTATCTCATTGAATATTATATCGCCATGCCATTCGAGTACAAATAACCTTCTACTGGTCATGCGCACAACGGAACTACGAACTGGCGATTATTGAAAAATGTAAGTTTGTATATTAATATGTTCGTCAGGATACGACATGAAAGTACTCTTTTAATAACTTTCTATTTCCCCCTCTGATTCCTCTCTTTTTACTGACACACACACGCCCCCACACCCTTCCTCATGCTTCACTTTTTTCACACACACACACACACCCTCACGCACCCTACTCCATCACACACACCCGGCCTTTCACGCACAAGCACACCCACATTCACTTACGCACCCACATCCACATACGCGGCTCACACATACACACACACGTACCGCCTCACGTGCGCGCACACGCATACTGTCATCCACATTTGACACTAATTTTGACCCCGATATCCCCTCCCCATCCTGAACAAAGTATGATTGATATTTTCTGGGAAGTTCGCATTGCATTTTCGCACAAATAAATTGTCAAGTAAAATAGCTTAGCGTTCGTTGGATCCGTCCGACTGTTCTGTGCTCTGCGCTGGTTCTGACTCAAGTCGCCAGACCGAACGTCAAGCTACTACGAGTGACGTCATATTTTGCCACTACGCATGCCCGAAAGCTTGCTCTCACGTCGTCCCCCGATTCTGACAACGGGAGTTGGGGGAAATTTCCCTGATTCTACGTTGCGGTGAAAACGACAACGTGAGTGCGATTTCTTCGATCTTTACTTGTCCAAACAATCAAATTAGGTTGGTTTATTTTGTTTTTTCTACTTCTTGCATCATAAAATATTTTGTTGGGAGGGCTCTAGATATGAATCAATCACCATGCGATCATATTTTTCATGAAATCGTTTCTTAGATCATGTGAATTGGAGTGAAAGTTTTCATTTCCATGATAGCGTAAGTCATGTTTCCCAGCGGAAATCGACGAGGCTGGCCGCCGTGGCTGCCGGGCAGCACGTCGGCTGAGTAGCCTATAGCCAATATACTTTTAGCTATCGGTGCAACGCAGGTATTTCGTTCATGAACATTGTTAGGATTGAATTTTGTGTTTATGGGTATTTTAAAGAAAATACTTGACCCTGTAGGCTTAGTATTTTCTTAGCCTGCAGCAATTATATCCCGATTGAGGAGTTTGCCTTGCCTGCAGTAACAGGAAGAAGAAGAAGAACTACTTTAACTTACTTAGGCCTAACAAAATTTAGTATTTTAAAGAAATATCTCTAGCTCTGTGTAAGTTCAGCCTGCGCCGGCTCCTGATGTTCGCCATTTCGGATGGATTCAGCGTATACGATGTAAATTTGGTCACCTGATCTGAACACTTAGTCACGTGATATCGTCGAGGGCCCCGTAGTGAAAATCGAAAGCGCTTCTGCGAGAGAACGAACGAGGTCTGCACAACCTCGATACGCACCAGTTAACTCGTAGTAGCTAACGTTCGGTGTGCGGGTAGAAAGCTCCATATTATCTACAACATCGAGCGGATCCCACGGATGGAGGTGCACGACGGGTTGTAATCAGCAGGGGCCGCAGAACGGTTTTGAAAGTGGGGGGGGGGGGCTGAGCCGAAAGTGTGGGGGCTGACCATGTAAATAAATCACAATCAGATGGTCATTTTTACGTTTTTGTACACTATTTTTCCGTGGGGCTTTAGGTTGCTTTTATACTAAAAAATTGCATAGGCTATGTGTTCGACAACCAATCATTGACGTACTTGAAAACTGTGCCCTGACCAACAAAGAATTTGGTCTCATCCAATGCGAACTGAAACATTGACAAGCGCCGTCGAAATCGTTCCTTCCTACATAATTATGGCCGCGCGTTCCGCATGAGCTCGGGATTAGCAATGAAAAAAGCCGTTTCCAAACTCGTCTTCAATGGCTTCTTTCTCTGTTCGGCCGGGGGACTTAGGTTTTTTTTCTCTGCTTCCTTCTGATCCCTCCCTTTCCTTTCCCTTTTCCCTATCTCACCCTATCCCCTATAATGACAGCAAGGATTCGATGATAGCAGGCGTATATTGATAGTCGTATAAACTGTACTTTTATATACGTACCTGTTTCCAGAGATACTGTATTTAATTCACCGTAAGCGTCATCTCCTATAGCCACTGTGTTGACCCTCACCCCTTCCGCCAGTAAAGTCGGTCTTACAATGTGGGTACCAAAATCGCTGTCTTTTCCATCAGTCATCAATAAAATGTCTGATCCAGCAATGTCTCCTGACGGATGTTCTCGCAACACCTGCAATAATTGCAATTTGCAATGCAAATTTATTAGATAATAATAATAACAACAACGGAATAATTTACTACGATATTTCTGACCATCTACCAATCTTTACGATATGCCGAGATTATAAACATTTACATAAACCACACAATAAAGGAAAAGTCACCCGGCGAAAAGAAACTAAACATAACATAGATGCTCTTAAAACTGATTTGAGTGCAGATGGCTGGGAAGACGTTTTTAGAGAAGATAATGTTAACAGATCATATGATATATTTCTAAATAAACTTCTTCATTACTATGACAAAAATATACCTCTGACGAGAATCAACCCAAGTAAAAAGAAGAATAAACAACCATGGATCACCCAAGGTATAATTAAATCAATATTCACTCGTAATCGATTATATAAGATATCGCTTAAATCTCCCACTCAAGAACATGTACACAAATACAAAAAATATCGAAATAGATTAACATCAATAATCCGTCTAGCTCGTAAATCGTATTTTTCTAACAAAATAGAAAACAACAAAGATAATAACAAAACACTGTGGAACACAGTCAATGAAATGTTAGGTAAAAAAATGCATGATCTTAATAATGTTGATTTCCTTCTAAACGGGCATAAAACGCAAGATCCTTCTGAAATTGCTAATGCATTCAATTTTTTTTTCACCAATGTTGGCCCTGACCTCTAAAATAGTAACTAATGCAAACGACTTTACAAAATATTTAGACAACCACACTGAACATTCCTTATTTTTAAATCCCACTAATGTTTATGAAATTTTAGAAATAGTTCGATCATTGAAACCTACTAAATCTAGTGGTCATGACGGTATCAGTGTACATTTACTTAAACAAATAATTCATTTTGTGGCTTCTCCACTTTCACATATATTCAATTTATCTCTCACAAATGGAATTTTCCCGGATCAACTAAAAATTGCAAAAATAATTCCCATATACAAAAAAGAAGACCCTTGCCAAATCGCCAACTACCGCCCTATTTCATTATTAACCAAGCATATCTAAAATACTTGAAAAAATAATTTACAAACGACTATATTCTTTTTTGGACACAAATAAATTATTAATTCCTAATCAATACGGTTTCAGGTCAAATCATTCAACTGACTATGCAATTTTACAACTATACGACAAAATAACAGATTCAATTAAAAAAAAAGAGCACACTGTCGGGGTTTTCATGGATCTATCGAAAGCATTCGATACTATCGATCATCATATACTATTGAATAAATTAAAAACATATGGAATCAGAGGGATTGTTTTATCATTGTTTAAAGATTATCTATACAATAGATATCAATATGTTTATTTTAACTCTAAATCTTCTGAAGTTTGTAATGTAAAGTGTGGAGTACCACAGGGTTCTATCTTAGGCCCTTTGTTATTTTTAATTTATATGAATGATATAATCAATGCTTCACCCTTACTTACTTTTGTTCTTTTCGCAGATGATACCAATGTATTTTTTTCACACAGTAACTTAGACACGCTTGTAGCAGTACTCAATAATGAATTAAATAAATTGTCCATGTGGTTTAAATCAAATAAACTCTCCTTAAACATTAACAAAACAAATTTCATGTACTTTAAACACATCAATTCTAAGCATATATTTCGTGGCTCCATTAACATTGATAACATCCATCTTGCTGAAAAACAAGAAACGAAATTCTTAGGCGTATTAATTGACTCTAATTTAACTTGGAATAGCCACATTCGTTATATTAGCACACTTGTTGCCAGAGGTATTGGCATACTATTCAAACTGAAATATTGTCTTTCCCAAAGATCACTATTTATGCTTTACAATTCTTTTATTTTGTCACATATATCATATTGCAACATATTGTGGGGGTAATTGCAACAAAACAAAAATAGACTCAATTCTACGCCTCCAAAAGAAAGCACTACGCATTTGCTCCCACTCGCAATTTTTAGCACATACTGATCCTATTTTTCGGAATCTGAAAACATTAACAATTCATGATATTCATACTTTCCAAACTGCCATTTTCATGTACAAGTTCTCAACTAAATCTATACCTACACCCTTTCAAGATATTTTTGTTTACAACAGCAACATTCATTCATATCCTACACGCCACTCATCCAACATCCACCTCACAAACCCGATAACAATATTAGCACATAAAACGATCAGACATCATGGCCCAGACATCTGGAATGATTTGCCCAATGATATTAAACTCACTGCATCTATATTTTCTTTTAAAGCTTCATTAAAAAAAATTCCTGCCAAAAAAAAAAAAATATTTCCGTTGAAACATTGCAATGAGTACACAAATTACATCACTTTCGCAATTTTCTGCCAGTGGCGTAATATGCGGGGGGATTTCACCGGCGGATTACACCGGGAAAATTAAAAACAACGGGAAAAAGAGAAAAGGGAGAAAAAGAGAAAGGGAAAGGGAAAAAGAAAGAACCTAAATAGGGAAAATGGAAGGAAAGCGGGAAAAGGAAGGAAAAAAGGACATGTGAGGAAGTACAAAATATCCTGAAATACTAATACATTAGCATGATTAGCAAGAGGGATATAAAATCAAAATATATGACTCAATGGCACGGGCAAGAATGGCGGGAAAATGAGAGAAAGAGACAAAAAAAAAACGGAAAATGACGGTAGGGCCAGAAGCTAAATTGGAAAATCAGAATATGAAGAAAAGGGACAAGAAACACAAAAAAGAACTTAATAACACGACCGGGCTGCCGAGGAATGAAAAAAATGTTTACTTTGGCTAAATTTTCAAAGCTGCTATCACATAATTATAACATAATTTAATTTCAAAATCATTCTAAAACGCCAAATTTTTCTTGCTTGCTTCGCTCGCTGGCGACTTTCCAAATTTTACCACATAATCATTTGCTACGTTGTGCTACCTCAAAGTATTTTGTTTGCTATCCGCAACAGCAATGAAGTAAATATGTGTTGTGTATGTACCCGCGATTTGATAAAAAGTGGCAATCTGCAATATTTAAAGATATCACGAGGTTCCGGGGGCTCCGCCCCAGACAAGTGACGTCATCAAGGGGGAGGCACGGGGGACATTTGCCTCCAGTGAATTAGCCCCCCCCCCCACTTGCTCCCCCCCCCCCGAAATTTTGAAGAAAAAAAATGCATAGTAAATGTTGTCATTGGCATCCTACTAAATCTGTAAAGTATACAGTAGTCCAAAACAACTTTTTCGTTCTTTAAATTTTGAAAATTTTCTCATCCATTCTTGTCACTAACATAAAACTTTCAGGTCATTATACAAAATTCAAAATTCAAAATTCGCTCGCGCTACGGGGTCGCAATATAACTGTTGATTGAGAGAAGTAAATTATCTGTTGACATAGGGCTTAAAAATCCAATGTTTAAGTCAATATGCTTCTCGCGATTAGAGTTTTCATTATTCGTTTTAGTATTTAGTGTTCATAATTTTCATAAATCAAACATTTTCAACTCGCGCTACGCGCTCGCATCAATTGTTTAGTAAGATAGCCATCCAGTTCATGATTACAAAAAGTGCTTAGAACATCCAATTATCATCTCAAGATATCAAAAATTTTCAGCTCACGCTTCGCGCTCGCATACGCAAATAGCTAGTCCTTAACAGGTCCCTTTTCAAGTCAGTAGGGTCTACATTAAAAAGAATTAATAAGCTCGCGCTTCTCGCTCGATTTTGTGAAATAGGCAAATTATTTGTGTGTTGCCCCCCCCCAAAAAAAAAATATTCTTTTGCCTCCCCTAGGTTAAAACTGAGAACAAAAAAAGAAACGATGAAAGAAAAGGGAAAGAAAGATGTAAGATATGATGTTATTTTCTGAATACCATGTCAAAATTAATCTCAAAGTTAGATTCTCGTGAAAAGGTGATTTTTTTTCTTGTTCGCTTCGCTTGCTCGGGACTTATATTAAGCAACTTTTTGCCGCGCGCGCCATGCTGTGCCCCCTCTTTTTTATACTTATCACGCATTGAGCTTCGTCCTAATGCCCGGGCACAATCATAAAAATCCCTGTTCATACCATTATGACCGGGAAATGTTTGGCACTTGCCCCGTTACGCCCCTGTTTTCTGTCTCCCCCACCTGTTAGCCAGTATTTAAGAACTAAAGTATAATTAGAAGAATCAATTATGTGAGACTGGAATGGAAACAAAGTGACCCAAAAATGGTGATGGAATAGAAATCGAAAAGAAAAGAAATTTAAGACGAAGGAAACGAAAGAATGGGGAAAAACTAGAACAGAACAATAATAGTAAACAAAATTGACAACAACAACAACAAAATATATATACGAATAGTACCTGTAGTCCAGTCTCTAAGCCACATCCGATACATGTCCCGCCAGTGGCGACAAGATTCAAGCTGTCACGTAACGAAGATCTTTCGACCGGCGAAGAGACCTGTATCAATCGATGTATTATATCAGCGGTGTCGGTAAAACCAACGATACCAACCCATGTTCCTTCAGTGACTAAATCAATAAAAGCAGTGGATGCACTCATCGCTTTCGTGATTCGGTCATTCGTCTGAATAAGAGAAAATTAATTTTGAGGTTATGACATTGATTAAAAAACAGCTAGGTTCCGATAAATTTATGTACCTATTGAAACATATCCCGCAAACATTTTATATAGAACAATTAAAATTATAATTAAATCATTATTTTAGCCATTTCGGGGTGTTTTTTCCGCACGTGGCCTGTAGCGTAGGTGATCCGTGCCCCAAATTAAAACAAATTCAAAACAACACAAAAAGAGCAGAATTGTAAAGAAAATGATAAAAAGAATTAAAGCTGGCAAATGGGTAATAGAGTAAACATTTGATACATTTTAAGTAGGGGATGCCAGCTTGCAGCTCCTCTTTTTTCATCATCACTTTATTCAATATTCAAAATCAAACAAAGGAACATAGGAGAATACACAATAAAACGGAATTTAGCCCAGGTCATGAACTAATAAATTACATGCAGGGCAACATATGTAAATTACAGAAAAAACAAATCACAATATAAACAATTACAAGAAAGAAAAACATAACAAAATATAGAAGATCAAGTTTTGAGCAGAAAAAAATATATATATCTCATAAGTTTTGTGTATAATGCTACATAATAGATAACCTTAAAATGTAATTGTAATTTTTTGTTTGGGTATAAAGTTCAATGTAGAATGGCAAGACATTGCATTATGAATAAAAAGTGAGAGAGAGACAGAGATAAGAAAATAATCTATAAAGGAAGTCAAAACAAAAGAAGAAAAGCTGTCCCGTCGGAAAGAGTAAAATGAGAGGAACAATCCAGAGCAAGCCTCATCAGAATCGGCGACGAGATAAGCAAGCCATGGAAGCCCAGAGTCCCGCTGCACTCCCCATGCTTGGGGACCCCCAAACCGACCAACGCGCTCCAGAACCACAGACCCCGCCGACAACTCCCACCCGCTTCGCACACAAACCCTCGTATCCTCCCCACTATCCCTCATTTGGAAGAAAATGAAAAATCCGAAAATCCGTGCACAAAAACAAATGGAGAGCCGCCCACAAAGTCAGCTATTCCGAAGTACGTTCGCCAATCCGAGGACCCCCAGGGAGCACGACGAGACCCTCCAAACCTCCACAGCTCGCTCATCCAATAACCGACCCCGACAAAACAAGCCCCAGACCGCCCCTCCCACTCCACTCCCTCCGACAGGACCCCCTCCCTGTATTTTGGCTTCCTTTAAGTGAGCGGCAGCCGACACTACCATTGGGGCTCTTCCTTGGCTTTGTATATCACAAAGGAAGACACGATAGCGAGTTTGGATAACTCTCTGCTGAAGATTTTGAGAGAGATTGGCCTTTTGCAGAATGACAACAGTTCTTTTAACCTTGCAAAGTTGTCATTCGAAACAAAGCCACGCGAACCAATTTCAACTGGAAGAAAAAAACTTTGACATTTTCTTCTTTCGATGTCCGCGACCATTGCTTTTGTAGTTGTGTGCTTTGTCGATATTCGTTTCAAACGGAACAGACAATTCGAAAATTAGCATTTGGTTTCGTTGCTTAGAGACAATACAGAGATCGGGAATTAGGTCGGTTTGTGTGAACTCAACGGGAATCTGCCACGTGAACCAACGGGAGTGTCGAAGCCAAGATCACAATAAATTGCAATATCGTCAATACCAAATCCTCTCTCTATCCCGCTTGACACAATTGAGAGGTGTATCTACCTTGGTCTAGTTGCTAGGTTACCTTATTACATGTACCTTGGAAAGCCGTCTGGTTTACAAATATGCGATAATTAAATGTAATAACGTAGCCACTACATAGACGAGGTGACATTTTATTTCATTTATTTCACTTTCAACAAAATATAAATCAAATAAATACAATCATAACAAGTCAACATCATAAAAAAATATACCAATGTCATAAAATCAACTTGAGACGTACATGTTATAAGAAAGTTACATACAAAATAATCATATGTAAAGGATTTGTGATTTATAATTTGTGAAAATGGAGGATCCCACTAAAAGGCAAAGCTTGTACATTGTGGGCTCCTCAAAATATGACAAGCGAGAAATAAATTATATATATACAAATCAAAATAGAACCAGGACTTGTAGGTTGCTACAATTTCCAATTGAGAAAGCTTTTAGTACAATTGACACTTTAAACTAATTGGCCATGTGGCATTCAGCCGGTTGCCAAATACCAAACATGACTGAATACCTTGTAGTTTTTCTTTCTATGGAGTAACACGTATATTTCAAACTACATTTGAATAATCATGCTTAGCTCAATCCATGATGTAAAAAGCCCTGTTCTGGTTACGCCCAATGGACCTTCATCTGCTCATGCGCAAATTGTAATTATGAAATTGCTTATAAAACAATAATAATAATAATATAGAGCATTTCTAAAGCGCCAAATCCACATTGATTATGTGCTCAAGGCGCTGCGAAAAAAATAAGAGAAAAATTACATGTAGCAGGAAGGGACAAGGATAAAAGAAGCAGTCATGACAATGAAAGGAAACTACTGGAAGGCAATTTTAAACAAATGTGTTTTTAGAGCAATTTTGAAATTATTAGCAACATTTGGATTACTACGAATGGAATATGGCAACTGATTCCACAAGGATGGTCCAGTATGTGCAAATGACCGATCCCCCATGATTTCTTGGATTTAGGAACTGCAAGCAATTAAAGGACAAGTCCGCCGCAACGAAACATTATTATGAATAAAAAGAGAAAAATTCAACAAGCGAAACACTGAAAATTTCATCAAAATCCGATGTAATAAAAGAAATCTATAATATTTTTAATTTTCACTTAATTTTTGAATACCGGTCGGTATGCAAGTGAGGGGATTGATGACATCACTCACTTACTTCTTTTGTATTTTATTATATGAAATATTCAAATTTTCTCCTCATTTTCATGTGAAACAAAGTTTCATTCCTCACTGAATATGTAATTACAATTCAACATCCTATGGTTCAGTCAAATTGGTCCTTATTGTCAATTCTGTCAACAATGAAATGTTGTATAATTCAAACAATAAAAAAAGGAAATAGTGAGGGACATTATCTACACTCTCATTTGCATGTTAATGAGTTGGGTGCATAAAACTGTTTTGTGAAAAATATACTAAAAAACTTAAAATGTCATAACTTTCTTATTTTACATCCGATTTTGATGAAATTTACAGCGGTATGCTTGATTTATTTTTCTCAGTTGATTTAAATTAAGATTTCACTGAGGTGGACTTGACCTTTAACAAAAGTAGATGAATAAATTAACTTACACTCATGCTCCCCGAAGTATCAATGACTAAGACTATACGGCAATCATCACTACTTCGAGCTTGTGCCAGTGTAAACGATGGCATAATGTCAGCGTCACTCAATTCCCGAGGCGGCGAGTTGTTGTCTGTTAATACCAAATCAGAGCAATCATATCATTTAATTACCAGACCCGTAAAGCCGAAACAATGTAACCGCCATTACTCAATTTATTTTGCATGCATGCATTAGGGACATTGTCATTCGAAATAGTAAACTTCTTTATTTGATAATTCGACAATTCATTATGTTTATTGCATAGGGGAAGGCGGGGTAAGTTGTGACACTTTTTGCATTTTGCATGATAGAATTGATATGACTAATAGTATTGTAGAAATAATTACCTTGCATTTAAGTTTGATTCCTGGGAAATCTTTTTCACCTATGTACAACTTTCTACCCCCACACTGAAAGTCGTTGTGACCTTTGAAAAAAAAACGATGTCAAGTGGCACAACTTACCCCATCTGTGGGGTAAGTTGTGCCACCTTCTATAAGTTGAGCCACAAAAACTATGTACAAAATGTATGCGGGAAGAACCAGCATGTCAATTTTTTATTTAAAGTCTCTTCACTTGCTAATTCTCTATAAATACTAACATTCTCTAAAAGTAAAATAACTACCATTTAAATTTGCTCTTTTCTGCCTTCATATTTAAGGTTTGTTTGTTTGTTTTTATTTACATTACCATAAGAATTACCATGGCTCAACTTGCCCCATGTTTGCTGGCTCAACTTACCCCAGTCCGAACTTAATGCGATAATTTCGCATCCACAAATTTCTTATGCATCTATCATGTAAAAGACTGTGACAAGAATGAAGATCCATACCTGGACTGACAGTGTTGTTCTTATGTCTTTATCATATGTAAAGACGTGTCTGTGTAAAAAACACTTATCTATTTCACACCCTTTTTCACTTTTTTGGCTGAAATTTGTATTTTTCCCTCTAAAAAGTACTTTTTGTTCCAAAGTTGAAAACAATGTGGTGGGGTTAAGGGTTATGTAATGGGTCATCAATACATGACACTACCATAATGTCTGACTCATTCATTATTGGCCTCGGGGTGGTGGCTCAACTTGCCCCTATGCTCAACTTACCCCGCATTTCCCTACTACTTATGCATCTTCTCGGCTATTTCTAGAAATTTAAATTCTATTCATTTTGGCAATGATAATTCATTTATTATCAGGAGTATTTGTAGAAGTTGTAGAAGTAGTAGAAGTGGTGGTAAAAGTAGTAAAAAAAGGTTAAGATTATTATTGCTATTATCATCATTATCGTGCATTTAGTCTTGATTCTGTGTGCAGCTAAACAATCAATAATATATTTTCGCGCAAATTGATTGGCAACACAATGGCTGCTAGGTCACGCTTAGCTAGCATCTACTATTATTGAAAACCACATTTTTACTTTCGCAATATCGTGTTAAGCACTGACGAACGAAGAGCAATCCAATATTTCATTTGTTTTGGAAAAAAAAGCTTATAATTGGCAAAATGCATCGACGTATTAACTTTAATTCAATATTCTATTATTCATTGATATATGCATTTGTGCACACTATGTACATATTATACATGGTATCAAGTAGCAAAATGAGCCCAAAAATGTAAATTGAGGGGGTCTGTATATGACGTATGGGGCAATTTAATAAAATGCTCCAAGTAAGCGAAATGAGCAGCCCCAAAAATGACCTGTTTAATACTAAAATCGTACTTGTGATAGATTTTGACATAATATTCAGAAAATGATATTATACTTAACCTCTTATCTTCTCCTTTTCTTCCTTTTTTCTTGGTCGTGAAAATTTGGGGTTCCATGGCACCCCAAGCTGTATACCAGTGTTATCAAGCAAGCAAAAAGAAAGAAATAAAACACCTACACTATACCTTTAAAGTCTTCATGCTCCCTCATAACTTCCCATGCACTCCTTGATTCACAGAGACGATTGTGTTTGTTGGGTGCTTCTCTGTTGTGAAGGTTACCAGGATCGCTCTCATCTTTGTCGCAGAAGTTGCTTATCTAATAATAGAGTGGGGATAATATACATACATGAATATATATATATATATATATATACATAAATGTGATAAATTATACATGTACAACAGCTTTGGCAACTCTTGTATTTAAATGTGTTGTGAAAAAAATGAATGAAGAGAAAAATGGTAGGCGTAGCTTAAATCAACGTATCAAGCTATCTGCCCTTTGGAAAAATTGGTGATGCCGAAAAATGTATCTGCCGGGAATCTAACCCGGGCCACCAGCTTTGAACGCTGTTGCCTTAACCACTAGACCACAGAGACGGGTTAGTGGCTAGAGCGACCCCGATCCGATTGACCATCAGATCAACATATTTTCGACACCACCAATTAAAATTTATTTTGTCGGGTGTTGGTGAGTTTTGAACAATGACAAGCCGCCATGCCTTAGCTTAACAACAAATTTGTTTTCATGTAAAAGGGACTAAATCCATAATCCAAAAAATAATAAATAGAAAAGAATCATATACAATAAGAGTCATCTGCAGGATTTTTTTAATTGTCATTTTTGTTTGACAACTCTTAAACAAAGTGTAAGACCTTCCTAAAAGAAAACTTAGATTTGGGTGAAGTAAAATAAAATATTAGTTTATGAAGAATGAGCAAAACTGGCTTACGTTCCTTTTGTTTGTAAACTCGATTTCTTCCTCTTTATTATATCAAAGTTTTTTGTTTTCTTTTTGCTCTATTGTTGTTGAAATTTGAGCTATCGCAATCCAAGCTACTATTGAAATTTACCTCTTGAAAGTTTAGCATTCCATACATAATAGATCCAGTGGCAGATCCGGGATCTTTTGGTATTGCCATACACCCTTCTTCGTACCCATCGACTTCATTTCCCCCACATTTTCGATATTCAGAACCATCCTCATCTGATCTGATCAGTGCCCTAATCTCAAGTTCCTGGCTACATCTATAAGGGAAAATAGCCATCACAATTTTAGAAGAAGTCAGATTAAACATGTCTTGTTTTGTAAAAAAAAAATCACAATAGGACTACCTTTATTCATCATAATATCGTATGTAAATATAATTATCATTCTTAATATCATTCATATTACTTTTTTATCGATCATCACCGTTATGATTATTACCATTTTTTTTAGTTTTTATTATTATTGTTCTCACATTTTTCATCACCATTATTATTATTGTCATTATTATCATAATCATCATTATTATTATTTGTTAATATTATTATCATCATTATTATTATTATTGTAATCATTATTATTATGACCATCATCAAAATCAGATTTTTATTGTCATTGTTTATCATTATCATGAATGATTTTGAACATTGATTTTCTGCGCGCATGATGAATGCACGTGTTGTATATTTCATTTTGACAATTGAAAATATTTTTGTCACCTTGATGTTGATAATCTGCTGACAATATTACCCTTCATAAATCTAATTTCCATATAGCCCGGGTTATTATTTTTTTAATTAGATTCTACCCTCGTCAGATCTCGTCTGACAACAATAGCAAGTTTTCGCAACCGCGGCGGGGACCTACTCTACAACATCATCTACAAAGTCAATTCACAATGAACAGCTGAGAGTTCTTTGTCAAAAATCGGTGAACCGGGACAGATCGTAAGAGTTTCTGAGCTGAGGAAACTTGAATATTTAACATTTTTCCCCGAGTCAAGGACGAAACTGCCGTTTTGATTCACCAAGGTCGACAAAAAGAAGGGCTCTTGACAATAGAATTTCTATGTTGTAGAACCCGTCCCCGTCGCGATTGGGAAAAATACACAGCAAAAGCTGTGGTGTTAACCGGTGTACATAAAGGACCACACCAGTTATTTTACATCAGTGTTAAAATGACCTATAGGTGTACAACTCCTTAGGTTGTTGCATTTACACTCTTTGGTGTTATGTTCAATCTCTAGTGTGTAATTCTAACATCTCAGGGTGTGGTCCTCTATTAACATCAACTGGTGTCAGTTTTAACACCAAAGTTTTTTACAGTGTACCTTGCAATCGCCTCGAAATTCAGCATTCACGTCGTCAACGCCGTAACCTACACAATTACAAAATTAATTGTGAACAAGAATATGCATTTTATTCTAATTCAAGTAATTATGTAAAATTATCCATAATTGGCATTTTGTGGGGTTTTGCTTTTCTGCAAGCTCCCTATCCCCGGTATCAACGAATTGAAATACACGTCGCTCAAGCAAAGTACAATTCCAGTAAAGTGTTTGAACAAAGAACAGGTTTTTTCCAATTTAATGGAGGAGTCTTCCAAATGCATTTTGAATAATAAATGGCTCCTGAAACTTACGTCACGGGCTTGTATTTTTCATCCTTCATTGACTGGTAGAAATGAATTATGTCCTTCTGATCACCCACTGCATCCGGGTATTCATTGAATAATCCCCATCTGAGATGTCCCCATTCATGTACCAGCACGTTTCCTAGATTTAAAGGAAAGATGAAAATAAGACTGGTTTAAAAGATTCAACTCATCTAAGTTTTCCCGGATTATACATAAAGCAAACATCGCTATCTGGCTTAGAAATCTATTTAATAAGGAAACGTTTGAAAGCAATCCTAAAATGTTTATCATACGCCAGAATGCCTATTCGAACAACAACGATTAATTAAACTAATTCAGGCTTGATATTTATTTCATTACCATGTCTTTTTCGTGGTGTAATTAACACATGAAACAATATATGAGACCACACTACAGTGCGTCCCAAAAAACTATACACTTTTGAAATGGCTGCCAAATAAAAAATATATCATTTTTGGGGAAAAGACTTATATATATGGAAAGCCAATAAAGTAAACTTTCAAATGACACCAAAAAGTTGGAAAACTATTCATGCTTGAGAGAGCACTGCCACTGAAACAAAGGGCATGAAAATTAGACTGGGCTGGAATTAGCTTTCCAATTTCTTTCAGGTTTTTTGTTTGGAACTTGCAAAGTTGAGGGTTTTGCGACGAATTAATGATCAGTTGTGAACAGTTTGTTGTTTGAGAAAACTTCATTATCAAATTGAAATTTAATGAATGAGTGATCATGAATTGCAATTTTTTGTGAAGCATTTTGACACTATCATGCTTGTGGATCTCAGCTATGTGTTCATGGGAGTCAGGAGAATAGGGGGTAAGATAGGACTTAAGTAGGTGAAGTTCGTTGATGGGATAAAGGTCAACAGAACATTTAGTAACCCCTCCCTCCTGAGAGACTAAGCTCGGCTAGACTGGGCAGGAATTAGTCAGTTTTTTTTAGTGGTTAGTCCTTTAGAACTTGTTAAGCTAAGGGTGTTATGCTAAATTAATGAGTGAGATAAGTTTTGGTTTCTTAGGCAAATTTCATGAGATACTAAATTGAAATTTAATGCATGAGTGAACAGGAATTGTAATTTTAATGTAGGATATTCATCTTGCGGACCTCAGCAGTGTGTTCGTGTGAGTCAGAGTAATGTGATGGTACCTGTTACAAGCAAGATGGCAAGATATGGTAAGACTTGGTTAAAAGGGCATCCCTCTTATTTTTGCCATTTTACAAATTAAAAGTCACATATACCCTCTCCACTCCATTTCCCTGCCCCCCTCTCTCTCTGTCTCACTTCCTGGATTGTAGCCTTTTCAAAACTTAACTGCCAAGTGACCGGTGGCTGATGGTCAGGTTTTTTTTCATTGGATGATTACCAAGAAATTGACTGATTATGATTCATGAAATAATTCATTGAAAAAAAACAGAATGTTTGATTGATCACATTGAACATTGAATGAGTTGATTTATTGATAAATTGTTGATTAAATGACTGATAGGAAAAAGTTGATGGCCCAAATTCAGAATTTATCATTAAATCATTTTTCTGCTCTGGGCTTCACAATAGCAATCAGTTTCTCAACAGGATGGGAGGGCGGGAGAGAGGGGGGGGGGCTAAATGTTCTGTTGACACGTATTCCATCAACCTCCTTCTCCCACTTAAGTCCTATCTCACCCCCTATTCTCCAGACTCCCATGAACACATTGCTGAGAGCTACATGATAAAGTTGAAATGCTGCCCAAATAGTCTAATTTGTGTTCACTCATGCATTAAAGTTCAATTTAATAAATTATGAAATTTGCTTAAACAACCAAAACTAGTCACGGTTGATCATTAATTTATCACAACACCCTTAACTTTGCAAGTTCCAAAGGATTTGCCTCTCAAAAACTGACATAAACTGGAAGGCTTATTCCAGCCCAGCCTAATTTTCATACCCTTTGTTTCAGTGGGCAGTGCTCGCTCAAGCATGAATAGTTGTCCAACTTGTTGGTGTCATTTGAAAGTTGACTATATTGGCTTCCATATATAAAAGTGTTTTTCCCCAAAGTGCTATATTTTTTATTTGGCATACATTTCAAAAGTGTATAGTTTTTTATGAACGCACTGTATAACAGAAGGGCATTTTCAGTGACTTGTCTGATCTTCATCTGCTCATTACTCTGTAATTATACATTTTGCTGAGAATCGTTCGGTGGATATTATTTATTTATTTGTTTATATATTTATTCATTAACTCATTGTATGAGAATGTGTACGTTTTGTTTAATTCTGTGAAAATGTATTTTCTGTTGTTACCAGTACCATAAGATAGGCAGCAGATAAATTGTCCATATCGTTTAAATTCAAATTTGATAAGAAAGGAGTACGTGTGATAAACATCATAACGCAACAATGAATGATCATCACCTAAGGGTCCATATGAGTCTTTGGTTTTAGGGCTCGTCAGGAATTCCTCTATAAAATGAATGTAGCTTCCAGGCTTTCCGCATCCCTGGACCTGATGGGTGTAAGGATTTGGCGCCCAAAGAGGATTTGGCTGTGCCACCCGGATGTCAGCCATGTCAGAGGTCAATCGTCCTGGTGATTGATACTCTGATTTTGTTGACCAGAGTGATGGGATAAGGATAGTGACACCTTTGAAGTAAACTCGTTTTCGGGAGGCCTGGTATAAAAAACGTGATCCATCGACGAACATTTTCTATGAATTAAAAAAATAGGACAGAATACTTCTGTTATTCGAGACAGTGGCATACAGATGGGGGGGGGGGGGGGGTGGCTCCTTTTGCCTCCAAAATGTTTTACGACAAAGAAAACTAAATATAAAAAGAAAATAGAAAAGGAAATAAAGGAAAAGAGAAGGGTGAAATATGATATTACCTTCTGAATATTATGTCAAAATCTATCCAAAGATTTGATTTTTTTAAAGTGTCAAAATTTGTGCTTGCTTGTTTTGCTCACTCGCAACTTTTTATAAATTTTGCCTGATACTCCATATCTAACCCCCTCAAATTTTATGGTTCATCACGCCACTGATATGAGAAAAAATGGAAATAATAAATAAGCAAACTTTTATTACTGAAAAAAATGAGAATGCATCATATCAATATGAAGGAGCAACGAAATCAATGTTTTTTAATGGAATAATAGGAAATAGCTGACCAGATAAGGGTGGATAATTAAATGGATGATTTTGAAAGGGAATGGGGTGAGTTTCCGCACTCTTTCTTCTAGACAACGGAGGGGGTGGGCTTCTGTAGAAATGATGCAAAGAGAGTGGGGTGCTCAACTCGCCAAAGCGTGAAATGCGGGTGAGCAACGGCCCCTCTATCCCACTCAGGTGGTCATCTATGCCACATGCGTGTTCCCAAAATTCCAGGGTAAGGTGTATATACAACGAGCTTACTTCTAGAAAACAAAAACAAAAACAAACACTGAAATAAGGAGTCGTATAACATTTATCTGAAAATATTTGTGCCCGCTCAATCCTTGTGATTTTATTCTACACTGCATTTCGATATTATATGTTTTACCGTATTCCCCCACCCGGGATGGGGGGGGGGGGGCACCTCCATTGACGAGTGGATACCATGCGTGACCATGGGGTTTCGGAGAGCACCCTAAACAAGTATTTCCCATGTTCTGAAAATGCACCCCTTAACAAGTATTGGCATGTAAAACCCTACCCTAAACAAGTATTGGCACACGTGGGAAGACCTTGGAGTGGTTCAGGAATAACCTCTCTAACAGAAAACAATTTGTTTTTCTTAATGATCATTCCTCTAATATTTGTAATATTAATTGTGGTGTGCCACAAGGAAGTATTCTGGGACCTCTTTTGTATATAAATGATTTTAGCAGAGCATCTAAAATTTTGAATTGGATCAGAGCTAACAAATTATCAATTAACCTTTAAAAAATTGAATACATTTTATTCAGTAATACTATAGATTCGTTACCTTTTGGCATTTGTCTTGAAGAAATTCAACTGGAAAGTGTCTCATCAATTAGATTTTTGGGTGTTCATGTAGATAACAAACTCTCCTGTAAATGCCATATTGATATTTGTAAAACAATATCCCGAAATATAGGCATCATAAATAGGTTAAAAACATTTATTCCTGTGACTTCTCTACTTACATTATATTCTCCTCTTATATTACCATATATCAACTATGGGATCCCTTTTTGGGGCAATACACACCAAAATTTACTTTAGAAATATCATTATTACAAAAGAAAGCCTTTTGTATTATTTCATTATCACACCCCCTTTCTCACACTGATCAGTTTTTCCTTGATTATAACATTTTAAAGATGCAAGACTTATACCAATTTCAGCTAGGACAGTTTATGTACATGTATAAGAACAGTATGGTTCATTTCGCATTTCATGATTATGTTTTCTCAAAATAACAATTTTCCTACTAGACAGCCGATAACTTTCATCTACCTATCCTAAAAACTTGTTTTGCTCAAAATACTGTTATTTTCACCGGCCAAAACTTTTGGAATTCCCTCCATAAAGATATTGAACAGGCCCCCTCCACCCACTCCTTAAAGAGAAAACTAAAAATATTTGTTACTGTCTTACCAAAGTAATTAATAATTAGTTTGTATATTTTTAGTATCGTCTAAGCACGCTATTAAGTCACACTCTCTTTGATCCACGTTTGCACTCTCGTTCTTGTCCCCCCCTCTCTCTCTCTTTCTGACCCTTTCTCTCTACATATCTATCTGTGTGTGTGTCTCCCTCTCTGTCTGTCTCCTCCCCTTAGCCCTCAAGTCTCTTCCTCTCTTGCTCCCCCTTCAGTAGTTTATTTCTTCTCTCTCCCCTCTATTCTTCATCGTGACTGTCTTTGTTTTCTTTTGCGTTTTTAGTATCGTCCCGTATCTCTGTCATCTTATTATTATTTCTAGCTATTACTCATCATCTTATTATTATTCTCATAATTCTGTTTTAACTTATTGTATTTTCTGATGCCTACACTTGCGAACGAGTCCCAAATTTTCCATTGTTTGATATATTATCTTAGGGATCCACGCTCCACAGCAATGCTTTTTAGTGGATCCCCTCATTTCCATATTTAAGATTTTGTTAAAACTATTTTACAAATGTTTTGGAATTGATTTGTAATCATGATTGATTTGAATTTGTTTATAATGTTAATGGAAATGAAAATAAAAACTTGAACTTGAACTTTAATAAAACGGTACCCTTGACAAGTATTCTCTGAAGTGACACTTAAACAAGTACAACGATGTCACGGACGTGATCGCCACGGACGTCGGCTTTACATTTACTTTCATTGGGTTCAGTACTACCCCACACAACTCGCTCAAGTCACAACTCGCTCAAGTTGGACCCTAAACCCTAACCCTATGGGCAAAATGTACATCCATAAAGTATATATTTGTATTTTAATACCCTCGCAAATTGGACCGTAAACACGTAGTTTTCCTAACGAAATATATACTTTTTTTTCTTCATTATTTTAGTGTTTTTGACACCCCTCATACACGTGCCCATT
Organism: Lytechinus pictus; assembly: GCF_037042905.1. Taxonomy (NCBI): domain Eukaryota; kingdom Metazoa; phylum Echinodermata; class Echinoidea; order Temnopleuroida; family Toxopneustidae; genus Lytechinus; species Lytechinus pictus. Next base: position 13,938,159 of record NC_087254.1, on the reverse strand, counting down.
CACAGATGTAATTGCACACTCACTCTCCTAACCTGGGTACCTAATTACACATATATCAGTTGAGCTTTATGCTGTTATAGGGATTATAAGGTACAAGGTCCAAAGTATGGATCCTACTAGAACTAATATAGTACGATCCATTGCACAATCGTCTATTGTTTCCTCTCTTTTTTGCCAATTTCCTGTTTTCCTTTCTTTCCCTTTTCTTTCTTGGTTCTTAATCTCTTTACTCTTTTCCCCTTAATAGTATTACCAAAAGAAAAAGAAGTATAGAAGAAATCAAATAAAAAACAGCTCCCCCCTCACACACCCACATTACAAGATTCATCGCTTCCAGTATCCACAGAAATTATTTTCCTTGGTCTAAATTTACTTAAAGGTCAAGTCCACCCCAGGAAAATGCTTGCTTGAATAAATAGAGAAAAATCAAACTAGCATAGTGCTGAAAATTTCATCAAAATCGGATGTAAAATAAGAAAGTTATGACATTTTAAAGTTTCGCTTATTTTTCACAAAACAGTGATATGCACAACTAGGTGAGTCAGTCGATGATGTCCATCACTCACTATTTCTTTTGTTTTTTATTGTTTGAATTATACAATGTTTCATTTTTTAATAGATTTGACAATAAGGACCAACATGACTGAATCATATAGTATTAAACAATGCTAATTCCACATGTTCAGGGAGGAATTAATCATTGTATCACTTGACAATGAGGAGAAAATTAGAATATTTCATACAACGGTTCTTGAACGTGTTTTATTTTTTATTTATTTATTTTTTTCTTTGGGGGGGGGGGGTCCTAAAACTGTTACTAGTACAGCTAGGCATCATATTGGGTTCATGATGTAAGAATCGATGTAAGAACATAAAAAAAATGGTATGCTTTCTGTGGTGCTCCATCATAAAGAACATTAGTGGGTTTTTTTGGTACAACCAGAAACTGTCGTAAAATTATGTTTCCTGTTTCATTAATTAACCTAAAAGGTTCCAATTACGCGACAACGAATTATAATCAGCACCCTGACTTTCCCTTTCCTCTATTCATTATTTATTGTCTTCCATATTAAAGAGAACACCAGCAGTGTCCCGCAGTGAGTGCAACTGCAGTGTATTCACAGTGTGGAACACAACGTGAAATCGCCTCCACACTGTTAAATTTGAGCATTTGAACAGTGTGAAATAAATATTCGCATAGCCGACCATGTGACACGTTGTGAACAGTAACGCTGTGGAGGTGTCCAGGGTGTGAAAATATTGTCACACAGTATAATTTGAGCATTATAACACTGTGGATAATATGTTCACATAGTCTACTATGTGACACAGTGTGTTTCCCAGCAGAGCCACCTCGTTCCTTATTGGTTTGCTCACCCTCTCTCTTTCCATCCCGCACTATTTTTCTTGCCTGTGGGCAACATATTCTCAATGCATCCGTAATACTTTCGTGATAATCGTATATTACATCATTCCACCTGTTTCCTCAATACATGTGTTATACATCAGTAATTATTCGTTACATATCCCCAATGTTTGCAATACATTCGTCAACATTTACCACTTATTCTTCACATTCGAGAGCATCCGCATCGTATTCGCTTTATTTGTGAAATATCCGTGAATACCTTCATGATGTATTACAAATTCTACCCCTGGTAGAACAGTTTTCAGAACCGAGGTGGCTACCCAGGGTTATTATTATTATTATCGTCGTCGTTATTATTATTCCTCCGTCATTCATACGAGGAAATTTGTAATTGTTGGTCAGTTTTGTATGTTTTCTTACAACACTAAGATCCCCAATGGATTGTTTTTTGTAGATCCATTTTCTGCTTCTTTGGTGAACCTACATGTAAAAGGTTCCAAATACGGGACAACAGCATGTGCTAATCAGCACCCTATTAGACTTTTTCCTTCCTTCATTATTTCTTTTCTTCCCCACTGGAAAGAACACAGTGTCCCATAGTGTGTGCCACAGTGTCTATTCACAGTGTGGAACACAATGTGAAATCACCTTCACACAAATCTGAGCATTTTAATAACGTGAATCACATATTCGCATAGCCGACATTGTGAACATGCACGCTATGAACAGTCACACTGTCGAGGTGTCCACAGTGTGAAAATATCTTCACTCTGTTGATCTTGAGCATTTTAACAGTTTGAATTATATTTTCATATAATCCACTATGTAAGCACACTGTGTGCTTTCCAGCAGGGCCAACTCGTTCCTTATTAGTTTTTCTCCTCTCTTTTTCTCTCTCAATCCCGCACTATTTTTCTTGCCTTTGCACTAGGCTAGCTCTTGGGTAAATTGCTAATTCTTCCACTGCCAACTCATCCACTCACCACATGGTCTACCTTCATTAAGTATAATGCTATTCCGTCCATCAATATTTTGTCTAACAACCATTTGGTCCAATAACCATGTGGTCCAATCAACACTTCGTCTAATCACCAGTTCGTCTGAGACCATTTCGTTTCATAACCAGTTGGTCACATATTCGTTTTATTTTCATTCATTTTGCCCAATAAGCACTAAGTCTAATTAGACCAAATGGTATATGGACTAAATTGCTATTGGGTAAACTGGTTATTAGACACTGGCGTAAATCCGTGTTGAGGGGTGGGGGGGATGACTGAAATATTTTGGCATTTTTTTTGCAATCATGTTTTTAGATATGCAAGGAATTGTAATTGATATGTCTACAGTGGCGTACCGTGGGTCACGGCATTGTGGGGGCACCAGCAAAATCTTTGAATCACTGAGTGAGCGCGCGAAGCGCGCTCAGTTGCTAGTTATTCTGACCTAATAGATACATTTTAAGGACAATGTCATTGAACGGATATGTATCTCACTGATCAAATTATGCGAGCGCGAAGCGCGAGCTGAATTTTTTAAATATTCACACATAAAAAGGGACATTATAATCAAATTTGCGTAATCATGATAGTTACCTGTCTCGCTAAACAATGCGAGCGCGAAGCGCGAGCTGAAATTTTCGTATATTTTGACCCCAAACAGCGAGATTTTAAGGAATATATTTTAGGAATCCATTAAGAGTATGCATATCTCACCATAGTCATCTAATGCGAGTGCCAAGCGCTTGCTGATTTTAGTAGAATTACATCTGAACACATGAAACACTTTTTGTAGTCATTGCAATCATGATTATCATACGCATCTCACTAATCAAATATTGCGAGCGTGAGGCGCGAGCAGAAAATTTAGATAAGTTAGATAATTCAGACCTGAAGTGGGGCATTCTAAGGTTTCTTTGTAGGAATTAACTTGGACCATACGTATTTCATTAACCAAATGATGAGAGTGCGAAGCGCGAGCTGAAAATATTTGATATTCATATCAGAAAAAGGGACATTTTAAGGACTGATTTTAGGAATTCATGAAGAGCAGACATATCTCACCAATCCACTAATGCGAACGTAATCACGGACAGGAAATGTTTTTATATATACGAAGACCTTAACATGGGGCAATCACTTTTTGAGTCATGTAAAAGAAGCATAGGCCTATGTCACTACATAAAACAATGATAACTCAAGTGCTAGGAAATATATTTGGTTTATATTGACTTGAAAACGGGATGTTTTAGTACAACAGGATTATCGTTGAACAGACAATGCAAGCACCAGGAACAATGAAGACGTAGGCCCTGGGCAAATTATGTTTCATAAAGTTATGATAAAAATGTTTCTTATGTAATGTAACATAACATAATTATAATATAATATAACATTATAATGAATAATACTTTCTTCTTTCCCACTACGTTTCTTTTCCTTTCTCCCTCTTTTCTCCTTTTCCCCATTTCCCCGGGTTTTTTTTGTCAGCCGATGGGGGGAGCATGTGCCTCCCATGCCCCCCCCCCCCGTAGTTACGCCACTGTATGTCCATATGGCAAATACCCCTCCAATATTATTATTTTTTTACCCCATGATGGTTTAATGGTTTTATTAGAGATTACATTCAAAATTTTTTGACATTCCATCTTAATCCCTTCCCAAAGACCCCAACATTGATGAATTGGAAGAAACGGGGGTTTCTCTTCAATGTTATAATAAGGACATAAGTATATCAATTGGAAATGGTGAACTGGCTCTTTATTTGCATTTTATGATTCAATAATATTGTTTTATTTGTTAAGCGGTATTTTAGGAAGAATTTTCACCAATAAAACAATTATCTCTTGTGATTTTTTTTTATTTCTTTCGTAAAAAGTGGGGGGGGGGGATGATTGTACAGGCCATCCCCCCCTCCTCGAAAAGTGGGGGGGATATATCCCCCCCCCATCCCCCCCGGGATTTACGCCAGTGTTATTAGACGAAATAGCAATTAGACCATGTGGATAGTGGACGAACTGATGGTAGACCAAATGATAGTAGAGTTGGCAATTGGAAGAATTGGTATTGAACCGAATGAAAATAAACCAGCTGTTGCAGGGAAAGGAGAGGAGAGGGCTGGGCAACAGCCTCCAGAGGATCTAGCAAGACTCTTTTTTCCCCTTTTACCCTTTCTCTTGGCTTTCGGTCCGTCCTCCCCCATCCTTCTCTCTCTATACCGCTCTGTGGCCTGTGGGCGAGACCACTTGATTTTTTATTTACTTGATTGGTTTGTGGCATATCTTACGACGCCGTAATATAAATTACCATATCTATGCCGACTACATCCCGCTCTATATCTCCTTCAGGCTGATGCAATAAATGCAATCACCCTTTTTCATTAAAATTCATTCATTAAAATTGAATCCCTCCAATACTGGGCTCCTTCCATTTGGGCATTTGGTTCACGGGCTCAACTCAGGTCAAGTTGTCATCCATCTCTTTTTTTTTCGGGATGTACCATTGATCATGTTAATGCATCCCTTACGTATCGTTACCTATGGGTCATATTAGATTGTGGAATGTCCATGTTAAATCAAATAACCATCACCTGTCGATCTGAAAGGTATCAGCTCCGCAATATTGGGTTTATCAGAAAATATGAAAATCTGCCACTGTTAAAAATATTTTAGTGCGTGCACTGATTTTTTACGACTAGATTTCGGGAATGTCTCGCTTCTACAATTTACCCAACACCCCCCAACACCCAGTTGTCTAAACTCCAAAAGCTCCAGAACGCTGCAGCAAGTATGGTCACCCTATCAACAACAAAAAACATGTTCATATCACACCCATTCTGAAATCTCTTCATTGTTTAAAGGTCAGCGATCGCATCACCTTCAAAATCCTTCTCCTTGTATTCCATGCAATAAAACGATTCTGCTCCACTCCTGTCAGGTCCCTACGTTTATCCAACACTGGTTCCCAAGTTTTTCCCAAATCTGTTAAGACATGGGGGTATGGGCTTTTGCTCACGCTGGCCAAGTTCTACGGAATGATCCTCCACTGGTTATCCGTGAATGCACTTCCATTGACACATTTAAACGTTACTTTGTTCTTGAATCTCCATTAGTACCCTGATTCCTATTGATAGTATACTAGTATTGTAGGCCCCTACTTCTTTTTCTCTCTCTCCCTCTTTCTTTCACTGCGCCTTAGACGCTCAGCTAAGTGGTTTGGCGCACTACATATCCCACATATTATTAGTAGTAGTATTACTAGTATTATTATTTGCACTACTGTAGTTTGTTGTAGGGAGGAGGGCAGGGGGGGGGGGGGGCTGATGCAACAGCTTGCACAGAGGATCAAGCAAGACTTTTTTTCCTTTTTACCCTTTCACTTGGCTTTCGATCCGCCCCCTCTCTCCCCTCCTCCTTTTCTCTCCCTCTGTGTGTGTCTCTCACTGTCTCTACCTATATATCTTCCCCTCTCTGTCTCAGGCGGTTAAAATGAGTTTGTCTATACTGACCTTTATTGCCGATATCAAATCATCATTCTCTCCTACACTTTCATCAATAGCTAGCACAATATTGGTATATCCCCCGTTTTCCAAAACAACAGACGACTGCGATATCATTGCTCCTACTTGAATCATCATCAGACATGCTATTCCAAGGATGAAAATATATAAACCTGGCTTGGAAGCCATTCTGCGTCAGTAATTTGAAGTACCGATGGATATATATATATATATATATATATGAATTCTCAGCCAAAAAAATCAATTCACAGAAATGGTGTGTGTCTCTTTAGCTCCTACGAATGATTTAAATACATTTTCTCTCCATTGTTCGCAACGCCACATTGAAGGACGTCACGTACGCAACTAGCATGACTAGAGTTTGCCATCCCATAATGTTACACACTCGGCGCCCCATCGTAACGTGGATTCACATCCAGAGACCATGATCTGAATATTTACTACGTTCATTGTGCACTGCATTTTTTCTTTCCGAAACATTCAAATTCCCAGGGTTCTTCAATTGCGGGTTCGTACTGTTTATGTGCCCATACTACTACTAGCTAATATGTAATCGGGGAAAACCCCGATCGTCTCTCTCTCTCTCTTCATTTCTTCCACTCCATTTGTAAAGACCAGTGTCAATATTGTTGATCATGTATTCTCTATTGCTGCCCCCAACGAAAGAATAGCATAAGAACAGCACATATGATATCATTAGAAGTTCTACGCTTCTACATGTTCCAGAGTTATATTACTTTCTTTAGTTCACAGAATTCAGTAATTAAATGCTCTTAAGCAGTGCAGCTGAATAGATTTTGTATCAAAGTTGCGCTATGCAAATATAATGGTTATGATTATCATATGATGATTAGTTTTTATACCCCTTTCATAAACCCAATTATGCGGCTAATAGCAGCATAATTTGGTCGTAAAATCGGAGGAGGACCAGAGTTATCCGCATTATTTTGATGCTGCAATTATCCGCATAATAGCAGCATCGGGACAAGATTTTGAGTTTATGAACGTATTTCCAAATAATGCGGATAATTGCCATGGTGCGGTAACAAGGTCACCCTTTTCCAACACAACCGCATCGGAGGGGGCGTGTCCAGTTGTCATGACGATTATCCGCCTTTTTCAGGACGGGCGCTCGTAAAAATAATGCGGATAATTTTCGGAGTTTGTGAACGCAATTTTTATTGAATTATCCGCATTACTATTAGGCGGCTAATTGGAGGATAGGTTTATGAAAGGGGTATTAATCATTATCGTCGTCGTCATCATCATCATCATCATCAAATTTGTTAATGTAACAGTTATTGATGATGATATGTTGATAAATGATGGGCATTTTCATTGCGTCATGAAATTATCTTCTTGAAATAAGTTATGGGGATCATAGCATTTCGGCAATCGAATTATCATTTGAGCCTGATCATAAAAGTGTTTATTCCATTCGTTCATAATACTCGCCGTTAGCTGTGTGGAGATCTTCAGCCGTTTTTTTAATACATAAATTCCAGAATGGTTCATTTTCACGAAGAAATTCTAACATGGGTAGTGTTAAAATGCATATTCTTTTTTTCGAAAAAAAAAATCGTCCGTGACATAAAATTTTCCACTTCCGGTACGAATTATGCCTTTGAATACAGTTTAACTAGGATGATTATGAAGGTTATTTATGTAGACCCTTACTCATGTGGATACAAATTTCAAGAGTCCGAAAATGTCAAACACAAATTTAATCTCTATTCGTCTGTCAGTGACACTCGGTCACTCTTTGATATGCATTTGAAAAGAAAACCATCGCAGCCACCAAACCCCTCTTACAATAGCCATGATAACCATAAATAATACAAGCTACTGTAGTACATCACTTATCTATCCGTCCATGACAAATTGATCACGATCGTCTCCATTAACAAATGGCTTACAGTGGCAGGTTAAGAGGGTAAGGGGTTGAGGGGGGAGGGTCTAGCCTGCTAAGGGTTTTTAATCCCCCTTGGTCTCCCCTTCCCTGCTTTATACGAGGGTCGTGCAAGCAGAACAGGTGCGGATCTACAGGGGATAAGACGCATTACTTTGCAGCTCAATGCGATTTGGTCAAAGCAACTGGTTACCCCCCCCCCCCCTTCTTAGCAAAAAGCTAGACTCGCTACTGGCTTAGGGGGTGTTGCAAGAAAATATTTGCGATCAATTGAAAATATTCTGTTGCAATTTTACAGCTAATAGATCAACGTAAGCTGTAGCAAATCGGATTAAACTTCTTGTTTCAAAGAGCAGATCAGCAATCAATCACTAATTTGCAATTAACTGCAAGACATATGATTGATTTAGGGACCAAAAATAGATCGCAAGTTTCTTGCAACACCCCATTAGTCTTACAATTAAGGAAGTTAGAAATTGTAACAGCGAGAACCCATAAAAAATCAATATCGTATAAAAAATGAATTCATCATTTAGGTACTGATTTATTGATTTTTAACCTTGCTAGTGGCGATTCTGTCCACCACAACACAGAACTGATTGAATGCATAAAGAGAGTGTGGTAAAAGGTACGTATTTGATAGAGTTGATCTTATGAGGCAAAGGGAAGGCATGGCAAGTAACACCAGAGAGGTTTTTTCTTTTTCAGTGTTTTCCCCTCTATAAATGTGAACAGCTATTTGATACTATTGAATTATAAAGCTAATTTTGTGTGTGTATTCTTGGGTAATAGGACGATCATGGATTATATCATCTACTGAAGATGTTAAATTATTCTTCCATTCTTGTTCTTCTTAGGTACAGCATTAGATCAGGTAAGATATATTGTATATGCATCGATATGTATATACATAGGCGTACATCCGTCTCTCATGAATGAAACGAAACCTTATATTCTATAATGCTTGAATGGGCATTAGCATAAATAATGGACAGTGTTTGCCATCCCATAATACACACTCGGCGCCCCATCGTATAGTGGATTCAGTATACACTCTACATCCAGAGACCATGATCTGAATATTTACTGCGTTCGTTGTGCACTGCATTTTTTTAATTTCCAAAACATATTCAAATTCCCAGGGTTCTTCAATTGCGGGTTCGTACTGTTTATGTGCCCACACTGCATAGACCTATCCACGGAGGATTAATATGTTGTTACTGGGGTGCTGAGCATTGTCGCAGCATCCCCAGTAACAAAAGATAACCCTCCGTGGCCAGGTCAATGCATATCTAGCTAAAATGTAATCGGGGAAAACCCCGATCCTCTCGCTCTCTCTTTCCATTTCTCCCTCTCTTCCACTCCATTTTGTAAAGACCAGTGTCAATATTGATCATGCATTCTCTATTGCTGCCCCCAACGAAAGAATAGCATATATGGTATTATTAGAAGTTCTACGCTTCTACCTGTTTCAGAGTTATATTCCCGGGTTATATTACTGTCGTTAGTTCACAAAATTCAGTAATAAAATGATCTTAACCAGTGCAGCTGAATAGATTTTGTATCAAAGTTGCGCTATGCAAGTATAATGGTTATGATTATCATGATGGGTACTATAATGATGATTAGTTTTTAATAATTATTATCGTCGTCGCCACCATCATCATCATCATCAAATTTGTTAATGTGACAGTCTTGATGATGATGTTGATAATGATGAGCATTTTCATTGTGACATTAAATAATCTTCTTGAAATAAGTTAAGGGGATCATAGCATTTCGGCAATCGAATTATCATTTGAGCCTGATCATAAAAGTGTTTATTCCCTTCGATCATAGTACTCGCCGTTAGCTGTGTGGAGATCTTCAACCGTTTTTTTTTTATACATCAATTCCAAAATGGTTCATTTTCACGAAGAAATCCTAACATGGGTAGTGTTAAAAATACATATTCTTTTTTTCGAAAAAAAAAATCGTCCGTGACATAAAATTTTCCACTTCCGGTACGAATTATGCCTTTGAATGTAGTTTAACTAGGATTATTGTGAAGGTTATTTATGTAGACCCTTACTAATTTTTAAGGACTTCATCGAAGTCACTTCATGTAGATACAAATTTCAAAAGAGTCCGAAAAATTCAAACACAAATTTAATCTGTATTCGTCTGTCGGTGACACTCGGTCACTCTTTGATTTGCATTTGAATAGAAAAACATCGCAGCCACCGTCTTACAATAGCCATGATAACCATAAATAATACAAACAACCATAGTACATCACTTATCTATCCGCCCATGGCAAATTGATCACGAACAGTGGCGGATCTACGGGGGATAAGACGCATTACTTTGCAGCTGATCGCGATTTGGTCACACCAACTGGTTACCCCCCCCCCCCCTTCTTAGCAAAAAGCTAAACTTGCTATACTGGCTTAGTATTACAATTAAGGAAGTTAGAAATTGTAACAGCGAGAACCCAGAAAAAAATCAATATCGTATAAAAAATGAATTTATCATTTAGGTACTGATTTATTGACTTTTAACCTTGCTAGTGGTGATTCTATCCACCACAACATAGAACTGATTGAAATGCATAGAGAGTGTGGTAAAAGGTACGTATTTGATAGAGTTGATCTTATGAGGCAAGGGAAGGCATGGCAAGTTACACCAGAGGGGTTTTATCTTTTTTGTTTTTCCCCTCTATAAATGTGAACAACTATTCGATAGCATTTAATTATCAAGCTAATACCGACATTTAAGTTAGTTATTGTGTGTGTATTCTTGGGTAATAGGACGATTATGGATTATGTCATCTACTGAAGATGTTAAATTATTCTTCCATTCTTGTTCTTTGTAGGTACAGCATTAGATCAGGTAAGATTTTTTTTTTCTCTTTAAACCTCTTTCGATGGACTTTATTTACATCTCTATAATACAATTTACAAATCACAAAGTATATACAGTAATCAAATTAATCAATCAATAAATGAGTTCCAGCAATTTGTCAATTTCTTTTGTATTCTTAGTTTTGGTAACATATTTTGAACTTAAATACCATCTTAGTTTCATTTTCAAATTCATCCATAATCTATTAACATTAACAAAGTAATAACCTTTTTTCATACTCGTTTCAATATAATTTCTGTAAATGGTGTATTGAGTAAAATTCAACATGATATTAATTAACCAGTATTTCGGTTCCTGTATATTCCAACCTAAAATTACTATGTTTTCATTAACACAGACCTGTACTTTAGAAACAGAAAGAATTGTGTCTTCTACCATTTTCCATAGAGGTTTTATATTCTCACATTTTATCAACATATGCATAATTGTTCCCTTAAGTAAACAAAGATTACATTTATCATCATTTTTTAAACTCCATTTAAATAAATTTGATTGGGACGGAAGTATTTTATGCAGGAGCTTAAAATTAAATTCTCTAACCTTGTTATCTTTTATTTGTCTAACTTTAAAATACAGGACTTTGTCCCAATTAATTTCTATCTGAAGTCCCAAATAATTTTGCCAAAACATAAAGAAAGATGCTTCTGTTTTGTTATGTTCTAAATAATAATGATAATAATGCCTAGCTTTCAAGATATTTGCATCAATTAAATCACCATTTGATATTTCAATAAGATTAGGTATAATCGTTATTTCCTTTTGTTGTGCATTTGATCTATTTTCCAGCCAGGTGTTGGGAAATGCTTTCTTCAACTTTTGTAGTTCAAAATTGTATAATAATTTTCTGTTTTCAAAATCATCAAATACCGTATTGAGGTTTTTCCATTTACCTTCTTTTATAACATGATTTACCATCAATACACCAGATTTCCTCCATTTATTAAAACTTAGTGTTTCATTTTGTATTTTTATATCACTGTTATTCCATAAAACTTGTTTTGGAATATCAGTAATTTTTAGAAAATTCTGGTATCTCAAATTTGCCCAAACATATAGAAAATCGATAAAAAGGAGGGTAGATTATAACTTTTCCCTAAATGAACAATGTCTACACTATTACAATTATAATGTAAACATAATGGAAAACCACCAATCTTATTTGTCCAATAGGTAAAAAGAGTTTTCCATGCTCCCTTTATTTCATCCATATATTTATAAATCCATGCTAATCGAAGTGATGAAAATTTGGCTTTCATATCAACCATGTTTAACCCACCATCAATTTCTTTGTTTAAACATACATTTCTCTTAACTTTATTTTTTTTTGAATTCCATAAAAATGTATATAATTTTTTATTCAATGCCTTTGAAATATGATCGGGCATAGGAACTGCCGAAGCAACATAAACAAATTGTGATGCAATTAAAATCTTAATGACAAATATTTTCCCAAAGTAAGTCAGATTTCTCATTTTCCATGAATTAAGTATATTTTCGACTTTTCCAGGTCTACCTTCCCAATTTCTTTTTTCTACATCAACATGGTTTTTACCAACATATATTCTAAGACACTTTACTGGATCGACCGTGCATTCTAGGTCATTTAACTCTATATTTTTATCTAACTTCATTATTTTAGATTTAGACCAATTATTGACTAGCGGCCCTGCTATATTTCCAAATCTATTAATCTCAGTCATTATATTTTGTACAGAATTTGTTCCATTGGCGAATACTATAGTATCATCGGCGTACTGGGCTAGAGATATTTCTTTAGTTGGTACAGCTATACCTGTAATCATTGGATTTTGTTTAATTTTTTGAGCTAATATTTCAGAAATTACCAAGAACAATAAAGCCGACAACGGGCATCCCTGCCTTACACCTCGATTAAAATAAAAAAATTTGTGACAACCAACCATTGTTCAAGACATTACCATTTGCATTTGTGTAAAACATTTGTATCCAATGAATAAATGACTCTTTATATTGCATCTTACGTAAAGTAGTGAACAGAAAATCGTGTCTAACGTTATCAAACGCTTTTTGAAAATCTATGTACATGATAACACCTGAAACATCTTGTACAGGTCGCACATTCTCTAATGCCGACCTATGTTTCCTAAATCCCGATTGATCATCCGAAATAATATGCGGAATAATTTGTTTCATTCTTTTTGCCAATGCACCTGCAGCTATTTTATAATCAATGTTAAGGAGTGATATTGGTCTCCAATTTTCTAATAAAGCTTTGTTACCCTTTTTATATAACAATGTGAGAACAGCTTGACTTTGGGAGGATGACATTTTTTTCTCCTCATAACCAGTATTTAAACTACTAATTAACATATCTTTTAAATCATTCCAAAAGCACCTGTAAAACTCTGCACTCAGGCCATCGCTACCTGGGGCTTTGTTCGTGTTCATTGACATGAGTATATAAAAACACTCCCTTTCCGTTAATAAACCTTCAGGTAAGATATATTGTATATGCATCGATATGTATATACATAGGCGTACATCCGTCTCTCATGAATGAAACGAAACGTTATATTCTAAAATACTTGAATGGGCATTAGCATAAATAATGTACAGTGTTTGCCATCCCATAATACACACTCGGCGCCCCATCGTAAAGTGGATTCAGTATACACTCTACATCCAGAGACCATGATCTTAATGATATTTACTACGTTCGTTGAGCACTGCATTTTTTATTTCCAAAACATATTCAAATTCCCAGGGTTCTTCAATTGCGGGTTCGTACTGTTTGTGTGTCCACACTGCATGGACCTGTCCACGGATGATTAATCTGTTGTTGCTGGGGTGCTGAGCATTGTCGCAGCATCCCCAGTAAGATAACCCTCCGTGGCCAGGTCAATGCATATTTAGCTAAAATGTAATCGGGGAAAACCCCGATCCTCTCGCTCTCTCTTTCCATTTCTTCCACTCCATTTGTAAAGACCAGTGTCAATATTGTTGATCATGTATTCTCTATTGCTGCCCCCAACGAAAGAATAGCATAAGAACAGCATATATGATATCATTAGAAGTTCTACGCTTCTACATGTTCCAGAGTTATATTACTTTCTTTAGTTCACAGAATTCAGTAATAAAATGCTCTTAACCAGTGCAGCTGAATAGATTTTGTAACAAAGTTACGCTATGCAAATATAATAGCTATGATTATCATGATGGGTACTATAGTTTTTAATCATCATTATTGTCGTCATCATCATCATCATCAAATTTGTTAATGTGACAGTCTTGATGATGATGTTGATAAATGATGGGCATTTTCATTGTGACATAAAATTATCTTCTTGAAATAAGTTAAGGGGGTCATAGCCTTTCGGCAATCGAATTATCATTTGAGCCTGGTCATAAAAGTGTATATTCCCTTCGTTCATAATACTCGCCGTTAGCTGTGTGGAGATCGTCAACCGTTTTTTATACATGAATTGCAAATGGTTAATTTTCACGAAGAAATTCTAACATGGGTAGTGTTAAAAATGCATATTCTTTTTTTCGAAAAAGAAAATCGTCCGTGACATAAAATTTTCCACTTCCGGTACGAATTATGCCTTTGAATACAGTTGAACTAGGATGATTATGAAGGTTATTTATGTAGACCCTTACTCATTTTTAAGGACTTCATTGAAGTCACTTCATGTGGATACAAATTTCAAGAGTCCGAAAAAATCAAACACAAATTTAATCTCTATTCGTCTGTCAGTAACACTCGGCCATTCTTTGATTTGCATTTGATTAATAGAAAACCATCGCAGCCACCATCTTACAATAGCCATGATAACCATAAATAATACAAGCTACCGTAGTACATCACTTATCTATCCGCCCATGACAAATTGATCACGATCGTCTCCATTAACAAATGGCTTACAGTGGTAGGTTAAGAGGGTAATGGGTTGAGGGGGGGGGGTCTAGACTGCTAAGGGTTTTTAATCCCCCGCCTTGGTCTCCCCTTCCCTGCTTACGAGGGTCGCGCAAGCAGAACAGTGGCGGATCTACGGGGGATAAGACGCATTACTTTGCAGCTGATCGCGATTTGGTCACACCAACTGGTTACCCCCCCCCCCCTTCTTAGCAAAAAGCTAGACTTGCAACTGGCTTAGTCTTACAATTAAGGAAGTTAGAAATTGTAACAGCGAGAACCCAGAAAAATCAATATCGTATAAAAAATGAATTTATCATTTAGGTACTGATTTATTGACTTTTAACCTTGCTAGTGGTGATTCTATCCACCACAACACAGAACTGATTGAAATGCATAAAGAGTGTGGTAAAAGGTACGTATTTGATAGAGTTGATCTTATGAGGCAAGGGAAGGCATGGCAAGTAACACCAGAGGGGTTTTATCTTTTTTGTTTTTCCCCTCTATAAATGTGAACAGCCATTTGATACTATTTAATTATCAAGCTTATACCGACATTTAAGTTAGTTATTGTGTGTGCATTCTTGGGTAATAGGACGATTATGGATTATGTCATCTACTGAAGATGTTGAATTATTCTTCCATTCTTGTTCTTTGTAGGTACAGCATTAGATCAGGTAAGATATATTGTATATGCATCGATATGTATATACATAGGCGTAAATCCGTCTCTCATGAATGAAACGAAACGTTATATTCTATAATACTTGAATGGGCATTAGCATAAATAATGTACAGTGTTTGCCATCCCATAATACACACTCGGCGCCCCATCGTAAAGTGGATTCAGTATACACTCTACATCCAGAGACCATGATCTGAATGATATTTACTACGTTCGTTGAGCACTGCAATTTTTATTTCCAAAACATATTCAAATTCCCAGGGTTCTTCAATTGCGGGTTCGTACTGTTTGTGTGTCCACACTGCATGGACCTGTCCACGGATGATTAATCTGTTGTTGCTGGGGTGCTGAGCATTGTCGCAGCATCCCCAGTAAGATAACCCTCCGTGGCCAGGTCAATGCATATTTAGCTAAAATGTAATCGGGGAAAACCCCGATCCTCTCGCTCTCTCTTTCCATTTCTTCCACTCCATTTGTAAAGACCAGTGTCAATATTGTTGATCATGTATTCTCTATTGCTGCCCCCAACGAAAGAATAGCATAAGAACAGCATATATGATATCATTAGAAGTTCTACGCTTCTACATGTTCCAGAGTTATATTACTTTCTTTAGTTCACAGAATTCAGTAATAAAATGCTCTTAACCAGTGCAGCTGAATAGATTTTGTAACAAAGTTACGCTATGCAAATATAATAGCTATGATTATCATGATGGGTACTATAGTTTTTAATCATCATTATTGTCGTCATCATCATCATCATCAAATTTGTTAATGTGACAGTCTTGATGATGATGTTGATAAATGATGGGCATTTTCATTGTGACATAAAATTATCTTCTTGAAATAAGTTAAGGGGGTCATAGCCTTTCGGCAATCGAATTATCATTTGAGCGTGGTCATAAAAGTGTATATTCCCTTCGTTCATAATACTCGCCGTTAGCTGTGTGGAGATCGTCAACCGTTTTTTATACATGAATTGCAAATGGTTAATTTTCACGAAGAAATTCTAACATGGGTAGTGTTAAAAATGCATATTCTTTTTTTCGAAAAAGAAAATCGTCCGTGACATAAAATTTTCCACTTCCGGTACGAATTATGCCTTTGAATACAGTTGAACTAGGATGATTATGAAGGTTATTTATGTAGACCCTTACTCATTTTTAAGGACTTCATTGAAGTCACTTCATGTGGATACAAATTTCAAGAGTCCGAAAAAATCAAACACAAATTTAATCTCTATTCGTCTGTCAGTAACACTCGGCCATTCTTTGATTTGCATTTGATTAATAGAAAACCATCGCAGCCACCATCTTACAATAGCCATGATAACCATAAATAATACAAGCTACCGTAGTACATCACTTATCTATCCGCCCATGACAAATTGATCACGATCGTCTCCATTAACAAATGGCTTACAGTGGTAGGTTAAGAGGGTAATGGGTTGAGGGGGGGGGGTCTAGACTGCTAAGGGTTTTTAATCCCCCGCCTTGGTCTCCCCTTCCCTGCTTACGAGGGTCGCGCAAGCAGAACAGTGGCGGATCTACGGGGGATAAGACGCATTACTTTGCAGCTGATCGCGATTTGGTCACACCAACTGGTTACCCCCCCCCCTTCTTAGCAAAAAGCTAGACTTGCAACTGGCTTAGTCTTACAATTAAGGAAGTTAGAAATTGTAACAGCGAGAACCCAGAAAAATCAATATCGTATAAAAAATGAATTTATCATTT
Source organism: Lytechinus pictus (assembly GCF_037042905.1). Classification (NCBI taxonomy): domain Eukaryota; kingdom Metazoa; phylum Echinodermata; class Echinoidea; order Temnopleuroida; family Toxopneustidae; genus Lytechinus; species Lytechinus pictus. Next base: position 13,921,149 of record NC_087254.1, on the reverse strand, counting down.
AGGTACTGATTTATTGACTTTTAACCTTGCTAGTGGTGATTCTATCCACCACAACACAGAACTGATTGAAATGCATAAAGAGTGTGGTAAAAGGTACGTATTTGATAGAGTTGATCTTATGAGGCAAGGGAAGGCATGGCAAGTAACACCAGAGGGGTTTTATCTTTTTTGTTTTTCCCCTCTATAAATGTGAACAGCCATTTGATACTATTTAATTATCAAGCTTATACCGACATTTAAGTTAGTTATTGTGTGTGCATTCTTGGGTAATAGGACGATTATGGATTATGTCATCTACTGAAGATGTTGAATTATTCTTCCATTCTTGTTCTTTGTAGGTACAGCATTAGATCAGGTAAGATATATTGTATATGCATCGATATGTATATACATAGGCGTAAATCCGTCTCTCATGAATGAAACGAAACGTTATATTCTATAATACTTGAATGGGCATTAGCATAAATAATGTACAGTGTTTGCCATCCCATAATACACACTCGGCGCCCCATCGTAAAGTGGATTCAGTATACACTCTACATCCAGAGACCATGATCTGAATGATATTTACTACGTTCGTTGAGCACTGCAATTTTTATTTCCAAAACATATTCAAATTCCCAGGGTTCTTCAATTGCGGGTTCGTACTGTTTGTGTGTCCACACTGCATGGACCTGTCCACGGCACTGGCGTAAATCCCGGGGGGGATGGGGGGGATATATCCCCCCCCCCACTTTTCGAGGAGGGGGGGATGGCCTGTACAAACATCCCCCCCACGTTTTACGAAAGAAATTGAAAAAAAATCACAAGAGATAATTGTTTTATTGGTGAAAATTCTTCCAAAAATACCGCTTAACAAATAAAATAATATTATTGAATCATAAGATACAAATAAAGAGCCAGTTCACCATTTCCAAACGAAATACTTATGTCCTTATTATAACATTGAAGAGAAACCCCCGTTTCTTCCAATTCATCAATGTTGGGGTCTTTGGGAAGGGATTAAGATGGAATGTCAAAAATTTGTTGAATGTAATCTCTAATAAAACCATTAAACCATCATGTGTTAAAAAAGATAATAATATTGGAGGGGTATTTGCCATATGGACATACAGTGGCGTAACTACGGGGGACATGGGGGGCACATCCCCCCCCCCCCCCATCGGCTGACAAAAAAAACGGGGAAAGAAGGGGAAGGAGAAAAGTGGGAGAAAGGAAGAGAAACGTAGTGGGAAAGAAGAAAATATCATTCATTAGAATGTTATATTATATTATAACTATGTTAAGTTACATTACATAAGAAACATTTTTATCATAACTTTATGAAACATAAATTGCACAGGGCCTACGTCTTCATTGTTCCTGGTGCTCGCATTGTCTGTTTAACGAGATATATAATCCTGTTGTACTAAAACATCGTTTTCAAGTCAATATAAACCAAATATATTTCCTAGCACTTGAGTTATCATTGTTTTATGTAGTGACATATGCTTCTTTTTCATGACTCAAAAGTGATTGCCCCATGTTAAGGTCTTCGTATATATGAAACATTTCCTGTCCGTGATTACGTTCGCATTAGTGGATTGGTGAGATATGTCTGCTCTTCATGAATTCCTAAAATCAGTCCTTAAAATGTCCCTTCTTCTGATCTGAATATCAAAAATTTTCAGCTCGCGCTTCGCGCTCGCACCATTTGGTTAATGAAATACGTATGGTCCTAGTTAATTCCTACAAAGAAACCTTACAATGCCCCACTTCAGGTCTGAAATTAAGTTTTCAGCTCGCGCTCGCATTGTTAAGCGAGACAGGTACCTATCATGATTACACAAATTTGATTATAATGTCCCTTTTTAGGTGTGAAAATAAAAAAAATTCAGCTCGCGCTTCGCGCTCGCATTATTTGATCAGTGAGATACATATCCGTTTAATGACATTGTCCTTAAAATGCCTCTATTAGGTCACTCACTCAGTCATTCAAAAATTTTGCTGGTGCCCCCCCCCCAATGCCGTGACCCACGGTCGCCACTGTGGACATATCAATGACAATTCCTTGCATATCTAAAAACATGATTGCAAAAAAATGCCAAAATATTTCAGTTATCCCCCCCACCCATCAACACGGATTTACGCCAGTGGTCCACGGATGATTAATCTGTTGTTGCTGGGGTGCTGAGCATTGTCGCAGCATCCCCAGTAAGATAACCCTCCGTGGCCAGGTCAATGCATATTTAGCTAAAATGTAATCGGGGAAAACCCCGATCCTCTCGCTCTCTCTTTCCATTTCTTCCACTCCATTTGTAAAGACCAGTGTCAATATTGTTGATCATGTATTCTCAATTGCTGCCCCCAACGAAAGAATAGCATAAGAACAGCATATATGATATCATAAGAAGTTCTACGCTTCTACATGTTCCAGAGTTATATTACTTTCTTTAGTTCACAGAATTCAGTAATAAAATGCTCTTAACCAGTGCAGCTGAATAGATTTTGTAACAAAGTTACGCTATGCAAATATAATAGCTATGATTATCATGATGGGTACTATAGTTTTTAATCATCATTATTGTCGTCATCATCATCATCATCAAATTTGTTAATGTGACAGTCTTGATGATGATGTTGATAAATGATGGGCATTTTCATTGTGACATAAAATTATCTTCTTGAAATAAGTTAAGGGGGTCATAGCCTTTCGGCAATCGAATTATCATTTGAGCCTGGTCATAAAAGTGTATATTCCCTTCGTTCATAATACTCGCCGTTAGCTGTGTGGAGATCGTCAACCGTTTTTTATACATGAATTGCAAATGGTTAATTTTCACGAAGAAATTCTAACATGGGTAGTGTTAAAAATGCATATTCTTTTTTTCGAAAAAGAAAATCGTCCGTGACATAAAATTTTCCACTTCCGGTACGAATTATGCCTTTGAATACAGTTGAACTAGGATGATTATGAAGGTTATTTATGTAGACCCTTACTCATTTTTAAGGACTTCATTGAAGTCACTTCATGTGGATACAAATTTCAAGAGTCCGAAAAAATCAAACACAAATTTAATCTCTATTCGTCTGTCAGTAACACTCGGCCATTCTTTGATTTGTATTGATTAGAAAACCATCGCAGCCACCATCTTACAATAGCCACGATAACCATAAATAATACAAGCTACCGTAGTACATCACTTATCTATCCGCCCATGACAAATTGATCACGATCGTCTCCATTAACAAATGGCTTACAGTGGTAGGTTAAGAGGGTAATGGGTTGAGGGGGGGGGGGTCTAGACTGCTAAGGGTTTTTAATCCCCCGCCTTGGTCTCCCCTTCCCTGCTTACGAGGGTCGCGCAAGCAGAACAGTGGCGGATCTACGGGGGATAAGACGCATTACTTTGCAGCTGATCGCGATTTGGTCACACCAACTGGTTACCCCCCCCCCCCTTCTTAGCAAAAAGCTAGACTTGCAACTGGCTTAGTCTTACAATTAAGGAAGTTAGAAATTGTAACAGCGAGAACCCAGAAAAATCAATATCGTATAAAAAATGAATTTATCATTTAGGTACTGATTTATTGACTTTTAACCTTGCTAGTGGTGATTCTATCCACCACAACACAGAACTGATTGAAATGCATAAAGAGTGTGGTAAAAGGTACGTATTTGATAGAGTTGATCTTATGAGGCAAGGGAAGGCATGGCAAGTAACACCAGAGGGGTTTTATCTTTTTTGTTTTTCCCCTCTATAAATGTGAACAGCCATTTGATACTATTTAATTATCAAGCTTATACCGACATTTAAGTTAGTTATTGTGTGTGCATTCTTGGGTAATAGGACGATTATGGATTATGTCATCTACTGAAGATGTTGAATTATTCTTCCATTCTTGTTCTTTGTAGGTACAGCATTAGATCAGGTAAGATATATTGTATATGCATCGATATGTATATACATAGGCGTAAATCCGTCTCTCATGAATGAAACGAAACGTTATATTCTATAATACTTGAATGGGCATTAGCATAAATAATGTACAGTGTTTGCCATCCCATAATACACACTCGGCGCCCCATCGTAAAGTGGATTCAGTATACACTCTACATCCAGAGACCATGATCTGAATGATATTTACTACGTTCGTTGAGCACTGCAATTTTTATTTCCAAAACATATTCAAATTCCCAGGGTTCTTCAATTGCGGGTTCGTACTGTTTGTGTGTCCACACTGCATGGACCTGTCCACGGATGATTAATCTGTTGTTGCTGGGGTGCTGAGCATTGTCGCAGCATCCCCAGTAAGATAACCCTCCGTGGCCAGGTCAATGCATATTTAGCTAAAATGTAATCGGGGAAAACCCCGATCCTCTCGCTCTCTCTTTCCATTTCTTCCACTCCATTTGTAAAGACCAGTGTCAATATTGTTGATCATGTATTCTCTATTGCTGCCCCCAACGAAAGAATAGCATAAGAACAGCATATATGATATCATTAGAAGTTCTACGCTTCTACATGTTCCAGAGTTATATTACTTTCTTTAGTTCACAGAATTCAGTAATAAAATGCTCTTAACCAGTGCAGCTGAATAGATTTTGTAACAAAGTTACGCTATGCAAATATAATAGCTATGATTATCATGATGGGTACTATAGTTTTTAATCATCATTATTGTCGTCATCATCATCATCATCAAATTTGTTAATGTGACAGTCTTGATGATGATGTTGATAAATGATGGGCATTTTCATTGTGACATAAAATTATCTTCTTGAAATAAGTTAAGGGGGTCATAGCCTTTCGGCAATCGAATTATCATTTGAGCGTGGTCATAAAAGTGTATATTCCCTTCGTTCATAATACTCGCCGTTAGCTGTGTGGAGATCGTCAACCGTTTTTTATACATGAATTGCAAATGGTTAATTTTCACGAAGAAATTCTAACATGGGTAGTGTTAAAAATGCATATTCTTTTTTTCGAAAAAGAAAATCGTCCGTGACATAAAATTTTCCACTTCCGGTACGAATTATGCCTTTGAATACAGTTGAACTAGGATGATTATGAAGGTTATTTATGTAGACCCTTACTCATTTTTAAGGACTTCATTGAAGTCACTTCATGTGGATACAAATTTCAAGAGTCCGAAAAAATCAAACACAAATTTAATCTCTATTCGTCTGTCAGTAACACTCGGCCATTCTTTGATTTGCATTTGATTAATAGAAAACCATCGCAGCCACCATCTTACAATAGCCATGATAACCATAAATAATACAAGCTACCGTAGTACATCACTTATCTATCCGCCCATGACAAATTGATCACGATCGTCTCCATTAACAAATGGCTTACAGTGGTAGGTTAAGAGGGTAATGGGTTGAGGGGGGGGGGTCTAGACTGCTAAGGGTTTTTAATCCCCCGCCTTGGTCTCCCCTTCCCTGCTTACGAGGGTCGCGCAAGCAGAACAGTGGCGGATCTACGGGGGATAAGACGCATTACTTTGCAGCTGATCGCGATTTGGTCACACCAACTGGTTACCCCCCCCCCCCTTCTTAGCAAAAAGCTAGACTTGCAACTGGCTTAGTCTTACAATTAAGGAAGTTAGAAATTGTAACAGCGAGAACCCAGAAAAATCAATATCGTATAAAAAATGAATTTATCATTTAGGTACTGATTTATTGACTTTTAACCTTGCTAGTGGTGATTCTATCCACCACAACACAGAACTGATTGAAATGCATAAAGAGTGTGGTAAAAGGTACGTATTTGATAGAGTTGATCTTATGAGGCAAGGGAAGGCATGGCAAGTAACACCAGAGGGGTTTTATCTTTTTTGTTTTTCCCCTCTATAAATGTGAACAGCCATTTGATACTATTTAATTATCAAGCTTATACCGACATTTAAGTTAGTTATTGTGTGTGCATTCTTGGGTAATAGGACGATTATGGATTATGTCATCTACTGAAGATGTTGAATTATTCTTCCATTCTTGTTCTTTGTAGGTACAGCATTAGATCAGGTAAGATATATTGTATATGCATCGATATGTATATACATAGGCGTAAATCCGTCTCTCATGAATGAAACGAAACGTTATATTCTATAATACTTGAATGGGCATTAGCATAAATAATGTACAGTGTTTGCCATCCCATAATACACACTCGGCGCCCCATCGTAAAGTGGATTCAGTATACACTCTACATCCAGAGACCATGATCTGAATGATATTTACTACGTTCGTTGAGCACTGCAATTTTTATTTCCAAAACATATTCAAATTCCCAGGGTTCTTCAATTGCGGGTTCGTACTGTTTGTGTGTCCACACTGCATGGACCTGTCCACGGCACTGGCGTAAATCCCGGGGGGGATGGGGGGGATATACCCCCCCCCCCCCACTTTTCGAGGAGGGGGGGATGGCCTGTACAAACATCCCCCCCACGTTTTACGAAAGAAATGGAAAAAAAATCACAAGAGATAATTGTTTTATTGGTGAAAATTCTTCCAAAAATACCGCTTAACAAATAAAATAATATTATTGAATCATAAGATACAAATAAAGAGCCAGTTCACCATTTCCAAACGAAATACTTATGTCCTTATTATAACATTGAAGAGAAACCCCCGTTTCTTCCAATTCATCAATGTTGGGGTCTTTGGGAAGGGATTAAGATGGAATGTCAAAAATTTGTTGAATGTAATCTCTAATAAAACCATTAAACCATCATGTGTTAAAAAAGATAATAATATTGGAGGGGTATTTGCCATATGGACATACAGTGGCGTAACTACGGGGGACATGGGGGGCACATCCCCCCCCCCCCATCGGCTGACAAAAAAAACGGGGAAAGAAGGGGAAGGAGAAAAGTGGGAGAAAGGAAGAGAAACGTAGTGGGAAAGAAGAAAATATCATTCATTAGAATGTTATATTATATTATAACTATGTTAAGTTACATTACATAAGAAACATTTTTATCATAACTTTATGAAACATAAATTGCACAGGGCCTACGTCTTCATTGTTCCTGGTGCTCGCATTGTCTGTTTAACGAGATATATAATCCTGTTGTACTAAAACATCGTTTTCAAGTCAATATAAACCAAATATATTTCCTAGCACTTGAGTTATCATTGTTTTATGTAGTGACATATGCTTCTTTTTCATGACTCAAAAGTGATTGCCCCATGTTAAGGTCTTCGTATATATGAAACATTTCCTGTCCGTGATTACGTTCGCATTAGTGGATTGGTGAGATATGTCTGCTCTTCATGAATTCCTAAAATCAGTCCTTAAAATGTCCCTTCTTCTGATCTGAATATCAAAAATTTTCAGCTCGCGCTTCGCGCTCGCACCATTTGGTTAATGAAATACGTATGGTCCTAGTTAATTCCTACAAAGAAACCTTACAATGCCCCACTTCAGGTCTGAAATTAAGTTTTCAGCTCGCGCTCGCATTGTTAAGCGAGACAGGTACCTATCATGATTACACAAATTTGATTATAATGTCCCTTTTTAGGTGTGAAAATAAAAAAAATTCAGCTCGCGCTTCGCGCTCGCATTATTTGATCAGTGAGATACATATCCGTTTAATGACATTGTCCTTAAAATGCCTCTATTAGGTCACTCACTCAGTCATTCAAAAATTTTGCTGGTGCCCCCCCCCCCCCCCCCCAATGCCGTGACCCACGGTCGCCACTGTGGACATATCAATGACAATTCCTTGCATATCTAAAAACATGATTGCAAAAAAATGCCAAAATATTTCAGTTATCCCCCCCACCCATCAACACGGATTTACGCCAGTGGTCCACGGATGATTAATCTGTTGTTGCTGGGGTGCTGAGCATTGTCGCAGCATCCCCAGTAAGATAACCCTCCGTGGCCAGGTCAATGCATATTTAGCTAAAATGTAATCGGGGAAAACCCCGATCCTCTCGCTCTCTCTTTCCATTTCTTCCACTCCATTTGTAAAGACCAGTGTCAATATTGTTGATCATGTATTCTCAATTGCTGCCCCCAACGAAAGAATAGCATAAGAACAGCATATATGATATCATAAGAAGTTCTACGCTTCTACATGTTCCAGAGTTATATTACTTTCTTTAGTTCACAGAATTCAGTAATAAAATGCTCTTAACCAGTGCAGCTGAATAGATTTTGTAACAAAGTTACGCTATGCAAATATAATAGCTATGATTATCATGATGGGTACTATAGTTTTTAATCATCATTATTGTCGTCATCATCATCATCATCAAATTTGTTAATGTGACAGTCTTGATGATGATGTTGATAAATGATGGGCATTTTCATTGTGACATAAAATTATCTTCTTGAAATAAGTTAAGGGGGTCATAGCCTTTCGGCAATCGAATTATCATTTGAGCCTGGTCATAAAAGTGTATATTCCCTTCGTTCATAATACTCGCCGTTAGCTGTGTGGAGATCGTCAACCGTTTTTTATACATGAATTGCAAATGGTTAATTTTCACGAAGAAATTCTAACATGGGTAGTGTTAAAAATGCATATTCTTTTTTTCGAAAAAGAAAATCGTCCGTGACATAAAATTTTCCACTTCCGGTACGAATTATGCCTTTGAATACAGTTGAACTAGGATGATTATGAAGGTTATTTATGTAGACCCTTACTCATTTTTAAGGACTTCATTGAAGTCACTTCATGTGGATACAAATTTCAAGAGTCCGAAAAAATCAAACACAAATTTAATCTCTATTCGTCTGTCAGTAACACTCGGCCATTCTTTGATTTGTATTGATTAGAAAACCATCGCAGCCACCATCTTACAATAGCCACGATAACCATAAATAATACAAGCTACCGTAGTACATCACTTATCTATCCGCCCATGACAAATTGATCACGATCGTCTCCATTAACAAATGGCTTACAGTGGTAGGTTAAGAGGGTAATGGGTTGAGGGGGGGGGTCTAGACTGCTAAGTGTTTTTAATCCCCGCCTTGGTCTCCCCTTCCCTGCTTACGAGGGTCGCGCAAGCAGAACAGTGGCGGATCTACGGGGGATAAGACGCATTATTTTGCAGCTGATCGCGATTTGGTCACACCAACTGGTTACCCCCCCCCCCCCTTCTTAGCAAAAAGCTAGACTTGCAACTGGCTTAGTCTTACAATTAAGGAAGTTAGAAATTGTAACAGCGAGAACCCAGAAAAAATCAATATCGTATAAAAAATGAATTTATCATTTAGGTACTGATTTATTGACTTTTAACCTTGCTAGTGGTGATTCTATCCACCACAACACAGAACTGATTGAAATGCATAAAGAGTGTGGTAAAAGGTACGTATTTGATAGAGTTGATCTTATGAGGCAAGGGAAGGCATGGCAAGTAACACCAGAGGGGTTTTATCTTTTTTGTTTTTCCCCTCTATAAATGTGAACAGCCATTTGATACTATTTAATTATCAAGCTTATACCGACATTTAAGTTAGTTATTGTGTGTGCATTCTTGGGTAATAGGACGATTATGGATTATATCATCTACTGAAGATGTTAAATTATTCTTCCATTCTTGTTCTTTGTAGGTACAGCATTAGATCAGGTAAGATATATTGTATATGCATCGATATGTATATACATAGGCGTAAATCCGTCTCTCATGAATGAAACGAAACGTTATATTCTATAATACTTGAATGGGCATTAGCGTAAATAATGTACAGCGTTTGCCATCCCATAATACACACTCGGCGCCCCATCGTATAGTGGATTCAGTATACACTCTACATCCAGAGACCATGATCTGAATGATATTTACTACGTTCGTTGTGCACTGCATTTTTTTAATTTCCAAAACATATTCAAATTCCCAGGGTTCTTCAATTGCGGGTTCGTACTGTTTATGTCTCCACACTGCATGGACCTGTCCACGGAGGATTAATCTGTTGTTGCTGGGGTGCTGAGCATTGTCACAGCATCCCCAGTAACAAAAGATAACACTCCGTGGCCAGGTCAATGCATATCTAGCTAAAATGTAATCGGGGAAAACCCCGATCCTCTCGCTTTCTCTTTCCATTTCTCCCTCTCTTCCACTCCATTTGTAAAGACCAGTGTCAATATTGATCATGCATTCTCTATTGCTGCCCCCAACGAAAGAAAAGCATATATGATATTATTAGAAGTTCTACGCTTCTACCTGTTTAAGAGTTATATTCCCGGGTTATATTACTGTCGTTAGTTCACAAAATTCAGTAATAAAATGCTCTTAAGCAGTGCAGCTGAATAGATTTTGTATCAAAGTTGCGCTATGCAAATATTCTGATTATCATGATGGGTACTATAATTATGATTAGTTTTTAATCATCATTATCGTCGTCGTCATCATCATCATCATCATCAATTTTGTTAATATGAATGTCTTGATGATGATGTTGATAAATGATGGGCATTTGTGGAGCGTTGTGGCCCAGTGGATTAGTCTTCGGACTTTGAAACAGAGGGTCGTGGGCAGGGACCTGGGAACGATTTTTTCAGTGGGGGTGCTGAAATCTCTCCTCAGAGGTGGGGGGGGGGGGGGACAGACACAATTGAGTTTAACATTATTACACACACACACATTATATATATATAAATATACATATATATGACAGTCACTTCTTGGCTTTCTTCTTATAAAAGAACATAAATAAATAATTAGATGATTCGAGCGCGAAGCGCGAGCTATTTTTTGTGGAAATTTCATGTATTTTGTCCTGAAAATTGAACATTTTTAGCAATGTTTGTGGTCCAAGATGCGTATGTAACAAATAATAATTGTGAGCGCGAGCAGATATTTTTTTATATACGCTCTGGCCTGATCGAAAGGGACGTGTTATAAGGACTGATTTACAGTTACCCATGAAGACGATACATATATCAACAATCAAATAATGCGAGCGCGAAGCGCGAGCTGAAAAATTTGACATTCCGACCTAAATACTGGACATTCTAAGCACGTTTTTTTAAATTATGAGCAGGATAGGTATATTTACAATTGATGCGAGCGCGAAGCGCGAGCGGAAACAAAATTGAGATTTCATACCAAAAAAGCGAGAGATTCTTAGTACTTTTCTAATCATGATGAGTATAGGTATAAAACTATACAATTGATGCAAGCGCGAAGCGTGAGCGGAAATAAAAATGAGATTTCAAACCTAAAAACGAGACATCAGTGCATTTTTCTAATCATGAACAGGATAGGTATGTAACTATACAATTGATGCGAGCGCAAAGCGCGAGCGGAAACAAAATTGAGATTTCAGACCTGAAATGTAAATCAAGAAAATGATGGGTAATTGGATATATTCTTAAATTAATAATGTGAGCGCGAAGCGCGAGCAGAAAATTCTTGACATTCTGATCTGAAACTCCACACTGAATGTAAAATGGTTTGAAGAGATAAGGAAAACTCAGACGAACATAAGAATAAAGATTTGATCAAAATCAGACAAAGAATCACAGTTATTGCATTTTAAAGATTAGCATTATTCCCCACTTGTTCTTTTGTATTTTATTATATAAAATTAGGTTTATTCAATTTTTTCCTTTCAAGAACCAAAACAGTTGAATTGACAACTGATTTAGTCCATTAGATATTCTCTGCTGCAACTTATTCCATTATAAGGGAGACATATCATTCATTCTGGTATGAAAAAAATGAAACAATTTTGATTCCACAAGGAACACCTAGGATAGTGGGGATGTGACAGCATTGATCAGCCCACCTATTAAATATTCATGACGACATGCATATCACCATTTTCATAAAATATTGCTAAACTTTAGAATTAAATAACTTAAGAAATCGTTATCAGATTTTGATAAAATGCATTTATTTTGATAAAATGTATTTGATATAAATATTTTCAGCCCGGAGTACACCCCCCCCCCCCAAATCAAGCTGCGCATCTGAATAAAACATGCGTGCGCGTGTTTAGAGTTAGACCTAGTATCTGGGCATTCTAAATACATTTTTTATGATAAAAATAAATAATGTGAGCGCGAAGCGCGAGCAGAAAACATTTGATATTCCGCTCTGAAAGAGTGTGAATTTAAACACTATTTCAAGTAATGTGTCGAAAAATTCTGAAGTGGGGGGGGGTCTACAAAACGTCGTTCATTTTCATTAAATTTCTGTCATTTATCATACCTACCACTAGATTTCTAGGAGGTGCGCTGCCTATATATATGGAAAATAACACACGCAGCACCCCCAAATTTTTGGGGTGCTTCACCCCGAACACCCCCGATTCCCAGCCCGTAGGGCCATGGGGGCAGGGCGAAAAAGACTGTGAAATTTGATTTCTATTACTTGTAATTTTTGTATACAATACACGGGCGGTCGGGCGCGCGCTCACTAAATTGATTCGACATAAAACCCGGAAGTTTCAAGTCCAACCACCCCAGTGTGTATCACGTATTGCGCGCGACTACGTCTGTATCGGAGTGCTGCCCCGCTGGAGCTTGATTGAGTCGCGTTATATAGGAGGGATGTTATTGGAATATGTGAAAGACTATGTAAATGATTTGCGATTGTCTGATGTGATAATTATGTATATTATAACATATAAAAAAAATACAGGGGGAACCTGATTTCGTGGGGGTGCTGCCTATGGAAAATAATACACGCAGCACCCCTAGGATAATTTCTGGGGGTGCTTCAGCACCCCCAGCACCCCCGCTTCTCAGGTCCCTGGTCGTGGGTTCGAATCCCAGCCATGGCGTAATTTCCTTCAGCAAGAAACTGATCCACGGTGTGCTGCACTCAACCCAGGTGAGGTAAATGGGTACCGGTAGGAAGTAATTCCTTAAAAAGCTGTGTGCGCTATGAACGCCTAGCTTAGCCAGGTAATATAGGAGCGCCTTGAGCACCTAACAAGGTGGATATGTGCGCAATATAAATATCCTATATTATATTATTATTATTTTCATTGTGACATAAAATTATCTAATTGAAATAAGTTAAGGGGGTCATAGCATTTCGGCAATCGAATTATCATTTGAGCCTGATCATAAAAGTGTTTATTCCCTTCGTTCATAATACTCGCCGTTAGCTGTGTGGAGATCTTCAACCGTTTTTTTAATACATAAATTCCAAAATGGTTCATTTTCACGAAGAAATTCTAACATGGGTAGTGTTAAAAATGCATATTCTTTTTTTCGAAAAAAAATCGTCCGTGACATAAAATTTTCCACTTCCGGTACAAATTATGCCTTTGAATACAGTTTAACTAGGATGATTATGAAGGTTATTTATGTAGACCCTTACTCATTTTTAAGGACTTCATTGAAGTCACTTCATGTGGATACAAATTTCAAGAGTCCGAAAAAATCAAACACAAATTTAATCTCTATTCGTCTGTCAGTGACACTCGGCCATTCTTTGATTTGCATTTATTAGAAAACCATCGCAGCCACCATCTTACAATAGCCATGATAACCATAAATAATACAAGCTACTGTAGTACATCACTTATCTATCCGCCCATGACAAAATTGATCACGATCGTCTCCATTAACAAATGGCTTACAGTGGCAGGTTAAGAGGGTAAGGGGTTGAGGGGGGGTCTAGCCTGCGAAGGATTTTTAATCCACCGCCTTGGTTTCCCCTTCCCTGCTTACGAGGGTCGCGCAAGCAGAACAGTGGCGGATCTACGGGGGATAAGACGCATTACTTTGCAGCTGATCGCGATTTGGTCACACCAACTGGTTACCCCCCCCCCCCCCTTCTTAGCAAAAAGCTAGACCTGCTACTGGCTAATTAGTCTTACAATTAAGGAAGTTAGAAATTGTAACAGCGAGAACCCAGAAAAAATCAATATCGTATAAAAAATGAATTTATCATTTAGGTACTGATTTATTGACTTTTAACCTTGCTCGTGGTGATTCTATCCACCACAACACAGAACTGATTGAAATGCATAAAGAGTGTGGTAAAAGGTACGTATTTGATAGAGTTGATCTTATGAGGCAAGGGAAGGCATGGCAAGTAAACACCAGAGGGGTTTTATCTTTTTTGTTTTTCCCCTCTATAAATGTGAACAGCTATTTGATACTATTTAATTATCAAGCTTATACCGACATTTAAGTTAGTTATTGTGTGTGTATTCTTGGGTATAGGACGATTATGGATTATGTCATCTACTGAAGATGTTAAATTAGTCTTCCATTCTTGTTCTTTGTAGGTACAGCATTAGATCAGGTAAGATATATTGTATATGCATCGATATGTATATACATAGGCGTACATCCGTCTCTCATGAATGAAACGAAACGTTATATTCTATAATACTTGAATGGGCATTAGCATAAATAATGTACAGTGTTTGCCATCCCATAATATACACTCGGCGCCCCATCGTATACTGGATTCAGTATACACTCTACATCCAGAGACCATGATCTAAATGACATTTACTACGTTCGTTGAGCACTGCATTTTTTTAATTTCCAAAACATATTCAAATTCCCAGGGTTCTTCAATTGCGGGTTCGTACTGTTTATGTGTCCACACTGCATGGACCTGTCCACGGAGGATTAATCTGTTGTTGCTGGGGTGCTGAGCATTGTCGCAGCATCCCCAGTAACAAAAGATAACCCTCCGTGGCCAGGTCAATGCATATCTAGCTAAAATGTAATCGGGGAAAACCCCGATCCTCTCGCTCTCCCTCTCTCTCTTCATTTCTTCCACTCCATTTGTAAAGACCAGTGTCAATATTGTTGATCATGTATTCTCTATTGCTGCCCCCAACGAAAGAATAGCATAAGAACAGCATATATGATATTATTAGAAGTTCTACGCTTCTACATGTTCCAGAGTTATATTACTTTCTTTAGTTCACATAATTCAGTAATTAAATGCTCTTAACCAGTGCAGCTGAATAGATTTTGTATCAAAGTTGCGCTATGCAAATATAATGGTTATGATTATCATGATGGGTACTATAGTTTTTAATCATCATTATCGTCGTCATCATCATCATCATCAAATTTGTTAATGTGACAGTCTTGATGATGATGTTGATAAATGATGGGCATTTTCATTGTGACATAAAATTATCTTCTTGAAATAAGTTAAGGGGGTCATAGCATTTCGGCAATCGAATTATCATTTGAGCCTGGTCTTAAAAGTGTTTATTCCCTTCGTTAGCTGTGTGGAGATCGTCGACCGTTTTTTATACATAAATTGCAAATGGTTCATTTTCACGAAGAAATTATAACATGGGTAGTGTTAAAAATGCATATTCTTTTTTTCGAAAAAGAAAATCGTCCGTGACATAAAATGTTCCACTTCCGGTACGAATTATGCCTTTGAATACAGTTTAACTAGAATGATTACGAAGGTTATTTATGTAGACCCTTAGTCATGTGGATACAAATTTCAAGAGTCCGAAAAAATCAAACACAATTTTAATTTCTATTCGTCTGTCAGTGACACTCGGCCATTCTTTGATTTGCATTTGATTAGAAAACCATCGCAGCCACCATCTTACAATAGCCATGATAACCATAAATAATACAAGCTACTGTAGTACATCACTTATATATCCGCCCATGACAAATTGATCACGATTGTCTCCATTAACAAATGGCTTACAGTGGCAGGTTAAGAGGGTAAGGGGTTGAGGGGGGGTCTAGCCTGCGAAGGATTTTTAATCCACCGCCTTGGTTTCCCCTTCCCTGCTTACGAGGGTCGCGCAAGCAGAACAGTGGCGGATCTAAGGGGGATAAGGCGCATTACTTTGCAGCTGATCGCGATTTGGTCACACCAACTGGTTACCCCACCCCCCCCTTCTTAGCAAAAAGCTAGACTTGCTACTGGCTTAGTCTTACAATTAAGGAAGTTGGAAATTGGAACAGCGAGAACCAAGAAAAAAATCAATATCGCATAAGAAATGAATTTATCATTTAGGTACCGATTAATTGATTTTTAACCTTGCTCGTGGTGATTCTGTCCCCCATAACACAGAACTGATTGCAAAGAGATTGTGGTACGTATTTCGATGGAGTGGATCTTATGACGCAGGTGAAGGCATGGCAAGTATCACCAGAGGGGTTTATCTTTTTGTTTTGTTCCCCTCTATAAATGTGAACAGCAATTTAATACTATTTAATTATCAAGCTAATACCGAAATTTAAGAAAGTTTTTGTGGGTGTATTCTTGGGTAATAGGGCGATCATTGTTTATGTCATCTAATGAAGATGTTAAATTATTGTTCCATTTAATAGACGTACAACCGTCTCACATGGCACGATATATTACATTATATAATACTTAAATGGATATTGGTATATATATTGCTGTTTGCTATGCGGTTTGATTTATGTTGGGTCTAATATAGGCCCATGTCTGATTCAGAGTCTAACTCCAAAAATCAAGCTTAGAAAAAAAAACTACGCGCATATCACTGCTTGAAAGTCAAGTTGAGATATATTTTGTTTTCGTGTTTCGTTTGATCATTCTTCAACGACCCAAGCAAATCCTGTAAATTATCTCATTAAAAACACCGTCATTCAGTCAGTCACCATGCATGCATGCGTTTTTTGTAATCTGCTTTAGGTATTAATTACATTACAAACTAATCAAGTTTATATCGCACTAACTTGTTCACCTTATTCGGAGTATATTGTTATACACCTGCAGTCTATGGCCTCATGGTGTGTTGTTTTTCCGCATCTCTACATATGCAACGAAGATGAGTGATGGAGGGCGTTAGAAACATTTACCTACCACTATTGGTGTTTTCAGGTACGTTACACAATCGTAAATTGCTTGATATTGTTTCCTTTTATTTTTCAAAAATGATATTATAACAGCAGAACCAAATGATAAAATATTACATTCAATAAGCTTGTTTCTCTGGGCTTGCCCAACATTGTAGTGTTGTTTTCTACATTCAACACTAAGCATGGAGAAAGGCATTTTGTGGTGGGGTTCACTGACTTTTTTAGCACAACTGTGATTTGTTAATTTGACTATTTGTCAATCGTTTTATTTTTGTTTGGTACTTTCCAATTAAAACCAAGCTCATAAAAAAAAGAAATTTCAGCTGTGCAAGTATGAAGATGATGTCAAAATGTCGGAAAAATCAATATATTCCAATAACAAGTCATATTCATTTATACTAGCATAAAAAGACATAATGTGACCTCTGGATATGAACCTCACTTAATCCAGATAAGATCAAGGACATGTTTGATATAAAATATTATAACAATAGATTTGCAAAAAAAAAAACAATTTAAATCGACTGAAATCATCGAATTGGATTGGCTGATAGTAAACTTGTTATAGAAATTATGCACGTGTTATCATAACAAGCCTTTATGAAACGGGGCTCTGATCATCATGATCATTACTCCACTGCACTTTGGTAGTGGCCCGTTGCAGAAAAGGTTGCGTTTAAACGCAAATCAAAAAATCAATCGCAAGTCAAAAATGCGCGCTGTTGATTGGTTGAAAATCAAGTTGCGCATGATTGTCTGAGTTGCGTTTGATTGCAACTCTTTCTGCAACGGGCCCAGGGCTCTCAACGCTGAGTAGTATAGTAAATGGCGGAGTTACACTTACATCCTACAAGCATGAGGCAAGTTTGAAGTTGGTCCCTAAAACAGTTCATCTTTGTAAAACAACAACAAAGACTTAACAAACCTAAAAGATGTTTAAATTTTCATCGAACCACACAGTCCCTCTTGCTACGATAGTAAACGGAAGCAATTGTGGAGATGGATACTTTCTCAACTATACCTTACCAATCTTCGGTACGTGCTTGGAGAGAGAACATCCGAACAGTGGCATGTGGGGGACCATACCAAAACTTATCCCATTTTCATCCGCTATCCCTGCCCCGGCCAAAGGAAGGGACGCAATGGGGATACCACCAGGCTTTCGCATCTGCAAATTTCCCGGTAGGCTTAAGTCTTGAAATTTGATCGCATATTTTCAAAGTATTTGAGTCGTCCACCTTTGTTAGATGAGGATTTATTACTTCAGACATTTTGAAGGTGATTATTTCCAAAAAAAATCAAACATCAATTTGTGGTGATGAAACCCACATCATATAAAGCAAATGGGTGAATATCTCGCAATGTCATGAGTGCGAGGATATACATTTCATGCAGCGCAGAATAGTAACGCGCAAAAGTCATAAGACAAAATGGTTTGAGATGAATAATTAGACCACATTAAAATGGAGTTGGAAAATAGACCAGGGCCCCGTCTTACAAAGAGATACGGTTACTGGAAAATCACAAAAAAAATCGGGAAAATTTGCAGGATTTCCTTTGTGAACAAAGATAAGCACACTGAATTTTCAAGAAAACAATGAATGTATGATTATGCATCACATCTGGCAAATATTTTGAACAAACATTCATTTTAGATGTTGGCGTCGATGGCTTGCCATGGTTGCAGTTGATAAGATCAATCACAACTCTTTGTAAGACGGGGCCCAGTGGTCCACATGGTAAATGGGTGAGATCCCAATTAAACGAAACGATATCAGACTCAGTGGTTATTGGATAAAATGGTCAAAAGTGAAAATATGACCGTTTGTGACCCGCCACCCCAAAGGATAAGTATAGTGTAAATAGCCAAAATAATGATTTGGTCCCCAGAATGTAACAATTGGCTGATCAATCTTTTTCATTATACTGTCAAAATTTGAAGTTGTAAAGTTGGATAAAAAAGGGAAAATAAAAGATACATATTTTGTTGTTTGAGATAGACATTTGAAGTAGAGAAGAAAATAGATACAGTTGTTTGCAGACTCCTTGGTGTTGAGTTTCTCTGAGGCTGCACAATGGGCTCATTTTGAGTGAACCTCGAACTTCAAACTGTATTTTGTCGTTTTTCTTTGAAGTTCTCATTGAATTTCTGTTTGGTGATCACATAAAGCGTAGGATGTTATTGTTGGTTTGGGGTGTCAGGTCACACTTGTACGTTTGACGAAGCGACGACATAAATGATGTGTGTAGGCCTATATTACAGTGGGCCGGATGGCATTGGACCCGCCAATCTGCATTATACCGGATTCAACTTGTTCACCATATAAGCGGTCTTACCTTGGTAGTGAAATATACCCCGGTAAACATGGTAAAACACTTTATTTACACTCTTGTCATAACGTACAGGCATATGTAGCAAAGTGGGCGCTTCAAACAAATATTTTTTGTGAGGGGAGGGGTGGATTTAAGGAAAACAAATGAATTTGGGGATTTTTTTATCACATTTCTTGATTTCGCATGAGACTGCATGATGGTTCCATGTAAGCCTGGCCGGTGTGAAGAGACGATGGAAAGCTTTGTCTGTCACTGCCCAAGTGGAATTACAGGGAAAACATGTGGAATGAGTAAGTGTGCAACGAAATCATTTTTCACGAAATAGTATACAAATATACCAGGCTTTGAGTAGGTATAGCGGGAACTATATCCTACATAAAGTAAATCCTGTATGCTGATTGGTTTAAATAACAAATTATGTGACCAAACATATTCTCACTATTTTGCGATGATGTTGAAAATCAAAACGCCCACCGAAGAAAATTGACTATTCCGCGACGTCAATGATGGAATAGTGCACTATTCCATTATTGACGTCACAGATCATTGACACAGATCATGCAATATCTCGGGCGCACTGCACCAGACAGCGAGATGACTCGACTATATACCGGGCAAGTCCCGTGAAAGGACGGCGCAGGCACAAATCCACGTCTGTAGGTCAGTCAGCGCAGCGCGTTATCTATATTTTGGTTCAGATTTAAAAAAAAAGATGAACTATGTGTACAAGAACTAGATTATCAAGATCAGTTGTTCGAACTTATTAAATGTAGGATATAAAACAAATATACCGGGTATATTTCGAAAGTATAGAGGGAATTATTCACCCTCGGTTGTAATGGCAAAATTACTATTTTCCCTCGATAGTAATGCCAGTCCATCCTCGGACAAATCCGGCTATACTTACTCAAAGCCCGGTATATTTGTATGATATACTAGTAGCAAGAATTAATGGCCAATAATGCTGATATGGGCTTGGTTCTACGAGGAAAAGTGTTGACGTTCATGTGCAATCACAAAAATTAATATATCAATTACATTGGTCGGCAAAAGGGAGGTTTTGAAGGGTAGTCTTTAACAAAGTAGCAGGTATATAAGTTCTACACAAATGCCTATTTCGTTTCTTATATTCTCATAATAAATATGGGAAGGGAATGACGTAGTCCTATTATTTTCTCAAGATATAAAACTTTTAAGCCATATTTTGTCAGTTTATTGAGAGAAAATAATCCCAATTAGGTCTTCCCTGTGCAAATCAAATACTTCGTAAAAATATATATTATATACAACTGTCAAGATATGAACAGGTCCTGTCTCGTACACATACAATGATGATTCCTTTTTCTAAATTATTTGTGTGGACATTTTTACAGGTACGGGGAGAGAAACAAATTCTCCTGAATCAACCGAGACTCTGGTGACAGAAGGTTTGTAATAAGTGCATGGTGTCGATCCACTTATATCCCGATGAAAAAAATACGGGGAAGGGATAAAGGTCAAAAACATTTAGAGGATAAAAAGATGAAGCTTAATAAAAGAAATACGGGGTATATCGTTCGTAAGTAGGGGGGGGGGGCAAGTCGTCTGAGTTACTGAACTATGTCATGCATAATTTTATTGACAGAATAAAAATCGAATTAGGTCGTCCCCCCGTGTAAATCAAAGACTTCGTAAATATATATATATTGCAGGCGTTAATCCTCTAAAAGTGTCGAGATATGAACAAGTCTTGCATGTCTCTGCAAATACAGACAACTTTTAGATTTTGAAATATTGGTGTGCCCATCTTCTTTTACAGGTACGGGGGTAGTAACAAGTTCAGCTGATCCAACCGAGACTCTGACGACAGAAGGTCAGTAATAGGTGGGGTCGACCAACTTATATTCTGATAAAAAATACGGGAGGGGTCACCGAACTCCAAATATTTTGTGGTCATAATCCATTTGTAAAGGATAAAAGGATGAAGCTTTAAAGAAGAACGAGGAGCATATCGTTCGTAAGGGCGGGGGGGGGGGGGGGGCTAGGTCACCTTGGTTTTTGAACTATATCATATATTATTTCATTGACAGAAAAAACCCAATTAAGTCGCCCCCTTCCCCCGTGCAAAAGAAAGATTTCTTAGAAAAATGTAAGCGTAAATCTTGTCGCTTTGCATAGAGACGACTTTCAGATTGTGAAATATTGGTGTGGTCATTTATTACAGGTACGGGGAGAGAGACAAGTTCGGCTGAACCAACCGAGACTCTGACGACAGAAGGTCAGTAATAGGTGGGGTCGACCCACTTATATTCTGATAAAAAATACGGGAGGGGGCACCGAACTCCAAATATTTTGTGGTCATAATCCATTTGTAAAGGATAAAAGGATGAAGCTTAAAAGAAGAACTAGGGAGCATATCGTTCGTAAGGGCGGGGGGGGGGGGGGGGCTAGGCAGCCTTGGTTATTGAACTATATCATATATTATTTCATTGACAGAAAAAACCCAATTAAGTCGCCCCCTTCCCCCGTGCAAAAGAAAGATTTCTTAGAAAAATGTAAGCGTAAATCTTGTCGCTTTACATACAGACGACTTTCAGATTTTAAAATATTGGTGTGGTCATTTATTACAGGTACGGGGAGAGAGACAAGTTCGGCTGAACCAACCGAGACTCTGACGACAGAAGGTCAGTAATAGGTGGGGTCGACCCACTTATATTCTGATAAAAAATACGGGAGGGGGCACCGAACTCCAAATATTTTGTGGTCATAATCCATTTGTAAAGGATAAAAGGATGAAGCTTAAAAGAAGAACTAGGGAGCATATCGTTCGTAAGGGCGGGGGGGGGGGGGCTAGGCCGCCTTGGTTATTGAACTATATCATATATTATTTCATTGACAGAAAAAACCCAATTAAGTCGCCCCCTTCCCCCGTGCAAAAGAAAGATTTCTTAGAAAAATGTAAGCGTAAATCTTGTCGCTTTACATACAGACGACTTTCAGATTTTAAAATATTGGTGTGGTCATTTATTACAGGTACGGGGAGAGAGACAAGTTTGGCTGAACCAACCGAGACTCTAACGACAGAAGGTCAGTAATAGATGGGGTCGACACACTTATATTCTGATAAAAAATACCGGAGGGGGCACCGAACTCCAAATATTTTGTGGTCATAATCCATTTGTAAAGGATAAAAGGATGAAGCTTTAAAGAAGATCGAGGCAGCATATCGTTCGTAAGGGCGGGGGGGGGGGCGCTGGGTCGCCTTGGTTATTGAAAATGATATTGTCGCTGCACATACAGACAACTTTCAGATTTCAGATAAGGGGGCATCGAACTCCAAATATTTTGTGGTCATAATCCATTTGTAAAGGATAAAAGGATGAAGCTTAAAAGAAGAACGAGGAGCATATCGTTCGTAAGGGCGGGGGGGGGGGGGGCTAGGTCACCTTGGTTATTGAACTATATCATATATTATTTCATTGACAGAAAAAAAAAACAATTAAGTCGCCCCCTTCCCCCGTGCAAAATAAAGATTTCTTAGAAAAATTTAAGCGTAAATCTTGTCGCTTTGTATAGAGACGACTTTCAGATTTTGAAATATTTGTGTGGTCATTTATTACAGGTACGGGGAGAGAGACAAGTTCGGCTGAACCAACCGAGACTCTGACGACAGAAGGTCAGTAATAGGTGGGGTCGACCCACTTATATTCTGATAAAAAATACAGAAGGGGGCACCGAACTCCAAGTATTTTGTGGTCATAATCCATTTGTAAAGGATAAAAGGATGAAGCTTTAAAGAAGAACGAGGCAGCATATCGTTCGTTAGGGCGGGGGGGGGGGGGGGCTAGGTCGCCTTGGTTATTAAAAATAATATTGTCGCTGCACATACAGACAACTTTCAGATTTCAGATAAGGGGGCACCGAACTCCAAATATTTTGTGGTCATAATCCGTTTGTAAAGGATAAAAGGATGAAGCTTAAAAGAAGAACGAGGCAGCATATCGTTCGTAAGGGCGGGGGGGGGGGGGCTAGGTCACCTTGGTTATTGAACTATATCATATATTATTCATTGACAGAAAAAACCCAATTAAGTCGCCCCCTTCCCCCGTGCGAAAGAAAGATTTCTTAGACAAATGTAAGCGTAAATTTTGTCGCTTTACATACAGACGACTTTCAGATTTTGAAATATTGGTGTGGTCATTTATTACAGGTACGGGGAGAGAGACAAGTTCGGCTGAACCAACCGAGACTTTAACGACAGAAGGTCAGTAATAGGTGGGGTCGACCCACTTATATTCTGATAAAAAATACGGGAGGGGGCACCGAACTCCAAATATTTTGTGGTCATAATCCATTTGTAAAGGATAAAAGGATGAAGCTTTAAAGAAGAACGAGGCAGCATATCGTTCGTAAGGGCGGGGGGGGGGGGGGGCTAGGTCACCTTGGTTATTGAACTATATCATATTATTTCATTGACAAAAAAAACCCAATTAAGTCGCCCCCTTTCCCCGTGCAAAAGAAAGATTTCTTAGAAAAATGTAAGCGTAAATCTTGTCGCTTTGCATAGAGACGACTTTCAGATTTTGAAATATTGGTGTGGTCATTTATTACAGGTACGGGGAGAGAGACAAGTTCGGCTGAACCAACCGAGACTCTAACGACAGAAGATCAGTAATAGGTGGGGTCGACCCACTTATATTCTGATAAAAAATACGGGAGGGTGCACCGAACTCCAAATATTTTGTGGTCATAATCCATTTGTAAAGGATAAAAGGATGAAGCTTTAAAGAAGAACGAGGCAGCATATCGTTCGTAAGGGCGGGGGGGGGGGGGGGGGCTAGGTCGCCTTGGTTATTGAAAATAATATCGTCGCTGCACATACAGACAACTTTCAGATTTTGAAATTTTGGTGTGGTGATTATTACAGGTACGGGGAGAGAAACAAGTTCGGCTGAACCAACCGAGACACTGACGATAAAAGGTATGTAGTAGGTGGGATCAACTCCCTCTAATTTTGTTAAAGTCGTGCGGGGAAACAGGGGCATTGATCCATTTTTCAGATGAGGGGGAGGGGGGCAAAATCATGAATAAACGTTCCAAAGGCGCTCGATCACACAACTCACCCCCCCCCCCACACACACACACACATAGATTTATAAAGAACAAGTTGTGTATCTCAATCTCGCCTGCCGATTTCTGTGTCACATTACAATCTTATTTTATGTTTTCACATCCGGAATTATGGGGGGGGGGGCAAATCGATATGTTTGCCCCCCCCTCAATATTTTCATTGGTGGGGCGATCGCCCCCCCCCCCCTCGGATCGACGCCTCTGCGTGGAAACATGAAATGATAAACCACGGAAACCTAGGCACTAATATAAAGCCGAGATAATACATTTTTGTGTATATTCCAAAGAACAAGCAAACATGTTTTCTCCTTGTATTTTCGTTCCCGAGACATATAAACATGGGGAACATACGCTGGGTTCCAAAGGAAACTGAACAAACTATACGAGGGCACTGCATAAATTCATATCAGTCAAAATTATTTTATTTTAATGTTCATTTAGTTTGCCACTTTATTGTTACATTTCGATCATTCTATCTATTATGTATTTTAATTTGATATGTATGCTTTTGAATTTAATTTCTTTTATATTGCATGTAGTTTTTCTTTTTAATTGCATTGACGCCATCAATGGAGACAATGCCTTGTTGTTGTTCCGTATTCCTATTCCGTCGTCTTCTGTCTGCTTCTTCTTCCACAGAATCCCATTCGTTTAACACGTGGTTCTTGGAAACCCTTCCCAGGATCCGTCCCTTATCTAAATTCTCCCAAATTTGGTAGCCATGTTCTCCATGACCCATTGCTGTGCACCTTTTATTTCATTTTCCAAAGTCACTCATGCATGACCGTGCAGGCGCCATTTTGTCCATTTTAAGTATATTTGCATACCATTTTTTATTCTTTCATATCTCCGTTATCCTGCATGCTATAGACTTTTAACAAATTGCTATAGATAGGCAAAGAGTTGCTCCATCACTTGCGACCATAACCTGCTCTTCAAAATGACACCTTCATGCCCTTAATTCAAATACAAGTCTTCCTTTAAAAACTGCAAATTTATTGAAATGTAAAGTCAGAAAATCATAAAATGGCCATAACTTTCTTGTGTTTATTCATTTCGATCTCATATGTACAGGAATTGTTCATTGCATTATATCATGCTAGTCAATTTACGCATCAATAATTTTCCGTTATCGAGATAGCGCCCTCTAATATTTATTCAGTTCAATTCATTTATTTCCAATTAAAAATCACAATATAAAAATTCATAAAAATACATAATTGAGCAAATGTAAACCATATTCATGTACATGTATTACAAAAGTCTTCCACATAAAATATATATGTATACAATAAGTTAACATTTTAAACATCAGAGGAAATAGGGAAATTATTTTTTTTTAAATAGAGTTTGTCTAGATAACCTCCCCTAAAGGAATTAGACAAAATATAATTGACAAAGTAAGATATAAGAAACTTATTTGCCCACAATAAAACACAAGATCAAACAATAAAGGGGAAAAAAAACCTACACAAAGGTAAAAGGTGGAAAATAAATCTACACAAGTTGAAGATTGATTAAATGCTCCTTTATACTTATTTTAAATGCATTATAATTCTTTATTGATGTTATATTACTTGGCAGGTCATTCCAAACTGTTGGTGCTTTGTGACTGAATGAAAATAGCAGATAGGAATTTTCGACTGCCCATAAATGATATTTATTTTTGTTCCTTGTATTATAGTTATGTACTGACATATTTAATGAAAGCATATTATTAAGTAAACAAGGTAAAAACCCAATTTTATGTTTGAACAATAAAATCAAGATGCAATATCTATTCAACTGATAAATGTCTAGAATTTCGAGTGATTTGAACAGAGGCCTACTATGGGCATAATGTGAATTCAAAGAACATATTCTAACAGCCTTCTTCTGTAATAAAAAAAAGGGACTTCAACTTAGATTTGTGTTTGCCCAAACAGCATTACAGCAAGTCAAAAATGGTAAAATAAATGTATTGTAAAGCAGTCTCAGTATATAATTTTAGGAATACTGTTCGCAGTTTACCAATGATACCAACACCCTTTGACACTTTATTTGCAATATACATAATGTGATCAGTCCATGGCATGTTTTCATTTATAAAAATACCTAAAAATTTAACAGAGTGGACTCTCTGGATAATCTTGCCGTTCATTGATATCTTTAGTTGTTCAGAAATATTTGTATGAAATTGAGATTTTTTACTATGAAAGTAGATTAAATTAGACTTTTCAGCATTCAATGATAATCTGTTACAATTAAACCAGTATGAAACATTGATTAATTTGTCATTTAAATTGTTGTTTATTGATAAGTAATTTTTGTTGAGTAAAGAATGTTGGTATCATCGGCAAACAAAATATATTTCAACTCATCAGAGCAACTAGGAAGATCGTTAATAAATAGTAAAAACAACAGGGGGCCGAGGATTGAGCCCTGCGGCACGCCACATGTTACGTTTAGTGAATCGGATGTGTTTTGATACAGAACGTGTTGACTTCTACCATAAAGATAATTCTCAAACCAAGATAAAGATAAACCTCTGATTCCATAAAACTTAAGCTTGTGTAATAAAATTGAAAAATCAATAGAGTCAAAGGCCTTTGTTAAATCTAAGAAAACCCCAATAGTATGCGCTTTTTTACTAAAAGAACGGGTAAAAAAATCATATACATCAATTAATGCCATTTCAGGAGAAAGATGCTTCAAGAAACCATATTGACAATGAGTAAATAGTGACTGAGAGGAAATAAAATCATTTTTGAGAAGGAAGAATTGATATTGGTCGGTAATTTGCTATATTATGAATATCATTTTTCTTATGTATGGGCACTACTTAAAAATATGACATAGTGGTTTTGAAATTACATGAATAACATTTTTTAATACTTTAGGATTCATATCATCTATTCCACAACTATTTGTAGCCTTTAACTTTTTTACAATATCTACAATTTCACTCTCAGTAACCGGCTTGAAATAAAGAGATTTTGAAAAAGATTATTTTGATTCGTCGTCATTGCGTTATGGATGGTCAAATCTGTAACCTTTCTTGGATTTAGGTACTTCAAGATATGCCCTTTCAAGCCATTATATACATATACCTTACTGCTGACGAAATATCTGAAAAATGCTCCCGAATATCACCAAAATACGCAAATATACACTATAATGTAAAAACAACTTCAACTTGCTCTTATTTCTTAATTATTGAAGCTAATTCTTCCCAACTTGGCAGATATCAGTATTGCCAGGATTAAAAGTATCACTCTCGATCATTGTCAGGATTAAAAGTATCACTCTCGATATCACTGTCAGGATTAAAAGAATCACTCTCGACCATTGTCAGGAGTAAAATTATCACTCTCGATCATTGTCAGGATTAAAAGTATAACTCTCGATATCCTTTTCATTATCAATACTATCATTCATCATGTTCATGTCATAATCATCGCGATTTATTGATAACAATTTTCTTTCCTAGATTATGCCGTGACCCCTTCAGTTATTGATTGTCCATTAAATATCAACCAGTCTACAGAACTGGGAAATGTCGGTTCAGTCGTTACCTGGGCACCACCGAGGGTCGCCCATGCATCCGGTACACCTACCGTCATTGCCAACATCAACCCAGGATCTGTTTTCAATGGCAGTGATGAGAACGTGGAAGTTTTCTATACAATATCTGATGGGAGTGGATGGATCGATGAATCGTGCTCATTTCGAGTTTCGTTGTATTACGGTAACAACCTCTAGACTTTCCACTTCGATTTCCATTTTCCCTTCTGATGTACTACTACTACCTCAACATTGATTTCATTTCTATTAGAAAGTGGGTCTACAGTGATATGCTAGGGGTTCTTTTTTCTGATCAATATCCAGATATTAATAGATAATGAACCTACAATTAAAGCAGAGCCGTTTGATGATTAATTCATGCCTTTGAAAATAATCAAGTGATGGCTTGTTATAGATGTAACAGAGCACTATATTTGATCGATGAATTTTACAAAGAGTTGTGATTGATCTGATCAACCTCAACTATGGAAAGCCAGCAACGCCCACATCAAAAATGCATGATTGTTCAATATATTTTCTAGATATGATGTACTGTATATTACATAAAATCTGTGTTTTGTGTGAACATGATAAAACACGTAATTATGAGCACTTACTGCATGCTCCTGTTAATGGTGAACAATGCTGTGCAGTTTACAAGTTATACTTACTGAATTTACATTAATGATTCAAGTGAAAGATTTCATTCCCTCTCGCAATAAAGACAGCAACGTTAGCGTGGTACAATGTAAATGAAACGATGGCATACGAAATTTTGTCATCTTTTTAATTCAATAACGAAGGGGTTTCTGCTATTTTTTTAAAGAATGAAATGTGGACGACTTAGTCCCCCCGGGGGGGGGGGTACTTTCATTGACGAGTGGATACCGTGCGCGACCAAAGAAACGCGTAAAAAAGATCTCGGGAAGGAGGATCTCTTTTTCAAGATTGGGCACGTTATAGGTATAGGGGTGTCAAAAACACAGACACAAAAAGGTATACATTTACGATATTTCGCTATAGAAAAGCTACGTTTTATTCGGTCAAATTTGCGAGGATATAAAAAACTAAAATGTTCTATAGATGATGTACTTTTTACCCAACACTACGTGTTTAGAGTCAGATTTCAGCGAGGTGTGGGAGGTGGGGCGGCAGGCCTACTAAACCCAATGTAAGTAAAGGTAAACCCGACGTCCGTAATCACGTCCGTGACATTGTATAGGGGGTAAATTCAGGGAATACTTAAGGGTACCGTTTGTTTCCAATACTTGTAAAAGGTGCATTTTCAGAATGGAAAATACTTGTTTAGGGTGCTTAGTAATTTCGAAATTCCATGATCGCGTCTGGTATCCACTGACTCGTCAATGGAAGTGCATGCCCCCCCTCCAGACTTATATCAGTGGTTTTGAAATCGGTTTCATAAAGACTCCAAGGCAGGTCACAAACAACCGACATACAGCTATTTTATTGGATTAGAGTCAATTTGCCTGTATATTATATATTTATTTTTTAAAGGTAATCAATCAATTACTGTATATATGATACAAATACAAGGGATGCATAGCCGTTGCAATAACCCTGCTTAATTTGTCTCCAAAATCGGCCTATAAACCAAGATTGCAAAACGAATGACTTTTACACTTTATCACTTTTTGAAAATAATTGTAGTTGGCAACCATGGTAGGCCTAGCAACCAAAAGTTAGACTTGCAAACAACCAGGAACCCGTTACTCGTCTTCTGTATGCAGTAGGCTATCGTACCTTTGTGAAATAAATTCTGACTCGGGAAGCTTACCACTTTATTAGATCTGGATTATTTATCAATTTATTCGCATTCCACAGTGGACACCACGCCCCCTTTAGTTACCTGGTGCCCAAGAAACAGGACAATCCTGGCTAGTGTTGATACTGTCACAGCCCCAGTTTACTGGGAAGAACCAAATGCAACGGATGCGGCTGGTATCGCCTCAATCACCTCCAACCATGAGCAAGGATTTGAAGTCGCGGTTGGAAGTTCCATTACGATCACATTCAATATTACGGACAGATCTGGATTGACCAATAGCGACTGCTCATTTACTCTAGAGGTTCTTACGGAAAGTAAGTCCTTAAAAGCAAAACTATCGTGTTATAAGGCCTGAAAGCTATCCCCAAAGACTTAAGACACTTGGACCATCGATCGGAATAAGCTCCTTAGAGATGTCTAGCTGTAGGCCTTGAAAGCAGGATGGGATTTTAGGTGCATGGAGAGGTATTATGTTGAAATTATGATGTAATTTATAAAATCATGCCAATGTTTTTCTGCTTGAATAAATGAATATCAAATTTGATGTCAATCAATATAGTTCACCCACAGCATAAACACACTCGCGGCCACATATATGACTTATCTAATAACAGTTTCTTTTGCACTTTCACTTATCTTTAAATATGATTAAACCTAGAGTCAAAATCACGAATGAATAATCATATGTCCCAAATTTTTTCTCTATCGTGGTTACTAAATCATTTCACTCTTTTGATGCGAACATTCAGCTCAGGAATGGAAATGCACGTCATCAAAATGTTACAATCTGGACGAGCAGCAACGTAAGTGGGCAGTTGCTAAGGCATTCTGTTCAGGATTAGACCCGGTACTTACCGTTTCTGGGTACAGATCGCCATCGCTTCTCTTTCATAACTCTAACGAGGAGGCCGCCGATCTACGGAACCTGCTCAGTTCCCATAGCGAATGGGTGTGGATCAACTGTAACGACCACTTCAAAGAGGGAGATTTCATCTGTGATGTGGATGGTGCCGGAACCAAGCAATCCTCAGAGTGTAAGTGCAACTCCATAATCAGATAATGGTGGCGTATCGTAAGGCAATAGCGCCCTGTCTCCTATTTCCCAGGATTTGAATATTTCGAGCGACTTAAAGGGATGGTCCAGGCTAAAAATATTTATATCTAAATATTAAATAGTGTAAAATTCACAGAGCGAAATGCTGAAAATTCCATTAAAAACGGACAACAAATAACGAAGTTATTGAATTTTAAAGTTGATAAATATTTTGTGAAAACAGTTATATGCACATCATCATGAATATTCATTAGGTGGGCTGTTGATGTCATATCCCCACTTTCCTTTTTCTTGTGTTATTACATGGAATCATAATTGATTCATTTTTTTCATACATGTGTAAATGATGTGTCTCCATTATGATGACTTGCGGCAATAAATAACTAATGCAATGCGATTTTTTTTTTCTTGGTAGAAAATTTTTGAATAAACCTAATTTCATATAATAAAATACAACAGAAAAAGTGGGGATACGACATCATCAGCCCACCTAATGAATATTCGTGAAGACATGCCAAGAACTGTTTCACCGGAATAATGCAAATCTTTAAAATTCAATAACTTGTTATCCGATTTTGATTAAATTTTCAGCATTTTACTCTGTGCATTATACTCTTTTTAAATATCTCCAGCCTGACCATCCCTTTATAGAAATCCTTGACAAAATACCTAATATCTGATTTTCTTTAGCAACGGCAACAAACCACTGACCTCTACAACCACTAGCGTACCTACGGGGGGGGGGGGGGGCAGAGGGGGCAGTCTGCCCCCCCCTGACGAGCAACAACCCATGCAAAGGACGTATCCATGCCCCTTCATTTGTGATTGAAGACCTTTTTTTTTTTTGCTTGTCAAAAATTTTTCTGGTACGAAGTCCTTCATTTGTGATTGAAGACCTTTTTTTTTTTTTTTTGCTTGTCAAATTTTTTGGCGGACGGTTTTGCCCCCCCCCCCCTGTGAAAAATCCCTTATAAAAAATATACGTGCGAGCTAGGAAACGGGCTCATGAGCTTTTGTGGTATTTTACACTCTAAATAATATCAAACAATCCAAATGAACTGTAGTTATATAAGGACCAATCAAATTCTGGATTTAGTTTTAATCATGATTCATTTTTAAATTTCAAGGGAAATCCCAATCTTAATTCAAATACCTTGAGATATAAAAATGAATCTTTCGGATTAAAAACATTTCAAATACCTAACTTGAGATACAAAAATGAATCTTTAGGATAAATCAAGAATTCGATTGGTCCCTAACTACAGTCCATTTGGATGTAATTTAAATTCCTGCAATTTAGAGTGTTGACCTCGGGGTTAACCCTAAATAGCTTCGTTTTTCGTGCATTTATCTCATGGGTTAATTATAACGATTCTTTTCTTCATTCCCTTTCCCTTTTCCTCGTTTGTGTTTTCTTCCCCTTAAAGATACCCGCACTGCGAGGTTATATTAATCTAAATTTGGTGCAGAATATACTTATCCCAATAGTGCATAATGAATGTGTTCTATACGAGCAAAACTATGTGGTTCAGGCAGGAGTAATGCGTTGAAGCGAAGCGAACAATCTTTACATAACTATAGTCTATAACTCCCTCCATGAACTGGTTTTAACATGTTGATATTCCTTTTGGGAGGAGGGGCGGGGCGGATTAAATCCCTAGATACCCCTTTTTTTCTCGTGACACCCGCTGCACTTGCCCAATGTCCCCCTAGATACGCAACTATCGATTGATATATTTGGAGCATGATAGAAATTCTTCTCTCTCGTCTCATGCTTAAATCGAACTCAATCGAACACCTGTCCGATTTTCGATATGAGATAATAATAGACTACCGTGAGATGGAAAATTAAGCGAGGGTAGGGAGCAAATTATGCTGCTAAAAACGGAGCTTGTAGAGTGCAGCCCCCTAGTAAAACAATGTTATAAACATTTACAATTTCAGACCAGAATATATTTTTCAGCTCGTGCTTTGCGCATTATTTATGAAGGAAGATACCCAAATTACCCAACCTTATACTTTACAAAACATGAATAGAGTGTCCCCTTTTTTAGGTCTGAAATGTCATTTTTTCCGCTCGCATCAATTCTTTAGTTATATACATCTACCTATCCCGTTTATGATTTTTAGGTCGGAATAAAAAAAAATTCAGTTCGCGCTTCGCGTTCGCATTATTTAATACTTGAAGTACGTATCATTTTCATAGCTAACTGTAAATAATGCTTAACAGGTCCCTTTTCGATCAGGCCAGAACGTATATTAGAATTTCTGCTCGCGCTTGCAGTAATTATCTAGGAACATACGCATCTTGCTCAGGATCACAAAACATTGCCCGGAATTTTCAGAACATACATGAAATCCCCCCCCCCCCAAAAAAAAAAAAAAAAAAAAAAAAAAAAACGTAGCTCGCGCTTCGTCACTCGCACTATTTAAGTAGGGATTATCAGATTATTACATATTTATGTTGATTTAAAAGAATATAAGAAGCTAAAGAAGTGACTGTAATTAGGACTACCCTTTCCAAGAAACAAACAAATATCAACTTTGCGCGGCCGATCGGGGAAATTAGGGGTGAAATTCCCCCCCCCCCCCTCATTGGCAAAAGCTCGATCCGCACCTGGTGGTTCACACTGTTGACATTTATCAGTGTGAAGGTGAATTACATTTCCACACTGTGTTCTTTCCAGTATGGATGTTTAAAGGATGTAAAGTTTTCTTGAAATTAATATTTTTTGTGATTTGTTATATTTACCAGGGTGGCATAACGGTGAACCAAACAATTTGCTTGTCTCTGAGGACTGTGTAATAGTCAACTATCCGCTGATAACTGATCGTCTCAAATGGTTTGATGTACCATGCTCATCCCAATGTCTCACTGTTTGTCAGTTGATACTCGGGCAAACCAAGACCTAGGAAAGCTTTAAAGTGCCAACGAATTGTCGAGATGCCGACTTGATAACGATATGTTATTTTGCCAAGTTGACAAAAAGTTTTATGTCAACATGGCGAGATAGCGAATATGTTCATGGTGACATGCATATAAAAAGTAAATGACACGATTTGATAAAGTAAATGACACGATTTTATTTTATATTCACATCATGCACGCACCCTATACAGTTGGAAACGAATCCAGGTTATGTTTTGTTTGTCGACTTGGCGAGATAATATACATGTATGTCAAATGATAGCATTTTAATAAAACCAAGGGAACAAGAGTCGTACAGGGTTTCAGGAAGCCTGTCATCACTGTTTGAATTATAATTATAGAGCGATTATTGAAAGAGTCAATGACTTGTCCTTCTCATTCACTATCGAATTGTAATCTGGAGTCAATAGCGTATTCTTGCAATCACTAGGCAGACGCTTTCTATAACGCACCAATTCCTTTGAAAATGAAGGTTGAATCACAAGCGACAGCTGATAGACTATTGTAGAAAGTTGGTGGACCGGGATAGCAGATTGTCCGAAGATTCGAAAGTGACGAAAAATTGCAAATATGTCGTTTGCCCACAGCCCAGGACACTACCGTTTTGATTCATCGATATTCGACAAAAGCCGTTTGTCATTGAAGGGGTTTTGACAAAAGATTATCCGCATTATAGAAAGTGTCTGCGTAGTGATCGATGCGTAGCAAAAAATGCCTTAATACTACTAATACTCAGGAGAACAGATTCAAGAACATAGAAAATGTATTGTTAAAGCCCTTCATAAAAAGGAGCATCCAAGAAAATTGATGGACCATACCTGTTCTGACCTGGACAAACGACAAATTTGCATTTTTTCGTCAGCTCCAAAACTCACACATTTTCGACAAAGACCTCCCTGCTGTTCTGTGTCATTTGGCGAGCAATCCCAATATATTTATCGTGTTCTTGAATCCGTTCTGAGTCGCCGTGTGAAAAATCCCTACTTACAATAGATACAAAGTTCTCAATTGCTAGGCTAGAAGTGATGAGGATTAATCAAACTGATACTGTCATCCGAGCCGGACATTTAATTTTCTTGATGTCAAAAAAGAGATCAGCCAAACACGTTAATAATCATTTTGGATATTTCATTTCATTTTTATTGCACCTGATTATAGAACCATCCGTAGATGAAAGTACTGGTGTTCTTTAAAAGTTTTTAGAAACCCCTTCAAATCTCATAATGTTGTATTTCTCCCATCTCTAAAATAAATCTTACGGCATAAACTAATACTTGTGAAAGTTTCATGCTTTAGTAAAATTTGCACAATTGTTTTTTTTTTTGAGCTTATCCGCTCTACTATATATGGTCCAGTAGGCCCTACGGTTTATCCTACGTTGATGTACTTCTTATTTTTGTATTCGTTTTAGTTGGTATTTTTTGCATTGAGTGGTTTAATACGCACAATCCTTCATTTGAAAGTAGGGCTGTCAATTTTGAAGAAGTAGAACATTTGGGATATCGCCTGCATACCCATTGGATTCCTAATATGGTAACCATTTGTCTCATTTAAATTCTAAATAAATAATTAAAACACCTTTTCCAGAGAATTTATTTTATACAATTAAGTGACTTCAAATACTATTTGAATACTAATTTTTCATAAAAATTGAAGGCTTTGTTCAGTAGAAGTAGTTCGAGATTAAGAAAAATATGCCAGCCTGTTTACTGGATTTGGAGATGACATAGTAAAAGTAGAAACAGATGTATAAAGAAGTGTTGTTCCCTGTAACTAAACGAGATGAAGAGATGTGTGAAATAATTGTGGTTGACAAGATGTTTTAAACAAGTATTCTTTCAGAAAAAAGGCAGCCAGTTAGGTTTCATTCTACCAGGGAAAGTAGGAGACTTTTCGGTTGTACTATTAGTGCGTTCCGGTAATACTGTTGCAATTTTCTTTTTGATGAAGCAATGGAATTAGCATAGGCTAATGCATTAAAGCACATTTTAAGTTTTGTTAAGTCTATTTAAAGTGCATTTCACAACTCAAATTCATACCTTGATTTACAATTTATGCCCTGAAACAATTACAGATTGGATGAAGACTTAACCCTATCTAGACCAACTTTCAAATGTTCAATGGCTAAAAAAACAAAACAGTTTTGACGGTCACTAAACTTTTGTAGAATAGGATTGTTAGCTGATATTCTGTTATAAGTCACATTATTGTCTCTGTACCATAAGTCTATATGGGCAATCCAAGATGATGAGGGTATTTCTTTCATATTTCAAATGACTCCTTCATAAATGAGTTATGTTTTCAAAGTTCACTGCATTTTAAAATGTGTAGGAATTACACGGTTTACTATATAACTACCTCATTTTCTTCTGTTATGTCTCTGTTTAAGAGTATCAGAATGAAAAAAAATAAATAAATATAGGGCTTTTGCATTGGACAGCGGACAACCGAAATGCATTCAAACTGGAAAGTCTTGGTAATGTATATATTTTTCAGTGTTTTTTTTTTCATTTTGGTTATCATAAGCAGTCTAAAATATGAGACATCAGAAATAGAACTTCTTACTCGCCATGGCTGTGTGCAGGGACGTGTCTAAGGGAGTGGTTACACGGGCACCACTTTCAGGGGGGCTTAAAAAGGGAAAAGTGTTTATAAATCCTACAACTAAAGTAAATGTAACGTCATTTACTGTATTTACTGTATTCAGTGAAAAGTTCATATCTTTAAAAAAAATATCCAATCGATGTATTATCAGGCACAAGTATTCTCTGGGACCAACTGTCATGCCAAAATATGATTCCAATAAGTTTGGGACATGAGCCATTGCACTTTGATTCTACACCAGAATTTGTATGTTGTTTGACTAAATGTAAATAGATATCTGAATGTTTGACTTGCTGTTGTAATTGAAATGCTCATTTGGCCAAATTTTTCTCACTAGTTTCCGTCTGTTCATCATGTCCTTTGTGTTAAACTTAATCAATGTTTTATTGTTGCGTGAATATCCGTAGACGATCATTTCATTAAAGATCACTTATCCCATGTGTATTCACCATTTCATGGATTGCGATGTAATTTTGTTGTCTTCAATGTTCTATTAAAGTATGAAAAACGGAAAATAAAAATATCATTGTCAAGGAAATCAATGGAGGAACTAGAGATGCTCGGCGGGTCGCGCAGCCGAGCACATGTATCCCCCGAACCCACCGGGTCATCCATCATTGCGATATATAGAGCTCACACAGAAATTTGACAAATAAATACAATTATCATGGCGACAATGACCTTAGCATGCAGGTCCCCCAAGCCCATCTACCATCCAAGTGTGGTTGAAAAGTGACTTATGGTTGCGGAGAAAGAGAGTCTTGCATGTAAACTTCAACGTTGACCTGAAAATGACCTTTGACCTTATCATGTGACCTCCGACTGCAGCATAACATGCAGGTTCCCCAAGTCCATCTACCATCCAAGTTTGGTTGAAAAGCAACTTACGGTTGCGGAGTTAGGTGTCATAAGACAGTCTTGCATGTAAACTTTACTGTTGACCTGAAATTACCTTTGACCTTACCATGTGACCTCCAACTGCAGCATAACATGCAGGTTCCCCAAGTCCATCTACCATCCAAGTTTGGTTGAAAAGTGACTTACGGTTGTGGAGTTATGTGTCATAAGGTTTGTGACGGACGGACGACGTTTGGATCCCTCAGTCTCGACAAAAAACTCTTGTTACCATGGCAACAATGTCTCCGTCCACACCAAAATCAATAGGCGACTTTGCTTTACCATAATGGACCTTCATGCCAAATTGGAAGATGATCGGAAAAGAAATGCAGCTGATAGAGCGCTCACAAGGAAATCTCTGCGGCGGCGCGACGAGGCCAAATCCATAGTATCCTCCGAACTCTGTTCGGGGGATACAATAAGGCAGTTCTCTAACACTTCACAATTTAAGCATCAAATCACGGTCGAGAAAAAAGCCTTTCCCTCATGAGATAAGATTAAAAATATCACAATTAAAAAGGACAAAAAAGCAGAAGGGGCTAATGATAGTGTGGTGATGCCGAAACGTCCAATTCAAAATGTTTAACGTTCTTTTAAATAGGGGCTGCAGAACATTAATCAATTTTACTTACAAACAAAAAGCACAACAGATATTTTCACTGAATTATATTTCATTTATTTATTGGACTAAGCGGTCATCATACATACAAGACTTTAAAAAGGAATAGTTTTTCAGAGTGTCGTTGTAAACTAGTGTTGTTTTGTTGTTTTGTCTCTCAATATAAAATTTATATGATCAGAGGCTTTTAATGTAAAGCTTTTTGTATCTTCTTTCAAAAGTCTGTTTTTGGATGTTTAAACAAGTGTTCACTAACTCCCTTCTGTTTGACAGATTTCACAGTAAAAAACACCTATATCTACAGTCCCTATGTTAATTTCAACAGACACTTCATCTATAAGATCAATACTAAAATATTTGAAATAATCATCATAACAACAACAAAAATAAATTAAATATTTTTGTAACAACCCATATGCAACCAATTATGTCAACCAATTATCAAATCTCCATGCATCAACAGTTAAGATGCTGAAAATCACAGGATCGAACACTGTTATTTTCAAATATTTGTTACTTGTAGGTTTGCAGGCAGTACCATGACTACATTGTAATTTGTTTCGATGCATCGGCCAAACACGCCAAAGGCTACTTAAAAGTAAAAATTGCATTTCAAGTTGTTGCTGATCTCAGCCAACGTCTATTGACTACGTATACCCTTGCTGAAAAATCAGCTTCTAGGCACAAGGAGGGGTGATGTATCAAGAAGATAATCCATCCATAAGACATGTGATACGAAGAAGCTTAAACGCGATAGATTGTAGACAATTAGTGAAATTTTTGGAAAAAAAGTATTTTTCAATAGCATACATGCACACGGCTTTTATTATTGTTGAAGTATAGGACACTGACAATGTTATAAAACAGATCTATATATCTCTCCCTATTGTTAGAAAGTTTGGAATATATGGTATTTAAACACCACATGTACAAATCCACTCAAGACAATCGATCTCTGTGCTACTTGCCGATGTCATTTCCTTGTTACGTGCAAATGCAAGCCCTTGACTTTAGTTGGCACGGATTGTATCGATAATGAAATCCATAAAACTTGAGACACGGGTCTGACCAGCAGGCTTGTACCTTCCGCCGCAGACCTCACCCCAGCTGGTAACACCAACAAGAGTCCATCTACCACCAAACTGCTGAACGACAGGTCCACCGCTGTCCCCCTGCTTGGTTGAATCATTCAATGTTTAGTTATTAACAGCAGAATACTAGGCATATCTGAATTGGAGGCAGTGGGCGAAGGTTTGGGGGTTGCCCCTTGACAAAATTTTGATGGCCCCTTTTTTTATTAGTTGCCCTCTTGACAATCATTTTACAAGTATGCCCCTGTATCAGAACCACTGAACTTGTACAAATATTTTCAAAAATCTTGAGTCCCATGTACGTCATGACTAATGATGGAGCAGTCGCATTCCCCTTGCAGTGGCCATATGGCGAGTTGGAAAACATCAGTTTCAACATATTTTTACCAGTAACATGTAGGGGGTTTGAATAAAAATAAATAAATCGGTTGATGTCAACTCGCCATTCGGGCACCACGAGGGAAATGTAACAGAAGCATAAGGGGAAAATATCAGTCCAATCATAACCCTGGAACGGTTCCAGTTTAATTTGAAAGGGGACACCGTCACTACTTGATGAAGGGGATTATTGCCGCCGCGGTTCATGATTTTTTAAGTTTCTTGAAACTACATGTATGCTTAACTAAAGACACAAATTCATCTATTATATCTTTTTTACTTGATAGGGTGGAATAGCAATTCAAATCTTCATACCAAATAATATATTATGTTTGTAATAATATTGACCAAAATTTGATAGTAGGCTAATTGCGTACTGTACGATCTTCTTGATGGTCTAAAGAGGAACAGTGAGTGATAAGTGATGAAAAAAAAAGCGCCATCTTACCGTACAAAGGCCATTGTATCCGTCCGGGTACATCATACAGAACATTGAAGGTAGGACACGTAAAATATCAATGTTTCTCTGACAAATGTCATTTGGTATCACAGGCATACGAGCTACCTGAAGATAGTCAGGTTGGGGGCCTATGAGATGAGAAATCAAAGGTTTATGCCTATAAGTGTATTCACTGTGTTGACTATTATCAAATAAAATAATAGTGACATCTATATAGCGCTTATCACATTCTGTTTCTAAGTGCTTTACATTGCGATGAGCATTACCCCTATCATCGGATCCTGACATGCCGGCACACAATGTATACCCTTTCTCCACTCCCTGGGGAGCATTCCAACAAGAGCTCTAATACTACATAGGCTTTCACATCCCACCAGGTACCTTTTTAACACCTGGGGGTAGAGTGTGGGTTGACACCTTGCCAAAGGACGCAAGGCCGCTGTGAGATTCGTACACGTACACGTTTCCACAAAATATCTTCATGTATTCAAGAGGTAAGTTGGGTCAGGCCTATCTTGCGCGTCAATCATGGGACTAATATCTATTTGTCTCTGTACATGAAAAATGATTAATGACATGACAAGTCTTTAAATTTCTGAGGAAAGAAAAAAACGACTCGCAGCAGAGAAATTATGCTTGTGTTGAAAGTCTCTTCACAACGAGCTTTTATTTACCTGCTGCTTAGATACGTTTCCAAATGCATCTACATACTTTTGAACGCATTGGCACTCTGTATAAGCCATACATAAAGTGTATGTATGTGGTGGTGGTTGTGTGGGTGTGTGTGCCTGTGTCAGGTGGGGGGAATAGAGGGAAGAATTCCATCTCCCTGGGCCAATGAGAATCACCAGTAAAAATATATCTGATACACCACTCAAGTGCATCCAATATCATATAAACAACCAACATTTCTCTTCATCCTATGCTTATTGTCTTTCATTTTTTGTCTACTTTATTCAGCAAGTTTGAGACTTGACAGTTCAAGAGCTTTGTACGTTCCAATACTTTCATATAAACTTGCACATGTATTTCAGTCTGGTATGAAGACAGAGGGAGTCTGTATAATGGATCATAATTTGTTACAATACAAAATGAGAACATTTTTTCTTATCACACAATCACAAAAAAAATTTACGGTCCTATTCCCCATCATGCTGCATCAGCAACAGCGCCAGCGACGACAAAGGTTTTAAGAAGCATGCAGCATAAGCAAGTGAAAGCTTGCAAAGACGGGCAATTTTTCATGACTGTGGAATAAAGAAATTTTGTTCATGTCTACACACCGATGAGATGAACCTTTTCAGTGAACAAACATACCAAGTTACGGCTAAAAACTTAGTAATGATGTTTTCAAATGTGAAAACTTTGAAAGTGAAAGGTTGTACTCACTGTATCGTCTGGTGTAGCTACCCCATCCAGTGAAGGTGACATAAGAACCCACTTCTAAAACATCATCAGGAGACGGGAGGCACACCGGTCCAATCTCATCGGTAAAAGTAAGCGGTTGCTTTAACTTGATGACTGCAATGTCATTGATCAATCCTTCGCGGCTGTAGAGCGGGTGTTGGAAGAATTGCCCAACCTCGTGGATGGCGCCACCAGAGTTCAGTAGGGGGGACAGGGATCCTGCTTGGATTGTGAAGTTACCAGGTGGTAAATCACTGGAAAATGAAGAAGCAAAAGACGAAATAAACCCCATCGATTTGATCAACGGGATAATTTCACAGAAAAAGGTTTATTGACATGGCTGAAGGATTTATCCACTTCTAACAGTCTATCTGTTATAAGTGTAAATTGGGCTGACTTTTCGTATGATGAATGGTACACTAAATGATTCTATTTAAGTAGATATTCTGGTACTGTTCAGTAAACTGGCGAATGAAAAGGGAGACCACCATGACAAACACGACTCGTATTGATTGAATCATTCTTAACGTACAATGAACTTCTATGTTAAAATGTTTACACCGATAGCTATTGGATTTAAAATTCTCTGTTAAGGCGTTTGATGCGTCCCCCCAAATTTGATCCACTATCTTTGATATTGTATCTGTGATAAATTTGAATGACCAATGGAAGAATCAGGGGGATGTTTCATAAAGTTGTTTGTTGAATGAGAGTGACTTAAAAAACGACTGGTGAACCTTTCTTACATGCTACACCATTGCCAATGAACATTTTGGTGTATATCATATATCACAAGAAATGATCACCAGTCGTACTCAAATTCGCTCTTAACTTACGAACAGCTTTATGAAACACCCATCCGTATTTGTAATATTGAGGGGTAAATAACCCCAGACTTACACACAGTGAGCAGCAGTTACTATCCAGTCTGGACTAATGATGCTGCCAGCACCAAGAAATATATCATTCCAGTAGAGAGAAATCTGCCACGGCCATGCGCCTAGACTGGTTACGTCCTGTCCATGTGTTATCCGATGCAATTCGACAGCCGGCCGACGACCACAATCTTCAAATATCAAGGAAAAAACAAAATTGCTTAATAATTCCCCTAAAATGCTAATTTTTACTACACAGACTCTTGGTTTGGTCCCAAGAGTTGCGCGAGTCTTGAAAGTAAGAAATCTGTGAGCGATGCAATCAAAAAATTTTGCACGGCAGATTTATCGTGAAAAATATCGAGGGGGATTCAGCCCCCCCAGTCTTTTTAGGGTGAAAGTGATTTCTAGTATCTTCGTAGGTGAGGTTTAAAACCATGCATATACCTTGTTCAGGTGCCCAAGTGGGCTCGGATACTGGTTCGGGTTCGGGTTCCGGCCCCCATGTTGGTTCAGGTTCTGGTCTCTGCGTACCTTCTGGCCCAGGCCCCCATGTTGGTTCTGGTTCAGGTTCCCATGTTGGCTCCACTATGGATGCTGTTGTATGCTTCGGTTCTGGTCTCAAAGTGGGTACTGATTCTGTTTGATTAGTGATTGTCCCATTCAGAGTAGAGTTACCAAATTCTGACTCATCGCTACCATCAATGCAATTAGGATAACCATCGTCGATCAGGTCAACTGACAGACAACCCGAAAAATCCAGGCACTGGAAATAATTTCCAGGACAGTCTATAAAAATGAGGTAAAAGTTAAGGATATTAAATATCACACATTATTTGAAAGTATACAATCATGGAATATTTCATAATGAATGCATTAAACACAAACTTACTATAAAATAATTATAACATTTAATGGCATTCCACTG
This sequence comes from Lytechinus pictus, assembly GCF_037042905.1. Taxonomy (NCBI): domain Eukaryota; kingdom Metazoa; phylum Echinodermata; class Echinoidea; order Temnopleuroida; family Toxopneustidae; genus Lytechinus; species Lytechinus pictus. Next base: position 13,878,404 of record NC_087254.1, on the reverse strand, counting down.
AAAGAATGCTTCACAATGAATGTGTTTAGCAGAAACTGTATAGGCCGGTACTATAATAATAATAATAATAATGCTCAATTCTTGTATAGCGCATCACACATAGCATAGCATGTCCCTATGCGCTTAAAGAAGGAATAGTGTAAGGTAAGAATAAAGTAATCAAGATATTGATATTGGACCATTAGTTCAAAGTTGGTATTTTATGCATTGAATAGATATGTTTTAAGGGATTTTCTGAACCTGCATAAATCACTCTGATATCTCATTGAATTAGGTAAAGCATTCCAGAGGACAGCAGAGACATGAGTAAAAGCACGCTCACCATATGACTTTGTAGAGACAGAGGGAACAATGAATAATGCTTTTGAGCTTGATCTAAGATTTCGGGATGGCTGGTAATAGGATACTAAATCGAGTAAATAGGATGGGGCAATTTTATAAAAACAGTTGTGTGCAAAAACTAAAAGCTTGAATACAATGCGGGAACGGACAGGGAGCCAATGTAATTCTCTGAGAACTGGAGTAATTGCTTCATACTTGCGGGTTCGTGTTACTAATCTCGCAGCTGAATTTTGAATGGTTTGCAGTTTTTTAATTTGTTTAAGAGGTAATCCTGAAAGGAGACTATTGCAGAAATCAATGTGACATAAAATAAAAGCATGTACCAATTTTTCAGTGGTGGGTTTGTCCAAGAATTCACGAAGTTTACCAATTTTGTATAAGGCATATGATGCAGAGCGACATTTTTGGGATATAAATTCATCGAATGTCAATTTATCATCAAATATAACTCCTAGATTTCTACAAGAAGTACTTGCGCGTATGTCCATTCCACCAAGTTCTAATATCTGGATTGATTCTGTTTCTCGAAAACGTGAGGAAATGTGTAAAAACTCTGTTTTTTCACCGTTTAGTTTGAGGCTATTCATCTGTGACCATTCTTTGATCTCTTGAATACATTGTGTAATTTCAGCAGTGGGGTCAGAATCCTTACACTTATTAAGGGTAACATACAGTTGTGTATCATCCGCATAAAACATTTTTTGTATATTGAACTTATCAATTATTGCCTCAAGTGGGGAAGTGCACAGTGTAAATAAGATCGGCCCCAGTACAGATCCCTGAGGAACACCTTGAGTTAAAGAGTGGAAAGTTGATTTCTCACTTCCAATGACGACACGATGGCTTCGACCTAAAAGATATGAATGAAACCATTGCAGAGCCAGATCACGTATCCCAAATCTGTACTCTAAACGTTTCAGTAGAATGTCGTGTTTAATGGTATCAAAAGCTGACGAAAAGTCTAGTAATATAAGAATTACTTCTTCACCTTTGTCTAATGATATCAAAATATCGTTTGTTACCCTAAGAAGAGCTGTTTCTACACCATAGTATTGGCGATAACCTGACTGAAATTTGGCATGTAAATTATATTCGTTAAGATAAGCTTGTAATTGAGAAGCAGCTAATCTTTCCAAGATCTTGGCAAAGAATCTTAGATTTGAAATGGGGCGATAATGTTTAAGCTCTTCCTTGTTCAAAGAATTTCCTTTTAATTTGGGAATGATGTTAGCACACTTAAATTTACTAGGGAAGCAACCAGATACAAATGATTCATTTATGATTTCTGTCATAATAGGCACAAGCTCAGGTAGCAATTGCTTAAGAAATGATGTCGGGATGGGGTCGAGATCACAAGTTGATGTAGAGGACTGCATGATTACCCTACGTACTTCTTCATCTGACACTGTTTTGAAGTGTGTAAATGATGACTTGCAGTTGGAAAGCCCCTCACCAAAACAGATGCCACTCGGCGAAGATGTAGCCGAAGATGCAACCTTTAGCTGATCGGTTATGCTTGTCACTTTCTCTTTGAAGAAATTAACAAAACATTCAGCTACTGAGTCACAGTTATTTATACTGGGAATGACTGAAGAAGTGGTAGGCTGCGTTAACCGTTCAATCTTCTTGAATAGTTCACGCGGAGTGCAGTCTCTGAGCTGGTTTCGATGATACAAACTCTTTGCAGATATCAGCTTGTTACTGTAGTGATGGGCTGCTTTTCGGAAACGCTCCCGATCGATCTCCAAACCACGTGGGAATGCTTTACGTTCTAATACCCTTAGTTCACGCTTAAGCTCTCGCAGGTCATCACCATACCAAGGAGATTCAGGTCGGCTTGTAATGACGCGTGTAACCACCGGGGCATGCTTATCTAGGAGAGTAGAAAGCGTAGACTCAAACCGGTCAACCTTTCCATCTATGGTGTCCGAGGGGGTAGAGTATAGCTCAGACACAAGAATGTCTTGACGAAATGCCTCAAGATCAATATTTTGGATTTTGCGAGTTCTGATCTGTACCTTTTGGGGCTTTGGTTTACGAATGTTCAAAGAGCAAGTGACGGCTACATGATCGGATGGTAGATAACCTTCTTTTGATACATTACTAATGAGGGCCTCATTTGCTCGTGTAAGGACCAGATCTAATGTGTGTCCATTTTTATGTGTTGGGAAATGGACGTGTTGCTGAAGGTTAAGAGCTGCAATATCATTCAGGAAGTTGACAGAGTTTGAGTCCGTAGCAATGTCCACGTGATAATTAAAATCACCAACAATCAGCAACTGATGTGTTGAAGATACAAGCTGCTCCATAAGTGTAGAAAATTCTTGAAGAAAAAGCTGATCAGTAGACTGTCCAGAAGCGGTTCGTTGTGGGCGATACACGACCAGAAGTCGAACCGGAACATGTCCATGAGCAGTAACGAGTACATCCATGTATTCAAATGATGTGAAGATATTGGCTGATTGAAACCTCTTGACTTTGAAGGATTGATGTACACATACAGCTACACTATAAAATCATATCAAAATTTAATGACATTCCATTGAGAGAATTAAAAGAAAATGTTTGCTTTACAATGTAAATGTTAATATCAATTCAAAGAAATGGAATAGAAACCTACACATCTTTTTTTCCCCTGAAGATGACGATGATCCACAGCATTTATATTGCGCCATATTTCTGTTAAAAACATTCATAGTTGCAGGCTCATTCTACAAGTTAACTACTACACATCTGCTGAAATAAGTGAACTTACCTCTCAAAACCTCTCAAAATTTCTGATATGAAAAATAGTTATAAGGCTTACATCTGCAATTTTCTCGTTGTTCATCCGAGATGTCGTCTTCACAGTCATATTTCCCATCACATAATTTCCAGAAAGGCACACAAGATCTGTTCCCATGGTTCCCACATTCAAACTCAAAACTAGAACAAACTGCATTGGGAAGATGAAGGCAAGGAGAGAGGATTAGAAATGTGAAGATAAATGGAGAAGAGTCAAATAGAGAGCGAGTAAATAGAAAAGCATATGATTGAACAAATGACTGAGATAGTAAAAGAGTGGGGAAAAAGAGAAATGCTCTTTTGATGTTTTTTATACATGTACATTGTATATCACTCTAACATAAAAAGATAATAATATTATGATAATAGATGAAGTCATGGTCAAATGAAAGTAATCTAAGACATAGTCAAACTTAAAGTGGGTACACATCTAAAAAGAACACTTCTATATTAATCTACTCACATTTAATATTATATTTCAATTATCTTGGGGCTCTTTTCCGGAGATGATCACCTAAAACTATTGACCTTTGAGCATGGGTTTTTCAAGGCTATGACTTCGTAGGAGATGGACATGTTTCAGCAACCTCTCCAACTTTACAGTTATGTGAGGAATATACTTATCAAGCTACAAGGAATTTTTAGACATGAGCCAAGGAAAAATAATTACAACTAATGTAAACTACCAGATCCAAAGAAATCAGTGAAAAACTCTGCACTTTCGAACAAAATGGAATATACTCCCACCAAATTGGTCAAGAGAAAGCTCCCATAAATGACGCCAGACCCACAAGATTACAATCACGTGATTCATGACCCGCCGAATGCTGACTGATTTGTCATTCATCGAAGCTATTGGAGAGTTAAATCCATGTTCACCGGATTGACGATGGAAGTCAACAAAAGTCAACTCTAAATTAGATAATGCAATCGACAAACTAAATGCCATCAAATGAGACCTCTCATCTACCAAGGACAGTCTCCAAACTCAAAGTGTTTCATTTGCTCATGACAAAATAACTAACATTGAAAAGGATAACCTCCCAGTACTCAAAAGTGAGATAGACAAAATCATGGAAAATTTGGAAACTAACCTCAATTTACTGGAGATACATGACAGAAAGCAGCATTTATTGTGCTACGGTGTGCCAGAAAAGAAACCTGAAAATATATTTGCTGTTGGTCAAGACATATGTCATTTTCTAAGGATAACCCGGGAAGAAGCTGCCCAGATTCCCATTGCAAACGCACATAGGATACCATCTTCAAAACATCACAATGGAAATCGCAACGTTGCTACGCCTGATCCCATCATCATCCGATTCGTGAAGATGCCGGAACGTGATCGCCTCAACGCTTTCGAATGCCAACCTAGACGAGCCCGATCGGATCGCACTGGAGAACAGATGCTCGTGGACGCCTCAACCGACGCCCCTGCCACACCCCTTTCAAGATACACCACCGCAGTTTCCGCTTCCCATTCTCCTCCACAGGGTCCAGTTCCCAACGCCAACCCTGCCTTTTCCCATGTTACCATTTGCACAGACCTCCCACCAAACCTGAAGAGGGAGAGAGGGAGAGAGGTCGCCTGGCTTCTATTGCCTGTAATCATCGACGCTAGCAGAATGTATCAACTAGAATACGGCTAGTAGGAGCCAAATTATTCCCTCAAACGCGAAAAATCAGCAGAAACAGAAACCCTCATCAAACAGCATGGAGTAACTGGTCACCCTTAACACAGATCAGCCCAAGGAATTACATTCAGACAGAAGTTAGCGGGCTCTGTCATCTATTGAAAATAAAAAGATGCCACCACTATGTTAGCCTGCCTGTATGAAATTACAATACCATCCCATTTTCTTTAAAAAAAGGACGATGTCTTTCCATACTTCAATCATTTACCATCTCTTTATAGTCATTTTCTAAAAACATTTTATGAAACACTTTCACAAATAATGTCAATATACATGTAGGTAGCTATTGTGTTACCACCAAACTAGAAATACTGTCTTTGTATTACTTACAGCAGTCCTCTTCATCTTTGCCATTGGCACAATCCACATAGCCATTGCATACATCATTCTTTAGGATACATCTCTCTCCACAGTCAAACTGATGGGAAGCACAGGCTGTAAGAGTAACAATTGATCACGATAACATTATAACCCCATCAAAATAAATGACAATGATGATTGTACTGTATTTGTTTTGGTCAATTGAAAAAAAATGATGAGTTTGATAATTACTATAATGATGCTAATGGTAAAAAAGACCAATGTCTACTATAATTTTGGTAGTCATAATGATTTTGTTGAATAATAATACATCTAATAAGAGTTCCACCAACTATAAAGTAACAACAGTGTCTTTTACTGACATAAGTTTATACCTGTATTCCTATTCTTATGTATGTCTGATTCAAATAAATGCTGGGAAACAATGATAAAGATTTAATCTCTTCTCTTTTAGAAAAATACAGCCACATACCCAAGCTGTTCATTAAAACAAGTACACATTGTCAGTCCTCAAATTGGGTATTAAGTAATTAGACAATATAGATTTATGGCAGTCACTTGCAAATTGGAAACAGGGAGCCAACAACAAAGACAGTATCTTTTGATTAAAACAAAAACAAAAAACAAAAAAACCTTAAATTTCAATATCTTGAAACCAAAAGTAAATTGGGTTATAATACAGCATTCTATTTCTCGGTAATAGATGGAGCTGAACAATATTTTCCTTTAATTGACTTTATTTTCAGTTAAATAATATTTATTTTATATTTTATATTACATGTATATTATATCACATTATAAAAAAGGTAAAAAGTCATGTAGGCATATATAATAGAAAAGTTTTTTCTCTGATTGCCGTTCATATGCTCAAAACCCTGAATGAATAATCAAACTGATTGATACCACAATTCTGATGTTCATCCGTGCTGTCTCCACAGTCATTGAATCCATCGCACACAAACCTCTCTGCAATAATCCTCCCGTTGTCACATTCAAAAGCTATATGAGATAAAACATAAAATTGCTGATTTTCATATTCTGTTTTAAAAACATCGGGCAATTTGAGAATTCAAACGATTGTCTCTTAGGAATGTTGTTGAGAATCATATTTCTGAATTAGAATATAATTTTTTTTCTTTCTTGAATCTTTATTGCTTCAATAAAACAAAATATATGTACAATATTCATCGTGTATAACAAGATACATCAAGGTACATCAATATTCATCGTAAAGTACATCATTAAATACATAACAAATAAAAACAAGTCTCAACTTAGTTTAAAAATTAGTAAATTAGAATATAAATTGAACGAAATAACCATGGTCCATCGCTTACATTATATTGCTTAATTGTCAAATATAACGATATGTACCATTTATACAGCGCAGCTACCATACTAACATACTCTACTGCAATTTACATTTGGTATCATAATATAATCACCCCGGCTGTAGCCGAGCCGCCATATAGGCGCTCAAGCATTCAAGGAATTTCTTCCTACCGGGCACCCATTTACCTCACCTGGGTTGAGTGCAGCACAATGTGGAAAGAGTAAAAGAAAGAGAAAGTGTAAGAGAACAAAAAAGAGTAAGGGAAAAGGAGGGAGACAGTTTTTGAAAAAAAGAAGACTTAAAAGATGACCAAAAATCAATATGCCAAATATCTGTCATCAATAGCAAATTTTAACTACTAGAAGAACATCATGAACATCTTGCTTGGAATGCACAGCTTGGTTGATATTTTCCCTGCCATGTAGGCACACATATCCAGATGCAAGATGCAAGAATTATCAAAAGGAATCACTGAGAGGAATGTTTCCATACTAATCATAAATCCACAAAGTATTCTTAAGCTCATTACAAATAACTAGAGTATAATCATTATGATTAAATTGGAGAATACAAAAATATCCAATCACCCATTACGCGCATGCATAATGGAACGCCTCAGTATTATGTCTTCCTATTGGGCAATGAAATTTCTAACATTGCCATTTTTGCATGCTTTTTTCAGTCTTCGTTATCCTCTGATTCCCATCGTATATCACATATTCCCTATTCATTTAGAGGATCCTAAATCTACTTCTACTGTTCTGCTCTTTCCACAGCTGTGGAAAGGAAAGGGCCTCTGATTTGAAACACTTACTGCAATCAAATTCATCATCAATGCACTGAGGATGTCCATCGCAAAAGTCAAGACGGTGAAGGCAAACACTTCCTAAGGTCGGTAGGGTGCACCTTACTTCCCAAATACTTGGACACTCTTCAGGAATAGGAATGAAGAGATAGAATAAAACACATTTAATTAGGTAAGAAATTTTAACAGGAGGAAAGAGTAAAAAAAAATACAAAAATTATCATGTAGGGGTTCAAAATATTGCAATCACCAAGAAGCTTGCTTAGGCATGCAGATAACATGTAGCCCTTAACTTTAAAGAGACTGAATTATCTCTCAAGTTTCTACTCTAGAAACATGAGAAACGATATCTTTCAGAGCTATCAGCAAATGGACTTATAGGAAAAAGGAAGAAAGCATATAATGAATAATGAATAATAGTAAACTTATTTCAAACAGTAAAGAACTCATCATCTCTAAAATGGGAATTATTGTCATGATTCAAAACTTACCACAGCCATCTTCGTCCTGCCCATCGAAGCAATTGAAAACCCCATCACATGTATCTTGCTCATTGTAGCATCCTGCGAATACTCCAGAACACGGTATTTGATCAGCTTGGCACATATCTGTGAGTTTATCAAGTTTAGAACGAATAATGGTCCTCAAGAATGCATGAAGAGAGACATCATTTCCATTTTATGACTAGCTAATATTCAGGTCACAATACATGTAGGTTATGACTAAAGGCCATCGCACAACTTGCGACTGGTCTATGATCCGATTTTGAAACAAATCGCATTTTCTTTATTTTGAGAAAATATGAATGAAGAGAATGTTTATGCTCGAGGTTCAAATTAACTTTAAAAATACCAATTCCGAAATTCTGGATGATAGCAAGGCTTCAATTTAGATTGAAGGCCAAATATGTTTCCAATTGTAGCAAATCGTATGGTTGCTGGATGTGATGTCATTGCCATTAGATATTTAATTTACTTTTATTCTTCTATAAGAAGAGTACTATTGTCACAGATTTGAACATCAGTGTACATTTGTAGATAATGATTTAGAACTTTCCAAAGTAAGATAATCCGATTCTGGAGATTCGGCATGAATGATAGACGCTTTATTCTGAAATCAGTTCGCAGCTAAATAGTAAGGTCTGCGGTGCCCTTAACGGTCCTTATGAATAGTGGTTATTTTAATTAATCACTAGTGGCAATGACCTTTGATATTTAATTATAATTTTCAAAGGTGTTTGGGAGTTTTGAAAAAATATAAGACCTGAAATTAAAAAATTTAGTGATGATTACTTCATGCTGGGTAATTTGTACATTGCTGTAACTAAGACCAGAATTCGATTGGCAAGATACATGTACGTGAGTTTGTCACTGTGTATCCCAATCAATATTTATTTCTATGAAGTATAATGTAGATCTACAATAACCACTTGAGTTGTAAGCAGTCATTTCATTTCATTTTATCTATCTACCTATTTTTTTATTCATATAATTTTTATTACTTTCAATGTATATAAGGGGGGGGCTGACTGCAGAAACACATATCACACCGATAATGGAGTAATCAATTCCTTCAATATTTCTGTACTATTCTGGTAAATGAAAAAGAAAAAGTTATTACATCTACAAAAGAATTACAGACAAATAGTGATTTACATGAATCAGCGCTGACACCGAGGACCTCAAAGAAAAAGCTGTCTACTGAACAGCCTCCAGAGAACCTCTCATATCGAAGCCAAAGAGATTGAAGTCGGAGTACAATATCCGGTAAGGATTCTCTTGAGGCATTAAAATACGTTGATTCAAGCTGAAAATGGAATGTTCATATAAATAGTAGGAATCAACATTTGTTTTTCAATAAGATATCAGTGCAAATTGTAATCAAACTGAATTTTTTTTAAAAGATTAGGAAAAGAGTAATCATTCCATGTGTATCCATGTTAATAACATGTACATTGAATATGTCCATAAAATATGATGTTGATACATTGCACTTATTTCTTTCTATGGTTATTTCATCAAATTATGATTGAAAGTAATGCCAAATTTAAAGTAAGCAAAGGTAGGTTTTATATCCTTTTATCACCCGTATCAGACATCTAAGCTGGTCATTTACAAAACCGTATTTCCCTGTATTTTATTATTATCAGGAAGGGATAGGTATATTGTTTGTATTTTCCTCGGTCTCAATGCGCGTATTGACTTTGCATGCAGAGACGACGCAAAATATACCTTTGTATTTTCCCTGGTCTCACATCCGGGTCTTTGAGGATGCGAATGAAGTGATACGCTTCATAATGTTCCGCGCACCAACGATCTACGTCATAATAAAGACAACGCTGTATCTGAGCGCTTGCAAGTACGTCATAATGGTAAAGTGCAGAGCCTAGACACTGATATTATCATGACACAACAGAACTCTATTCTTAAAAGATATCACTGTTATCATAATTTTTGCTCTAGATATCTGATTTGGATGATAATAAAAATATTGACTGCCCTTCTTTCTGGGAACATCAAATATATTGCCCTTAATAGACCCATATTGCCCTCATCTAAAGACTCGGGCCAATATGATTCTTTTGCTGGCAATATATTTGATGTTCCCCTCAAGACCAGTCAATATTATATAAATATTAGCATGAATATATTACTTATTCTGCATACAAGATACACTATAATATTGATGAGATTATAAATTATTTGATGTTTACAAACTTAAAACAGAATTCAATCCCACTAAATTTTGTATTTGCTATATTTTTTGTCTTTAAACAATCATAAATTGTGATCTAATATGCAATCACATCTAAGCGATTGTTCTATTTACATGTATAATGATAAAATGAAGAATTTTATTATGAACTCACACCAAAAAATCTAATATTTCAATTTAAATGATTTATTTGATATTTCATAAAATGAAACAAACAGTAAATAAAAGATGTTTGACTTTAGTGGTCCTACTTTTGTGATTACTTTTTTGCTAAATTGAACAAATCCTTTGAAATAACATCATACCTTAAAAATGATGCTTTCATGGTTCTGTAAATCAGTTCCTGAACCTAATGTCATTGTATCCTCAGGCTCAAGAACGAGACCCCGAACCTTGATAAGTAGATTCATATTAGGACTTGCTCCTAAAAATCTCCAAGTGATCTGGAAAGGTTTGGTCGATTCGAAGTATTCATTAAACCATGTCGGCAATATGATAAACCTGCCCCCAATGCCAATTTTTAGTTCTGTCGTCGGATCTGGATTTGCAAGTGACAAAAACATGCTTTTTTTAATGTCAAATCTTAAAGTTTCCATGGCGATGAATGACCCGGTACAGAGATTTCAGGGCACACAGTGTGATCTTTTGTGGACGTGTGTGTAGTCTTAAAAAGGACCACCAAAATTTGACGTTTTGACTGAAGTGTGTTCTTGACAACTTCAGGAGAAGTCCCCATGTTCAGGAGAGTGCATATCTTTTCACATGTATAAAATTCAAGTGATTAATTTCAAGGAGGGAAAATATCAGTCATGATAAGTTATGAAAGAACAGAAAAGTAAATTATGGCATATCAAACGGCACCTGGTTCACATAACACCAACTTACTGAACTAGAGATGCTCGGCGGGTCGCGCGGCCGAGCACATGTATCCCCCAAACCCACCGCGTCATCCGTCATTGCGATATATATAGCTCACTCAGAAATTTGACAAATAAATACAATTATCATGGCGACAATGACCCTCCCCTCATTTTGCCTGTGGGTACCAAATTTGATGACAATAATATGAAGCAGCAGCGTGACTCTGCAGAACCTAAAGTATTGTCCAGTATCACCTGTTGGGGAATACAATTATAGAGTAATCTGGATATATTTTGTAAACCTAACCCTAAGACCCCCCACCAAAAATGATAGGCATCTTCGCTTCACCTTCTAATATTGCTTCTGAGTGCCAACTGTTATGACAAACTGGAAAAAAAGCAGAAGTTACAGGTTTTACCAAATTTCCACATAAATATGGTTACCATGGCAACCATGTCTCCACCCACTCCAAAATGTTTAGGCGGCTTTGCTTAACAATAAAGGACCTTAATGCCACATTTGAAGATGATCGGAGAAGAAATGCAGCTAGTAGAGCGCTCACAAGGACATCTCTGCTATTCCACAAAAACTCTTGTTACCATGGCAACAATGTCTCCGCCCACACCAAAATCAATAGGCAGCTTTGCTTTACCATAATGGACCTTCATGCCACATTTGAAGATGATCAGAGAAGAAATGCAGCTAGTAGAGCGCTCACAAGGACATCTCTGCTATTCCACAAAAACTCTTGTTACCATAGCAACGATGTCTCTGCCCACATCAAAATCAATAGGCGGCTTTGCTTAACCACAATGGACCTCAATGCCACATTTGAAGATGATCAGAGAAGAAATGCAGCTGGTAGAGCGCTCACAAGGACATCTCTGCTATTTCCACAAGAACTTGTGTTAACATGGCAACGATGTCTCCACCCATACTAAAATCAATAGGCGGCTTTGCTTTACCATAATGGACCTTCATGCCACATTCGAAGATGATTGAAGAAGAAATGCAGCTGGTAGAGCGCTCACAAGGAAATCTCTGCGGCAGCGGCGCGAAGAGGCTAAATCCATAGTATATCCTCTGAACTATGTTCGGGGATACAATAACCATACACATACATCTTTGTGATCTTTGATGTGTGAAATGTCCTACATGTATATTAAGCTAGTAACTGCAGTACAATATAAATATCTATATCGTTTAATAAAAGAAAATAAATAACTAGCTTTTTCAAGTTCTTTACCTCTTGTTGCACTTTTTACTGAAATTTTACCAAGTGTTCTAATTCAAAATGACTGCAGAACCATTTCCCAAATAACTGGTATGCTTCCTTATTAAGCACTGCACCTTCCTATCATGTTATATCTTAACAATGTCACAAATAAGAATGAATTATGCTGAATTACTAAGGAACTGCGTTTTCAATTCAAACGATATATTTAAAAATATGTTGATGCCAGCAATGAAATTATGCAAGCAAATAAAACAAGTGGAATGCCTCTGGCGGTCTCACCTGCATCACGCGATTCAATATTGCAGCAGTGCTGACTTTGAAAAACACCATTTAACTAATTATTCACAAGAAACACCATTCATATAATGATACAATACTGTACGTTCATTGACATTGGACCTTGATCATGTGACCTAAAACTTGTCAGTGATACTTGATTACCCCTATATCCACATTTTATACACTATATCTATAAACTTTGAAAGTTATGACAGCAATCTAATAATTACCTCTAAAATGGCCAAAGTTCAATGACCTTAAATGACCTTTGACTCGCATGAGATGTTCAGTGATACTTGACGACTCTTATCTCCAAGTTTTATGAACTAGACCAATATACTTACAGAGTTATGATGGTAATTCAACATATACCCCCAACATGGCCAATATCCATTGACCTTTGACCTTGGTCATGTGACCTGAAACTCGCACAGGATGTTCAGTGATACGTACTTGATTACTCTTATGTCCAAGTTTCATGAGTCAGATCCATAAACTTTCAAAGTTATGATGGTAATTCAACAGATACCCCCATTACGGCCAAAGTTCCTTGACCTTTGACCTTGGTCATGTGACCTGAAATGCACACAGGATGTTCAGTTATACTTAATTACTATTATGACCAAGTTTCATGAGTCAGATCCATAAACTTTCAAAGTTATGATGGCAATTCAACAAATACCCCCAATTTGGCCAAAGTTCATTGACCCTAAATGACCGTTGACCTTAATCATGTGACCTGAAACTTGCACAGGATGTTCAGTGATACTTAAATTACTATTATGACCAATTTTCATGAATCAGATCCATAAACTTTCAAAGTTATGATGGTAATTCAACAGATACCCCAAATTTGGCCAAAGTTAATTGACCCTAAATGTCCTTTGACCTTGGTCATGTGACGTGAAACTCATGCAGGATGTTCAGTAATACTTGATTAACCTTATGTCCAAGTTTCATGAACTAGGTTCATATATTTTCTAAGTTATGGTGACATTTCAAAAACTTAACCTGAGGTTAAGATTTTGATGTTGATTCCCCCAACATGGTCTAAGTTCATTGACCCTATTAAAATGACCTTTGACCTTGGTCATGTGACTTGAAACTCAGGCAGGATGTTTAGTAATACTTGATTGACCTTATGGCCAAGTTTCATGAACTAGGTCCATACACTTTCTAAGTTATGCTGTCATTTCAAAAACTTTACCTTCGGTTAAGATTTGGTGTTGACGCCGCCGCCGCCGTCGGAAAAGCGGCGCCTATAGTCTCACTCTGCTATGCAGGTGAGACAAAAACAAAAAGGGCAATTAAAAAAAATAAACACCAACCCCCCTTCCCCCAAAAAAAAAAGAAGGAAGAAGAAAATGAAGTTCACTGAGGTTATAATCTCATTGATCAGAACATACCGCATGATTCTTCATCTACCTTGTCCGGGCAGTTAAAAGTTCCATCACACTGGTTGGTTTCAGTGATCAGCCGATCACCACAGATGATGATGTCTGAAATCAGAGCAAGGAATAAATTGTCAAGGTTTAGCAGTAACACAATACACCAACCATCCACATACCTATCCATCCAACAATAAAATAGTAATGATGATAACAATAATAATAATGATAATGATAACAATAATAATAATGATCGGAAAATGAAATAATCTGTTGTCTCACGATGCGGCAAACTGAAATTGTGACGTTTCGACTGCAACTGCTAGTCTTCGTCAGGCAATGAAGTGGACAATCGCTGCATGCGCCTTTTATACCGTACGCTGCGTGCCATTGGTGCCGGAACCGCCGCGCTATGATTGGTCGGAGCAAGCGACCAATCAGAAGCCACGGACGGTGCGACAACAGATTATTTCCTTTACCGATTCTATACTACCACGACGATCAACATCTTCCGTACTAATAATGATAATAATAATAATTATAATACTACTAATAATAATGGGGGCATCAAGGTCTAGTAATTACAACTCTTGTATTTCAATCAGAGGGATGTGGGTTTGAATCCCAGCCATGATGTGCTTTTGTTCAGCAAGAAAATTACCCATATTGTGCTGCACTCAACCCAGGAGAGGTGAATGGGTACCCGGTGGGATTCATTTGTTGACACCTTGGCAACGATATGGTGGATCAGCTAGGCCGGGGTAATAACATGATACCTAGTATCAAAGCGCAGTTGAGTATATGCACATGTTTTTAACTAAATGAGACACATCTGCTATATTCTCTCAGGGAACCTATAGCATAACATATACCTCTAATATGATCATTCATCATCAGAATACATTGAGTACTTGACCAGGCAGAAAGTCATATCTTTAAGTCTTTGGAATAACCCATCTGGGATCAAACCTATTATGTCCCATTGATGGGGTGTATCAAGACACTGGTCGCTATTAAATACTTTTTTAAAAAATTACAGATCCATCAAAATTAGTTGTAAGAATTTAACGACATGTATGTGGACTATCCACTACATACAGTTGAAATTAACGCTTCTGCCATTGCTCCACTAAAATATATTACATGTACACAAACTAACTTCTCCTCTGGCTACCACCTGCAGTAGTCAGGTACAGGCGTACACAGAACAGCCAATAAAGTGTATGAAAATGTAGGAGATATACATGTATACACACTGGAGTATACAGAAGACTAAAACTAAAATCTTTCATTGCAGATGGCGAAACTTCAGCCTCTGTTACACCACCCACCTTCCTTTGCCAATGTTGCTATTTCCATCTTGAACGCCAACCCAGTGTATGATCCGCGTGCCTCAACATGAATCTCGCCGGACGGGAAGACCTTGTCTGCGGCCTGGAAGTAGTCCTGTTCCAAATAGCCTCGAAGTAGCCAAGATTCATATTTTAATGTTCTGGGATCATCTGATATAACTTCTAGAGAAGCCGAGGGATCCCCTAAGAAAACCGACTGCAGGCTGACGATCAGAGCCGAAGACGTTTCATCAGAGGATACACTCCAAATCACGAAGAAATCCCTTGAGTAATGTATCGATGGATAACCATACGATGCCAGCGTAGCGGTTTCACCTTCCTTCACCGTCACTATGGCTACAAAAAGAATGAGGAAATAAATACATTGATTAATAAATAAATTATTTTACGTTAAAAAGGAGCTCATTTTACTCAAAGGGAAAGTTGAAATTCAACGATCTGGAGCTATGAAAAAATGGAGTTCGAATCATATGAGACTGCTACAGTTGCAGACACACGAACTACGAAAAGGAGTGCAAATATGTCCAGTATGCAAAAGATTGATATACATTCAGTGTCTATTTTGGGGGCAACAGTGTTGTCCTACTAAGCCCAATTGCTATAACACTCTACCCCATTCACATCATACATATTGTTGGAAATATCTGGTCAAACTGCAATCGTTAATAAGCAAGCAACTATCGTCATTGTTCAATTTCTTTCCCATTCTGCAGGGTACAGATGCACAAGAAAACATTACAGGTTGAGAAATCATAAATTCTTCCTTTACAACTGTTTGTTCCTCCTTTTCATCGGATATACAGTCCATAATTGGCATTTCATGGTGAAAAAACCCTGTCACTCGTTCCACTTACGACAATAGCGTTCATCACTTCCATCTTCACAGTCGATGATGATATCACAGTGTTTGTCCACTCCTATGAATTCCCGGTTTGGGCACAGGAAACTCTCTACGGAATGGTGACAGACAAAACCATGTAATAAAAAGACTAGTTTGACTTTTTATTGGTTAAAGGTTTGAGAAATATGTTTTTTTTTATAAATGAAGCCACAGAAAAAAAAGAATCTTAAGGAAAATATCTTCATGCGTAAACATAACAAATGGTTTTAACAGATTTGCTTTTTGTTTTATTATTGATGAAAGAGTTCAAATTATTTACCCACTGAATCATACATGACTGACAAAAGGAACTATTTTTTAATATCTATTTTTAATTTTATTTATTTTTATTTATTTATTTCGTTTTATTTATACAGGGTAGCCCCATCAGTAGTCTTGTACTGTTTTCCAGGGGGCCCTGTAAACAAGTAGTTACAAAATAACAGACAAGCAATTCCATAAGGAAAAAACAAATAGGACATGCAAAAAAATCAGAAGTGAATACATAGAAAAAGAGATGATGGTACATAAACATAAGTACAAGTAACGTTATTTCATCTAATCAGGGCATAATTCATGCACAAAATTAAAGAAAGTCTTTAAGGACGTTGCACAGTTATGTTTGTGCGCATTATGATCTGCCTATAGATTACACTCTACGCGCTTACGTCACAATGGATGAACAGGTGATTAATTAGCTCCGGGTATGAAGCTGATTTTTCTCATCTTCTGCACTTTAACTGCAGATCCGATGCGTTATTTCATGAAGCTAAAAATGGAATTATTCCATTAACCATTCAAACTAAATTCTCTACAATTTCCAAATACTTTACTCTGCAGTGCTGCCAAGAATCATGAATACTACCCCGAGTTTGAATAAATGGTAGAGTGGTTTTGATTTTTTCTTCACATAGATACAAGGCATTCGGCGCATTTTTGGTGTTTTAAAAAGCACATTTGCTCTAATAAAAATGCCGATAGTTTAAAAACAAGCACATGAACCCCTATTTTTTAATGTTTGTACCTTTTAGGTATATCCTCCTCTACAACTCTGCAAATTTTGGTGAAAATGACATGGATTTTGAATAAAGTGCAGCATTTATTGTACGTTTGTAGTTTGTGGTTGAAATTTTACATTTTTTAGATTTGGATTTTGTTATCTTTTACGACATTTTTAAGAACTGACAGTGCTGTTAAACTTAACATTGCAAACAAATAGCACTATAAATAGATTCTCCATTCTAACGATACAATTATTAACTATCTCGCCAAATTTGATGACTTTTTAATGTATTTTGACTGAGTAATACAGGTTTAACCTCACTGTAGTAATCTTGGGCGGTCTAAAAATGCCAAATTCTTTTGAATGCGCAATTCTTAAGAACATAAATTTGGGTGAACTTTGAAGCTCTGTAGCAAAAAATCAAGCACATGGACCTATGTTAATTTTTGCATATTCCGAATATTAAGGTTCTAAAGTATCTATGTGCAAAGTTTGGTGAAAATGACATGGATTTTACTTTAACTGTGCAACGTCCTTAAATGAAGCTAAAAAAATAAGCTACGAGAAACGGGCTGGATAGATTAAATTCATTAGGGATTCAGGCCTATCTGGGTTTGTATTTAAAATAAACTCTTGTTAAGGCCAAAATATTGACTGGTATCTATTATTTCAAAAGGATTGTTGCCACTGATGCGGGAGGATACTGAAGCCTACCTTCTATTTCCAAGACACTCAGGAGTAATCTGAAACCCCGGGCGGTCAATATCTCATCAGTGGTGAACCTTATCCAGATGTGAGGTCCACGAGATGTCACGTTCAAAGGAACTGATGTCCCTGTCAAGCGAGCCACTTCTAAACTTTCCTCAAATCTAGGATCGAGGCCCACATGAACAATCAAGCAATCATAACCATCCGCAAGGCTGAAGTCTGTAAAGTGCGCCCTCACCCCATAACCAGGTGGCGTAGAGATTACCCAACGTATCGAATCGTTATTGTAGTAATTGTCAGGGTAATTATGTGAGGTTAATACAGCAGTGTCCCCGGGGTCCAGCTGGAGATGATGTACTGTAATTTAAAGAAAAATATGAAAGGTTGAGCGTTGGGGAAAGAGAAGGTGTGAACATGTGTGTGTGTGTGTGAGGGTGAAAATGTACAGTATGAGTGTGTGCAGGAGGGAGATAAGTATTTTGAACGCATATGGTAAAAATAATAAGAATACCTACATAACAAATAAGTTTTATTCAGGGTAACCATTTTAATTATGATAGTGCTCTTCTAACGGACCACGCATACAATAATCACTACTTTTCTCAAATCTAAATGGTGAGTGCCTGTCTTGCATGATAGTAGAAGGTCCTAGGGTATTTTTTTTACTTTGTTTGTCTTTGGCATATGACTCTGTCATGGATCCAACCCATGTCCTCCCTTAAATGAAGCAAGGGCTTAACCACCAGCATGACTCAATTTTTTCAAAATAATTCCTCAAGATCATCACGCAAATAGGCGTCCATTTCCTCTTATGAGCCTGAACGCAAGACATGTTGCCACGCAAGGCGAGAGGTCGGGTTCAAATGAATACATCCAGTTATCTCGTCAATAAGAAAATAACGGTAAGTATTTTCATAATTTACTGTCAATAATTGGGATATATTCATTTGAATTGCTAGACCAACACGGATTCAACGTAAGGGGAGGCATGTCTAGATTAAGAAAAGTGCATAAAAAATAGGGAGATGAAAACACGAAGGCCGCTGCCTTAAGGACTGAGGAGGCAAATAAGGCCTCATGCGAAGTAAAGTCCTTAAAGTACAAGGAAATGAAGGAATAAGGAGAGCGCCAAAAGGTGGTCCTCAAGATGTCGTCTATGACGATTCCATTGAAAAGAGCCCAAGAAGCGATACTTATAGTATCATGGACCTAGTGTCAGAAGGAGAACATCATCACCAACTGACTTGATCGTTTCAACAATCCAGCGTGAAATGATGTCTCGAGAAGCTGCCGCAAATGGCTCGCGCTATGATACAACCAACTGAACAGAGTTGGGAATTGTCTGAAGAATGGCAAACAAAGAATAGGGTCGAAACAGCGAACCCACATTGTTTGATTGAAAAACCGTTTCAAGGACCCGAACACCAGATCCTATTACCAGGGGTTAAGGGATCTGGAGGGAGTTAATGAACTCCAGTGAAACAAGACTGGGTTAGATAACAAGGCATAAAAGTCGCGCCTAATCTACGCCAATCCCGTCAAATGTCCGGGAGCGATGCATAAGTATGCAAAGCTACGTACTGTAAATGATTACAGATAAACGGATACAAAGAGGGATCTCGACTGATAAACAGATAAAAGATTGATTACCGACCCAAGAAGGAGTTAGTCAAGCGTCAAGAACGACCGACAGGCGCCATGACGGACTAACCCATACAAGCTCAACGTTTGAGAAGAAACTCAAGAGTTTGTAAGATTTGGATTGGATTAATTAATCAATCAAGAACAAAAGATTGATTGAAACACAAAGAGAACAATCAACCGACTCAAAACAAGAACAACAACAAAGTTGAAAACAAGTTTGAGAACAAACAAAGGACGACGCTCCTACCTGTCCAACATATAGCCTAAGCTGTGGAGAGGGAAATAAAATCAATTCAAGACGAGGCTAAAGAGCAAGTCAAGAATTATAAAGAATTATAAGGATTATAAAGAAAAAGGGAAGCGTCGCATCAATGCCTGCGGCACGCAGGAGAAGGCGGAGCTGCGGGGAAGGGAAGCAGAGGCAACCCATCTGTGAGAAATCGAAACTGACGGTTCGGAACTCACAAAGTTTATTTGAAGAAAACGTGAATAAATAACACGAAGGCTCCGCGCAGAGAAATATATATGAAATCAATCTAAAGCCGAAAGGCAAAGGATCAAAATAAGCAGTAAATGCAAAGCTAAATATGTCAACAACGGACACTTTAAAAAGCAAAGTGGGAGTGTACTTAGCTAACGTCTGATCACGGCGGCAGGCGAAAGTAAAAGAGGAAATGGACGCCTATTTGCGTGATGATCTTGGGATAGTGCATGCGTGGGGAGATGCTGCGCACGCGCAGGAAAAATTGTGTACTTTTATTCAGTGTGCAAGTTAATTGTAATGAACTAGCTAATCAAATGAATATATCCCAGTTATTGACAGTAAATACTTACGGTGGGACAATTTAAAGAGAGAGTGTTAAGGATTGAACAAGAGAGTCGCTAAGGTGAGCACATAATATGCCCGGAAAATGGAGTTATCGGTCAAGCAAGAAATGTGGAAGGTGGCGACTTCACCTTTCAAATTCTGAGCTCAAAATCAATAGAATTGCTGGGATCTATGCTAGTATCCTACACTACAAATTATATGAGCCTAGGTTAAGTTAAACTGAGTTATCGTGTTTACAAGGACTTCAGAAGGGTAAAATAAAAAGATGTCACTGTGTCCTTGACCTTTGACCTTTTGACCCTCAAAATCAGAATGATTGATTCTGTGAAAAAGAAAGAGACATATAGATTTGAAAGTTGAACTCACTTTTATCAAATGAATAATAGGGAAAGAAATAAATACAATTGAAAATGATAGATACGTATGACACAGCAACAAAAGTTTAACCACTGGTCACTCCACAAATTACTTGAGGTAAACATGTAAACAATGATCCAATATGTAAAAATTATTGATATGTTTAAAAAATTCACGATCAGCTAAAATTTAACAACCTTCAGCATCCCGAATGCGACATTGAACATAATTGAGTTTTGAAACATCTTTAAATTTACTCTCGCAGTGGATTTTACAAAAGCAGGTACCAGAATTGACCTTTCTTGTTGTTTGTCAAGCTGCGCACTAAAGCTGTGCTAACCAAAGTGGGAAATATAAAGATGATCGACAAATAGTCAGCTTTATATTTTTTACACTGAACAGTGCAGCGCTGATCGTGTTTGTGTTCTGCGTTTAGTAGTTCAGTTAGTTAGTTCAGTTCATTGTGCTGTTTAAATTTGAAAATTGACATTGAACACACCCTTTAATTAGTCAGGAGTGAAACTTACAACCTCCATTTAACTTGATCACTAAACACATTCACAAAGCTTGTTCGATGAAAGACCCTTAGAATTCTTGCTCTTGCAAATGATAAGGAATATACTCTCCATTGATTAAACAAAAAATTCATTAATTTCATTTATTGAACAAATCCCTTTCTTTGCACTTGCCACAATTAGATTCATCTGATGTATCCACACAGTCGACGATACCATCACAGACGAAGTTTCTTTCAATACATTGGCCATTCATACATTGGAAAAGAGTGTTCTGATCACAAACTGGGAATAGAATACAAAGTGATATGAATATATTATGATAACATTCTCTTAATAACTTCTGTAAGAATTATTCAGCCGCCTCATACTTGAGTGGCACTATTCAATTAGATTATTCCTTGTACTTTAGCCATTATGTAATTTATTACTGTTGTTTAATTGTAATATGAAGTAATTTCCACTGTTTCAATTTGAAATGTATAACTGAAGAGTGCATCGCTTCCTTACAGGTCTGAAATCTGCTATAAACACTACATCATTATCATTATCCTATAATTTTGTCACTGTATGTGGTATTTTGTGGTGTGACACTACAAGGGGAAAGAAAAAAAATTATCCCATGACAAAAATGCAACCCCTTTTGGGAACTAACTTCTATCATGAGGAAAGAATTTTGAGCTAATTTCTCACCAAAATAAGGACGATACTGGAAGTAGATCTCAAAACCCTTATGGGTGACAGAGCCATCGGTGACAAATTGTAGCCAAACATAGCGATGCACTGATAAATAAATGTTTGGAGGCACACTCTGTTCTGATAGAATGCCACTAGTGCCGTTACCAGTCAGGTGGAATATCTGTGTACTTTCATCAAAGGCATCCAAGTTCCCAGTAAAGAGCCGAACATAATCACAGCAAGGCTCCATATCCAGACTTCCAAAAATTATCTGCATCATGCCACGTTCAACCGGAGCTACTACACGCAAAAGAATATTCTCCATATGGTTGTAGTTTTGGGGAAAGTTAGGTGAAGTAACCCTGATGACCTCACTCCAGTGTAGATTGAAGGTTGAATTTACTAGGTCCACTTCTGCAAATGATTACAGTACTTTAAAAGAAAAATGCTTAATCTTAAAATACAAGATTCGAGCAGTGAGCTAGAATGTCCCATACAGAGCCGGGTTATTTGGACCTATCTCACATCTGAGAGGAGGGTTGGATTACGCCCCCTCCTGATATCTCTGCTGCAGATCTCGCGAGAGAAGCAAAAATTTGAACAAATGTAGTGTGAGATAAAATCTACAAAGTTGTATGGTTATTTTCCCAAAATGATAAGACCTTACATGTATTTCATATGAAAAAATCATGCTAACTTTTGCATAAAATAAACACAGCCCCTAAAAAGCTAAGTTTCAATTCAGAAACTCTTTGCAGCATTCCGATCAATGTACTTTATGTATTTTGTTCTTTTTTACTTTTTTGTTTTTTCATTGCTTTTTCAATGGAAATTATTGTTAATCAGTAAAAGCACAAATAATGATGGCTAAAAACACACTTTGCATTGGATTTGTACATGAATTCAAGTTTTTAGGCTATTTTGGGTCTGACATGCACTTACATAATGATGCATAATTTTGTAACTGCATACCCGGGCATCACAAATTTGGTCTATAAAATTTTGGGAGACCTGAAAGTAAAAAGTCAGTGAGTGGTGCAGTTTGAAAAATTTCTTGCAGCGGTTTTATCGCAAAAAAATGTTGAGGGGGGGGGGGCGGTCCCAGGGCACTTTATGGTTAATGATTAGGATCACATATTTTGATGATCTTTCTTTCTTTAAAGTCTGACCAAAGCTCATATTGTGCATGTATTGATTCAGCTTTTTGAAACTGGGTTAATATCTGAGATATTTTACTATGAGTAAACTGTAAAAAAAATTGTTATCATAATTCATATTTCAATTCCTCTTGTGTATGAAGGCCTGAATTACTTCAGTTTTGACAAGAACTACATTCTATGACTCGAAATGAGCATATAATCTGTGTGCGTGTTTATATGGGAGCCTCTTGAATACATCATCATCAGCATGACACATACATTTTTATAGAAAATTAAAATGCGCCGATTCGAGAGGTATAACCTGACCTACTTTGAAAGACAGCAGGCAAAATAACTGGCTACTATATCCGGGCTATTACAGAAGTAAAACTCAAGAAGCTCTTTTCTATCCTCTTGCATCCGCAATAATCCTGCAAATTCAAGAGTTTAAATCTGCATGCTCTGTATAACCCCCTAGGGGAGTCATTGTGACCAGGTATGACTGAATGAATGAAAGTACATTTATTTCCAACGATAAAAGCATCAATACATTTTTAAGAACTTGAACAAAACAATGAAGGTAGCAACTCAGAAAGCACAGCTTGTGATGAGTGCACCGTGACATAAATACATAATACATGAAAAAAAAAAATTAACTAAAATAAGCACCAAAAGCACCCATGTGGTAAATTTGCCACATATTTTATAAGGCCATATACCTGTGAGATTTGTCGGAAGAGGTACTGTCCCAATCGCTGGGGGCATGGCTGTCCCATTCACTTGGTTAGTACATACGGAAGAGTAGTCGTAGCAGCAGTTTCCATTATCACCACACATGCTGTCACAGTAACAACCCTCTGGGTTGCAAGAATTCTCTGAATTCTCACAGCAGCTATTCATGCAGGACCCGTTACTTCGCGTTGAAGGGAAATCTGGAGATAAAGTTGAGGTGGATGAATGACGTAAACTGCCACTTGGTCTACCAATACTTTGTATTTTAATTTCATGTCTATTTTGATCAATAATATATGGATTAAAAAAAAACTTTTTGTCTCAGTCATGTTCCTTTGCAACCAATTCGTCTACCAACCATCTTGTCTAATTGAAAATTATCCAAGTTACCATTCTGCCTGATTTTCTGTTTGGGTATCACCATTTGAGCTTATATCCTTCTGGTATCCTTTTTAATTGAATATATTTGAGGTGAAATGGTACGTGCTCTATGAAAAAGCTTATACATCAAAATATTAAATATAACAAATATAGTCCTGGCACCTCTAGTTGTATTATGGCATTTCGCTTTGTCACTTATTAAAATCTATTCAATATTTGTGTGTGAGGGGTGTAGGGGTGTGTGTATATAAAAGAGAAACAGTACAACTTTGTGAGATAATGTACGTTTATCCCATCTAAA
The DNA here is from genome assembly GCF_037042905.1 of Lytechinus pictus. Classification (NCBI taxonomy): domain Eukaryota; kingdom Metazoa; phylum Echinodermata; class Echinoidea; order Temnopleuroida; family Toxopneustidae; genus Lytechinus; species Lytechinus pictus. The sequence goes on along the minus strand of NC_087254.1, from coordinate 13,854,126 downwards.
TTTTTGATGGGTCCCTGAAGAAGACATGGTGTTCCATTTTAAATTTGGAAGGAATCCACTTTTTGTTGGAATAAAATGCATCATCTCGCAAAGATGAAATCTTTGTCTCTTCATCTGCATCCAACACATTGACTTTCTTATCATTATTTATACAAATATATATATATATATATATATACATGTTTATACATGTGTATCCATCTTTTTCTTAATCACATTAGTACTTACCATCGAGAGGAGCAAGAGTCAACCATGCTCTGAAACCCTGTTGAGTAACAGATCCATTGCTATAGAAATGAAGCCACATATTTGAATGAACTGTCCAGTAATCATCTAGCAATGAAGAACCCACTGTGGAATTCCTTGTGCCAGTCAGCTTGAATATCTCCAGGCTTTCTTCAAAGTGAGCTGTCCTTCCAACGTGCAAGCTAATGTAGTCACAACAGGATTCCGTGAACACTGACCCAAAACGTATAACCATGGCATAGCCCTGTCGACCTCGTATGTGCATGACTATGTCCCGAGAGTTGGGGTAGTTGTTAGGAAAGTTAGGCGATGTCACGGCTATGACGTCATTGTAGTTCATGTAGTATTGTGTGTCCAATATTGCGACCTCTGTTTAGATGTGTAAAAAGGTAAGTCTGTTATTATCAATCCGATAAATTGTGCAGAGAAAGGCCAAGCAACTAATATATAACAACTTCTTTGCAGAGGTAGATTCTGTAAATAAATAGGAAAAGTGTGAGTGTATCTTGCTTGTTATCATCGGTAGTTACATGTATATTGGAAGAATATTTTTTACCGCTCTCAGATATACATGCATTGTCTGAGCAACAACATTTACAATATAAAATACCAAATATGAACAAGTTGAATTCGATCTGGTCAGGACAAAGAGGCATATCAATAAAGTGACCCAAATACTAAACAAGACAATTTCTTTTTACAAATTTAAGAACTTACAGAAAAATTTTCATAAGATAAAAATTCTTTTGAAAAATGGGAAACCAAAGCAATGCAATATCAATAGTGTAAAAGAATATGTGTATTTAGAATCCTGCTTTATGCACAGAACTAACTGATGCTGGTAGTATTATTGTAAAAATGAATTACAGCTTGGTAATTCTACATCCATGGAACTGTAAAGTTAATTTCTGACGTTTACCATGATTTCAATTCTAATTGATTTTGTATTGGTTTTTATTGACTGAAGTGAGACTTTTGACTATTACACAAATTACAAAATAATGGTAACAGATCCAGTCTGGCTATGACAAACTGCACTGATACTTTTCAAAATGCAGCCAATACACTCATGAGTTCAACTTTCAATAAAATAAATGAATTAGATAACCCATATGTTCTGAATGTTAAAAAATGAACATTATAATAAACAGGTAATTCAATAATATTCATTGATAAGTCTAGGGTTTGTTGACTCTGAAAAGTTCTTTGGAAGGAAGGGAATGAAAATTGCTTCTGCATTTAACATAATGATACTCTATTAAACATCCTTTCTACATGTACATGTATATCCAATGACTCTTTGTGAAATATCCTGGTTACTTGTATTGTATTGACAATCGCAGAAAAAAACTTTCATGCAGTCATGACAGACTGCTTTTCAGCAAGTCCGTGAACATTATATATATAAAGGGAATAAGTGAGACAATACAAAAGTATTTAAAAGTACATGAATTTCAAGTAACACATGAAATGAAATATATAAAAGAGAAAAACAATGAGAAGTAAACACCAAATAAACCCTCAATTCAAAGAGACTTTATAGAAATTCTATAAACATTTTACTCATATTTTTAGCCAGAAGGCAGCTCTCCTAACTAATATTGTGTTTCCATTACTGCCTCCTCTATCTTTGAGTTATGCTTATACTTTTTTTTTTAATGAAAAGTATCAGAAAAGAAAAAATAGAAGAGGGAATTCAATTAATGTCTATACTGCAAAAGTTTTGTGAAGCTGAAACTTGTACTTGCCCTTGGTTTCCGCAAGACATAGTCCTGTTGAATCCCTGCGGACATCGGTGAGCCCCTGACAACTGATTAGCCAGGTTTGATTGGTAAATGTCTCATATAGAGAAGCGCAATCAGCAGTGACAGACATGCAATCACTGAAACACTGCTTTGGAATGGTACCTCTCTCAAGACAGACCTGGTAGATCTCACCACACAGAGATGCATTCAGTTGTACATTACACTGAATCATGATGAAAGGCAGCTTAAACGAAGAAATATGATGGCATCTTTCATTAATTCATTAATCATATTCAAACATATTAGGCCATAATTGAAAGTTATAGTCGGCTGTTCAAAACAAAATACTTCATTCACACACTCCACAGCATATATAGCCTCATCTTATTTGTCTGAAAATGCAGGTACAAGTGAGAATGCCAAATTTTGTGATGCAGAAAGAACAAAATCAAGAAAATTATCTTTAAATTCAACCTTTGCTACATGTATATTGATTCCTTTATATAATTGCATGACCTCACTTCAAGTCAATTCAATTTGATCAATGTCATGCAAAGCATACAATTTTTTTCAAAGCCTGATTTATACAGAGTATTGAGAAATACTTCACAACAGCAGAGAACAAAAGTTTAATTTATGCATCAAAATGTGAAAACTACCCTTTCTCGCAAAATCCCTATGAGGGGATTTAACAAACACCCTTAGAAGTTTTAAATTGGCACATATTAAAGAATGAAATTACATAAAATGGCGCCCCCCATACAAAACAATAAATAAATAACAGAATTGAAGCTGTTACTTGAAATACAAAAACCTACCAATTCTTGAATAATCAATTCTGCCTCTTCCTTGCTTCCAGCATTCTTGTTTGGAAAGAATGTAGAGTTATATTGCAAATGATTTTGGCACATTTCAGGCACCAGTACGCAGTCATCTAAGATATAAACAAACAAAATGCTTTGAAATTAAAGGGAGGTGAAGATTAATAAATGTATCATAACTAATAAAATGTCTTCTCTTTTCCTCCACATCAGGAAAAATAACACCATTGTAACTGATTTCGATATATTATACAAAATGTTTTTATAAGCGTAAGAATTTTCTTCAGTAATTATGATGAGCAGCAAATTGAAATCGAATCTAGATAAAGTCTAGGATATCGCACTTTACCCATTTTACTACATGCAACATGCCATAAGTTCTTTGATGTCTCTTTGGGAAAGGAAGAATTATATTTTGTTCTTCCTACTATTAGCCAACAATCACCACCTCGAAGGCTTGTTCCCCTAACCTATCACTTTGAAATAGGGGTGAAGTATTTTCATTATCAGTATCATTGATAACTTCTCAATGCAATTACATCTCCTCTCCAGATGAATAAACTTTTGTTAAATAAACAACAAGACCAAGGTTTTTTGTTTTTTTTCCTGAATGCATCTAGGTGTTATATGATGGCGCCAAAGCTAAGTAACATTTCAAATAGATACTGCTGATTCCATTTAGAGGTACCAAATGTGGGTGCGTTGTGGTCTAGTGGTTCTGACTCTCGCCTTTGAAACAGAGGGTCGTGGGTTCGAATCCTAGCCATGGCATGTTTTTCTTCAGCAAGAAATTTAGCCACACTGTGCTGCACTCAACCCAGGTGAGGTGAATGGGTACCCGGCTATCTAGCTATTATTATCCTGTTATTATTATTATTATGACTGAGGTGCCCTGTTTTAGTGTACATACACTGTAGTATGTCATTCTAGACTTGGAAAATTGGCGATGTATTATGTGCCATTCGGAGTGTACTTCTAGAGTGGTCAGATGTTTTTGGGAAGCACTTGAGCAAAAAGCGTGCCATGTAAAGATGTCAGACGGCCAGTAAGTTTGAAATAAAAGTCAGTATTCTCTTGTTACTCAATTTAATAAGCTTAAACCAGCATTAATAACATAGCATAAGTTACTTAGATGATGAAATTTTTCTGAAATGCTTCATGGGTAAAAAGTGCTTCTGACAAGGCATTTAATAAGCTTTAATACTGTCAGCTAGTACTGCTTTGAGAATACCGGCAAAATTGTATTAAGATTTTGAGATTTCCTTACTGCAGTATTGTTCATCAGCAAAGTTTCCGCAGTGGTTGAAACTGTCACAGGTATGGTTTTGAAAGATGCATCTACCATTGCCACAGTCAAATGTATCATCATCACCACAATCTGAAACAAAAAAGTAGAATTCACGTAAGCAAAGACAGGCAAGTTCTTCATCACAGACATGTAAGTGAAAATAATTGTGATTGTTTTTATGTAGATGTTGAAGTCCTGTGCAAAACAATTTATCAACATCAATAAAAAATGGACCTAACTTTATTGCGTCTATATACTACTACTTCTACTACTACCATTGCTATTCTACTATAAATATCAATACTACCAACTAGTACTAATAACATTATGATTACTCATGTTACTTCTACAGTAATGCATAAAAAAATATCCTAGTACTATAACTGAGATTATTTGACTGTACTTCTACTACTTTGTAAATATTCATGATGATTTTTACCCGTTAACGGATTGATGACAGAAATATTATGTGGTAATACTACTAGGTATTGTGGGAATGATTGCAGATACAAAATTTTAACAAAAAATAAGATAATAATACAGTATGCCTTTATATATCTATTACGACAGTGCTGATGTGAGTGTTGCAGAGTAGGGGAACAAGCACTTTGAATTAAAAAAAGATATTTGTTGAAAACACCTTCTTTATGACCATCTTTATAATCTCATTCATTTTTATTGCAAAAGTAATCAATAAAAACTGGTAATGTATACAATCCGAGAGAAAGAAAAGTGTGTAGTACTCACCTGGCAAGACAAATGTTGTGATTTCTACTTCATAACCTCGATCAGTTACTGCACCATTGGTGACGAAATGCAATGACAAATACCTTTGATATATTACAAACGTTTGAAGATTGGAAAGGTTTCCTCTTAGGTTTGCCACCTCAACCTTTAAATCAAAACTTGAATCATCCGCGGTGTACATGGTAAGAGAATCACAACATTCCTCAGTTTGAAAATCAGTGAAACGCAGTAGCAAACCAAAATAAGGAAGCTGCACTACGAATCGGTGAATAACGTATTCAGAATTGTTGTACCCGCTTGGATAATTTGGTGATGAATATACAATCCTACTTCTCTCATAGAGATAATTGGTGCCAATAGGGATATCTCCTACACAGGGAAATCAAACATAATGAAAAGAAATGAAATCATGAATGAAAATATATGAAGACCATTTTGATTAGATTAAATCACTTTATACATGAAGGCTTATCAACAGTAATGTGATCAAAACAGTATCTACCCCATAGATTTGCTAGAATAGTATAATCTTCAATGAGGCTAAAGCCATTTTTTAAAGAAATTGATTACTTATGAAAATCAATCAAAGTGGGAATAATATAGAATCCTAAACACAAACACATCTTTCTCCATTCTATTGAGAACTAAGAGAATTAAGGAAGGGCAACACAATTTTCATGCATTAAATTATTGGAAATGCCTTTCCCCTCAGGGCATTAATAAGTTATAAACCATTTAATAATAAAATAATCAATGTAACACATTTGAAAACCATATATGTAGTAAATTTTTTTTTGGCAAATGAAGGTAATGTCCATACCCTACATTACAACGGTACATGAACCTCATTGATATGCTACTTGATAGCCCAATTGGTATAGTGATGAAAACATTACAGAAAAGGGAAATAACAATTTGCTTAATTTTTGTCCAGCTTTCTTCAAATTTTTACCAATCTATGACTTATGATTTTTCTCTTTCATTTTCAAAGAACTTGGCACTTGGTTAGGACTTTCCTTTAAAATAAAAATGATAGAAAAAATAAGGGCAAGAATCTGCTTGGTTTGATGACAAGAGATGAATCAAGCCCCTCCCCCCCCCCAAAAAAAAAAAAAAAAAATGACTGAAAGCAACAGAAAACAAGTGGAACGCCTCTGGCAGTCTCGCCTGCATTACGCAATGCGATATAACAGCAGTGCTACCTTTGAAAAACAGCTAATTAATAATTATTCACAGAAGAAAACATCAATAAGATAATAAAATATAATGTCCAAAAAAAATGAAAGAAAATGACCTTTGACCATGATCATGTGACCTAAGGATTGTACAAAACTATTATTCATACTTGATTACCCTTATGCCGATGTTTCATGAGCAAGTACCATAAACTTCCTGAGTTATGAAGCCAATTCAACACATACTCCCAACATGGCCAGAGTTCATTGACCTTTAAATGACATTTGACCCTGGCCATGTTTCTGAAACACACACAGGGTATTCAGGGATACATTGCTGCTCTTATGTCCAAGTTTCATGAACTAAATCCATAGACATTTAAAGTTATGATGACAATTCCACAAATACCCCCAACGTGGCCAAAGTTTGTCGACCCTAAGTGACCTTTGACCTTAATCATGTGGCGTAAAACTCAGGCAGGATATTCAGTGATACACTATTCCCCTTATGTCTCTAAGTTTTATGAACTAGGTCCGTATACTTTCTAAGTTATGACAACATTTCAAGAACTTAACCTTGGTTAAGATTTCGATATTGATTCCCCCAACATTGTCTAAGTTTATTGACCCTAAATGACCTTTGACCTTAGTCATGTGACCTGAAACTCAGGCAGAATGTTCAGTAATATTACCTTCATGTGCAAGTTTCATGAACTAGGTCCATATACTTTCTAAGTTATGATGACATTTCAAAAACTTAACCTTGGTTAAGATTTCAATGTTGACGACGCCGCCGTCGGAAAAGCGGCGCCTATAGTCTCGCTCTGCAATGCAGGCAAGACAAAAATGCAGTATTTACTTTTTCTTGTTGTGCCGGGACCAGGATCAGGCGTTGTTCTTGCAACGGAAACTATAAAGAAAAAGGAGACAGAATAAAACAATTTTATGACTAGATTCTTACTATTTCCCTCCGCAGAAATTTGGACACCCATCAATATTACTGTGTTTGGAAATTGTCTGCTGGGAAACCAGGGGCTGTGCCACAGTATATTGAAAGAATGCCAATTAGACAGCCAACCGTCATCTGCAACGCTAGTGTAGCATTGCCCCTTCTTGCAACGTTCTGGATTTTAGTGTATAGTGTGTATTCCCTTAAGCTTCACTTATTGGGACCAATGACAGATCCTACCTTGAGCAGCCCCCACCCTGCATTCATAACACATTTGTCTGTTCCTTAGCTTTTAAACTTTCTGCAAAACAATGACACAATTCCCATTCAAGGATGTTTTTCAAAACAATTTCCTAACAATATAAGCCCCCCTTGCCGCTATTCTTTAAAATCCATGAATCTTTGCCTGATGTAAACACTAAAGCCGTATACATCTCTAATAACTTAATCATGTGTTTAGGTCAATCTAGTCACTCTTTAAAAGTAGCTGCAAGCTAATGTGAAGAGGCAACCTTTCGGAGGGGAGTTTGTAAAAAGAAGCACCTTCTCAGGAAACTTTACTAGCAAGTAATTAGCCCTTAAAATGACATCTTTCAAAGTTGCAATAATTTCTTCTTTTTGGAATGAGAGGTGATCAAATAAGGCAGAAAATCAAGGGAAATATGATGTTATAAATAAAAGATATAGAACATTTAAAATTTACATTTTGGGGAAGAAATTTCCGGCACAGATCCAGAGCTGGACTTCTATTGGGTGTGAATTTTTAAGAAAAATTTGGCCATCAAAAAAATAAAATGAAGGTACAAAAATGAAGACATATTTACCTCCAAAATTCCCAAAATATTTGAAAAGCAAGAAAAATGGTAGCCATAGATGCATTTTAAGGGGGAGCACCAATATATTCTAACCATTTACCTGTGTGCTCCTGCACCTTCCACCATCCCCACCCCCTGCAGCAGAGCCTGAATTTGTATTACCTTGTTCTCCAACACCTCCCCCACAAAAGCAGGCAATTATCCACTAGATTGTCAACTACAGCAAACTGTGGTACCATGTTCCAAGTAGGCAATGATTTGAATGGTAGGAACATTTGGGTGCAACTGCAGCAACAGAGGCCTGTACTATTATGGAAGTTATGAGGTAAAATGTATGCTACGTAATTGTCTCAAATGGCTCTGACTTACAATTGAAATTATGGTCTTACCTGTTACAGAGTCTGTAGCATAAGAATCTGTAGCATAAGAATCTGTTGCATTAGAATCTGTAGCATTATAATCTGTAGCATTCAAATCTGGAAAATAAAATATTTACTAGTTAGAAACTTAATTAAAGGGGAATCCAGCCTTGGCCATAAAATGTTGTGTTGGCAAGGAGAAAAATAAATTAACTCTTTAAATGCCGTTGGCAGCTATACGTGCCCTTAGTCCTCTAATGCCATTGGCACGTATACGTGCCCAGAGAACTTTTTTTTTAAAACGAATTTTACAGCCAGAAAATCAACACCATATTTTCTGTTTTTTATGTTGTTATACTGGCCAGGAATTCACAATTCATTTTATCATATAAAAAATAGTGGTTTACATAGACATTTTTTGAGTAAAATTGTATTTTTGCAGCATTATTTTCAAGAGTTGATTTCGGATATTGCTGCGATCTGAATCAAGATTTCCCCTATTGACACGTGTGATATAACGGTTGTGTGTAGCAATACACGTACTTCTATGGGCAGAGCAAAGGCGAATGTGCGAAGACATTCAGCTCGGAATTGACCAATGACCGAGCGGTACGATGTTCCTCACCCAACACTACATGTACTCGCCCATTCGCTATTGTTACATGAATATTCATGAGCTATCGATCGGGTCTTTTGCAGGCCAGTATGGTAGTATTCTTGTGTCAAGGCTTTTTTCTGCCTGCAAATGTGCACGGTTTGGGGGAGATTTTTTTTTGGGGGGGGGAGTGCGGGGGAAAGGTCTTATACATTGTTTTTAGCATTGTCGCAAAATTGTTCTCGTTATAAATATATGAGTAAAGAAGCCTGTCATTTCCAACTCTCGTCTGCGCACTGCAATCATCACACTCATTATTTATTTATTCATCTATTATTGTTATTAATATTATCATTATTAGTATTACTATTATCATAATCATTATTATCATTATTGTTATTGTTATTATAATTATTATTATCATTATTCTTCTCTTTCACCTTCTTCTTAGTACAAAAGGGATGGTCCGGACTGAAAGTATTTATAGTTTTATATACAAAGCAGAATTCACTGAAAGCAAAACACCGAAAATTTCATCAAAATCGGATAACAAATAACAAAGTTGTTGAATGTCAAAGTTTAGTAATATTTTGTGAAAACAGTCGTGAATATTATGATTATATATTATGTCATAAAAATTATTGTAATCATATCAATTGCATTTCTCCTGCAGCCAAACTCTCTCTTCATAAACTTAAGATCATGTAAATAATGGTTCATGTTCGTTTGTGTTTTTATAGCCCATACCATTATAAAAAAGAATGATTGATATTGTTACGCTTATTAATATCATCTTCAAACTTCTCGCAAAAATATGAATCGTTCAATATTGTCGACATGATCTGATGTCACCTAAGAAAAATACGTTTGTCAACTATGCCAGTGCAAAAGGAAGCAAGATTTTTATTTTATTTCAATGATGACGTTTGTTTTATTGCTGGAAGAAGTATAATACTCAAGAAAGAAAGTATGCGTTTTGTTTTTAACTGTCAGGTTCAGATCTGCAGAAGGGGAAAGAGTGCGATGGAGAGGCGCTAGTGCCTACAAAAATGAAGCATGCACATTTGACAGTTTGTATCAACGTGGGAGTCACATTATATATATAAAGTATTCTCATGATGAAATCTGAAAGCTTCTACGACAAAAAAAAATGATTATTCATGTTCCTCCTTTGCTCCTTTTCGTCGCATACAGGGTTGTAAGCCGGTTTTCTAAATCTAACAACACCAAATTACGTACCAAGTTCGGTGGAAAAAACATCAAATTTACGGAAATAAACCTAAATATTATTTTGATCATTAGCAAAATGTATATTGTCAATGTGGCAAGGGCAAAATAAAAAGTATGATGTGTGTAAGGAAGGAAAAAAAAGAGAAAATGGGAGTGAGCGAATCAAGTGAGTAAACGCACTTTTCATGATCTTTTATTTACAAAATTCTGTGAATTTCATGCACTTTCCGCAATGCGTTTTTTTCCCATTCTTCCTCATTTGTTTTATTAGCGAGATATAATTTATATTAATCAATGTATCATTTCTTACGATTATCCGCTTTCTTTTGTTTTTCCCTTTATGCCAGCAAAATGATGATGGGTAAATCTGATATCATATACTACTAAATGAAAAAAAAATTGATCAAGCAAATTTGATAACAACACCAAATTACGTACCAATTTTGGTGGAAAAAATCAACATCAAATTTGCATCGGTTACGGAAAGAAACCTTAATATTATTTTGAGCATCAACAAAATATATGTTGTCAATGTGACAAGGGTGAAATAAAAAATATGATGGGTATAAGGAAGATTTTTAAAAAAAAGTGTGAGTGAGCGAATCAAGCGAGTAAACACACTTTTCATGATCTTTTATTTACAAAATTCTGTGAATGTCATGCATTTTCCGTAATGCGTTTTTTTTAATTCTTCCTCATTTGTTTTATTAGCGAGAAATAATTTATATCAATCAATGCATAATTTCTTCCGATGTTCCGCTTTCTTTTGATTCTCCCTTTTTGCCAGCAAAAAGATAATGGGTATATTCCCCTACACGCTAAGCTCATATGGCAAATCTGGAAGCATAAACTTGATTACTACTAAATGGAAAAAAAAAATAATATATCAAGCAAATTTGATAATTGGAAATGTAAATTGTACTAACATATCGAGTATGTTGATTGTGCATAAGTCCTACTGCATGAATATTGACAATGCACGGTATAAAGAAATTTAGTGGTGTCACTTATATATCATTTGAACAGCAAATAATGTCCATTTAATTTTTTATTTCAGGGAAGGGGAAGTAAAATTAATCCTTACTAGATTGATATTTTTAATGACGGGGTAATTATAAATATCACAAATAAAGAGGTTTAGAAAATATAATTTCTGATATTGTCGCAAGCAATAACTTACTTTTCTGATAGATGATCCATTACAAACATATTATTTGAATAAACAATCGTAAGGTTCAACAAATTATAAAGATCTAAATTTCTACAAATTGTTAGTAATTTCTACCTTCACACCCCATTGCTTCGTTATTTATGTTCCCTCTTTTATCTTTCAATTTCCTGTATTTTTGATTTGTCAAGGATTATATAGCCTATACATTTCTTCAATCTTAAATCTTATTTTTATCCTTTATTTCTAAATATGCAAAATAGGCTTCAGCTACAAGTTAATTAAATTATTTTGAACTATTTGTTTTTCTTTATGCTTTTGATAAGTAGAAGTAACGATGCCAGTGTTTGTGCTGGTGGTCGTGGTGGTGGAGGTGTACTGTTTTCCCCGTGATTTCTTGTTATCATTCTCGACATTATCCATGCCATCTTTACCATCATCCCTATCATCATCATCATCATCATCATCATTTACATTACAGGAAATTTGACGTATATTGTCGATGCTAAATGTCTTAAAGTCGAAACAAATATTTGAATAAAAATTATGTACTTTAATGGCAATAGGTCAATGGAAGGTGTTGGGGAAAGAGACAGAGGAATCTTAATCTTGATCTCAACGGAGAGAAAAACTATTGTGCGTATCGGAACCTTTGAAAGTATTCAATTGTCAAATCAAAAGACGCGCGCGTGGCCCGATTTCTATGAACATCCTGTGCTAAATTGCTCTCCTCGATAATAGGTCAGGAAGGAGTGCGGATTAGACATTCCTCATGAAAGGGAGTCTGGGCATCTATTGTTCATGACTTGGTGGCATGAACAATAAAAATGCAGTCGCTATCAGACAGGTGGCTACTTTGCTCGCTTGCGGAATGAATGAAGCCTAAAGTTTGAAAATAATCAATTATTCAAAGACATAATATGCAATGGGGCCCTTTTCTTGTCTAAAATTGCCATTATATTTTCATATTTATATTGCATTATATTATCCACACGAAAAAGAATATCCGGCATGTATTGTCCATTCCTTGGCATGTACGAGATGCATAGTTGGCCCAGATTACAGTGTGTAAATTGTCAGAATACCAGTCTTATAATGACTGTAATCACAAAATTCTAATTGCGTAATTATTCATTATATTTATTTTAATTTTGGTTACCCTGGAAGCCGGGGGGGGGGGGGGTCTATTACTTCAAAACGGCTCAACATTAACATTTTTTAGACAGTTTTAAAATGAGTGTTCACAAATATCAACGTTCATAATATTTTAAGCGATTCATTTGACCGACCAGGACACCCAGTTTTTGTACTGCTGTAAAAAGTAGTTGTAGTTTAATAGTAGTAGTAGTAGTAGTAGTAGTAGTTTTGTTACTTTCATTATAATTATCGTTTATCATTAAAGCACAGAATCTATGCAAAGATATAAAAGTAAAATAAAAGTGAAAAAAAAACACGATATGAAAAAGAAAGGAGAGAGAGTCCAGAGATTACGAGAGATGGATAGATATATAGATGGAAAGAGAGAGAGAGAGAGAGATGTGAGATCAGTTAGTTACGTAAAAATGATAACGTATGAATATTATGCTAGAATTATGTTTTGTAATAAATACATTTAATTTTGTATTCAACCTTGGTCACCACAAAAAGGGCTAAAAATCAACATAAACATTTCCACCTGACCTCACATTTTTTTAGGCGAGGGGGGGGGGGGATCAGACCAGAAATACAGAACAAATAGGCCTATTTTCTTTTTGAAAATTTGTATTGAATTTTTAGTTTGTAACTGATCTGCATTTCCTCTTCTTGATTCACGAAAAATAAACATTTTTTCTTAGTTCTGTGTACTTTGCCAAGAACGCCCATATTATTTTGTGGGATTTTACACCCCAAACCTGTTAGTATTGAATCTGTCCGATCCCTCTTTATCTATATTTCAATATATCATCTTTAGTTTTCTATATTTTGTCTCCTTCTGACTGGCAATAACTTTGTTACAGTACGAAAGCCCGTATAGTATGTACGACGAATCGACCCTGACAAAATATGACTAAACTTTACACTGATTCATGCTTTAGAACGATAGTTGAGTGGGTCGCAAATGTTTTTTGCCGACACTGGATATAAATCGCCTACATTATCCAAAACAGTATATAGTTGTGTGTATCGCACACCACAAATCGTATCCAGGTTACGATTTTTCTAAAACATGTTTTTCATTACGACAATATTGACAAGAATTGAAATGACATAAAATTCACACTGCGCTAATAATTTTGTTTCCCCCATAGCGGTTGTTTCGGAATACCGCGCATTCTGAAAAATTACAGGGTCTTGTTTTAAAGACTACACGAATGTAAGGGTACGGTTGGCTGCACTGTGAAGATACATGGCTCTAATATATTATTGTGTGTGTTTGCGTGGGGATCGCAGCTGTGCTGTGATTGGTCACTTGATCGACGACAATGCCCTTTTTTGGAAAGGTCGGTTTCAATTTCGTGTGTATAAACCCTCTCACATTTCAGAGGAAATAACTTGAATAGCAAAATAGTATTTCATTAAAGAGAGCATTATTTTTCATATTTCTGTTTATTCAATTTCATCAATAGATACGTCATTTGAAAGGGTAAACATTGAACTTTCATTTTATCGTCTTAATTTGTTGGTATCTCTCCAATTACTCAGGTTATTTACTCTTTGAAATGTTCACGAAATCATAATTTTCTAGGTTTTACTTATTGAAAAAAACGATGTAAAATATTTCATCTTTTCTCAATTTTTCCGATTGCAAATATGAAAGGTCATAACATGATCATAAAGTCCATGAACCATGCATCATTTCTTATGTAGAAGTTTCATTATACAACGTACGGGTAAAGAGTTATGACCGTTTTAAAATCGGTCTCTGCTTACGTTTCGGTCAATTTAGGACTCCCTCGAATATCCCTGGCACTAGAGGGGTATTGGGCATGGCATAGTAAGAGTTACATGTAAATAGAATGGCGAAAGTTTGAAAGAAATCGGACAAGCAATAAGAAAATTATAGCTGCTTTAAAATTGAGATCACTAATACTATGTAGATTTCAATTTGGCAACTGGGTGATGAGTAAATTATGACAAGGGGCACATTACGAAAATACCCCGTTTGGGGTTTCACCGCTGTTGGGGTCGCAAACTGCGGTAATAGACCCCATTTTTCGTTTGAAACTCTCATTTCTCATTTGAACATTTCCAAGCCCCGATAAACCCATCTTGGCCAGGTAATCCCCGTTGTCTCAATTTCACCTCCACAGGCCAGTAAAGCCAAGGACGAAATGATAAACAACAGCTGTGCTATTACGTAAGACTTCTCTGCCTGAAGAAGGAACTTCGGAATTAAATTATTGTCTTCGATATTTAATCACGTTTTCAAAGGCATATTGTATTCAGACATCCAATATTAGTCCTTTTTCAATTTCGAACGAAGAAAATCGACCTCGAAATAAGGAAAATAAGCGAATAAAAATTAGGTTATGCTTTGCATGCAGGGACTGCCCTTAAAGTGCTGCGCACACGATGCATTCACCGCGTGTATACACGGAACTCCATAGCAGGCTCTTAGACACGTTGCAATCCATCGTGTGTGACCCCCTGCTGTGCTGGGCTGTCGCGTTATCTTCAGACCGAGGTCAAGAAACAGGTGTTTTGATACTTAAATTTCTTGCTTGGGGGCAGTTCGGGATTATAGTGGTTGGAGAAGAGAATTGGTGAAAACGATCTGGGGTATAGCCTTCTCAAACGGAGGTATTTCGTCATGCAAGGACAACTCTCCCATAGGCCATGTACTTTATTATCAGGGATTTGTGGTTTTCTCCTAAGTACCCATTCCCCTGGGGCAGTAATCTAAATATAATCCAGGTAGTATATTGTTTTATGTCCTCATGAAAGAAAAATATAATTTGAAATAAAACTTTTGGGGAAAATGACATTTTAGCCATAATATGTATTGGAGTACATGGAAGAGTAGTCCTTGCCTTACATCACTATTACATCCCATATGCGGCCAATTTGAAGTCTCCATGGGTATAGTGATTACCAATATTTACAACTTTTAAAAATTCATAACTTTTTTGTTGTTTGTCCAATATTGATCAAACTTTCACCTATCAACTTGTCTGATTTTTCTTTTTCTTATAAAAGCAAGTTTTTATTTGGGTTGGATTCCCCTTTAATGACTGGATGCCACTGGATTATTGCAACCTTATGAGAAAATAATGAAAACAGGATTTCCCTCACATACTGCCAAAATATATCATTAGCTTATCAATAAATCGCATATTACACTTTCAAAAATTTGCATCATTCATGACCTCCCTCCAATGTGATCAATGTATGTGCTGAGTTTCAAATAGCATTTGAAGAAAACTGAGAAAGTGGAAAAATTTTCCCGATTCATTGCGATATGTAATCAAAATGGTAACTTAGTTACAAGAAATGAATTTGGAAATGTGTCTTCAACGTCTTCACTTCATGAAAAAATTATATGGGCCTATGGACTCTCATGAGATTTGGGAAATAATTTGCTATGCAATATTTGAAATCAATGGAATAACGACCAATCCACATAAACCTACACCTTTGCATTAATTGTATTCCCTTTAAACTTTGTTCCGCAGAGTATGAATATATCTAAATACAGAGTGCATTCCACAAAAACATGAAACCAAGAATATTAACGATTTATCATAATTTAATCAAATGAACAATAGAAATATGACCTACAGTATAATGAACTGTAAAGCTCAAAATCCCCTCTTTCATCTCACGTAACTTACAAAAGATTCCTCATTCATGCATTAGTGAGTAAAAACGATTTGACAGATACCAAAAAGTCACTTGGCCGGCGGTATTTGAATTTCAAAACTAAAATAACATGTTCACAAAGTCAATATCTGCTCGTCAATTTAAATACCTCCCTGGGCAACAAGAACCAAAGTTCTGGTTTTTTTAATGCTTGTGGTTTCAACATTTCATTAAACAAACATGATTAAATGGATTTCTCACTACACAGTAGCTAACGCACAGTTAACAGAAGACTTCATGCATGACTGATTGTCAAGAAAAAAGAGTGTTGGATGACAGCTGACAGGTAGCCTGTAAAAACTCTTTTATCTTATAAAATTATTGGAACTCATGAATTTAAAATAAACAGAAGTTTGTTATTTTTCTACCCTTTTCTTTGATTGAGGTTTCAAATCAAAGAGCAGATATTACTTTTTTACAATCATGTGATTTTCTTTATAGAAAACAGATTCCACCCTCCAAGTGACTCTTTGCCATCCTTTCAAAAAATTGTTTTTACTCGCTCATGTGTGAATGAGGAAACACAAGGCAAATGAGGGCTTTACAATGATAGGTATTTGTGTTAATGCAAACTAACGTTTTGTTTCTCTGGGATGCAATATATACGAAATGAGATTTTAAAACCTCCCGGAGATTAATTGTCTCACAATAAGTCATACATGTGGAGCGTTGTGGCCCAGTGGATTAGTCTTCGGATTTTGAAACAGAGGGTCGTGGGTTTGAATCCCAGCCATGGCGTAATTTCCTTCGGCAAGAAATTTATCCATATTGTGATGCACTCGACCCAGGTGAGGTGAATGGGTACCCGGTAGGATTTATTCCTTGAATGCTTTTGCGCCTATATGGCCTCTCAGCTACAGCCAGGGTAATAATAATATACCAAATATATTTCAGCGCCTTGAGCACATAATCAATGTGGATTTGGCACTTTAGAAATACTCTATATTATTATTATTACATACTATTTATGTATAAAGATACATCTGAAAATGGTACCAAAACATGTGGGGTGCATAAATCTTCAAAAACGTATCATTGAATCCATGATTAAATGTTCATACTTCAGACAAGATAATGTCAAGCTGACGAGATATTTTTTTCTGTCTCACTTGTCTACATGTATAATAATCCGATGCTGCACCCAACACACACACATGGCAAAAATATATATATCTATGTATGTATATGCCATTGTATATTTACCACAAAACTCATCCGATGAATCTATACAGTCGTTTACTCCATTACATATGGCAGAACTGTAGATACATTGACCAATCTTGCACTCAAAGAAAAATCCTTCACAAGCTGTAAATACAAAATATAAAACAAAAACAAACATACTTAAGAGTCAGTTGTGGCGATGCAGTGTATATTTGAGAGTATTTGTAATTGATGCCCATCAGAATCCTTGCCGCTGCCCTTTCTGTGAAAGAGAATGTATTTCTGATATCGTCTTTCTGCCCTATGGGTAAAATAATGCACACAAAATGCACAGATCTGCACACAAAAAATGCACGGCTGGGATGGTGCGTAGAATTAAAGCATGAACAGGTGATGAATTGCATATAATTCTCTGCACTTAAATTATAATTAGAGTAACTTGATCAATAGTAATAATGCCAATTATCACATTTAATATTCAAAATCAAACATCCCATCCATCTTCCTTTTTACATTAGTATACAGACTGAGTCATGGTAACTGTTCTAACTAATTTTGTTTATTCTACAAAATTGTTTAACGTGTTGTAAGATTCTGGTAAAATGGTGATCATTAATGTTATGTTTTTTATAAAATTCTATGATCAACTTCTTCATAAGCCAACATTGAAAAGCTTTGGGATAAAAATGTAAACTGATGTCTTGCAAGAGCACGTTAATGCAGTTACCAGGATTCAAACCATGCACTAACTTAATGACCTATATGCTGTCTAGAAACTTATCTGCTAGAACAGCGCTTCTCAACCTGATTTAACTACAGGACCACTATGACCCCCAGATATTTTTTTAGGCCAACCTACCAAAATTTAAAGAAAAGATCCAGCTTGATGCAAAAATATTTCATGAAATTTGAGCACAAGTTCTGAAGCACATTTGAAACAAACAAATGCAGAACTAATCTGAAATTGCTAATGTCCGGTAAATGGGCGACAATTAACTAAATACACAATATGCATGCACATGAGGTTCACATTAAAATTAGGTCGAAACCATCATGGTGTGCGTGTGCATGCTTTGCAACATGAATGATATACCTAAGCGTGCATTGGTTTTGTTTGACCCACATTGACTGATCAGACAAGTCTGTGAAATATACCGTAGTTTTCACCCTCTCTGGAGCTTCTTGCGGCCCACCTGAGAGAGCTTCGTGGCCCATCATTTGAGAAGCGCTGTGTTAAAAAAACATCTTCCTCCTTCCATTACATAACTATATTTATAGTAGAGCGGATAAGCTCAAAAAATCACAACAATTGTGCAAATTTTGACTAAAGCATGAAACTTTCACAAGTATTAGTATATGCCGTAAGATTTATTTTAAAGATGGGAGGTAAATTTTAAAATGCCATTTTCGGCCGTTGCCATGGCAACGGATTAATTTATAAAAAATGACATACATTTCCATGTAAATGGTAAATAAACAGATATAGATGACGAAAATGATAATTTTCAAGCTCCCAATTGAATACATATAAAATTTAGAAATATTAAAGATCACCAAGATAGTTCCAATTGGTCCGTTGCCATGGCAACGGCTTGTTTTTCCCAAGAAAAATAAAAATTTTGATTAAAAAAACGTTGTAGAAAATGATTTATCTTTAATTTACCCTAATTTTACAGTGTTAAACAAATATATTTTTGTTCCTAAACGTATAAATTACATCTCAAGCCATTGCCATGGCAACCAAATAACATCTAATTTACAAAAATAACATGGTTGACAAGACAATGGACAGGTGGAAAATACAATTAGAATTGACTTAATCTGTATGCTTAAGTTTTGACCCCTTTATTTGAACAAAAATACAGAAATTGTTCTACAGGAGTTCGTTATAAAGATAAAAATTATGTTGCCTTGGTAATGCTTGAATTTATTTTAAAAATTAAAATATTGCAAAGGGCCCGTTGCCATGGCAACAGCTTATTTCCCTCTAAAAACCTAAAAATATTGAAAAAAATGTAAAATACATGTATGATTATCATTTCATTTGAATAATTTTAAGGTACTAATCGAGATATGTTTGTGACTAAATTTATAATTATAACATCTTAAGCCATTGCCATGGCAACCAGATAACATTTAATTTTACAAAACAACAACGTGGATGACAAGGTTATGGACAGGTGAAAAATACAATGAAAATTAACTTAATGTACATGCATAAAGGTTTGACCTACGCAATTAATTTAGGGGAAATAATACAGTGAGTGTTCTGCATGAACTAATTAGAATGATAAATATTGATGTTGCCTTGGTAATACTTGAATTCAACAATAAATATCAATGTTGCAAATGACTTGTTGCCATAGCAACGGCTCATATACCCAAGAAAATTAACAATTTTTTTTTATTAGAAAAGGGACTGTAGAATCTGATTTTTTAAAAAATTTCCCCTAATTTTAGGGTGAGAATGAATATGTTTGCTGTTAACATATAAATAACATCTAAAGTCATTGTCATGGCAACCAAATAACATCTAATTTGAAAAAAAATACAACAACAACATGAATGACAACTTGACAAGGTTATGGACAGGTGAAAAATACAATGAAAATTAACTTAATGTACATGCATAAGGTTTGATGTACTCAATTAATTTAGGGGAAATAATACAGTGACTGTTCTGCATAAACTTATTAGAATATTGAGGTTGCCTTGGTAATACTTGAATTCAACGATAAATATCAATGTGCAAATGACCTGTTGCCATAGTAACGGCTCATATACCCAAGAAAAGTAACAGTTTTGATTAGAAAAGGGACTGTAGAATCTGATTTTTCTTTCATTTCCTCTAATTTTCAGGTAAGAATGGACATCTTTGCTGTTAACATATAAATAACATCTAAAGCCATTGTCATGGCAACCAAATAACATCTAATTTGAAAAAAAATAACATGGTTGACATGATAATGGACAGGTGGAAAATGCAATCAATAAAATTAACTCGAGGTTTCACCCAGTCAATTGATTTTAAACAAAGATTACAGTGTTTCGCATTAGTTCATTAGAATTATAAAATTTGAGGTTGCCTTGGTAATGCTTGAATCTAATGATAAATATCAATGTTGCATATGGCCCGTTGCCATGGCAACGAATCCTTTTTTCCCAAGAAAAGTACCAAATTTGATCGAAAAACAGTTTAGAATCTACATTTTGTCATACATTTCCCCTAATTTTAGGGTGCAAAGCATTATGTTTGCTGTTGATATACAAATAACTTAAACCATTGCCATGACAACCAAATAACATCTTATTTCAGTGGCTTAATTTTTGTTTCTATGCAATGGTTTTAAGGGTGAAGTAGTACATTGGGACTAGTTACAGGGACAGCCAGTGGTCTGATGTGTCCAAAACCCTAAGACGGCTTCCAAAATGGAGTTTGAAATGGCTGTTGATATATACATATAAATGGACATAGCTCATTTCATATCCGTCTGGGATATATGATTTTGGTGTCTAGACCATGGTTTGACTAGAATGGTCAAGTAATACACTATGACAAGTTACATGGACAGTCAGGGGAGCGTTTCATCAACATTTTCGTCCGACAAGTTGTCAGGTCTGACAACTTTCCTTGATAATGATTGGCTGAGAGGCAATGTTACCATAGTAACTGTCGGATAAAACAGTACTTGTCGGATAAAACGTCTGACAAGTCCTTTCATGAAACGCTCCCCAGGTGTCCAGTATATTAAAAAATCCAAGATGGCTTCCAAAATGGAGTCTAAAATTGCTGTTGCTGCTTTAAAAAAAAACGTAGTTTGTTTAATATCCTAGAATATGTTTATGCCATGGTTAAATGGGTCAAATATACATTAGGACAAGTTACAAGGACAGTCAGTGGTCAAGTATGTCCAAAAATCCAAGGTGGCTTCCAAAAATGGAATATAAAATAGCCCCTGTTACTAACAAATGGACATATTTCGTGTAATATCTGCCAGAGCATATTATTTTGATATCTAAACCATGGTTTGAAAAGTCAGTAAATACATCATGTACATTGGTACAAGTTACAAGGACAATCCAGTATGTCTAAACATCCAAGATGGCTTCCAACAATTGGAGTCTAATCGGAGTCTGTTACTTAAAAATTGACATAGTTCATTTAAATTCCATCGAGGAAAAATGATTTTGGTGTTCACACTTTGGTTTCAAGGTTAAAAAAATATATTTAGACTGGTTACAATGATATCCAGTTGTCCATTTTGCATGAAAATCCAAGAGGGTTTTCAAAATGGCATCTAAAATAACTTTTATCACTCAAAACTTATCAGAGTTCATACAACATCCACCTGTGAGAAACAATTTTGGTGTCTACAATGTGGTCTAAAGGGTCCACTATTCCATAAGGACAAGTAACAAGGGTGGTTTGTTTTCAGTTTTGTCCAAAATCCAAGGTAGATTCTAAAATCACATCGAAATGGGTGCTGTTACCAACTCTTATCTGCTTGCATTTTGAGTGTAGGCACCAAAATTATTTCTCACAAGTGGATATTATATCCACTTCAAAGTGACAGTCGTCATTTTAGAACCCATTTATGGAAGTCATCTTGGATTTTCAGGCAAAATGGACAACTATACATTGTTGTAACTAGTCCCAAAGTATCATTTGATCCTTAAAACCCTAGTGTAGACACCAAAATAACACCCCAGGTGTATTTTTAATGTAGTATGTAACATTAAAGCCCCCATTTTTCAAGCCATCTTTGATTTTTGGGACACAATATTGACACCTGACTGTCCTTTCATCAACTTGACACAATGTACAGTATTAGCCTTTAAACACTAGTGTAGACAACAAAATCATATCCCCAATGTGTATTATGTCCATTTTGAAGTAGCAACAGTCAATTTAGACCCCATTTTGGAGGCCATCTTGGATTTTTTTAACATATACCAGTCCACTGACTGTCCTTGTAACATGCTCTAATGCATTAAACCATGGTTTTATGATTATGGTTTAGACATCAAAATCCTATTCCCCAGACAGATATTGAACAAACTGTATACTAATTTATTATTTGGCTCTTGAAAGTATATGGTTTAGACACCAGAATTTCATCTCACAGGCGGATATAGAATGAGCTATGTCGATTTTTAAGTAACAACAGTCAATTTTAGACCTCATTTTTAAAGCCACCTTGCGTTTTTTAACATACCAGACCACTGATTGTCCTTGTAACTTGTCCTAATGCATTACTTGACCCTTTAAACTATGGTTTAGACACCAAAATCATATTCCCTAGACAAATTATGTTTATTTGTAAGTAACATTAAACTTGTTTTACAACTTTTTTTAAGCCATCTTGGAATTTTTGGACATACTGTACTATACCACTGGCTGTCCGTTTGGCTTGTCCTAATGTATTATTGACTTTTGAAATCTATTTATTATTTATTTCCGTTTTATTTCAGCAGGGTAGCGCTTTCAGTTACAAAACTGCTCTACCAAGGGGCCCTGCACAATAAAAAAACAAATACATATAAATAACAAATTTACACACAAAAAACTTAAAACTAAATACTTAACTACAAAAATTTACTGAAGTAAAATCACAATTAAATTAAAATTAAAAAGCTAAAATAACATACACGCAGAGTTTTTATATTAAGTTAAATCTAAAATAACACAACTATAATATTTACATTAAATCAAAGTTAACACTGCTTTTTAAAATTCGGAGTTAAGAGTTAAAATTCTAGATTGTTTATTAAATATTGTAAAAAAATGTTATAGTTTGCATACTCTGGGGAAAACTGTTCCATAGATTTGAACCATAAAAATGTACAGATTTTTTGTAATGCTCTAATCGTAGTTTAGACACCAAAATCATATCTCACAGGTGAATATAAAAGGAGCTTTTCCACTTTTAATTATCATTTATCAATGACTAATTATCAATTAGCCATTTTAGAATAATATTTAGAATCCATACTGGATTGTCGAACATACCAGACTGTCGTTGTAACTTGTCCTAATATTGTTAGACTCTTGAAACCAATGATTTAGACACCAAAATCACACCCCAGACCAATATGAAATGAGCTACGTCTGCATCTTTAGGTATCAGCAACCATTTTAGATTCAATTTTTGAAGCCATCTTGGATTTTTGGACATTCCAGACCACTGGCTGTTCCTATAACTTGGACCAATGTACTACTAGATCCTGAAAACCAATGAATAGAAACCAACTTAAAGCCATTTTATCAAGTAATAGATGAATTGTGGATTTATAGCCTACGGCAGCCAGTGAGGGAACCATCTTGGATTTTCCTGTTACCCTGGAGTGTATTTTTGATCGTATATTGACCAGTCTACTTTTCATGTAAAATAACCAGTGAATAGATTACACTTCATGTTGTATAAATTCATATGTTACTTTAAAGATTATCGCAGTATTTCAAAATTTTCTTCGTAAAAATCAGTCGTGTAATTTTGAGGGGGTCAGATATGACGTATCGAGCAAATTCTATTTTCAAAAGTTGTCAGCGAGCCCAGTGAGAGAGCAAAAATCATTACGAAAATGCCCCATTTGTTGTTCTACCGCTGTTGGGGTATCAAACTGCGGTAATATACCCCAAAATACGTTTGAAAATCTCATTTCTCATTTGAACATTTCCAAGCCCCGATAAACCCATCTTGGCCAGGTAATCCCCGTTATCTCAGTTTCACCTCCACAGGCCAGTAAAGCCAAGGACGAAATGATAAACAACAGCTGTGCTATTACGTAAGACTTCTCTGCCTGAAGAAGGAACTTCGGAATTAAATTATTGTCTTCGATATTTAATCACGTTTTCAAAGGCATATTGTATTCAGACATCCAATATTAGTCCTATTTCAATTTCGAACGAAGAAAATCGACCTCGAAATAAGGAAAATAAGCGAATAAAAATTAGGTTATGCTTTGCATGCAGGGACTGCCCTTAAAGCGCTGCGCACACGATGCATCCCATAGTTTTTTTCCGTCCAGCAAGAAAATATGGGATGCATGCCGTTCACTCGCGCATTGATACAGTCCTGACGTTCGAAAAAAAAAGAAGTAATGGCATACCAACATACACAGTAGATATGTATAAAAATATGAAATCATTATTTTTTTTACCCCCAAAGTCTTATTCATAATTTAAATACAAACTATGACTGTAACTATCTTTTTAATCGCAAAAGTACCATTGTACCATATGTGGTTCTCCGGTAAATTGAACATGTGCGCTGCATCGTTTCCACTGTTTGTTTTGGATAGTTTCACTTTTAGTTTCCACCATTAAATATTTAACGTAGATATGCTGTGCTAATTTTTTTGTGAGTCAAAATGTTCATCGTTGGAGAGCGAGTTCAGGCGATTGATGAGTTGGGAAGGTGGAGTGTGAGGTGATTAAAATTAGCGCCCTGTCCTTTCAGTTGGGAGCAAGAGAGAGAGAAATAGAGAGGGGGGGGGGGGGTGGAAACAAATCTCAAAGAAAACCTGAAACCAAGAAAGGTATTTCAGAGGGAGGTTTACCGTATAGGCCTACACAGGATATAGGCCTACAAAATAAGAACAATGATGGAGAGAAAGAACAACACTCAAAGAAAAGATCATCTGCTAATAATGCCTGTGAATTATAAAACGTTCTGATATAAATAGAACATTGAAATGCCATCCAAACTTTATTATTCATAATGCTGGCCTGTGTATTTTAATGTTCTTTGTATATACCTCAACTTTGAGAAAAGGACATTAATAGGCCTACAGATATGATTGGCAAATGCAGGTTCTTTAGAGGTGTAAAAAGGGGGTGGATGAATAAAAATAGTCCTAGAAAGAAAAAAAAACAGCCAGACAGAAAGAAAGAAGGAAAGAAAGAAAGGAAGGAAGAAAGAAAGAAAGGAAGAAAGAAGAAAAAAAGTTGCACTTCACCGCGTGTATACACGGAACTCCATAGCAGGCTCTTAGACCAAGGAGTTAGAGTGATATATCTCCTTGCTTAGACACGTTGCAATCCATCGTGCCGTGTGACCCCCTGCTGTGCTGGGCTGTCGCGTTATCTTCAGACCGAGGTCAAGAAACATGTGTTTTGATAATTAAATTTCTTGCTTGAGGGAATGGAGAAGAGAATTGGTGAAAACGATTTGGGGTATAGCGATCCTAAATGGAGGTTTTTCGTCATGATTTCGAAAGTTTTCATTTTGGGTATAGCATTCGTAAAATAATCATATTTCATCCATCTCTCTTTCACTTTCTCTTTATTTTTCCTAGGTAATGAACTTTTTTTCTTTCTTTTTTTTTTGGGGGGGGGGGTAGGGTTGCAAAATTCCCGGGAATTTTCTTGATGGAAACTTTCCATGGGAATAAACGGGAATTTTGTGGGACTTTTCGGAATTTCGGCAATTTTCAGGAATTTTTAAGAAATGATGGGAATTTTCAAACAGTAACAATTTTCTGATATTTATATGCAGGAATTGAAAGGCTTATCCTGTCAGATGATGCTTGATAGTGCTTTGCTATCAAATTTCAATCGAAGTATTAGGCTAAAACAGTCAGACAAGGCATAATTTTAATGATTTCCATGTACAAGTAGATTTACTTTATTTACTTTGATTAGGAGGTATGAGTTCAAGACCATGTAAACTCCTCAAATAGACTTAAGATTTTGATATATCAACCTCTATAATCCCCTTATATATTGATATGATGAACAGTTTTAAGGCACAAATCACCCCAAGACGCTTTCTTCAAAATGGCCACCTGCGAATACTTTAAACGAAATTGTCCAGCATCGAAATTAAAGTTTCTGGAAATTATTTGAGCCCAATAAAGTCTGATTTGATTTTTGTAGATCTTATCTCGATGCCATATAAAATGAAATAAGATGGTATTTATCATTAAGCCTATTTATGTTCAGCACCCTCAAATAAGGGAAAAGGAAATAAAGTAAACATATTTTTATCAAAATTTGTCCTTGTCTGGGGCCATTTGCAACATTGATATGTATCATTATGTTCAAGCATTACCAAAACAACATTAATTTTTATCATCCTAATGAAATCATGAATGACACTTAACGTAAATTTTGTTCAAAATCAAAAGAGTAGGTCAAACCTTAGGCATATTAAGTTGATTTTATTGTATTTTCCGCCTGTCCATTATCTTGTCAGCCATATTATTTTTTGGTAAATTAAATGTTATGTTATTGCCATGACAATGCCTTCAGATGTTATTTATACATTTAACAACAAACTTGTACGTGTATGTTTGGCACCCTAAACTTAGTGGAAATGAATGAAAAATAAGATTCTACTGGGTATCTTTTTTATCAAAGATGGTATTTTCTGTCGAATAAAATGATCTGTTGCCATGGCAATGAAACACAAATTGGCAAACATTGATATCATTAAATTCAAGCATTACCAAGGCAACATCGGTTTTTATCATGCTAATGAACTCATGGAGAACATTTATAGTAATTTTTGGTTAAAACTTTGGATAAAATAATGACTGGTCAAACATTATGTAGATTATGTACATTTTTATTTTTTTCATTCCACCTGTCCAATATCATTTTAACCGTATTATGTTTTTGTTTTATGGATTATATCTTAATTGGTTGCCATGGAAATGTGTGAAAATGTTATCTATATATTAACAGCAAGCATATACATTGTATATGCTTAGCACCCTAAAATTAGGGGAATTGAAAGAAAAATGACTGGTCAAACATTATGTAGATTATGTACATTTTTATTTTTTTCATTCCACCTGTCCAATATCATTTTAACCGTATTATGTTTTTGTTTTATGGATTATATCTTAATTGGTTGCCATGGAAATGTGTGAAAATGTTATCTATATATTAACAGCAAGCATATACATTGTATATGCTTAGCACCCTAAAATTAGGGGAATTGAAAGAAAAATCAGATTTTACAATGTTTTTGTTTATCAAAGCTGCTGATAGTTTTCTGGGGGAAATGAGCTGTTGCCATGGCAACGGGACATTTGATACACTAATATTTATCATTAAATTCAAGTATTACCAAGGCTACATCAATTTATTATTCTAATGAACTCAAGCAGAATACTTAGTTATTTTTTTGTTAAAAGTTAAATGACTGGCAAAACCTTTCGCACATTGTGTTATTAGGTGGTCTGTCTATGACAGATCACCTCTTATGTTTGTCCGAATTTTCTTTCTTTATTATTTATTTATTTCTTATTTTTATTTCCTCCATTTCTTGTGGACAGCAAATCTCAGAAAGTTCATATTCAATAATCATCAAAATATCACCACATATCAACATCAATAAGACCTCAATTCTGCAAGAATCTTAATGTCATGACGTCATCATGACGTCATCTAGACGCCATTTTGTAAAATCACATTATCAATCATATCTCCATTATCAATTATCAAAAATAAATCAAATTCACATGACATAAACTTCAGATCAAGGGTCATCAGGTCATGTCATCAAAGGTCACCTGAAGGTCACGACGCGCGCGTACGCGCGCGTCAAAATTTTAAAATGCTCAAAATCACTTTTTGACCAAAACAGAGTACGTTTTAGGTCATTTTAAGCATTTCAAAAAATTGCGCGCGCAAACGTATGCGCGCGCGTTTCCGCGCGTAACGCCTCAATGCAACTCAGAAACACCGTTTTTTTTTATTTCATTGCATTGATCATATAATTTTGAGCAATTTGATACCTTGATCAACCTTCTACGACCATTAATAAGGAAATTAACACCCGTTAAAGTTTGCAGCACGTGTGCGCGCGAGCTCTCACTATAGGCCATATATGGGCAAAAACATGCCTATAGAAAATCCGCTGTAGCTCTTCAGAACGCATGGGGACCCCCAATTTTTTTTTCATATTTTGATAGAGTATGAACTAGAGATATAATTTCATGTCTCATTTGACCCTCAATTATATTATGACGTCATCAAAATGGCGTCGGAATTCAAAAAATCCATTTTGCCTATTATGACGTCATTATAATTATGCAAATCTTGCTCTAACTCCGTGAATATTGGTCAATTTTCACCCAATTTTTGATATGTTGTAGCTTAGTTCTTACTCTTTCTGAGTTATTGCCTTTATTTTTCATTTTGATAGACAAATCATCCTCAAAAATTGCAAATAATAATGGCATGTCATTTTTACTCATTTTGCGTGTAATCTCTATGGGACATGACTTTTTCTCAAAACTAGATTCTACATTCTTCTATTTCGTAAGCCATATCTCCAATTTTTGTTGCTAGTTATCCCTGAGCTTTTAGTATGTTGTAGCTGAGATTCTAAGCTTTCGGTTGCGTTTCCTTCATTTTCCGATCAGATGTCGGGATCATGCCCGTAATTCACTTGCAAGATTGGATTTGAGATTCTGGTGTTTTGCTTACGTGTTAAGTCTATGGGAAATATTCTAGCTCAATCGGTTAGGCGTCAGACTTACTTCTCATTCCATCATGCAGGCAGGGGTTCGAGTCCGCGGGTGAACATGATTTTTTTTTTTTTTTTTTTTTTTTTAGCTATCTTGTACGAAAGACCATTAGTGCCACGGAGAAAAAAAAATACTATTTCTACTAATCTGTTATAACAGATTACGGTATTTCTACTAATCTGTTATAACAGATTACGGTATTTCTACTAATCTGTTTAAACAGATTATAATCTGTAATAACAGATTACGGTATTTCTACTAATCTGTTATAACAGATTACGATATTTCTACTAATCTGTTTAAACAGATTATAATCTGTTATAACAGATTACGGTATTTCTACTAATCTGTTATAACAGATTACGGTATTTCTACTAATCTGTTATAACAGATTACGGTATTTCTACTAATCTGTTATAACAGATTACGGTATTTCTACTAATCTGTTATAACAGATTACGATATTTCTACTAATCTGTTTAAACAGATTATAATCTGTTATAACAGATTACGGTATTTCTACTAATCTGTTATAACAGATTACGGTATTTCTACTAATCTGTTATAACAGATTACGGTATTTCTACTAATCTGTTATAACAGATTACGATATTTCTACTAATCTGTTTAAACAGATTATAATCTGTTATAACAGATTACGGTATTTCTACTAATCTGTTATAACAGATTACGGTATTTCTACTAATCTGTTATAACAGATTACGGTATTTCTACTAATCTGTTATAACAGATTATAATCTGTTTAAACAGATTAGTAGAAATATCGTAATCTGTTATAACAGATTAGTAGAAATACCGTAATCTGTTATAACAGATTAGTAGAAATACCGTAATCTGTTATAACAGATTAGTAGAAATACCGTAATCTGTTATAACAGATTAGTAGAAATACCGTAATCTGTTATAACAGATTATAATCTGTTTAAACAGATTAGTAGAAATACCGTAATCTGTTATAACAGATTAGTAGAAATAGTGTTTTTTTTTCTCCGTGGCACTAATGGTCTTTCGTAATCTTGCCCACGATCAATTATAAGAATTCTAACAAATAATAGCTAAAATATTGCAAAATAAAACAGATTATAATTACTTTTTTATATCATATCTATTTATCTGTCTGTCTATCTACCTACATGACATATCTATCTCTCTGTCTAATATATATCTTTCTGTTTGAATACGTCCCTCTCTCTCTATCTATCCATATGTCTGTCTGTCTATCTACCTACATTGTATATCTATCTGTCTGTTTATCTCTCTCTCTCTCTCTCTGTCTAATATATATGTATCTATCTGTTTAGATATGTCTATCTATCTATCCATCCATCTGCCTGTCTCTATCTATCTATCTATATATCTATCTATCTATCTGTCTGTCTGTCTCTCTATCTATCTATCTATCTGTCTATCTATCTATCTATCTATCTATATGTCTGTCTCTCTATTCATCTATATGTCTGTCTCTCTATCTATCTCTGTCTCGATCTCTATCAATCTATATGTCTGTCTCTGTATCTATCTATATGTCTATCTATCTATCTATCTATCTATCTATCTATCTATCTATCTATATATCTATCTATATGTCTGTCTCTCTATCTATCTATATTTCTGTCTCTCTGTCTATCTATATGTTGGTCTATCTATATGTCTGTCTATCTATCCATGAAGCTATCACGAGAAGGAGAACCATCTTCCAATTTCTCTCTTAATCCTTTGTTATCGCTTCCTTCGGGCGAAGGAACGATATCTAACATCAATTGGCGAGCCGCCAGGCGAAAGTTAGAGCCCGCTTACATAACGCGATAGGACCACGCAGCATGAAGCTATTACGAGATAGCTCGTAATAGCTTCATGATATGTCTGTCTCTCTATCTATATATATGTCTGTCTATCTATCTGTCTATCTATCTATCTGTCTGTCTCTCTTTCTATCTATATGTTTATATATGTTTTATTAATATAACCACCAATCATCTCTCTATCTATCTATATATCTATATATCTATCAATCTATCTCTCTATCTATAAGTCTGTCTCTCTATCTATCTATATGTCTGTCTCTCTATCTATATGTCTGTCTCTCTATATCTATCTATATATGTCTATGTTTTATTAATATAACCACCTATAATTTATCTTTCCATCCATCACTCCATCCATCTAATATAATTATCTTTCTTGTATGTATCTGTTTGATTATGTAAATCTGTTTGTCTATCTATTTTTCAATCTAATATCTGTTTAAATATTTTTTTCCTGTTTATCTATCTATACGACAGACCACCTAATTCGTCCGCATGACGAATTAAAATCTAGTTTGTAATTGTATTTTCCACCTGTCCATAATCTTGTCCTCCAAATTATTATTTTTTTGTAAATAAGATATTATTTGGTTGCCATGGCAATATCTTCAGATGTTATTTATACATTTTGTATTGTATATCTATGTTTAGCACACTAAGATTTGGGGAAATGCAAGAAAAATCAGATTCTACAGTCCTTTTTTTAATCAAAAGTGGTACTAAATGATCCATTGCTATGGCAACAGGCCATTTGCAACATATTTATCGTTGAATTCAAGTATTACCAAGGCAACATCAATATGTATTATTCTAATTAGTTCATGTAGAACCCTCACTGTATTATTTCCCCTAAATCAATTGAGTAGGTCAAACCTTATGCATGTACATTAAGTTAATTTTCATTGTATTTTCACCTATCCATTACCTTGTAATCCATGTTGTTATTGTTTTTTAATTAGATGTTATCTGGTTGCCATGGTAATGGCTTAAGATTTTATGTTTACAAATTTAGTCACAAACATATCTCAATTAGTACTTTAAAATTATTGAAAATGGAAAGATGACCATACATGTACATTTATTCTACATTTTTATCAATATCTTAAACTTTCTAGAGGGAAATAAGCTGTTGCCATGGCAACGGGTCCTTAGCAACATTTTTGTTTTAGTTTAATTCAAGCATTACCAAGGCAACATATTTTTTTATCTTTATAAAAAACTCTTGTAGAACACTTTCTGTATTTTCTGTAGTTCAAATGAGGGGGTCAAAACTTAAGCATACAGATTAAGTCAATTCCAATTGTATTTTCCACCTGTCCATTGTCTTGTCAACCATGTTATTTTTGTAAATTAGATGTTATTTGGTTGCCATAGCAATGGCTTCAGATGTAAATTATACATTTAGCTACCAAAATATCTTTGTTTAGCACTGTAAAATTAGGGAAAATTTAAGATAAATCATATTCTACAACTTTTTTTTAATCAAAATTTTTAATTTTCTTGGGAAAAACAAGCCGTTGCCATGGCAACGGACCAATTGGAACTATCTTGGTGATTTTGAATATTTCTAAATTTCATATGTATTAAATTGGGAGCCTAAAATGTATCATTTTGGTCATCTATATCATGTTTATTTACCATTTACATGGGAATGTATGTCATTTTTTATAAATTAATCCGTTGCCATGGCAACGGCCGAAAATGGCATTTTAAAATTTACCTCCCATCTTTAAAATAAATCTTACGGCATATACTAATACTCGTGAAAGTTTCATGCTTTAGTCATAATTTGCACAATTGTTCGGCTTATTCGCTCTACTATTACATGAAAATGCATGGAAATATATTTACCTTTACCGTTTCCTATTCGCACGGATTGAATAGTGACAAAAAACCCTGGAGCAGTTCCAGAAGCATCGGTGGAGAACTGCACCCACATATTGGAATGGACAGTCCAATATTGACTAGGTGGGTTCGGAATGAAGGTACTCTCTTCAAATACATCCGAGATCCCAGTGTAGAGTCGAACATAGTCACGGTCTGAGTGCAGCGACACAGGTCTCAACCCAAATAGAAATCGGCGGCCACGGACACCTCTAACGTGCCAAAGAATGTTCTCAAGATTGTTATAATCATCAGGGTAATTAGGAGTGAATAACGACATGATCTCACCCCCACGCATATTGTAAGTTGAATTCGACATGAATACGTCTGTAAGTAAAATGAGAGAGGTGTCATGCATGCTTGAGTCTGAAATTTTGAGTACTATACATGTAGAATCAGTTAACAACTACTGTAACAACGACCCAAAGTAAGCCATAATTAACAAAATCGGTTCATGAACCATGAGTCTCGCCTGATTTCGCGAGCAATGAATATGCACTATGATCTTTTGAACCCTAGATGACCTTTTACCTTATCCTCAAGTGCAAAGAACACATACATGTACATGTATGTTCTTATTATTTAATTGTACCAAATAAATACAACTGATTCAGATATAAAGAAATGAGAGCAAGTTAAAAAGAAACTTGGAAAAAGGATGTACATGGCCTCACATCATTTGACCTTTTGACCCCTAGATCACCTTTGATCCGATCATACTCATGAACACAACCGAGGATCAATTGAACCAAGCATAAGCACAATTGATGCAGAAATTAAGATATGAGAGAAATTTGAACAAAAAATTGACAATTTGACCCCTAAATGACCTTTGTCCCCATCATCCTTGTGCACAGACATGTGGTATTATCCAAGGATCATATGAACCAAGTGTGAACATTATTCATGCAGAAAAAAAGAAATGAGAGCAAGTTGAACAAAACTCGACCTTTTGACCCCTAGATGACCTTTGACCCCACCATCGTCAACACGTATGTGGTATTACCCAAGGATCATTTGAATCATGTCTACTCAAAATTGATGAAGTAATAAAGTAATGGGAGCAACTTGAACAAAAGCTTCACTGAAAATAGAGGATGAAAAGAAGTTCAGTCAAATTACCTTTGCCCTTAGATGAACTGTCACCCCATCATTATCATAGGCTCACACGTGGTATTACCCAAGGATCATATGTACCAAGTATGAACACAATTGATTAAGACAATGTGTTAAAGAAAACTTCCATTATTCATTTCAGAAAAAGAGAATGACCCACCTACATGTATAATACAGTGTGGAAAATTATACTTCATATGAAATGAGGGTTGAAGTGCAGGTCAGAAGCCCAGAACCTAATTGACTCGGGGGTGGGGGATTAACTAGAGACATCATCCAGATGTCCAGATATATATATTTAATATATATATTTATATATATATATAACATATACATACATATATATATATATATATATAAATATATATTCACTTGATAAAGACGTAACATACTCGTCGAAAATTTGTGGACTTCAATAAATTTTGTTGGATTAAAGCATGAAAGTTTCAACCTTGTTTCTCTTATATGTACATGTATACATATACATACATGTACATACACGCATAGATACATACATACATACATACATACACACACACACATGCACACCCACACATACACACATATATATACAGCAGCATACTATCAATATAATAAAAAAGAGGCAACATACATGGATAGGTTTCCTGTGCGGTGCATACTGCATCCCTGTCATCACAACAGTTGCCATCTAAATGACAAAAACTGTCACAGTAGCAACCCTCTGGGTGACAAGAATACTCAGAGTTGGTACAACAGCTATTCAAGCACGAGCCATTTACCGTTGCTGGTGGCAGTGATGATGCAACTGCCGGAAATGGTGTTGAGGATGATGCTGATGATGGTGGATGTGATGGAAGTGGCAGTGGCGTGGTTCAGTGTGTGAAAGACAAAAAAGTCATATTAATTTGAAAGCAATTGTACTCATTTGTATGAATTGAAACGATACACAGTGAAATGCTACATGCCGTACATTCAAAAATTATGTAACTCAATAAGTGAAATTTCCTTTTACTCAAAAAAGGAAAACAAATCACAAACAAATTACAATAAAGGGAATAGACATTGTAATCATAAGGTATTATTGTCGAACTTCAACACATTTCTTGCTTTAAATGTAGGCATGAACCCTATAAAGCCCAGGTTATAGGGGCATGAGAGCATTTATTGGGACTGGGATCTTCTGCAGTAAATACATTCATAACGATTAAGCAGCGAAATGAATGTAATTCATGTGTAGACCAGAATATCCTAGTTTGCTTCTTCACTTCCTACAACATGCCAGCGATCCCTTTAATAATTTGGGGAAAGTAAACATTGCATTGTTGTTCTTGCACCTACTTGCAATCATCATTTGCAGACATTTCGACCTGTCCCTTCAAAATAAAGGTGCATCTCTTCTCAAGATGCATGTATAAATTCTTGTTGAACAGGACAATTTTAATGATTTATTACAACTAGGTATATCATTTGAACATATCCAGGGTGTTAAATGCATGTTTTGACTGGGAAAGACAGATGCCTAACTTATAGGTATCAAATAGGTACATGCAGTTACTACTGACTCCATTTTGGGGTGGCATATATAACTGAATTCCCCCGTTCTAGGGTACACTTTATACATAATGCAATCTATAATTGCAAAACTGACAATGAATGTAGTATAGGCCATTTAGGATGAATTTTGATATATGGTCAGACATCAATTAGTACATATGGGTAGCGCTTGAGTGAAACAAGTGCCATGCAAAGATGTCGGTTTGTCAATTCTAAATACATATACACTGAATTTGGGTTGTAAGATTTGCTTACTGCAATATTGTTCATCAGCGAGATTTCCGCAGTGGTTGAAGTTGTCACATGTATGGTTTCGAAGGATGCAGATACCATTGCCACAGTCAAATGTATCATTTCCACCGCAATCTGAGACAAACAGGCATAAACATTGATAGGACATTCTTTTACATTACACAGATGAAAGTGGCTGATTGTCTTGTAGATATCAAAGTCTTGTGCTAATTAAACGAGCTATCCAGCATGGTGGTTCATGAACCCTGTGCCTTGCCTGACTTTGCAATCAATAAAACATGAAATATGATATTTTGAACCCCATCATCGAACTGAACCAACATATGGTATCAACCAAGGATCACTTGTACAAAGTGTGAACATAATCGATGCAGACATAAAGAAATTAGAGCAAGTTGAACAAAAACATTAACATTTTTTTACAGACCAACGAGACAAAATCCTTAATACAATTTTCTTCTACTACTGTTACTACAACTACAACTCATATACCATTACTACTATTACTACTGCTACTATAGGTACATGTACTACATGCGCTGTCTTGCATTTGGCCTTTTTAAAGGTATTTGTTGAAGACACCTTCTTTAATTGTGCCATTCTTTAAAATTTCATTGACTTTCTCTGCAAAAGTAATCAATCTTTCCAAACATAATACAAGCCAAATGACAGGAAAGTGTATACTCACTTGGCAAGATAAATGTTGTGATTTCTACTTCATAACCTTGATCAGTTACTGAACCATCGGTGACGAAATGCAATGACAAATACCTTTGATATATTACAAAGGTTTGAAGATTGGAAAGGTTTCCTCTTAGGTTTGCCACCTCAACCTTTAAATCAAAACTTGAATCATCCGCGGTGTACATGGTCAGAGAATCGCAACATTCTTCAGTTTGAAAATCAGTGAAACGCAGCACCAAACCCAAATAAGGAAGCTGCAATACGAAGCGGTGAATGACGTATTCAGAATTGTTGTACCCGCTTGGATAATTTGGTGATGAATATACAATCCTACTTCCCTCATAGAGATAGCTGGTGCCAATAGGGATATCTCCTACACACGAACATCAAGCAAAATTAAAAGAAATAAAATGAAATTATCAACAGTGGTATATACATGTAGACAGCTTTCGTTACATTAACCCATTGCTGACTGGACCTGGGTGATACTTGTTCAAAGCCTATAGGAATTATAGAATTCAGTAGTCATCATATTAAATAACTTATCACATGAAAGTCTTCAAGAATAATCTGTGATCAAAATTTGGCTTCAATATAAAAGAAATCCTCAGTGAACCTAATCTGAATTCAACAAACACATTTTGGTGCATCCCACAAAATCAAGAACAAAATAAAAAAAACATTAAATGATGTGCAAATGTGGTCATGTTTATGAGATGCATATAAATATTTAGAGCTCGTGGAAGAAGTCCATTTTCTCTCAATGTAACAAGAGTAACCGTGGAATTGTACAGGGGATTTATACCAAACATCAAAATGGGATCTTCTTGGTAGCCAATTTGAAATCCCTATCAGTACTGTGATCAGAACAATACTTACACAACAGAAAATCACAAATTGCTTACTTTTTGTCCAACTTTCAAATACAATCAAATACATGCGCCATCTATTATTATTAAATAATAATCAGATAATAATTATTACATAATGTGACTTAGGCATTCTGCCGAGTGGATTTGGC
Source organism: Lytechinus pictus (assembly GCF_037042905.1). Lineage (NCBI taxonomy): Eukaryota > Metazoa > Echinodermata > Echinoidea > Temnopleuroida > Toxopneustidae > Lytechinus > Lytechinus pictus. The sequence goes on along the minus strand of NC_087254.1, from coordinate 13,817,185 downwards.
ACATAACAAATCCCATCTATTATTATCATCATCATTATTATTATTACACTGGATGTAAACATATCTGTATTTTGGTAACTTTTTTACTCCTGTCATTTACAAGCTTTTAGTAAAAGCTTTCTACAGGTTTTGTTTTTCCATTTATTTTTTTACTTATAATCTTAAATTGCTATGCTTATGTATTTGATTTCTTTTTCTTGTATACACATGTATATTTCATCTGTTTATATCATGGATGTACATATTTTGATGTTTTTAATGAAAAAGAAATAACAAATTGAATTGAACTTTCATACAACTTTTTTCCAATCTCTTCCTTTGATTTTTTTTCTTTCTTTATCAAACAACTTTGCACTTTTTGTCAGACTTTTCTTGAATAAATGAGATTGAGAGGAAAATTAATAATAAAGATAAAAACCTGTGAAGTTATAAAAGACAGGAAAAAATATTAAGAGACATAACAGACAGTGACTGAAAAAATATCAATGAAGAATTTACTTTTGGTTGTTGTTTCTGCAGCAGGGCCTGGCGTTGTTCTCGCAAAGGAAACTGCAAAAAAAAAGAGACGGAAGTGGGAATAAAAAGTTAAATCTGTTTATATTCCTCAGCAGAATAATGTGTTGTAAAATTGTTTGCCTTGAAACCAGGAAGGTGGCACAGTATATTGATAGGGGAAAATATGGCCTAAATTTGAGGCTCCGAAACTACTGGAAAGGAGAGAATGTGATTTGATATTGGTTGTCCTATTATCCATGTTCAATTTAGCATTTGTTCTAATTTCCTCACTCTAGCTTTGGGAATTTTTTGGCTCAAATGGTACTGTGAGCTCAGCTATTTAACTTTTAATGTAACTGAATTCCCTCGTTCTAGGGTACACTTTATACATAATGCAATCTATAATTGCAAAACTGACAATGAATGTAGTATAGGCCATTTAGGATGAATTTTGATATATGGTCAGACATCAATTAGTACATATGGGTAGCGCTTGAGTGAAACAAGTGCCATGCAAAGATGTCGGTTTGTCAATTCTAAATACATATACACTGAATTTGGGTTGTAAGATTTGCTTACTGCAATTTTGTTCATCAGCGAGATTTCCGCAGTGGTTGAAGTTGTCACATGTATGGTTTCGAAGGATGCAGATACCATTGCCACAGTCAAATGTATCATTTCCACCGCAATCTGAGACAAACAGGCATAAACATTGATAGGACATTCTTTTACATTACACAGATGAAAGTGGCTGATTGTCTTGTAGATATCAAAGTCTTGTGCTAATTAAACAAGCTATCCAGCATGGTGGTTCATGAACCCTGTGCCTTGCCTGACTTTGCAATCAATAAAACATGAAATATGATATTTTGAACCCCATCATCGAACTGGACCAACATATGGTATTAACCAAGGATCACTTGTACAAAGTGTGAACATAATCGATGCAGACATAAAGAAATAAGAGCAAGTTGAACAAAAACATTAACCTTTTTTTACAGACCAACGAGACAAAATCCTTAATACAATTTTCTTCTACTACTGTTACTACAACTACAACTCATATACCATTACTACTATTACTACTGCTACTATAGGTACATGTACTACATGTACATGCGCTGTCTTGCATTTGGCCTTTTTAAAGGTATTTGTTGAAGACACCTTCTTTAATTGTGCCATTCTTTAAAATTTCATTGACTTTCTCTGCAAAAGTAATCAATCTTTCCAAACATAATACAAGCCAAATGACAGGAAAGTGTATACTCACTTGGCAAGATAAATGTTGTGATTTCTACTTCATAACCTTGATCAGTTACTGAACCATCGGTGACGAAATGCAATGACAAATACCTTTGATATATTACAAAGGTTTGAAGATTGGAAAGGTTTCCTCTTAGGTTTGCCACCTCAACCTTTAAATCAAAACTTGAATCATCCGCGGTGTACATGGTCAGAGAATCGCAACATTCTTCAGTTTGAAAATCAGTGAAACGCAGCACCAAACCCAAATAAGGAAGCTGCAATACGAAGCGGTGAATGACGTATTCAGAATTGTTGTACCCGCTTGGATAATTTGGTGATGAATATACAACCCTACTTCCCTCATAGAGATAGCTGGTGCCAATAGGGATATCTCCTACACAGGAACATCAAGCAAAATTAAAAGAAATAAAATGAAATTATCAACAGTGGTATATACATGTAGACAGCTTTCGTTACATTAACCCATTGCTGACTGGACCTGGGTGATACTTGTTCAAAGCCTACAGGAATTATAGAATTCAGTAGTCATCATATTAAATAACTTATCACATGAAAGTCTTCAAGAATAATCTGTGATCAAAATTTGGCTTCAATATAAAAGAAATCCTCAGTGAACCTAATCTGTATTCAACAAACACATTTTGGTGCATCCCACAAAATCAAGAACAAAATAAAAAAAACATTAAATGATGTGCAAATGTGGTCATGTTTATGAGATGCATATAATTATTTAGATCTCGTGGAAGAAGTCCATTATCTCTCAAATGTGACAAGAGTAACCATGGAACTGTAATGGGGATGTATACCGTACATCAAAATGGGATCTTCTTGGTAGCCAATTTGAAATCCTCATCAGTACAGTGATTAGAACAATACTTAACTCTTTGTGCGCTGGACCATGAACCCATCTGTACTGAATTATTTTCAGGGAGGGAAACAATGCATTGTTTAATCGCTAGAGGGTATTCATTTGTCTCGCAATCTACTATGGTCAACAAGGAAATTCGTGATCACTCTCGCAAAAAGTGTTCACTGGCTTTCTAGGAAATTCGTGATCACTCTCGCAAAAAGTGTTCACTAGCTTACAAGTTCACGAGCTTTCGAGTGCCGCTGCAACTCTTTATCAAGTGACGAAAATTATCTGAAAACGTACTCTATTTATACTAATCTCCAGGACCGTACGCACGAACGCGAGAACAATAGGTGGGCATTGATCCGTTGCGTCGGTATGCGGTGCGGCCGGTAATCCGTATATGCAAATAAGCCGGGGGTATATGCAAATACGCCGTGGGTCGGCAATATGCAAATTAGACAAAATTGGCGGGCTCGCTAGTTTCCCGTGGGCGGGGGCTGACTAGCTGAGCGGTCCCTTGTTCGGGGCCGGGAACGATCGGGTCGGCGTGCACTGCCAGGTAAGGGGGTATTGTGCTGTCGGATGGTTCGCATCCAGAAGTCGGGGATGTCGATCCCGCTGTCTCTGTTGAAGTTGTTAGGACAAAGACGTATACTAATAGCCTCCTTAATCCTGCGTGTATACCAATGTCTCTCTTTGGCAATGCAATGTACACCCTCCCAATCTGGGTGGTGTTGCTTCTCCCAAGCATGTTCTGCCACCGCGGATGTGTCGGTTCGCTGTAACCGAACATCGCGCTTGTGTTCAGAAATGCGTTCAACTATCGGTCGGGCTGTTTCTCCGATGTAAGACCCGTCACATCCCTGGCAAGGAATGTTGTATACTACGCCATCACGTCTGTGATCAGGGATAGGGTCTTTGGGGTGTACAAGCTGTTTGTGTAAGGTGGTGTCCGAGCGGAAAACCGTTCGGATACCGTGACCTTCTAATCGGCGTTTAAGTTGTTGTGAGAGGCCATCTATGTATGGCAAGACTGTGCAAGTCTTGAAAACCTTCTGATCCCTTGGTGGTTGTTTTTTCTTGAAAGTGTTCTTGATAAAACGGCGTGGGTAGCCGTTGCTGTACAAGGCGCCACGTATGTGTGCTCTTTCTTTCGGGAGTTCAGGTGGGTGAGTGATGATACGTGCTGCTCTGTCGAACAGGCATTTAACAAGACCCTTCTTGACCGATTTGTCGTGATAAGAATCATATGGTATGTATTGGTCTGTATGAGTGGGCTTGCGGTAGACAGAGGTGGAGAGTTTCCCGCCCTCGTGTCTTTGGACTAGCGTGTCAAGGAATGCTAATTTCCCTCCTTGCTCAGTCTCCAGAGTGAACTGGATGGACGGTTGCTGGCTATTCATGTATGAGAGTAGGCCGTCTGTTTCGGATCTGTTTACGATTATGAAAGTGTCATCGACGTATCTCTTCCACACCCGAGGGTGGCATGTGGAAGGACACTTGGGCAAAGCGTTCTGTTCAAAACCTTCCATATATAGGTTAGCCACAACCGCTGAGACTGGGCTACCCATTGCTGCTCCTTCTGTTTGCTCATAGAAAGAGCCTCTGTACAGAAAATATGTGGATCTGAGGACGAACTCCAGGAGTTCGGCTATCTGTTCGGGCATAAGTGTGGAACGTTCTGATAATGTGGGATCGGATTGCATGCGTTGCAGGGCCGTACTGCATGCGCCCTCTATCGGTACGTTAGTGAAGAGGGAGACTACATCAAAAGAGATCATGGATTCCTGTTCGTTAACTGTCTGCTCCGATGTGAATTCAGCGAATTCAGCGAATGCATTGTTTGTTAAGTGTGAAATGCGAAGTTCGCACGGCACCGAGTGTGCATTGGTACGAAGTACGCGTGGAAAGGGTTTAATAAACAACAGAAAATCACAATTTGCTTACTTTTTCCAACTTTCAAATACATGTGCCATCTATTTTTATTAGATAATAATCATTAGATAATATGCCTTGGCCCTCTGCCGAGTGGATTTGGTGCATTACAAATACCATCTATTATTATCATCATTAATACTATTATTACACTGCATGTAAACATATCTGTATTTTGGTAACTTTTGGACTCCTGTCATTTACAAGCTTTTAGTCAAAGCTTTCTACAGGTGTTCATTTTTCCATTTATTTTTTCTTATAATCTTAATTTGCTTTGCTTATGTATTCAATTTTTTTCTTGTATATACATGTATATTTCATCTGTTCATGTCATTTATGTACATATTTTGATGTTTTTTAATGGAAAAGAAAAAACAAATTGAATTGAACTTTCTTACAACTTTTTCCAATCTGTTCCTTTGATTTTTTTTCTTTCTTTATCAAACAACTTTACACTTGTTTTTCTCAGACTTTTCATTGCTTAATGAGATTGATAGGAAAATTAATAATAAAGATAAAAACCTGTGAAGTTATCAAAGACAGGAAAAATATCAAGAGACATAACTGACAGTGACTAAAAAAAACCAATGCAGAATTTACTTTTGGTTGTTGTTTCAGCAGCAGGGCCTGGCGTTGTTCTCGCAAAGGAAACTGCAAAGAAAATAAGAGACAGAAGTGGGAATAAAAATTAAATCTGTTTATTTTCCTCAGTAGATTAATGTGTTGTAAAATTGTTTGCCTTGAAACCAGAAAGGTGGCACAGTATATTGATAGGGGAAAATATGGCCTAAATTTGACCCCTACCCTGGAGGCTCCGAAACTACTGGAAAGGAGAGAATGTGATTCGATATTGGCTGTCCTAACATCCATGTTCAATTTAGCATTTTGTTCTTATTTCCTCACTGTAGCTTTGGGAATATTTGGCTCAAATGGTACTGTGAGCTCAGCTATTAAACTTTTAATAACGACTGGTGATCCTATATAGTAGTAAATGATACACATTATATGACACCTAGATAGATCCTTGTCATTTGATTGGTTGGTCGATATCGATCATTCAGCCCGTTTTACAATGACATCATCAACCATGCAATTTTAGATCCATTCATGGTGCAATTTTGGATCCATACAATATTGTCCATTGCACGTGCGCACCAGTCAGCAGGCACCACAAATTATCGCGCATGTTGTATTTACTTGATAATCAACAGACCCAGCGTGCACTGCATATGAGCATATTTTGCATCGAAATTCACAAATTTCATATGAAAAAGAATCTATTTTTAGGTGTCATATAAACCAAATAATGAATGTTCTTTTCATTCATGCAATGGACGAATACTTATTTCGGTGAAAGATGAAATGAATGATCCATTCAACTCGGCTACACCTCGTTGAGTGGATCATTTCATCTTTCACCTCATGAAGTATTCTGTCCATTGCACTCATAAAACATTCATTATTTGTATACTATATTCTGGTGTTGAAGAGGTTCCTAAGAAAGGATCACCAATCGTTCATAAAGTCACTCAAGACTTGTGAACAGCTTTATGAAGCACCCACCAGGGCCCCGTCTTTCAAAGAGTTACGATTGATCCAATCAATCACAACTATGGTAAGCCAGCAAAGTCAACATATAAAATGCATGTTTATTTTTCTTAAAAATTCTAGATATGAATGCATATCTATAAATTCTTAGATTTCTTGAAAATTTGGTGTGATCTCCTTTGTTAACAAAAGACATTTTGCAAATTTCCTGAGGAAAAATTATGACACTGATGGATTTTCACACAGTAACGATTGATTGGATCAATTGTAACTCTTTGTAAGACGGGTCCCAGGTCCATTTTTCCATAGTAGATATGATATCAGGAGAGATTATTTCTCTACCCACTTTAAGACAAAGGAGATCTGCAACTATAATTATTGCAGGAACTCTTTTCTTTATAATGTAATGCAATACACTGTTACGTCGATATGTAAATATACCGTTTGGAAACTACTGAGCATGAATTTATGATTTCCACAAGTGAACCCCTACAGCTGCATGAAAACAGCCTAGTTTCTTGCCACAGTTGCAAGTTTTCTGGACTTGGAAGACGATCAACTGCTGCCCAGTTTCACTTCGGAGAGGACTACACATTTTTGATAATGTGGACGGTTGTGATAAAGTGTGACATATATTGGAGCTACAACATTAGCACAAAGAATCGATGATGTCTCAGCACATTGGAGGATATTCCACCATTTCAATCATCTATTTTTGAGAAGAATAATTCTAATTCAATTGGGTATCATTTTTATTATGGACAGTTATACCTGAGATATGGCTGACCATACTGAATATGAATTAAATTATTTACAATACTTTCTCAATCAAGATTATCAAGATTAAAATCTAATAATTACAACAATGTAGTAGTGCCAGAACGTTCTGAGCAGACAAGCTTTGAGAGTCAAACTAGTTAAAGTGCAATCGCTCATCCTCTCTTCCCTTACTTTGACCAGCTCGTTCCAGTGCGACTGCAGCAATACATACATGTAGACCTAATCATATGGAATTTATGGGTTAAAAATTATGCTACCGCATCGTCCCGTTGACTTCTTTGCGTAATAATTTAAATTTCTGCTCTTACCAGGTACAGCATAAGTAGTATTTTCCTCAGCTGAAGGTGTGGATAAATCTGAAAAATAACACGATACAAAATTCAGTAAGATAGTAGCCAAGTACTATTTTTGTTGTTGCTTTTTATTATTAAGTTGCCTAATATTCTGAATTACTTGTTTCTATTGGCTTTTTTCACAAATATACTGAAGGTTAAGGGCCAAAAGTCTTACATGTAATAAACACATCTTGTGTTCACGCCTACATGTATTCTTCACAATATATATTGTTCAATATGATTTCTGAAATGAAAAAAAGGTGAAATGAATATCCAATTGATGTTAAAAATCATGGAAGAATCTCATGGATGAATAAATCTGAATAAATCTCAACATACAAAATTAATATAAATACAATTAACAAATCCTAACCCATGAATAAATACAAAGAAGATCAATTAAGTATGCAATAAATGTATTATTATTATCATTGAAATAATGGTTTGCTGCTGTAATTATTATTCATTGCAGATTTATATGACTGAAAAATCCCAGGATTATTTTGGGAGATCTTGTATACACGTTGGTAGTCAATTGATTTATCCCTCAATTCCACACTGGGCAGGCACACTCTAAGAGGAGTCTTTATTAACTCTTTGCCCACCACAGACAGAACAACTCCAGTGCCACATTAATTTCAAGGTGCAACCTTATGAGTGGTGTTACATGGACTATGCTACTTCAGCTACTTGGCTTTTGATTGGTTTATTGTAAAGAAAAGCTTTGTGTGTACACAGTACAATGCAAAGAACACATCACTATTGTGTATGTGTGTACGAACAATAGACTTAATACACTCAAACTTGGCAGTCTGCTGTATGTAACTCTCGTCGAACAAAACAGGCAGAGTTAAAGTGGATTGTCTTTTGATATAACTAAACCTTTGTATGGAATACAATATTCAGATTTCTTTCCATTTAGCATAACAACATGTAAACTGTGACCAAGACAAGTATTTATTTCTCTTTTGGGGTAAATCAAGGTAACTGAAGCAACAAATTACTTACTTCTTTCGGTGGGGAAAAGTACATCGTTGATGAATGGGAGTAGATGTGAGACATTGGCAAACACAAGTGGCTCGAAAGTGTTGACACAATTAGGATCATTCCCCCAGTTTTTCACCCCAACAAGATGCCACCGTCCATCCACTCCTTGACACACCAATGGTCCTCCGCGGTCAGCCTAAAATAAGAGAAGGATCGATCACAGAAAAATAACCACTCCCCGCAGATGAAACAATTGCATTTCCTACCAAACTAAATTCACGACAATCACTCAGCTGTATATATATATAAGTACATGGTGTTTGCATTATTACAGCGTAGGGTTTAAGCAACCAATCCCAGCTGTATTAATGTGTGACATAGTTCAGGCGAAGTGTATTGTTAGTATAAACATATGCAATAACATACACTGTGGCTGTTTTAACCATGGACAATGGTGGCTTGACTTAAGTTTCTATTACAATAACACAATTGCGAAATAAAATGCTCAGGTCCAAAAGATTTGTCATAATTATTCTTGTAATTTTAAACATTTGTATAGTGGCTCTGAAGGTGAACGAGGGCTTGTCATATAATATTAAATTCATTATGCCAAATAATTTCAATCGAAAGTTAATTTATTGCGTCATTCTAAAACATCATTTATCTCTTAAATTCAAATAAAGAAATTAGCCCTGATATGACTTTTTTGTGTCACAGCTATCTTATATCCAATTTTGTGGGAATTAGTGTTATGCTTTTTATCCACAAATTAATTTGTGTTCAGATAGATTAAAACATCCATATTGTTGGTCAACAGCAAGAGATAATCGATTCCCAATTTTCATACATGTACATATACAATAATATTCAAATAAATGTTACCTGGCATCTATCAAATCCACTCTGTTGGTCGTATTCAGCACATACCATACGCTCTGTGATCCGATGGCCCGACAAGCTGGTACTGCAGTACCTTACATCAGTGAACATACGAACATTGGATCTTTTCAGATGGTCATCGGAAACTGTAACAGGGTAATACAGGTGGTATTAAAGAAATCTGATATAAGTTTAAAATGATCAATTTAGTCATTATATTACAAAGCCCTTTATCAAAGTAACACAACTGAAAAATTAGTCATGAGCGAGTGTTTATCAAAGTAACACAACTGAAAAATTAGTCATGAGCGAGTGTTTGAGCAGATTGCTGATATTGAAAACAGAGAAAAATGGAAGCAAATAATTTGTTTTATTTTATTCATTATCATCATGGGGTAACATAAGCGTCTGTTTAAATCACTTAATCATATAATTTCTTCCAGTGTATTCCTCTGATAATGGTCTTTGACTGAAGCTTTCAATAAATCAATAAATGTTATCCATTTTTTTTTACATTATGTTCCTTATATAAATGCTTTGTAGAATATAATGACTAAATTAGATGTATTCATTTTTAGCATCAATACAACCTTATGTTTATAACCTTTGACCTTGACTTGGAAACACAGGTTGATCATTTAATATCATTTGTGATATTTAATGACCATTTCAAGCAAGTTTCTTTTTTTTTTACTCAAGACAATGAATGAATATTAATTTTCATCAACAAAAACTTGGTCTAGAAAACTTTGACCTTAAACCAGTGATCAAACAATATAATTATGATGGTACCTGGCAGAAAATATATCCGAGTTAAACAGAATAAAGGCTTTCAATTTCAAAATTGTCTTCATAATGTAAATCTTCAACTTCAGTTAAGCTATTTTATTAGTTGCTCCCAATCCCGTGGCCCCAAAGGGACCTTTGATCTTGGTCTTGTGTCCTCAAATTACGTTTTATCTATTTCCCATACTTGATAAGCATTACATGTACATTTCATTCAAATGAAGTTCAAAACTTTTCAACTGAAGTTTTTTATATTGATACCATCCCAGGTCGAAATTCCAATAGGGTCCATTAGGAGACCAACAGAAGATTTCTATTGATTTCTAATGGTTTTTGCTGGTTTCTAATTATTTCTAATGGACCATTTTATATATATATAGCAAAATACAAGGTGAATAAAACAACCGTAGATAGAAAAGTTAGATAAAATTTTCGCCCATAGAGCTTCATCAGGAAATGATGAAGTTATTAGGCAACAGCATCAAGAAACGCAGTGCGCAAAACGCAACGAGTAAAACATCGCGCTAAAGTCCGTGAGGGATAACTTTCACATCTTAACTGAGCATCCTGCCACTACGGAAATTTTCTCCGAACCTCCTTGACTTCTTTCCGGAAGGACAAGAACCTACGCCAGCTCCTCATGAAATCTGAGCTCACTCTGATCAATGCTACATGTGGTGCCGGAAGCAAACAATGTAGAAGACCTCGCTGCAACACGTGTGGGGTCATTTCACCAGTGACAGAGATATCCGGACCAAAGGGTACCTGGCATATCCACGGCTCTTTCACATGTGTCACCAAGGGTTGCATTTATTGCATCTACTGCTCCAAGTGCAAGGCAATCTACATTGGAGAAATGAAGAGGAGGCTTGCTGACAGAGTGACGGAACATCTTCGCTCCATCAGGATCAGGTCAGCAGGGTTGCCTGTAGCTCATCATTTACCCAACCAAACCATAACATCGGGTACTTCAAGGTGTGCGTTCTTCTGACTGGTTTTCGTTCAGATGGGGCAAGGAAAGAGAAGGAGGAATGCTTCATCCACTCTCTCGGCTCTCTCCAACCTGATGGAATGAATGTGTCTTTCCACTCCTTTCCCGTGGTTTGATTCTCTCTCTTTCTTCCCTTTCTTGTTTTCTTCCTTTCTTTCTGTTTTCATTCCTTTTGTTTCTCTTTTTTTCTCTTACTTCTTTCTCCCCAGCTGTCCTCTATTTCTGCCCCCTTCTCTCTCTCTCTTTTCTTCAAGTTGTTTTCCTTTTCCTTCTCTTCCTTTTGTCTCCCCGGCTTTTCTCTCTTTTTTTTCCTTCCCCTTTCTTTCTTTTCTTTTTTTTTCTTTCCCCCTCCCCACTCTCTCTCTCTCTCTGTCTCTCTCTTTTCTTTTGTACTGTTGCGCTTCGCGTTTTACCTTTTAGCACTATGTTTTTACGCTTTGCGTTTTGCGCACTGCGTTTCTTGATGCTGTTGACTAATAAATTCATCATTTCCTGATGAAGCCCTATGGGCGAAAATTTGATCTAACTTTTCTCTCTACGGTTGTTTTATTCACCTTGTATTTTGCTTTATACTACCACAACCGACACAGGACCTTCATTTTCACATATATATAAACAGTATATACAGTATATATATATATATAGGATAGGATGGGAAAAGGGTGTACATGTAGGTCACAAACACACCACAATATAAACTAGGATACAGTTTATTTTATTTTAGTTCATTTAAATTTATTTATATTAATTGGCCTCATATTGCTTAGATTTCTGTTAGACCAATAAACATTTCTATTGAACTTCCATTCGCCCAGTAGAATTTTCTAAAGGTTTCCAAGGGTCTAATATTTCATTTTCCATATTGAAACCAATAGAGACCAATCGCTGTAATGGTTTCTGTTTGTCTAGTAGCCTATTGGAATTTTGACCTGGGATATCAATGGACAGTGACTCTTGATTACTCTTGTGTCCATGTTTCCTGAAATAGATCTATAGCCTACTGTTTAAAGTTATTGCACATTGTCTGCCACTTCCATCAGAAAAGTGGTGCCTTTGTCTTGCTTCTGATATGCGTGCATGACAACAAAAACATTTCAGGTATTCTCCTTCCCCCATAATCGGAATCCAATCTCTAGATTGTGATAGATTATCTGTATCATTCATATCAGACCTAGGTTCCGTAGCACAAATCGTACGTTTGATTTTAATGATTGATTGTACAGTGTAGTCGATGGAATCCATTATAGAAAAATATTCTATGATCATTGCCAAGTTTTGTGTTACAGGCCCCTGAAAATCCTTTACCTGAGATGTCTCTGTCTCCCCATCCTGACACCATACATCTGTGATAAACCTTCATCTCATTAACAGTCTTCGCAGGAAAACACACTGGCCTCACAGTGTCAGAGAACTCAACAGAGTTTTTCAACTTTACAAGGGCAATGTCGTAATCGTTCCCATCATAAGCCGGATGTGTGAACACCTGACTGACATCTCTGCTGATGTGATGCTGTGAGAAATACCGACGACTAAGGTCGCCCAGAACTATGGAATCCAGGTTATATGAAAGGTCGCTGAATAGTGATATGAAACAAAAAGGAATATTCCAAATAAATTTAAGTTATTTAGTAAGGTGTCCTTCATTAAGAAAGCGAACTGTGCTCCACTAGTATTGACTTCAATTTCATAATTTTCTTGATAAAGAAGTGTACCAAATCTCAGAAAAGCAAATTTCCAATAATTGTATTAAAACATGAAAACAATGTAAAGAAAGTGTAAAACTTCAAACAAAATTTCAACTACCTACACTTGTTGAGGACATTTATCAAAAAACTTCTCCAGCACCATGACTAGGATGTGAATGCGTCTAAGAAATAATTAGACTGGAATGAATGTCAGGAGAGCAACAGCTTTATTACAGCCAATCCCTCTTTCTCTTATAGCTTTGAGCAGTGACTATTCCGTTGCTCCTTTTATAAAGAAAACTGACTATGTCATCAAGGTTTTATTGGAGATCAATGAATTTAAGCATGCAAGCTAGTTACTAGCAGGTGGCTCAGTTACATGTAATAAGCAATTGCAAGCTAGTAAACAGAAATGCTCGCTGTAAAAAGATTGTTTATTTTTCTGCATGCCTATTTCAGGCTTATTCAGCTGTCTGCTACATGTACATGTAGGTATTCACGAGTTAGCCGCAAGCTACATGTATTGACTAGCTATAGTGGTTAGACTGAAATTTCCATGAGGGAATGTACTCACCTAACGCAATGTGCAGACGTGATAACCCACTCACGCCCTAGCAGGGTACCACTACAGAACTGTCCTGCATGCTCGTCGTGCAGGTAAACCATCCAAGGAAATTCACCATCCTCAGCATGAACACCGCCCTCTACCCTCACCGAGGATTGGAATGGCGTGTATGCAGGTCGGGTGCCACATATCGCTGTGTTAAGGAGATCTGAGCACAGAAAGAATAAGCATACTATTCTGGTAACGTGGTCATCATGACTGTGGTGATTGTGGTTGTCTGTAATAATCTATCTGAAAATCATCCCAAATGTTAAATGATGCTTGTTTACTTGTCCTGGGGGGTGTTTCACAAAGATTTAAGTATGACTTAGAGTCGCACTTAAATAACGAGTTGCGTACGGTATGAAAGGCTTGACCGCATTGGTCAGATCGTGTCATGAGGACGTGCACTAATGAGTATCTATCAATAAGATCGCGCGTTGCATATCATGTACGCATCGGCATTTAAGTGCGATTTAAGTCATACTTAAATCTTTGTGAAACACCCCCCAGACTCATTAAGTAGATACATATACTTTAACATTATGATGACATAAAAAACCTAACCTTGGTTAAGAAACTTGGTTATGATTTCAATTTTTACGCTGCCGCTGTCGGAAAAGTGGCACATGTAGTCTAGATCTGCTATACAGACGAGACAAAAGAGCAAAAAAGAAAGGGATAAAAAACTAGCACATCAATGATGTGGAGCTCATCCGGCATCTCGCAACGAAATTTAAGACAATTTTAATTTCAGCCCAGTTGACACTGTAGTGAATGATATTGGTGACATAAATTGAGGATAAAGAATTGAAATTGATGAAGAAATGACATAGAGGCATTTTTTGTGATCTATGAATAAATTTCATATAAATTAGCATAAATAATTTTCTGCTCAAAATTTCTAAACTCTTGTGTAGAACCTTGGTGAACCTCATGTACCTCTCAGATGGAACAAAAATAATCAAAATCATTCAACAAATAAATAAGTATTTTTTGTGAGTTTTGAAAATATATGAATAAATTAGCATATTACTGAGTTTCCAAATTCTGTGTTGAAATTTTGTTTAACCACCTAGAGCTATCATATAAAGCAAACAATTGAAACTGATCAACAAATGAAGGAGAAAAATAATTTTTTGTGATTTATGAATAAATTTTGCATAAATCAGCATAAATAATTTTCTAGACAAAATTTCAAAATTTTGTGCACAAGTTTGGTGTTCCCCATGCAGCTCTACCAGATGGAAGAAAAAAATCAAAATTGGTTTACAAATAAAGAAGAATAGGCATTTTCTGTGATTTATGAATAAATTTCGCATAAATTAGCATAAATAATTTTCTACTGAAAATGTCAAAATTCTGTGTAAAAGTTTGGTGAACCTCATGAAGTTCTACCAGATGGAAGAAAAAAAATCAATATCGGTCAACAATTAAAGAAGAAGAAGCATTTTATGTGAATTTTTAAAAATACGCATAAATTAGCATAAAAAATTTTCTCGTCAAAAGTTCAAAATTCTGTGTAAAATTTTGTGAACCTCATGAAGTGCTACCCGAAGGAAGCCAAAAGATCAAAATTGGTCAACAAATAACAAAGGAGAAGCATTTTTTGTGAATTTTGAAAAATGCACATAAATTAGCATATTTAATGATTTTCAAAATTCTGTGAAGAAGTTTTCGATCCCCCACCTAATGCTATCATAGAAAGCAAACACAATTGAAATCAGACTTGAAATGACGAAGAAGCATTTTTAAATTCAGTCAACAATTAAAGAGGCATTTTCTGTGATTTATGAATTTCGCATAAATTAGCATAAATAATTTTCTACTCCAAATTTCAAAATTCTGTGTAGAAGTTTGGTGAACCTCATGAAGTTCTACTACCAGATGGAAGAAAAAAAATCAAAATCGGTCAACAAATTAAGAAGAAGCATTTTATATGTAAATTGTTAAAAATATGCACAAATTAATTTTGCATAAATTAGCCTAAAAATCGTTCTAGTCAAAATTTCAAAATTCTGTGTAGAAGTTTGGTGAACCTCATGAAGCTCTACCAGAAATTTAAAAAAATATCAAAAAAAAAAAAATTCAAAATCGGTCAACAAATAAAGAAGCATTTTTTGTGAACTTTGAAAAATGCGCATAAATTAGCATATTTAATGAGTTACAAAATTCTGTGTAGAAGTTTTGAATCCCCCACCTAGTGCTATCATATAAAGCAAACAGAATTGAAATCGGACTTGAAATGGCGAAGAAGAAGCATTTTGAAATTGTGGACGGACGACGGACGCCACGGCATAAAGCTCATCTTGCCCTTCGGGCCGGATGAGCTAAAAACGATAGTTAAGAATTAAGGTAAATATAATTCTACCTCCATCAGGGCCTGTACAGGAGCCGTCGGATGTCTCCATTGAGTCTGGAAAATCGTTGCAGTCAAGAGGCCATTCCAGCCCTGTCTGATTTTCATACTTGAAATGGTATTTGTTTTCCAGTTCCACGCATGCCGATCGACAGGGTCTCGTAGTGGGTCCATTGTGGAAGCATTGTGGATAGAAGATTTGGCATAACGACTCAAGATTACTGAAAGACACTGATGTACCAATAATTTCTTGAATCTAATAAAAAAGCAGATCAAAGGTATGAAGTTGGGAAAAAGAAATGATTGTTAAAAAGTTGTTACAGAAATTCATTGTGTTAAGGATGATATGTTGCTTATCTTTGTATTGATGATATTCTAACCAGGTGTTCAAAACAACAGGAGGGGAAAAGGGTATAAGGTGGTTTCTTTATCTGGTAATAGAATCTTAACTGGGTGTTAAACAAAATGCTAGGATTATTATAATGAATCAAGGGGGTTCAAGACTCTAGGTAATAGTGAGTGTATAATTATGCAAATGTGTGTCTATGCTTTAATTTGATGCAACCTTCCAGTGTGTGGTGCATTTTTGGGTGCAGCATTTGCATGCATCGTATTAAAAAAAAATGGTGTAAACCAACTTCTGTATCTTCCAATTTTGACAATATGAAGAAGACTTACTCTTCTAGATGAGCTAATTTTCAATTTTTATTGTTTTTAAATACAAAATTATTGTTCTATCCTTTGATAGAGAACATTCTCGGCTGGCGACCAATTGCTAGTTCAGGGGTGGATGGTCACATTTACTTGACATGAATTTGATTAATATACCTGGGACATTTTATAGTTGGCTTCTTGTATACTTTCAGCGTATTTGTGAGGAAAGAAGGTATTGTTGTACTCCACAAAACTTTTACATGATGAAGGTACCGGAGTGCAAGATGCTGGAAATGGGAAACAAATATGGTTCAAAATTTATTTCATGAAATGGTGACATTTCAAAATGCAAGGATGAAGTGTGAAATTAAACTTAAATTTATTTTGACATCACTAGGAGTGAGAAATCTAGTCACTGTGAACCAAGATACAAACGTTCATTATAATCCATTGATCAAAATTTTCATTCAAGCATGGTTTTTTTTATTTAATTAATTTGCAATGTATGCTATCATAAATCCACCCCAAAGTTTTTGGCACAAATTATGAAACAATTGTTACATAGGATGAAATGTTAAAAAGACATGTCCTTTGTATCTAATTGATCTATAGGCAAAGGCACTCCTTGAAGTAGACAAATGGAAATCAAAAGAAAGCTATAGTATTGGTGCAATTCAGGAAGTGAGAGGGGACAATTTATCTATAAACACAGAAAGATGTTTTACTCACGACAATTGTCTTCATCACTTAAATCTCCACAGTCATTGATTCCATCACACAATTGGGACGGGCTAATGCATGCACCTGATGAACAAGCAGTATTATTGCCAGTGCAACCACCTATACAGTTAAAAAATAAAATAAATGAAATCTATAATAAGTAATGGTGGAGATTATAATTGATAACAAGGATAGAAAATTATGTCATTAATAATCCAAATAATCCAAGGCAAAACAAAAAAATATATATGTCAGTATTAAAATGGCAAATTCAATGGCTAACATACTGTAAATAACAAGGACTAGAACAAACTGTTATGATTAGGCTTCTTATATTGGAAGATGCCGTATATAGGTGGTCCCATCTAATAAGAGTAAAACCAGGGGCCTGTTTCATAAAGCACGTTATAATAATAAATTTGCAATGACAGTTTAAAGCTACTGAAATTATTTGATTTGAGTAGATGGTAGTAACAATTTTTATAGAAACTGTACATTTGTTATGATTAGGACAAGCTCTTATGAAATGCGACCCAGTATTGCAATGTTTCAGGCTATGAATTATTTACCAACAACTACTGTTACGAAATTCTGATGACAATATAAAAGAAGAACATGTTCGATTAGCCATAACATTTTTCATGAAATTGTTTGTACGAATGATGATATATTTTTTCTTCAAAATCAGATTCTTCATGATGAATATGTATTCCCATTGGCTAAAGTAAATAGTTTATATGACACATTTCCTTGTTTAACAATCACTTGAAGTTCACAAGATTAGACAATAATTATTGAAATTCACTCCAATGATGCAAAACAATGGGAATTTTAGGGTATGTCATTTGGGCACGATGATCAACAGTTGAATGTAAAGTCATAAAGTTACTTGAGAACAGCTTTGGGACAGGCCTGTCAAAATTGAAGCTCTATGACCAGTATTCAGAACTTGGGTTTAGTTTGAAGTTGAGGTTTAACTATGGATGGCCAATCGTGACAAAAACTCTGTAACAGTACATGTTCAACTTAACTGGCTCATTTCTTACAAAAGTAACTAAAAATTGTTATGTACCATTCTAAAAATGGAGAGAGAGAGCACAGTGAATAAAACAAAGACATATTAAATGTAAATAACATTGACATTCTGGCTTCCCATAGTTTTGGCATAGCCTTAGACCAACCTTTGGTTAAACTGGACTTCAGAATACATGTATGCACCTATATGTAAGGGTTCATTTTTTAGCACAATGTTCTGATTATCGACACAAGGTGCAGGTAGATTATGAGGTAGAAATGCAACAAATGTAATGAATAAAAAATTACGTAACCTGGTATTGATGTAACCTTGAACTGGAAATATGACCACTTGGTTGATGGGTATTCACCGATATAATGTACTTGTAACAGCCCAACGTAGACATGGATATTTCTCAATGCAGAATAACGCGTGAAAGTTGCAATCAATCCATACGATCGGAATGAAAGGAAACCCCTACTGTGAAAAAGCCAAGGTTCCATCAGCAATCCAGTTCCTTGAGGGCCTAAGATGACCCAATATACGTCAGAGAAGCTCGAGGTGAAATAAACATTTTCTGGGCAGTCAAACCAATGATATTCCCCAGGGTACAGTCCAATGATGCCTTGTGGCGGGGAACTATTGATTACGGATGATTCGTCAGATTCTACATAATTGACAAGCAATAAAAATATAGTAAGATGTGTCAGTTACTGAGGTAGTGGGTGAGGAAAAGTCCACCCCAACAAAAATTTGATTCACATAAAAAGAGAAAAATCCAACAAACATAACACTGAAAATTTCATCAAAATCGGATGTAAAATAAGAATGCTTAATGCATAATGCTTGTTTGATTTTTCTCTATTTATTCAAATCAACAGTTTTCTGGGGTAGACTTGACAAGTCCACCCCAACAAAAAGTTGATTTGAGTAAAAAGAGAAAATTCCAACAAGCAAAACACTCAAAATTTCATCAAAATCGGATGTAAAATAAAAAAGTTATGACATTTTCAAGTTTTGCTTAATTTCACAAAACATTTATATGCACAACCTGGCCGGTATGCAAATGAGGAGACTATGATGTCATCCACTCACTATTTCTTTTGTATTTTATTATATGAAATATGAAATATTCTAATTTTCTTCTCATTGTCAAGTGATACAACGATTAATTCCTCTCTGAACATGTGGAACTAGCATTGTTTAATACTATATGGTTCAGTCAAGTTGGTCCTTATTGTCAAATCTATAAAAAATGAAATATTGTATAATTCAAACAATAAAAAACACAAAAGAAATAGTGAGTGATGGACATCATCAACTGACTCACCTAGTTGTGCATATCACTATTTTGTGAAAAATAAGCGAAACTTTAAAATGTCATAACTTTCTTATTTTACACATGTACATACGATTTTGATGAAATTTTCAGCACTATGTTAGTTTGATTTTTCTTTATTTATTCAAGTCAGCATTTTCCTGGGGTGGACTTGAAGTAATATTTCTATAGGGTGTTTTAACGGTGAAGCAAAGACGTGTATTTTGTTCTGCCCGTGCATAAATCGATTGAGCAGTATGAGTACTTGATACACAAAGCACCAAAATCTGAAGAGAATTATATCCTATAGGTTCATGAAAAAAAAAATCGCTATTAAATATGCATAGCATGGTCTATAAATGCAAAGGCCCGTATTCTGAAGACAGGTTTAATTTAGACCATGGTCTAACTCTATGCTAAAATTATGGGAAGCCAAATGTGTCAAAAATGTTATTAAGTTGTATTATTCTTTATGTTTACTGCGGCTCTTTCCTTATTCGTCCATGGTGAAGACAATCATCTTTTTATACTTCCTAGACAATTATGAATGATTTGAGAGCCAATTGAGCTGAAATATGATATCTCTACTGTTAGTGATTTATGTAACAATTGGCTATCCATACTTAAACTACAACTTTAAACCCAAGTTTAAGTTAAACCCTACTACAGAATACGGGCCAAAAGATGTAAGTGTGTGAATAGACAATGGCCCATATTCTGAAGTCAGGTTTAACTCAGACCACGGTCTAACTCTGTGCTAAAATTATGGGGAGCCAAAAGTTCAAGATTTCTGTTTATATTGTATATTTCTTAAGTTTACTTTTTTGTTTCCTTTTGCTTTCATAATGAAGAAAAATACTTCAGTTATCATTCCCAAACAATGATGAACAATTTGGTTGTCAAATGAGGTAATAAACTGAACGTGTACTGTTAGGAATTTGTGCCCCAATTGGCTATCCATAGTTAAACCACAACTTTAAACCAGGGTTTAATTTAAACCCGACTTCAGAATACAGGCCTATGTGTGTACAATGCAAAGCAATGTGCCATGAAACGCCATGAAATTGCCTCAGAGTAGTGTGGCATGTACATGGAATAGTCACATTTATATGATCAAAATGATAGCATGAAATGGGGTTCTATACTCACCAAGTGTAATAAGAGAAATAATTTGCTCAATATATTTTTGGGGAGGGGGTGAAAGAGGGCACAGTATAGATGATAATTTTATTGGATTGCTGATACCACTCTTTATGGCCACTATTGCACTCATCTATGATTCTATGATCTATGATTCATACAATAATGGCCCTCTGAGATCCCATAATGAGTCATCCAACATAACATAATTAGCTGGATTTTACTTGATCCATAGATACATGTAGGTGAAAGACTAATTATTACGAACATCTTTATTGATAGATTCAAAGGGTTTGAGGATCCCTAGCTGTAACATTAATTGCGCAATGCATGTGCGCATGGGAGTTTGTGTGTGTTGGCGTGTGTGCATGTAATTGCAAAATGTATTAGATGTGGTGACGTAACCATCTGTATCATCAATCTAATTAGTAACTTAACAATCATGGTGCAACAAAGTACAAGGTATCATCATCAGCATGATAATCCCCCTTTTCTTTGGTAATACAATACACAAAATCAAAGGGAAATATCACACAAACTTTGTACATTGATACTTTAGAAAATTCATGAAATTAAATCATGGATCTGACAATGCAACTTACTTTGATCAGTTGCCATTAACAAGGCTTTGAATCCATCTCCTGAGACTGTCCAATCGCTCTTGAAAACAAGCCAGAATTCCTGGCTAGGAATTACACCAGAGATGAGTCTTTGGTTCAGTATTTGAGAGAATTCATACAACATGCTGCTCTGATCAGTGGGGTCGGGTCCCAGTCCAATAGTCAACGTGTCGAACACGGGCTCCAGAGAGAACGATTCAAACATGATGTGAGCTCCCTTTCGATTCTGAACACGGAACTGTAATGTTCGTGTTATGTTACTGGGGTACGGCTTTGGGAAGCCAGGCGACGTCACGTAAATGGGTGAATCAGGAAGGAGCGCTATATAACTATCGTCATCACCTGAGAAAAATGACAAACATCATGAAATAATCCTACGTCAGAACTTATTACGGGGAAAATAAGCAGGTAATGGTAACTGATGAAATTTTAACTCGATCCGCAATAACATTTCTCAAAAGTGCAAACCATATTTTACAAAAATCTCTTGACACAAAATATTATTGTCAAAGAAGTAATGAAATGATGCTCTATTGAGTATATTACTCAATAGACAACACAGTTTTGATTTAAAATGCTAGTTGGCATATGTCTCAATATGTTTTATACATGAATGACACTCAAAGTGGTTTCATTGAATCTATTGAGACTGTACTTTACAAGAGCTTTACCCTTTTTAAACCGGGGAGGGGGTCAATTTGACCCCCCTCAACAAATGTTGTCACTACGCCGTTGCGCAAAATATTTTGACCACGCCACTCGCTGACTTTTTACTTCCAAATCCTGTGCATCTTTTGAAACCAATTTTGCAACACCCGGGTTTGCGGTTCCGAAATTACGCAACATTTTATAAGTGCATGTCAGACCCAAAATTGCTCAAAAACGTTATTCTGTGTACAAATTAGTAAATGCAAATGTGTTTTCCAACCAAATATCATAAATGTATGATTATTTTTACTTTTGTTGATATAAATGGATTTATTCTATGCTAATTATGATTGCAAACAGGTTCTTGACAAAGTTCATCGTAAAAAAACAACAAAAGAAAGGTTCGAAAAAACAAAGAAATACATAAGAATTTTAAAAACAATCAAATACATGTACATAAGGAATCAACTACATTTTTGCATTTTTTTTGTAGATATTTGTTGGAAATGTAAAAATTGATACTATCATCAAACATTAGCATTCTACTAGCTATATAAATTGAGTTAAAGGCAAAAACTAATTAATTAATCTAAAAATATGAACAAGGGGAATGCCTCTGGCGGTCTCACCTGCATCACACGATTCAATATCGCAGCAGTGCTGACTTTGAAACCTACAGTACTATAACTCGCACAAGATGTTCAGTGATACTTGGTTACTCTTATGTCCACGTTTTATGAACTAGACCAATACACTTACAGAGATATGATGGTAATTCAACAAATACCCCTAATTTGGCCAAAGTTCATTGACCTTATATGACCTTTGACCTTGATAATGTGACATGAAACTTGCACAGGATATGCAGTGATACTTGACTACTCTTATGTCCAAGTTTCATGAATCAGATCCATAAACTCTCAAAGTTATGATGGTAATTCAACAGATACCCCCATTCGGCCAAAGTTCATTGACCTTTGACCTTGGTCATGTGACGTGAAACTCATGCAGGATCTTCAGTGATACTTGATTAACCTTATGTTCAAGTTTCATGAACTAGGTCCATATATTTTCTAAGTTATGATGACATTTCAAAAACTTAACCTTAGGTTAAGATTTTGATGTTGATTCCCCCAACATAGTCTAAGTTCATTGACCCTAAATGACCTTTGACCTTGGTCATGTGACATGAAACTCAGGCAGGATGTTCAGTAATACTTGATTAATCTTATGGCCAAGTTTCATGAACTAGGTCTATATATTATCTAAGTTATGCTGTCATTTAAAAAACTTAATCTTCGGTTAAGATTTGGTGTTGACGCCGCCGCCACTGCCGTTGGAAAAGCGGCGCCTATAGTCTCACTCTGCTATGCAGGTGAGACAAAAACCAGAACGGTTAAACAATGAATAAAATGAAAGAACAAATTAAAACACTTAATTGCGGATGCTACAATTTCATTAGATAAAAATAATTTATTTTCTCTCATTGTGACAAATAGTAATCGGTAGCATGGTTATTTTGGAGGGAAAAGGGAGAAATGAAAATGAAACGTATAACGAGACGAGGAGAGCATTGGGAGGTATGATTTCAGATCCACTATTCGAGTCACATTTACTCCCTTTACTCTTTGAAATTGCAACACTGAGGAAAACAAATCGAATACTGGTATGCAATCTTCAGGAACAAAATTATTTTTTTACTACAGCAGCTCTGCGTGGAAAAATAGACTGTAAAGAAAACTATAATTTATGAAAAGAAGATACGAAAGGCGATTTTTAGTGAAATGTTGAGGCCACCGTCTTGAAGCCCAGAAGCCAAAAATCACAAAATAGTTTCGGACTTTCGTTGCGCAGTGTTAAATTATCATCGTACTTGCAAGGGAATATTGACCCTTTTTTATTCATTCTGGAAAATAAAGGTATTTGATATGCTGTGATTTCACCCAAAACGGATTATCTTCGTAATTATACACTTTGCAAATGATCTCTATACAAGGAGGTAAAGAGACCAGTCCGCACGTGCCGATTGCCCTTACGCATTTTTGTA
Organism: Lytechinus pictus; assembly: GCF_037042905.1. NCBI lineage: Eukaryota > Metazoa > Echinodermata > Echinoidea > Temnopleuroida > Toxopneustidae > Lytechinus > Lytechinus pictus. Next base: position 13,793,520 of record NC_087254.1, on the reverse strand, counting down.
CACTGTGCCTATTGACTTGGGGGAAAGCGAAGATTTGACAAAATAACACGACCTTTTCCTCGTAAATTTCTTAACAATTCTGTTGATTTGAAAAGCGAAACCTTTATTTCTAGAAAGAAAAATGTCTGATCTTTCATCTTTACATTTACTAAAAATCCTGAAAACACATCAGTTTGGCGCAATTAGCAATTGATTCGGAAAACACCGCAACAGATCCAAATACCAGCAATGTACCCAAAATGGCTCCGCCGCAGGGAGAACTATTCAGATTCGCGAGCCCGCACCCAAAGGGTTAAGTACATTATGGGAAAATAAGAAAAAACTGGCTTGCATATATTATGTTTCAATCTGAAAAGTTAGAAACATCTTGGAACCAGAAAGAATTCAAGTCATTAATTTCCAACAATGCTCTGATTATCTTATAGCTACCTTAAAAAAACAATACATTGGAATTTTAAAGGTTCCGGGGGGGTGTTGTGTAAATACAACAACATTTTTGTTTTATATCAAAGTTTTCCAATCTTGTTTTAATAACACACTTTATATGATATAAGTTAAATGCAAAATTTTTAAATATCACTAGGCATGCGTAAACAGATTTCTTACGTACCAACAAATGGTAAAGAACTGTCAATGAGACTGACATCATCGATGGAGATGCCACTTGTGCCCTCAATGATGATCCATCCTGAACCAAACTCACTGATATCGACTACGCCAAGAAGCCAACTGTGATGAGTAGCTGCAGATGGCAGGCTCCATATGATTTCTGAAGTCATGTTGGCTTTGTGTAGATATCTAATGTTGAATGTCAAATTGCCATTTTGTCGTAGGCAATAATAGAATTCGAAGGTGAGGGGTTTATGAGGAGAAATCCTCGGGCTAATGAGCCCACCAACTAATCTGATCTCAATAGTGATATAATGTCCACCTGAAATAAAGGCAAATAATTTCAATCTTTTAAATAATCATGTTTCCTGAAAAATGTAAGATCAAAGGTTTCAAATATATATGGTATAGTAGGTTCAATATCCCTTGTATTACAATCGTTGCATAAACATGTAGTGTGTACACATGGAGAAAAAGAATTGTTTTACCAGGAAAAACGTTTCCCATGAAACAGTTCATTTTCCTTGCTCACATCACGCATAGTCCACTTTTTCCCTAGGGAAAAAGTGAACCATACGTTTTTCCGACCCCCCCCCCTTACATGCATCGCTCTTAAGAAGCTTACAATGTGTGCCTAGGGATTGACTGAACTAAACCTATAATCAACTTAAAGGTCAAGTCCACCTCAGAAAAATGTTGATTTGAATCAATAGAGAAAAATCAGATAAGCACAATGCTAAAAATTTCATCAAAATCGGATGTAAAATAAGAAAGTTATGACATTTCAAAGTTTCGCTTATTTTTAACAAAATAGTTATATGAACGAGCCAGTTACATCTAAATTAGAGAGTCGATGATGTCACTCACTCACTATTTCTTTTGTTTTTTATTGTTTGAATAATACAATATTTCAATTTTTACGAATTTGACGATTAGGACCTCATTGCCTGAACCACAAAATGTTAAAATAATGGAATTCTACGTGTTCAGGGAGGAATGAAACTTCATTTCACATGACAATGACAAAAAAAATCAAAATATTTCATATTTCATATAATATTATAAAATACAAAAGAAATAGTGAGTGAGTGATGTCATCGGTTCCCTCATTTGCATACCGACCGGGATGCGCATATAACTGTTTTGTGAAATGAAGCAAAACTTTAAAATGTCATAACTTTCTTATTTTACATCCGATTTTGATGAAATTTTCAGTGTTATGTTCGTTGAATTTTTCTCTTTTTATTCAAATCAAGTTTTTGTTGGGGTGGACTTGTCCTTTAATAGAATGAAGTATACAACACACATCATGCCTTACTTGAGTTTCCAAATGTATGATCCTCTGATGCTACACGATACCAGTCAGCATCACCCCGTTTCATCCGGGACCAGCCGCACATCGAATTCTCAAAATCACAGTTGACTGAATAATCGATGTAAGAATCTATGATTCAAAAATGAAGAAAGAGGGAAAGTTGCACAAATATGCAAGAAATTGTTTATCAGAGTGTGTGATACATCAACTCAATCTTGGAGTGCTTATACATTTCAAGAGGAACTAACAAATTTAACCCACGCTCTCACAATTATATTTATAGTAAATAATGAAATCCATCGGTACAAGTACCTCAACTGGCAGATAAATCTTTACCACTTAGAAAAAGTTGTGCACTAACTGAAAATACTTCATGTCTACAGCCAAAACATTAAAAATTCCCTGCCTAGATAAACATTGGAACCTAAAAGCCTAATAAGTCTAATAAAAGGCCACTCTCAAATATAATCGTTAACAAACAAGAGTGTCGCTGGGGTGAGCACATAATATGCCCGCCTGTAACGCAAAAATGGAGTTATGGGTCAAGCACGAAGAGTGGAAGATGGTGACTTGACCTTTGACCTTTTGACCTCAAAATCAATAGGCTTCCTGGGATCTATGCTGGTATCATACACATCAAATTATATGAGCCTAGGTTAAGTTAAACTGAAGTTATCGCATTTACAAGGACTTCAGAAGGGTAAGATGAAAACATGTCACTATGACCTTGACCTTTGACCTTTTGACCCCAAAATTGATAGGCTTCCTGAGATCTATGCTAGTATCATAGTATCAGGCGTATGAAAATTGCATGATTTTTTTGTCCTCCCTAGTGAAAGACAAGCATCAGTTTTCACATTCTTAAGAGATACTTTTTCTAGCGATTGTCAACGATGCTCTCCAATCATCTGCATGCTCTAGGTGGAAGTATGTAGGCCTAGATGACCTACATGTAACTGTTGCAGAAACGCGTCGATTAACTTCACCAAGTTCTATCAATTCCACATTGTCGGCACTCGAAGAGTGGTGTAAGGTATCGAATGTGCGTCTAAACCCATCCAAATGTCAACTCATGAGGGTGTCATTCACTCGTGGACAACTCCCACCAGCGGAGATTAGGATTGGCGATAATGAGATCTCGGACAAGCAACAAGTGTTCTGAGCAGCGATCTGCGATGGACAGAGCATGTCAACTACATTACATCAAAGGCAGCCAAGAAACTGTATCTACAGTACTACGGATGCTGAAACATTTCTCCATGCCACTTCCTGATTTGATTACAGTCTACATTTCGTACATAAGACCGGTTCTGGAGTATTGTTGTGTAATCTGGCATTCTTCACTGACTCTATTAAAACCAGGAGGCTCAAATAGAGTCAATCCAAAATCGTGCTCTACGTACAATATTAGGAATAAGATATGAATCATACCAACAGGCACTCGAAGCATGTAATCTCACTTCTATGAGAAACAGGAGAGAATCACTTTGCCTGAACTTCGCTAGATCACTTATTGTAACTTCCGTGACTGGTTACCCCAAAGCCAGAGTTCTTTGAGGCAATTGAGACACAGTAAGAGGATACGTGAAATCAAATGTAGAACAGAACGCTATTAAAAAGAGCACCTTACCCTATTTGGTAATGCTCTTAAACCAGCAATGATATATTAAACATAATTTTAATAATTCAATTTTTTACCACTTTTTAAATTCATGATTACATGTGTTCTTATCTAGTGTTTATGTCCTTACATCTTACAGGGCTATACCATTTATAACTTTTTGCCATATTCTAATTTCTGCTTTTGTTTGTCAAACTATTTTTCATATTGAAATTCGGTCTATGTTTTAACAATGTACATACCATAATTCATTATTGAAATTGGCAACATGATTCTAAAGTAGAAAACAATCCTTGTAGCGGCCGCGATTCAACTAATTTTTAAATCATACTGATCAAGAAAACTGACTGGTAAATGAACTTTACCCTTACGTAATAATTCTATTTCTAAACATGTCTATTTGAAATTTTTTAATGAATTTTATAATTGCCTTTCCATGATCATGATGAAAACCAAATTTAAAATTTCACCTATTACATATCAGTACTTTGTATTCTCTTTTTGCAATATATTATGTGATCTTTTATCTTCTTGTTATTCTGCTACAACTTTCTTTTTTTTTCTTTTTCATTGTCTTCTTCTTCTCTATCTTCTTTTCTCCTCCTTCTTCTCCCCTTCTCCTTCTCCTCCTTCTTTTTCTTCTTTTCTTCCTCTTCTTCTTTTTTTTTTCTCTTCTTCTTCTTTTTCTTCTTATTCTTCTTCCTCTTCTTTGTTTTAATTATAGGTGTGTTTTACATTACTCTTTTATCGTAAATAATATGTATGGTTTGATACGCAGTAGTATGTTATTTATTGCATTAAGTCTGTGATATAAGTGTACTTTTTAATTATGTAAATAATTCCACTGTTTTGAGACTGTACATTTTTAATAATGTATATCCATGTGCAATTCAGTCTTTGTAACTGCGATGCATGATTCAATAAATACCATACCACAAAAATATACTTGGCATTTCTATCATGTACTTTTCAGAAAATAAATGTAACAGATGGCTGTTTTACAAACATAAACATGTTCATACAACATAATACCTACTTTTCTTGTATAAGTTTAGAGCAGAATTTTTGTTTTGCTCTGCAGGATAAGCGATTTGACAGTTCAGATGGTCGTCAACGATAATCAAAATTATCATGAAAATAATGGAGACCTTATTGGAAAAATACTGAGTGGTGGGTACTTTATCTTCAATCACTCAGAATGCCCAATGACAATTTATTTTATTATTCACTTGAATGTAAATCGTGGTAACCAGTAAGGTAGTGCAACATTCAAGATTGACTAATTATTTTTTCTTACGTTATTCATGTATGCCATGTGACCAGCAACTAAAAATCAGACAAAAGTAAAACCAAATTTAACTCTTAAAAACAGCGATTTTGTATTCCGAAATTAAGACTTGGACACTCACCAAAGCAAATATATCCAAGTGAGAAGTCTTGGCAATCGAAGCATGAATCATCCGGACACATTAACTCTGATCGATCTGGTAAAAAAAAAAAGGATAAATTGTGAAATCCTACTCCTCTTTCCAACCACAGCCCATCAAATTATGTAAAAATGTTAAGAATATAATATTTACATTAATTCTTTTCACTATACTTTATTTCAAAAATACAATGACAATGATAAATTCAGTGAAAATGATCAAAACAATTAAATAGCAGTGATCAATGATAAAGATCAAATAATATAAAAAGAATTGCGAAAGTAATGGAAGAGGAAGAAAGCAAAACACAAAGAAAATTACACTAATGCCTACGAATTACCAAATGAATCAAGCTTTTATGAAAGGCCTTCTTCAGTAAATTCTGAATACAGATATCTTAAAAATACAGTACAAAATTATTCAGCAGTAAAATTATCTAATTAAAATCAAATTAGGTTTGATTATACTGTAAGTCAACTTGAACATGTTTTCTATATTTCATTCACTTCAATTCAATTCATTTATTTTCTCTTTCAATCTTTTTACATTTACAATGATAGTTCAATGTACATATTTACAAAATATAACATTTAAATCATTTTTTATAATACAATAATACCATGAAATCGAAAGGGAAGGAGACCAACTAAAAAGCAGAGCTTGTAGGGTGAAGGCCCCCTTTTACAAGTAAATTTTATGAATAAAAAAATAAGATAAAATAAAGAAAAAAAATATATATATATATAATGAATAAAAAATAAACAAATAAAAATAAAAATAAATAAATAATAATAAAAATAAATGATTCAGTATACACTGTATACAAATATCATAAAACGATTAAACATATATACAAAGAGAAATTAAAAATTAAAAATCATTAAAAATTATTTTAAAAATGTAAGTGACCAGCCACCTCAAAACCAGCAATGAGTTTCGCAAAGTGAATTTTATAATTTTTAAACAAATACTAAACTTTTAAATGATACATAATTTTATTCATTTATTTTATTATTTATTTGGCAATTCAAACATATTCAATGTTACAAAGGCAATATCAATCATTAGATAAAATGTCATATAACATTATACAGGTACGTGCAATATTTGATAGCAGTTTGCCCAGTGCATCAGTTGGTGACCAGGGAAGAGGAGAGCAAACTTAAAGGGATTATTTCACTTTACATGCGCTGCATGTAAAGTTTACAATTCTCAGTGCATGCCAGCCGGAGTGGCCCTGCCCCCAATTCACTGTTGGTTGATTGACAGTTCTCGCTTGCGTGTCCGTTAAAATGAGTAGGCCTACCATCTCAACGAAGAGGGAGGCATACAATTTTATTTTCAAATCGGGTAGTCACAGTAATTTGGGAAATCGTCTGGTAGACGGGTTCCAATATAATCACATTTTCCCACCTACATGTACTAACAACTTTTCATCCAAAATAAAGATGATTTCCAGGGTTTCTTAGAACAAATACATAAACTCATAAACATATTTCATCTTAATTTGATAATTTTTTTAATCAGCTTCTCACAAAGTTAAACAATCCCTTTAATCACTGTGACCTGATGGTCCCTCTGCCCAACTAACCGATGCACTGGGAATACTGGTAAAATATAGCATAAAGAAAAATACAATGACAATTGTGGAGATTATGATACATATAAAGGCAAAAACAAATCTTAGAAATTTATGCTTGAAAAAAAATATATATTCAAGATAGAAAATCATAAATTAGAAATATAATGTTATAAAACAATATGTGAAATTGTGCAAGGTATGCAAGTACTGAAATTAGATAAGCAGTGTTAAGAGGATTCCTGATATGAGCAGCCGGATTTATACAGAATTAGAAACATTGAATTAGGAGTTGCATGAAAATAATGAAATCAGAAAATGAATAGGGATTATCAAATCTGAAAATGATTTCACTAAATTTAGATATAAGATTTAAACTAAATATTATATTCAAAGGGGTCTAAGGATAAGGCAATCAGTATAGGGGTAAGCAAATGTAGAACTGAACTTTAGGAATATATCATAACAAAAATGAAGGTAATTATTAGTGAATATACCTGTACATGTACAAAGTCTTTATATTGGAACTGAACGTTGATAATTATGGCACTAAAAATCACTCAAAATGAAAGGATGAACATACTGTAATATTTAATGACCATGACTCTTCAAATAGAGTATAGATGACCATAGTAAGAAAGCTTAATTTGGCAAAAGTTAATCACCATTAAGCTGCATTCATACATTATTACAGAGAAGCTTCCCAGGCAAAGGTTTTTGAGTGGCTGATCACATAATCAGATCTTGACCAGATTAAAGAATATGCATGCAAAGAACTGTTCCATGACTGTGTCTCACCTGTTATGTATTTTCCTTGAAAAGTTACATAAGAACCTTCACCACCTGTCTCCCCATCTGATTTGAATCTCATCCAGACTTTCTGAGTCGCGATGCGATAAAATGTTCCCATTTCTCCGTCCGTATCAGAAATGATCGAGTCAAAATCATATGGATTGTCACCAAAACCTATGTATAGTTTGTCAAATGGTTGCTCAATACTGTAAATGTAAATGTCTACTTCAATAATGGTTGCAAACTCCGTTTGGACAGTCAGGATTTCTTCATAGTCGTTGCGATAATGCCTTTCCCAGCCTAGATGGTCAACTCCGTAGAGCTCATGAGGAAAAAACCTTGCAAAAGTCATCCGGGTGTAATCTAACTTAACATCTTGACGGTAGAGTGACGCATCATATGCTAAAAAGGGAATTCAAAAATTATTTTAACCAAACATTTACGAATTTCAGGTGAAATGTCCACTGATAAGAACCAATCATCCATACAGACAGTTCAAATATCCATACCAATCTTAAAGTTTCACGTATTGACTTAAGGGGGAATGAAACGTTGGGAACAAGTGGGCATGTGTTGAAAAAGAAAAATCAAAGGATAATATCAAAGAGAGTATGAGGAAAAATCAGGCAAATAATGAGAAAGTCTTGAGCATCTGAAAATTGCGATCACTAACACTATAGAGATCCTCCTATTGACAATGCAACAAAGATGTGTGATGTCACATGTGATGGACTATAAAATATCCTCAGTATGTCTCTTTTTGCTCTTTCTTATGGTGTTAAAAACTCTTCATCCATAATGTATTCTTTGAAAATCCGTATTACGAGCCCTCCTATAGAAAGAATACATGATAGATGTGATAAAATAGGCAGTATATATGAAATATATACAAACGTAATAAGAAAGTTGTTCACATGTGACATCTTTGTCACATTGCTAATTAGAGGATGTACATTACAATAATGATCTAAATTTTAAATGTTCATAACTTTCTTATTTATTCAATTTTCTCAAAATTTTGTTAATCTCTTTCTTTGATTTTTCTGTTTTCACACAAGCTATCTTGTTCCAAAGGTTTCATTTTCCTTTAAGTGATAACAAAGAAAATCCAGTTTATGTTTTTTTTTGCCCATCAAACTTTTATTAAAAGGCATAAATTTTTGACGATCCTTCATCATCTTCAGGAGTGAATGATAATGATCATTTAAATCAAAATGAGAGGGCGCATCCTCAGAAAGACAATGCTATGACTGACTGAGAATGCGATCCCTTCACATAAATAACAATAGCAATAGTATTAACGCATGTTTAGTGATTTTCAAATGATAATTATAATTGATCTGATTATTGTCATTTACTCCTCAAGAATAGGAAGGATCATAAAAAATTTGAGGCTTCTAATAAAGGTGTGATTGGCGTATATAAACGCACAAACACACGCATGTTATATGTTTATATGTAGATACATTATCAATTAGGAGGGAGCTAAAACCCCTAAACAAGAATGGGTGTTTTAGACACCTAAAACGACGGGGGGAGGGTCTCAAACTACCCCCCCCCCCCCATCTAGGTCAACATTTGAGTGATTGCACTGAAAATATGCAAGAACATTGCCAATGATATTGTCTCCATAACCCCATAAGTCTTTCCAAAAACAATGTACATGTAGTTTCCTTTACTATGCAAATGATACCAATTGAAGCTACATACATGTATTGACCCTTTTCCTTAAATCACTGATGCTTTTGATAAGATATTTTTGGTGTTTATTATTATTTATCATATTCTCAACAAATTTACCAGAAGAAACTAGCAGCATCAGAATTGATTGTAACATATTTAAATGTGATTTTTATGTTTTTTATTTCTTAAGACTATTATTTGCATTGATTTTTTGATGTTTGACGTAATTTGTATGGTTGTGGGGTGATCATGCAATACAGAGAGACTGTACGATGCCCCTACATTGTACAATGCATTTGCGATAATCATAAAATTTGCTTGCAATGTTTTAGGGCTATGATCTTGCAGCGAAAAAAAAAAATGTATAACCCTGCGCTAAACATTGGAGCGTATGATGATCATGAGCCTGCACAAAATCGCATGAAATATGAACACAGCACTATATTAGTCATAAATGATTACTCTATCGGCATCCAGCGATGATCATTGACCAAATGTACATGTAATGGGGCATATTTATCGTTTAATCAACCTATCCTTGACCTTATTAAGAATTAAATTGAATTTATTGGAACATCAAAGACATCTGCCGATAATCTGTTCAAAACAAATATGCAAAGCATATACATGTATATATAACTAGAGCCTAATACAAAGTGAAACAAGGAATAACAAAAATTAAGTAAATCAAAGTTATTCAAAATGGAGCATAACAGTATACAAATATGTACACATTCAACACTGACATTTGAATAATATTAACAGATATACCCATTATTATTACTATTATTACTATTATGATCATTATTATCATTATGATTATGATAATTATTATTGATATTATCATCATTGTAATTAATATTATCATCATCATTATTTTTAATATTAGTATCATCATTATTATTGCTATCATTATCATCATCATCATTGCTATCCCTATCGATATCATCAATAGCACTGTTGCTATTATTTTTAAAATAAATATTTACAATATTACTAAATGAGGTAGGCGTACTCACCATCTGGTTTTTTAAAATTCGTCGTGGTTATAAAGCGATTGTAGTACGAGACCTTGGTATACACACCAGGATAACTTGGCCGTCCGCATCCGTAACCAAAGCTTGTGATACCAACCAGGTGGAAACGGCCCTCTTGATCTTCACACTGGAGAGGCCCCCCAGTATCACCCTTTCAACACATGAAGAGAAGCAAAAAAGTATAAAATACTGAAGCTCTTAAGGGAGGGTACAAGTGTTGAATTGTGAGGAAGATGGAACGAGTTCAATATTGCAAGATTGGAATATTTTTGTTCTTCCTTATAGATATGGAAAGATCCAACCTTCTTGGTGATTAATCCTCCCCCCTTCCCTCTCCCCCCCCCCCATCCAAAATATAAGAGAAGAGAAGCATCTGACAATTTAAGATAAATATTCTATGTGTAACTATTATTTTTCTCATAAGTGGATCACATTTTCATTACACAAAAAAACATTATTGACCCTTGAACTGCTGGAGTAAGACAATTTGAAATAACTAGAGATGAAATTATCATGGCGACAATGACCCTGCCCACATTTTGCCTGTGGGTACCAAATTTCATGACAATAATATGACACAGCAGCGCGACTCTGCAAAACCTAAAATATTTCCAGTATCACCTGTTGGGGAATACAATTATAGAGTAATCTGGATATATTTTGTAAACCTAACCCTAAGACCCCCCACAAAAAATGATAGGCATCTTGACTTCACCTTCTAATATTGCTTCTGTGTGCCAACTGTTATGACAAACTGGGAAAAAAAAGTTGCAGGTTTTAACAATTTTTCCACAAAAATATGGTTACCATAGCAACTATGTCTCCACCCACTCCGAAATCATTAGGCGGCTTTGCTTTACCATAATGGACCTTCATGACAAATTTGAAGATAATTGGAGGAGAAATGCAGCCAGTAGAGCACTAACAAGGAAATCTCTGCTATTTCCACAAAAACTCTTGTTACCATGGCAACCATGTCTCCACCCACACCAAAATCAATACGCAACTTTGCTTAATGGACCTTCGCTCCACATTTGAAGATGATCGGAGAAGAAATGCAGCTGGTAAAGCGCTCACAAGGACATCTCTGCTATTTCCACAAAAACTTGTTACCATGGCAACGATGTCAATGCCAACACTAAAATCAATAGGCGGCTTTGCTTTACCATAATTGACCTTCATGCCAAATTTGAAGATGATCGGAGAAGAAATGCAGCTGGTAGAGCGCTCACAAGGACATCTCTGCTATTTCCACAAAAACTCTTGTTACTATGGCAACGATGTCTCCGCCCACACCAAAATCGATAGGCGGCATTGCTATACCATACTTGACCTTCATGCCAAATTTAAAGATGATCGGAGAAGAAATGCAGCTGATAGAGTACTCACAAGGAAATCTCTGCGGCGGCGGATGCGGCGGCACGACGTGACCAAATCCATAGTATCTTCCGAACTCTGTTCGGGGGATACAATTATGGCAAATATGTCCTCTATCCCAAATGCAAGGGGATGTACACTTAGCATATGTATCCATTGTATTTATATAATGCACAGAGGCTGAATACATAAAATACATATGGATATTATTATACATAACTTATAAATAGAACATAAATGAAGGATATTATGAATACATTCATAACTCCCTGAGTAATCGTGATTGACAATTATCATGAAGAGTTTCATTCAGTTGTCATGTACAAGGAGGTCGTCCATATAAAGAAATAACAGAAGCCAACAGCTGTATTATAAGAGGATGGGAGTTGCTTTTACACAGGCATTCCATGATATAAAGGAAAGAGCTACGTTGAGCTGGGGCTGCATAATGGCTGTCGGGCCCACAATCAATTGGACAAATTATTTTTTTGAGTATTTTTATTTCAGATTTCTATTTCTAACAATAAAATATGGGTTTTATGGATATTCATTTTCATGGAATAAAGTACCAGCACACCTGACAGGCATCCGTCTGACCGGATAAACTTCCTGCACACAGCATGCCCTGAGTGAGCTGGCGATCATGGTAGAATTCTTGGCATGCCGAACGATTGAACAAGGTAACAGTGGCTTCTTGAAGCGTGTCTGAAACAACACCTCCTGTAATACAGAAAAAAGGAGTTTTCAGCACCGTGGAAGAGGACAATCACATTCATCATCACTCAAAACAAAATTCTGAACTATATATCTCTCAATTGAGGTGTTACAGAGCACAAATGAGAAGTTTTGCTCACTCTCATGTGCTTTCATAATTGTGAAGTATGAGTTTTTTGTCAAATGAAATAGGATGAAACAATACATTTACAGAGGTGTGCATCGGTCAATCACAGTTGGGGAGAGAATGATCAAACATCAAAATGTTCTTGGTTTCCTTTTATTCTTGCACGCATTCTGTAGCTATCGTATTGCATTGTCAGCAGCACAATTTGCATAACTCCTTTTTAATATACCAAATGTGCTCAGTTCACATTGTTTTGCCTTCTTTTTTCTCTCAGTAAAACAAATGAAAATCACAGAATGATTGGAGGAATTCTTTATGCATTTTGTTTTAAAGAATCTTTTTTCTGTCTGTCATACAAATTGCACATTTTTTTTGTCATCACACTCCTGTTTGCTGGCAAACAGAATTTCTTCCATTCTCGCATTGCCCAGTCCCAAATATATTTTCAAAAGTTGGCCTAGGCACACCACAGGTAGGTAAAATGATACGATGCATGAAGAGGCTTAGTTAATTTATCAATCCACTGGCTTGTAGAACTGTGGATATAGTCCAGGTTATAAATGAGCCAAAAGGTGCCACTCGGAGAAGGAGAAATTTTCATAAAGTGCCTCTAAATCAGTTTTTTACGCTGAATATGAATATATGAGGTAAACAGGCTGTATCCTGAAAATTAATCTGTGAGGGCGCTTTTTTCAAAATAGCCTCCACATGTTCGGAAAAATTTAATTTTCATACATAGATTTTGACATAAGCATTCAATTGCCATAAAATTGGTGTCATATGAAAGCCAAATAAATTTTCTACAATTTGGTACTATTTATAAGGGGTAAGTAGGTCATTTGATTGAGATTTTAAGTAGAAAACTGAATTTTTTGTAATTTTTTTCCAAAAAACCTGGAAATTTTGGCAATACATAATTTTACATAATTCTTAGAAAAATAAAGCAATTGCCTTGAAATGTTTCAGAAAACTTTATTAATATACTATTATTATGTAAATAAATTTCAACTCTGTATCATTCTTTTTAGCAAATTTATAAGGTATCAAACTTGAATAATCAAATTTCAGAAATGTCGCTTTTTGTATGCATTTCCGTAGACTTATATGTATAATATGCATAATGTACGCCTATAGTTAGAAATTCCATGCAATTATCTACCCTTTTTTAACCACTCGGAGAGTTAAGAGTAGGTTTTTTCTATCAGCTACGTAAAAAAAGCTAGAACATCGAGGCCTACCCCTCTCGGTGGGGCTGTTGAAGTCACACCTCCCCCCCCCCCCCCTCTTGGCTATATAATGTTGTATAATGCCTATTTAATGGAAAAGTCACTATTTTGGAGCACCCATTGAGCCGGCAAGAGGCAAATGGCAGTTCTGCTATACATGTACAGAACAGTCACTTTGCTTTGAAACCACTTGGAGAGGTTTTGTTCGACCAGATACCTTAAAGGCCAAGTCTACCCAAGAAAAGTGGTGATTTGAATCAATAGAGAAATATCAGACAAGCATAATGCTGAAAATTTCATCAAAACCAGATGTGAATAAGAAAGTTATGATATTTTAAAGTTTTGCTTATTTTTCACAAAATAGTTATATGCACAATTTAGTGATATATATGCCAATGAGAGAGTTGATGATGTCCCTCACTCACTATTTCTTTTGTTTTTTATTGTTTGAATTACACAACATTTCAATTTTTCACAGATTTGACAATTGAAAACCAACTTAACTGAACCATTAAATGTTAAACAATAGTAATTTAATATGTTCAGGGAGAAATAATTTCATTTCTGTTATTCATATTGTGTTTTGTTCCTACTTACTTTGTCAATTTGTTTGAAATGAAGAAAAAATAAATTCAATCAATCAATCAATCAAAATAAAACTTTGTTTTACAGGACAATGAGGAGAAACTTAGAATATTTCATATAATAAAATATAAAAGAAATAGTGAGTGATGTCATCAGGTCCCTCATTAGCATACCGACCAGGATGAGCATATAACTATTTTGTGTAATTATGCGAAACTTCAAAATGTCATAACTTTATTTTACATCCGATTTTGAAGAAATTTTCAGTGTTATTTTTCTCTTTTTATTCAAATCAACTTGTTTTGGGGGGTGCCTAAGAAGTGGCACATCGAAGCCTACAACCCCTCTTGGGGGGGGGGAGGGGCTGCCAAAGTCACCCACCTCTTTAGCTAATATCATCGTATTGCCAATTTATTTGAAGATTCACCATTTTGGTCCAATATTGAGGCCAAAAAAACGTTTGTGCTTTATACACCCCATTTTAGTGATTTAAAACCACTTATAGAGGCAAGAGAAGAGTTTGTTCTACCAGCTACATAAAGAAGCGCTGGCACATCAAACCCCTAGTCCTCCAGGGGACTGTCAAAGTCGCCCTCTATATTATGTAAATTACCCATTTATTGGAAAATTCACAATTTTGGAGCCCCCAATGAGGCGAATAGGCATTTCTTATTTAGGGTAAAGTCGCTTTTATTCTTAAAACCACTTGAAAGAGTAGGCTTTGCTCTATCAGCTTCATATAAAGAAGTGCTGGCCCATCGAAGCCTAAGGCTGTCGAAATCACCCAACCCCTTTTGGATTATTGCCAATTTATTGGAAAATTCTCAATTTTTGAGCCCCCATTGAGGCAAAAAAAGTGTCTGTGATATATAGTTCTGCCACTTTTACTGCCTCAAAACTACTTAGAGAGGAAATAATAGGCATTGGTGTATAAGCTACATATGAGGAAATGCTGGGAAATAAAAGCCCACCCCATCCGGAGGGCTGTCGAAATCACCCCACCCCATCCGGAGGGCTGTCGAAATCACCCCACCCCTCTTGCATTATTGCCTACTTATTAAAAAAAATCCACCAATTTGGAGCCCCATTGAGGCAAGAAGTCATTTCTGATATATAGTTATGCCACTTTTACTGCCTTGAAACCACTTAGAGGAAAAGAATAGGCTTTGTTCCATCAGCTGCATATAAAGAAGTGTTGGCACATTGAAGTTTATCCCTCTGGGCGGCTGTCAATGTCACCCCACCCTGTTTGCATTATTACCTAATCATTTGAAAATTCACCATTTTGGAGCCCAATTGAGGCAATATGCATTCCTGCTGTATAGAATACCCAATTTAATTTTCTTGAAACCACTTGGAGAGGAAAGAGTAGGCTTTCCTCTTTCAGCTACATATAAAGAATTGCTGCCATATCAAAGCCTACCCAACCCCCCCCCCCCCCCCATTTCAGGGGGCTGTAGAAGTTACCCCAATCTTTTTACAAATTTAGCAAATTTATTGTAAAAGTCACCAATTTTGGAGCCCCCAAAAAAAGGTGTTTCTGATATATAGTAGAGCAACTTCTTCATATGTAGCTGATAAAGGAAAGTGTACTCTTTCCTCTCCGAGTAGTTTCAAGGCTGTAAAAGTAGAAGAACTATATATCAGAAACAACTTTTTGCCTCAATGGGGGCTCTAAAATGGTAAATTTTCAAAAAAATAGGCAATAATGCAAAAGGGGTGGGGTGATTTCAACAGCCCCCTGAAGGGGGTAGGCATCGATGGGCAGGCACTTCTTTTATAAAGCTGATAGAGCAAAGCCTACTCTTTCCTTTTCAATTTGTTTTAAGAATAAAAGTGACTATACCCTAAATAAAAACATATTTTAGCCTCAATGGGGGCTCCAAAATTGTGAATTTTCTAACAAATAGACAATATACATGATATAGGAGGCGACTTTGACAGCCCCGAGAGGGCTAGGTTTTGATGTACCAGCGCTTCTTTATATGAAACTGGTAATAATACTAATAAGTATTAATAATAATATGACTTGTAAAGCGCCAAATCCACTCTGTAGAGTGCTCAAGGCGCATAAAGAGCTAAGACTTAAATAAAAGTGTTTTCAGAAGTCTCGACAGAGGTGCATTTTTTATTTCTTTAGGAAGGCTTTTCCACAAAATGCGGCACACATAAGCAAATGATCTTTCCCGACAAGTTTTTTAAACTTTTGGAATAACAAGGTAACCAGAAGTGGATGAGCGCAAAAACCTCCTTGGTCTGGTAGAACAAACTCTACTCTTTCCTCTCTAGGGGGGAGGGTGACTTTGACAGCCCCCCCCCCCCCCCCCCGAGAGGGGTAGGCCTCGATGTGCTAGCATATTTTTTATGTAGCTGATTGAGAAAAGCCTACTCTTAACTCTCCAAGTGGTTAAAAAAAGGATAGATAATTGTATTGAATTTTTTACTATAGATTATACATATTAGTCTAGGGAAATAAATTCAGAAAGCAACATTTCTGAAATTTTAGTATTCAAGTTTAATACCTTATAAATTTGCTAAAAACATTGATACAGAGTTGAAATTTTATGAATATAATGATATTATATTTATAAGATTTTCTGTAAAATTTAAAGGCAATTGCTTTATTTTTTCTTAGAATTATGTAAAATTTGGTATTTCCAAAATTTTCAGGTTTTGGGAAAAAATTACAAAAATGCAGTTATGTACTTAAAATCTCAGCTAAATTACCTACTTACCCCCTATAAATAGTACCAAATTGTAGTAAATTTATTTGGCTTTCATAGAACACTAATTTTATGGCAATTGAATGCTTATGTCAAAATCTACGTACGAAAATTCTAATTTTCTGAAAATTTGGCGGCCATTTTGAGAAAAGTGCCCTCACAGGTAATTTTCAGGATACAGCCAGTTTACCTCATATATTCATATTAAGCATAAAAACTGGTTTAGAAGCATTATATGAATATTTCTCCTTCTCTGAGTGGCACCTTGCTCAATTATAACCCAGACTAATAGCCCCTGCCCAATCCTACACAAACTTTTTTTACAGTCAATAAGCTATAAACTCATGAATTTCCCAACAATTCTACAGCTAACTGACCCCATTTCCTATTTAAAATCCCTTCTTTTCCCATATCCATCTAACTTTCTATATTCAAAATGTTTTCTAATGTCCCACTCTAATATTTCAATACTAGGAACTCCCAAGAAGTACATTAGTACTTAACATGGCAACAGTTAGAGGGAATGAATGTGTACGAACCTTCCTCTGAATGTCCCCATCCAGTCAAATAGCACTCCTTGTACACGGTACGATTCTCGTTCTCTAAGCAGATTGGTCTGATATAGTCATTGGTGAAGTTGAGTGGAGTCTTGAACTTGATGATCCCGATGTCGTTCTCTATGGTTTCACTGTTGTAGTCCTCATGCTGGGCTCTTCCTTCTATATCCAGCTCAAGGTGATACACTGAAGTGGTAGAAAGTTTCAGGTCACCCACAACTGCCGTTTCAAATTTGTCTCTGTAAACGAGTAAAGTTAATAACTGAAGGGTTATCTGGTAGAGAGCGAAGGAACTCGAAGGCCCAAATATCTTAATTACAAGAACATCAATTAAGAACTATCAAATAGATTTTTTTTGCATCGCCGGGGCGTATTGAAAAGCAAACTTACATGCAGTGTGCAGCAGTAATGGCTGTGTTACTGTTAATAATCACCGCAGCACAACGATGAACATTTGAGCGGTCTCTGAGAGATACCATCCAGGGCCAATCTCCGAGCTGAGTCAGTGAACCACCGATGATGCGAGGAGTGGAAGATGAATGGGCTGGTCGGAATCCACAATCTGTTATGGCTACACAAGTGCAAACATGGGAAATCAAAATCAAGCTTCAGTATTGTTCTCCACCAAAAGATGACAAGTTTGTTCTGTATTTACCATTTGATTATGTCATATTATCACTTTCTGAAGCCATTTCTTGGTTCATTATTTTCATATTAAAAAAAAGCAGTTTCCTCCTCATGGATTACGTTGCATAGTGCATACAAAATAGCTAATAGTTATGATGGTAATTCAACAGATACTCCCAACATGGCCAAAGCTCATTGACCTTTGACCTTTGTCACATGACCTGAAACTCGCCGCACAGGATGTTCAGTGATACTTGATTACTCTTATGTCCAAGTTTTATGAACTACATGTAGACCAATTAATTTTCAAAGTTATGATGGGAATTCAACAAATACCCCTAACTTGGCCAAAGTTCATTGACCTTAAATGACCTTTGACCTTGATCACGTGACTTGAAACTCAGGCAGGATGTTCAGTAATATTTGATTACCCTTATGTCCAAGTTTCATGAACTAGGTCCATATACTTCTTAAGTTATGCTGTCATTTCAAAAACTTACTCTTCTGTTAAGATTTGGTGTTGACGCCGCTGCCGTCGGAAAAGCGGCGCCTATAGTCTCACTCTGCTATGCAGGTGAGACAAAAATCACACCATTTAAAAAAATAATCCAATAGAGCATTCCTGAGAACTGATCTTAATATCAATACAAGCCCCGGGTGTGTTTCACAAAGATTTTAATATGACTTTAATCGAGTCACACTCCAATTTTAGTTGTGTGTGGTATATAACCCTTCACCGCATTGGTCAGATCATGCGCACGGGACACACATTAACGTGTATCCATCAGCTGACGCATTGAATAACAAGTGCGCTTTGGTGTACAGAGATGACAACCTAAAGGGATGGTTGTCAGGAATATTTACCATATTTGTCAGGAACAAATGGGAGTTTCTCAGGAACATCCCGCGAAGTAGCATCGTTTATACGCTCAACCACCCAATCGCCATTGAGATTGTGCATGCATGAACCGCGGCTTGCACTCCGCACTTCGCTGTGTATTCAGCAGCAGCGCGCGGAGGCGCTTGCAATAGAAATCTCAGTAGAGAAACTCCCGTTGGTTTACCGTTGGCCACACACACGCTGCATGCACGATACATGTATACACAATACACGCATATACATGCACAATACACAATACACGCATATATACACATGCACAGCAAAGCAATACACAATACACATGTATTATAGTTGTTTTTTCCGTAACCTTTTTATTGTTGCCGTAACACCGTAATTGGAGGAATAAAATCGGAACAAATACGGCGAATCCGTAACGGTTGGCATCTCTGGGTGTATAGCATGACTCTAAGTCACACTAAACTCTTTATGAAACACCTCCCAAGATCAACCAATTCACTGTCGTCCACAACTGTTAATGCCTACTGTGAAGTGGGCAGTGAACTGATTTTCTATCCCACTCTCCACATTTCCTGCTTTGCATCATCGTTAAAAAATGCACTGAAAAGATAGTAAGTACAGCCTCAACAGAATATTTATTATTTCAATCTGTCTGGTTGTTTACAAGTGTACAAGTCTCTTTGTCATCATGGCCAAAAATGTTTGCTCAGCTTCTTACACTTAACTTTGTCACTTTGCTGTGCCAAAGAGAAAATATGTATGTATAGATAATGGGTGCATGTGTCCATTAAGAAGACTAAAATAATATATAGCATTTATGAGGCGCCGATTTATCTAATTTCCTTTTCAATGTAACACTATATTACCCCGGCTGTAGCTGCAGCGGCGAGAGGCACTTGGTGCATTCAAGGAATTAATCCTGCCGGGTACCCGTTCACCTCACCTGGGTTGAGTGCAGCCCAATGTGGATAAATTTCTTGCTGAAGGAAAACACGCCGTTGCTGAGATTCGAACCCACGCCCCTCTCGTTGAAAGACAAGATTCGTAACCACTAGACCACACCCCCAACAATAATTAGGAAGTTTTCACTCCACAATGCAGGGTAGATTCAAGAACACAGAAAATGTATTGTCAAATTCAAAAACAACCAAAAAGTCTTTGTCGAAAATTGGTGAATAAAAAACAGCAGTTTCGTCCAGTGGACTCTGGACAAAGCGACAAACTTGCAATTTTTCATCAGATCGGAAACTTAGGACGAAATTGCTGTATGTCAGCATACAGAGAGTTGTGATTGATCCAATCAATCGCAACTATGGAAAGCCAGCAAAGTCAACATATAAAATTTGGTGTGTTCTCCATTGTTTTACAAAGGATATTTTGCAAATATCCTGTAGAAAAAATTATGACACTGATGGATTTCCATAGAGTTACGATTGATTGGACCAATTGTAACTCTTTGTAAGACGGGGCCCTTGTTCACCTATTTCGACAAAGACCTCCCAGCTGTTCTGTGTCATTTGACAGGATTTTGGATCCGTTGTTCGTTGCGGGGTGAAAACTTTCTAATGCACACTTCGCAATCAGTTACTTACCTGTACCACAGTCTTTTCCTCCCCATCCTCCTTCACATGAACACATGTAATCCCCATTGGTGTTATTACATACTCCACGATTGCTACAAGCACCTTCTAGGCTGCATTCATCAATGTCTATGGAATAGTCAATGAAATGAAGAAAATGCATGCAACGTTCAATCATTTCAAACAACGAGGAGGAATGTTTACAATATGGATAAGTATATTGTATGACTAAATGCTGATAGATGTACCAACATGATGGTCAGTAAATTGAAGATTTTTCTTGTTTTTTCAGGTTTATCCTTGGTCCGCAATTATATTTTTTCACATCGGTGAAATTAGAGAATTCAATAAATTTTCATTCACTATTTCAAAATTTATTTTTCATTAAGATTGCAAGAACTGTATGTTCTAAACCTTTAAAGACTCGACAACTTATTTTCAGCCACATAAAGCATGAGTTTATGTATTATTACATTCTCTAGCTGACTACTATAAAGTACAGAATCAATGACACCCAAAAAATAGTCTGACATTTCAGCATTTTTATTTCATTCATGTATGTCGGCTACGCATGATGAAAACATAACCATCAAAATGTGGTGGGAATTAGTCCATAGGCCACACAATATGTTGCCATTTAAATACCAACTTAGCCCCTTTGGCCCATATTCTGAAGTCAGGTTTAAGTTAGACCATGGTCTAAGGTTTTGGTTTAACTATGGATAGCCAATTGTGACATAACTCTTTAAAAGTAGAGGTTCTATATCCATTTGACTCTCAAACTGTTAACTGTCTGAAAAAATAACGAGAATATTGTCTTGACCATTAAAGAATTGGGAAGGAACATGATAATCATAATAAACATAGAATGTATAACTTTTTTTTTGCTTCCGAAATTTTAGCAGTTAGATCATGGTCCAAGTTAAAACCAACTACAACCAACAAAACCAAGAATAAGGGCCTTTGAAATCAGCCCTAGTTGGCCTGATTCCAAACAATTTTGAATGAAGCCAATTTACTCAGATTTTAATGGGGTACAAAAGGCATTCATTTATCCATACCTTGGGCCACCATGGATTCATGTCAAATATGACATGACAAAAAAGGGGTTTTGATTGTATTCTGTGCTCTGAAATGCATACTTTGGTATTAAAACAATCATCGGCATCGGCTTATGAGCTCCACATTACTTTGACTTTAACAGATCTTCCAACCTTAACAAGAACATTTCAATATTTTAAACCCTAACCAGACAAGGCTTTTTGGGTGTTATATGACAGGGGGAAGGGGTTGAATCAACCCCCCTTGATATCTCAGCCGCTGATCACGCGAACGCCGTGAAAATTGGCATGATAATAGTTTGAGGTGTGATCTACAAGGATGTATGGTTAATTTTTCTGAAATAATATATTTATATATGAATTAATTATGCTAATTTATGCATAAATCAAACTTTTTGCTCTAATTCACTAAAAAAGCTCCTAGAATACGAATGTCTGGTGTTGATATGCTTCATACCATTGCTAAAAATTACAAATTCTGGTTTGAAAATGAATTTCTTATGTACTTTATTAATTTAGGAATTTCTTATGCACTTTTATGTTTTAAACCTATTTTTTTGTTTTGCCAAATTCATATCATAGTAGCTAACCTTTTGAAGCATAATTATGTTATAATCGATTAATTTCATCAGATGAAAGTAGAAATAATCATATCTTTCTAAATAAGATGAGAAAACTCAATATACATTGACTCTGCACACAAAATCACATTTTGGAGCAATTTTTGGTCTGACATCATCACTTACGTAATGTTGCATAATTTTTCAACCGAATACCCAGGCATCATAAATTTGATCTAAAAAATGCACAAGACTTCAAAGTAACAAGTCAGTGATGGCCCAGTCGAAACATTTCGTGCAGCGGGATGGTCAAAGAAAATGTTGAGGGTTGATTCAACCCCCACCCCGGCGGTTTTAGGGTTAATCATGCACAAAAAGAATGCGGTTCATAAAGTGCGCATAATCCTAATTTAAAAGCAAAAGATGTAAAATTTATGACAGGGTCTAGCTGTGTTATTTTTTTCATTTCTTTTGATACCATAATATCCCAATACCATGCTGAATTTAATGTATTTACTGTGGTAATATTTATATACGTTGTATTAATTTCACTCATCATCCATGACTATTTTCAAAAATATTTTCCATTTTATAAGTACTTAGGCCCTACATTTGAATTTCTCCCTTTTTTCAATCTCTTTATCTCCCTATCTCTCTTTGCAATTAAGCCAACCAATATACGCACATTCGCGGGATGCCAGCTACTTCATTGAGGATATGCCCCACATGCCCCCAGACATTCCTATTGCTTAGAAGGGCTCCCACTCAGAACAGTGATTTTGATTTGTTTGCCTCCCAAAAGACTTACGAGAGATATGACAGGGAAAAGACAATGTTCATAATAGCGATTTGTGACAATCATAACGCTGTCAAATCTCAGAGAGAAATGGCAAAATTTATGACAAAAGTTATGACAGTGTTCCAGAAAACTGGGCCTGTCTTTTGCACAAAACCACCAGCATTCTTCTCATTTTTAAATACAAATTATTGAAAATCAGTACTAGTTGGCAACTCTTTTTCAATTGTTTAAATGACTAAGATGACTCACCTAATTCACAGTGTTCTCCAGTGAATCCACTTGTACATGAACATACATATGCTGCCGTTTCATCAAAGCAATATGCGCCATTCATACAAGGGCCCGATGCACATTCGTCAATCCCTGATGCAAAATAAATATCAAAGAACATGAACAAATCGATTCAAATCATTGAAGATGAAAGTGTTCCTTGCTATTGGAACTTTGATATTGTGCACCGTCATCTATTGACAATGACTAAACAAATCTGCATTCAATGGAACGAAGAAAGCTACTTAACATTACTATGATTTTTGAAATGGTATTTGCTTTGCAACTTGTACGATATATTTCACTTCTTAATCAATTCATCCATCTAACAACCCATGGTCAGATTGATACCAAAGCTTTCATAATATGATACCTAGAATACCAGCGGGAATCAATATATAGTAGTTACCACTGCTTGCGCTCAGTTATATGACTTGATTTCTATGTTTTTAAGAAATACCAGTATAGATAATCGTAGTTTGGACAAGTCCTGAGTTTCCACAACCAAATGCAATAAATTGCGATTTATCGATTGAGTCCGAAAGTAGTTGAAGTAAATGCCACAGTATGATATGCTGTTAGATTTTATATGTAGTATATTTCTGACTTACTTTCGTAACATGTGGGTCCATCATAGCCAGGAGGGCATTCACATCTGTAGGAACCAGGTTCATTGACACAGGTAGCTCCATTTCGACATGTAAAACTTTTTTCACACTCATCCACATCTGTTTAATACAAAATATATTTGTGATCACAGTGAAAGCAAGTACATAATCAGTCTATGAAGAGGCGGAAAAAAATCAGGGCTTTAAATTTCAATGAGAAAATTAAAATTAAAAATTAGAAAGTTGTCACTCTTTGACATGTACAATTGTATCATTCAATGTTTAACATGTTGCAAAGCCTGGATTAAATATACACAAGATGAGTAATAAATAATAAAAATAGGCATTTATATATCACCCCCCCCCCCTCTCAACTCTGTTTAAAAAGATAAGACTTCAGTTTAGATTTGAAAGACTTTAGTGATATAATTCTTCAATTCAATGGCAAATTATTCCAAAGAGAAGGTGCAGCGGCAGAGCAAGCTCGCTCACCATAGGCTACTGGGAGTCTTAAGAAGAGATTGGTGTGATAACCTCAGGCTGTGAGCTGGTGTGTAAGGCATGACAAGGCCAACTAAATAAAGAACATACATTTCCCAAATATGCAATTCCCTCATGACATCTTTTTTTCCCCACTTACCCATTTCACATTGAATGCCTATAAACCCTGAATCACACAAACAACTTATAGCATCGGTGTCTTCCATGCAGGTTCCTCCATGCAGACAGAAATCAGCAGTACACTCCATGCTGCCTGTTTGTAAAGAATAAAATAGCCCCCCAAAATGATTGAATATTAGAATGATTTAGATGAATATGTTATCCATATAGGTATATTGAATGCATCTTATACACACAAACTTTAAATAGGAGCAGCAAAACGGGGCGGGTGGACATGTGCGGAAAATCATGAGAAGATGGTAATTTTTACACTTTTGTACTGCACCATTACTGAAATAAATTGGGGCTGAAGCCCCCAAAGCTGCCCAAAGACCCGAGGGGTTGTATAGATTGAAATTGGAAAGAAAATACTGAAAAAAGATATATTGATCATGTTGTTATAGGAACAAAATGATTTAAGATTGCATTGGACTGGAATTGAATTTATTAAATGCATACCCTCTAAATTCTGAAGATTTGAAATCAATATCTAAGATTGAAGTGATGACCGAACTCAAAAAGATTGTAAAAAAAAAGATTAACTACTAAAACAATTAAATTGGGATATTTAATCTAATTCTAGGTTGGTCTTTCATTGTAATCTACAGAAATATGTAGAGTCACGGCTAAAGAAACATCTCTAAACATCTCCTTTGAAATGGCATTGAAATGTTTATTGTCAAATCATCCTCGGAAACACAACAATGTATCAATCATTGCACAATGCAAATTAACCCATCCTTCCAATAACCTTTGATATAGCATGCAATAACAATTCAAGGGTCATCCAAAGGAGGTCATATCACCCTGATAAATCACGATGTGCTAATTAATACTACATCGGATGCCAGTGAAGCCATGTGAACAATTACAAGTATACGATCCCCGTCCATCAATACATGTCGCACCATTGAGACAAGGCTGCATTTCACATTCATCAATATCTGAATCAAAACAGGAATATATAACTCTTTAAATCATTCATACATAAAGATAGGTAGGTCTAAGGGTTACAGAGAGCATAATTCTTATTCAACCATTAAAAAGACATCAAAAAAGCTTTACAATATGAAGTTGATATAGAAGAGAAATAGAAATTACGGAATTGACTAGATTGTCTACCATCTTTCCCTTATAATTGACCTAATTTATGACAATGTGATAAACCTTTTTGTCGCTGTAATAATGAAATATGTGTATAATCTTAAAATTGTGTTGATATTCACTGCAATATAATTCAAATCAAACCATATTTTGTTTTGATAAAGCATTATTTCTTGTACCTTGATCTGAAAAATAACAAATAATCTGATTTTTTTTTAATGTCAAATCAATATATATTTTTTCATTTCAAAATTGAAAAAATATCAAACTTTGTTAATTCATTGTTTTTAATTTAAAGAATGTTTGTATTAACTATAATAGTTATCATTTGATTAATCCTGATTATACTTCAATTGGAAAATCCTTAATTGATATACCTATTTCACAATTGGTCCCAGTAAACCCGACTCCACACAGGCATGTGTATTGATCTCCACTGCCTTCATTGAAGCATTGGCCATCGTTTTCACAAGGGTTGTCGTCACATGGCTGTCCCACTTCTACGAATTTAAACAAAAATGTTAATCATCACTGAACAACCATTGCAGTAGTGTGTAATGAGGATATAAATGAATGTTTAGATGTTTACAGTACCCCATGGATTTCTATACCTCGGTTACATAAAGCTAGCGTTCAGCACAGTGGCGTACCTAGGATTTTCCACAGGGGGGGCAAAACCGTCCGCCAAAAAAATTGAAAAGCAAAAAAAAAAGGGGGGCAGACTACAGTACATATCCGAAATAGAAACTGACCACAGCTTCAGGGTTGACTTATATTCTATTCACTTGGTCTACAAACAATATAACCGGTGTGTTCGCTTGAAACCGGGAGTTCAAACCCTGACCACATCAGACCAAAATATGAGAGTTGCTGCTCGTTGGGGTCAAATGATTCAAAGGGTATCAGGTGCTGCACAGTGGCTGCTGCGCCCATAATCAATTGGGGAAAAAAAGAATATTCAAAATATTTCCAATTCAGATTTCATTTTGAACAATAAAATTTGGATTTTCTCCAGGCCTACTTCTCATATACATGTAATCTGATACCGCATGGACAAAAAAAAATGAACAGAATCAGAAAATTATGTTCATAAACAGTGCATCTGTAAAACAGTGTAAGATGAAGGTAATATCAGACAAAATTTGTAAAGAATATCGTTTGTTCCACGGTACGATTGAGACCCGCTTTAAAAATACCGGCCCAATTGACAATTTGTTATTATTCACAATGGTTATTTCGTGGGGAATGACTTACCCACTTCACAGTCTTTGCCCTCCCAACCAGCCTCGCATCTACATTCATAAGACCCTTCTGTGTTCCTACAAGCTCCATGGTTGTTGCAGACACCATGCATATTGCATTCATTGAAATCTTAATACGAAAAACATATATAGACAAGTATTCATTCGTATGAAGAACGTATAAAGTTATGCACAAAAAAAGACGATGTCTCAGGAGGCGAACATATGCACATATTTTTAATGTTATCAAAAATTACATAAAGTGAGGAAGGAAAGAGGAAAGAAAGACACCTATTTTTAGGAAAGGATGGCTGGCTAGAAAAAAAAAATTAAAGGCCATCTTTCCTGCTAATAGAACCAGGTTATTTGGACTCATCTGACAGGCGAGGGGGAGAATTTCAGCCCCCGCCCCCAACCTCTTTAAGGTTAACAGTCACTGGCGTCGTCCCTGATCGGAAGATTATGTAAATGTTACAGGCCATACTTCCTCAGCTTTCAAATAGTACAGTGATAAAAAAGTTTTAAATTATCCTTGATACAAACTTCTTTACCTTCTTCACATTGAGTGCCAATGTAGCCTGATGGACAAGCACATGTTACAGAATTGAAGTCTTCAATGCATGTCCCTCCATTCTGACAGAAACCCTCTGGACAGCTCTCAATACCTACAGAATTGTTAATGTAATCTCCACATCAAAATAACATAATCATACATCCTATTTGTGGTGGTTGTCGAATGTTAAAAAATTGCTTCAAATAGAATGCCAGTCTTTTCCTCTAAGGTTTTCGGTGTAAGAGCAAGCCAAACCCCTGAAAAATTTATCTGATTAAAAAGTGAGAAATGAAACTGGCATAAAACTGATAATTTCATCACAATTGGATGTAAAATAAGAAAGTTGTGACATTCAAAAGTTTCACTTAACTTCATATTATATGCAACATCCTGGTTGGTATGCAAATAAGGGTACCAATGTATTTTATTTGATGGAATATGAAATATTTTTGTTGGTTCCTTATAACAATGTAAAACAAAGTTTGATTCCTCTCTGAACATCTTGAATTAGTATATTGTGATTCAGTTAAAAGGTTTCAAATGGTTTAAAGGGTATTTTAAGGTTCATTACCTACTTGTTTAGGAACACAAAATGAAAAGGTGAGCAAATTCAAGAGGGCTGGCTGAAAATAATCTGGAATTTAATAAATGATCTGATTTATAAAAGATATGTAATCTACTTGGTTAACATACCAATTTCACAGTGAACACCGGTATATCCTTCGTCGCAATCACATCTGTATGAACCTGGTTCATTGATGCACTCTGCCCCGTTTTCACATTGGTTAAGATCGAGAGCCCCACACTCATTGACATCTGTATATATACATAAGAGAAAATTCAGAGGCAACAGCCAAGTTCTTGTTAATCCTATTTGTTTTTATTCAGATATTGTTTTGCTTCTGGGACCAGGTGATATTGTTCAAGTAGACACAAGATGATCACCAAAACTGAGATTTTCACATCAATAGAAAGATTTCAACCCGTAGAATAGCATCTAACTCCATCCACGTAACAAAACAGAAAGAAAATACAGAATTTAACGAACGAAACGCCACCCAAAACTGAGAGCTGGAAACGCAATTTCACTCAAGGAGAAAGGGCCCGTTCATGTGACGTCACGCAGTGGTATTGTGTTTCTGGGTTTTGTACAAGCACAGTACAAACCCACGTACTCTCCCAACAGCAGAGGCTATATTTTGCCCTGGAAGCGTGGTTATTTTTAAGATTTTTACTTTATTTAGAAAAAGAATAACAGAACAATATCATGCAGTCAACGTTTCTTTGTATTTCATCAGTAAGATTATTAACGATTGCTGATGGAATAAAATGGGAAACAAGGTTGGAAATGTTTACACAAAAGTACATACGGTGTATGTATGAGGGATTTGGTGAAGTGTCTAGTGAATTGATGACTGAACTGTGATCATATATATATATGTATCATAAAATATGAATAAACCCAACTCAATATAATAAAATACATTAGAACAAGTATGACATCATCAATTTGCTCATTAAATATTCATGAAGACATGTCTAGAATTTCACCGGAATAATGCAAATCTGTAAAATTCCATAACTTTGTTATTCCTTGTCCAATTTTGATCAACTTTTCAGAGTTTATTTTGTCTGATTTTTCTTAATCTATTCAAATCATTTTATTTTCAGCCTGGAGTACCCCTTTAAAAGCAGTAACTTGGGCTAATTGATAAGTACCTGATTCACACTGAAAACCAGTATAACCGTCAACACACTGGCAAGTGAAAGAGTTGATACCATCCACACAGGCTGCTCCGTTCTCACATGGGTTAGTATCACAGTCATCAATATCTACAAATATACAACAAATAACACAAATGGGTTTTTATGGCCACCTATTAAAAGAAAAATTTGAAGGAAACAAAGGTGTGTACATGTACATGTTTCATTGCTTGTATTTTTTCTTGGTCTACACACTGTAAATTGGTTGGTTTCTCAAAAGGACATGGGCTAGACACATCTACCAGTAGCCTACAATTAATTTGGAATATCATAATGGAAAATTATCCATGAAAACAAGGGACAGTCAGAGATTTGTGCATTTCTGCATGTTTAAACTTAATAAGAAATACCTGATTCACACTGAAAACCAGTATAACCGTCAACACACTGGCAAGTGAAAGAGTTGATACCATCCACACAGGCTGCTCCGTTCTCACATAGGTTAGGATCACAGTCATTAATATCTACAAATAAACAATAAATAACACAACTGGGTTTTTTATGGCCACCTATTAAAAGAAAAATTTGAAGGAAACAAAGGTGTGTACATGTACATGTTTCATTGCTTGTATTTTTTCTTGGTCTACACACTGTAAATTGGTTGGTTTCTCAAAAGGACATGGGCTAGACCCATCTACCAGTAGCCTACAATTGATTTGGAATATCATAATGGAAAATTATCCATGAAAACATGGGATAGTCAGAGATTTGTGCATTTCTGCATGTTTAAACTTATTAAGAAATACCTGATTCACACTGAAAACCAGTATAACCGTCAACACACTGGCAAGTGAAAGAGTTGATACCATCCACACAGGCTGCTCCGTTCTCACATGGGTTAGGATCACAATCCTCAATATCTACAAATAAACAATAAATAACACAACTGGGTTTTTTATGGCCACATATTAAACAAAAAAAATTTAAGGAAACAAAGGTGTATACATGGACATGTTTCATTTCTTCTACTTCTTCTTGGTCTGCAAACAGTAAATTGGTTGTTTCCTCAGAACGACATGGACTAGACCCATTTACTAGTAGTCTTCAATTAATTAGGGATATCTTAATGGAAAATTATCAATGAAAACATGGGACAGTCAGAGACTTGTGCATTTCTGCATGTTTAAACTTATTAAGAAATACCTGATTCACACTGAAAACCAGTATAACCGTCAACACACTGGCAAGTGAAAGAGTTGATACCGTCCACACAGGCTGCTACGTTCTCACATGGGTTAGGATCACAGTCATCAATATCTGCAAATAAACAATGAATAACACAACTGGGTTTTTTATGGCCACCTATTAAAAGAAAAAATTTGAAGGAAAAAAAGGTGTATACATGGACATGTTGCATTTCTTCTACTTCTTCTTGGTCTGCAAACAGTAAATTGGTTGTTTCCTCAGAACGACATGGGCTAGACCCATTAACTATTTACTAGTAGTCTTCAATTAATTTGGGATATCATAAGGGAAAATTATCCATGAAAACATGAGACATTCAGAGACTTTTAACCCTCCATGAAATCTCAAAAGGGAAAGGTTAGGAGTACATGTTTTCTCAGTCACAGAATAAAGAATAAGATGGACGAATATGACACGTGACCTGTGACCTTTTACATAATTAGTTAAAGAAATGTACCTTGTTATGTATAGGATGACAGGAATTTTACTTTTAAAAGAAATCTTTCTGAAAGTAGCTTAAATAATATGTTTAAGTTGGATGGGAGGAAAAGTTCAATAGAGTAGTATATGGAACTCCTTAATATCATATACATGTATACACCATGTACCTGATTCACATTGAATACCAGTATAACCGTCAACACACTGGCAAGTGAAAGAGTTGATACCATCCACACAGGCTGCTCCGTTCTCACATAGGTTAGGATCACAGTCATTAATATCTACAAATAAACAATGAATAACACAACTGGGTTTTTTTTATGGCCACCTATTAAAAGAAGAAATTTGAAGGAAAAAAAGGTGTATACATGGACATGATTCATTGCTTCTTCTTCTTCTTGGTCTACAAACAGTAAATTGGTTGATTTCTCAAAACGACATGGAATAAACCAATTTACTAGTAGTCTACAATTAATTTGGAATATCATAATGGAAAATTATCCACATGGACATTTAGAGACTTGTAACCCTCCTTGAAATCTCAAAAGGGAAAGGTTAGGAGTACATATTTTCTCATCCGGCCCGAAAGGGCCAGATGAGCTAAAAATTGATCGCATTCATTTCATCTGTGTTATCTTAAAGGGCAAGAACACAACAAAAACTTAATTTGAATAAATTGAGAAAATCAAACAAGCATAACACTGAGAATTCATCAAACTCGGATCAGGATGTGTAGTATCTTTAGCTTTACAGATATGTGTATGAGTTGGAGTGAGAAAAAGTTTATTACAGTTGTATATGCTACTAAAGTAAAGTGAATCTCATACATGTATACACCAAGTACCTGCTTGACACTGAATACCAGTATACCCGTCAACACACTGGCAAGTGAAAGAGTTGATACCATCCACACAGGCTGCTCCGTTCTCACATAGGTTAGGATCACAGTCACCAATATCTACAAATAAACAATAAATAGCACAACTGGGTTTTTTTTATGGCCACCTATTAAAAGAAACATTTGAAGGAAACAAAGGTGTGTACATATACATGTTTCATTGCTTGTATTTGTTCTTGGTCTATACACTGTAAATTGGTTGGATTCTCAAAACGACATGGGCTAGACCCATCTACCAGTAGCCTACAATTGATTTGGAATATCATAATGGAAAATTATCCATGAAAACATGGGACAGTCAGAGATTTGTGCATTTCTGCATGTTTAAACTTATTAAGAAATACCTGATTCACACTGAAAACCAGTATAACCGTCAACACACTGGCAAGTGAAAGAGTTGATACCATCCACACAGGCTGCTCCGTTCTCACATAGGTTAGGATCACAGTCATCAATATCTACAAATAAACAATAAATAACACAACTGGGTTTTTTATGGCCACCTATTAAAAGAAAAATTTGAAGGAAACAAAGGTGTGTACATGTACATGTTTCATTGCTTGTATTTTTTCTTGGTCTACACACTGTAAATTGGTTGGTTTCTCAAAACGACATGGGCTAGACACATCTACCAGTAGCCTACAATTGATTTGGAATATCACAATGGAAAATTATCCATGAAAACATGGGATAGTCAGAGATTTGTGCATTTCTGCATGTTTAAACTTATTAAGAAATACCTGATTCACACTGAAAACCAGTATAACCGTCAACACACTGGCAAGTGAAAGAGTTGATACCATCCACACAGGCTGCTCCGTTCTCACATAGGTTAGGATCACAGTCATCAATATCTACAAATAAACAATAAATAACACAAATGGGTTTTTTATTTGCCTATATTCATTCAAAATTCTGAGAGAAAAAAACCTTATTATGTACATTTGTAATTGCTTCTTCTTAATAAATATACTTGCTTATATAGTGCTTTAACACTTTCTTTATCAGAAGTCAGTGCTCTAAAGTAATACAGTATAATTACTCTGGTTTTGGCAGGGCAGCTAGCACAATCATGCATTTCAAGGAATAGATTTCTGCCAGGTGCCCATTGACCTCACCTGGGCTCAGTGCAGCACAATGTGGGTAAATTTCTTGCTGAAGGAAAACGTGATGTGACTGAGATTCAAACCCATGTCCCTCTGATTGGAAGACAAGAGTAAATAACCAACAGACCACAACGCCCTCATTCTTGGTTGAGATATCCCAACCAACTTGCAACTAACATTGAGCAAGATTTCAGCCCAAGGACCTACATGTAGGCCTTGCCTTCTTGGCTGATGTCATTCTGTCAAGAATGAGAAATATCATCCCAATTTGAATCTGATTGTTGGTTACTGCTCACTGCATGCCACTGACTTGACCATGTCATGGTCACGTTTTACGGTATTTTAAACAACTTATTCAAGATCCTCTACATCATTCTTTGGTCAATTTCTTGTGAGTTGTGACGTATACCAATATGAATTGATATTCCATTCTAATTTGAATCATGAATTGATAACTATTTTTCCAAAAATCTACTTTTCATTTTATGTCCTTTGAAATTTCTCAACACATTATTTATCATACTGTAAAGTCACTGATAGAGGCTTTCATCATATTTGGGAGATTAAGGGTAATTGTGACCTTCAAAGGGCTGAACTATACTGTCAATAAAAACAACAACCATGGTCACCCTGACAATAGTTTAAAAAGATGGACTGTGTGGTATGGTTTCGGTTACACTTCGTAATTTCGAAGGTTTGTAATTCCGAAGGTTCGTAACTCCGAAACAAGTAAATTGCCTATACCTCGATGTTCGTTAATCCGAAAACGTAAAAGGGTTCATTAATCTGAACATTTGTGGCGTTATTCCGAAGGTTCGTTTTTCCGAAGGTTCGATAATCCGAAAACTAAATAAGGTTCGATGTTCCGAAGGTTCGTTAATCCGAAAACGAAATAAGGTTCGTTGTTCCGAAGGTTCGTTAGTCCGAAAACGAAATAAGGTTCGTTAATCATTTCGTTTTCGGACTAAAGAACCTTTGGAATTACGAACATCATTTCGTTTTCGGATTAACGAACCTTCGGAATTACGAACCTCATTTCGTTTTTGTATTAACGAACCTTCGGAATTACGAACTTTCGGAATTAAGAACCTTCGGAAATACGAACCTTCGGAATACCCGAACCTTCGGAATAACGAAGCTGAAATTACGAATGTATGTGATGGTTTCAACAGTTTCACTTTCAGTAGCTAAGAAAGAGAAATTAAACTGGGAAGAATGGCCCATTTACAAAGCCATATACTATAAAAATTTGTAATTAGCAATTTACATTTTTAGTGCCCTTTTTTTTAAATGAACATTTACTTAGATTTTTCTTATTGTACATGATGAAATAGAGTAATAATTACACAAAATGCGAGGTGTACGCATGTATCGTACACCCCATTTCCACCGGGATTTCTTAGTGTGTACAATTGAACTATATCTCTTTTGAGAATACAGTTCCATGACATATGCTCCCGCAACAATTGCTCCAAAGGGAAATCTGCACCCTTAAGCCAAACATAAAACCTAACTTCCTGAACTATAGATACCCCCTTCCACTCACTTCTTCTATAAAGCAAATTAATTAAACTTACTCTTCTCACAGGTATCTCCAGTAAACCCGGCAGAGCATCTACAACTATATGCTCCTTCTTCATTGACGCATTCTCCATCATTTAAACATGGATTGCTCTCGCATTCGTTTATTTCTGTTTATAAGAAAATAAACACATTTTACTTTAAAATATTCAAAGTTTGAATTATATATTTGAGTAAATATAAAAACAAGCAGATAAATCCTTTCATTGAGATTGACTGTAGACATGTTTGTCTAACGGTGTAAATCCAAGAGGAATGGCAAAAATTGTACTCCAGGCTATCGGGGAAAAGAGGAGACCCAAAATGATACACCTTATTTTTAAGAAGATATTGTAGTTTTCATATCAGTAAATATATACATGTATACATACATCATTGTTTTCATTTTAAGAATAAATATGTTGTTAATATAGATTTGCTCCATTTTCTATTCAACAGATGCAGGATTTCTTGCTCGGTTGCTCATATTCCTCCTTTGCTTCTTTTAGCTCAGTAAAGTTTAACACATTTTGTCCCTTTAATACAATGATATAAGACACCTCATCAAGGTAGTAACATTATAATCAATAATATTTGAATTGTGTTATTCATGTTCTTTTCAGAAATATTTACTTAATCCTTTAAATCTAGGAAAATAAAAAATAAAGCTCCATTTACATTGGCGCGAATAGGAGGAGTTATATCAAATGAAAGCTGCCTATGTATTCCCTATTTAAAGGAGAATGAAACTTTTGGAACAAGATAGTGTGTGTGAAAACAGAAAAATCAAAGAAACAGATCAACAAAAATTTGAGAAAAATCAGACAAATAATGAGAGTTATGAGCAGTTGAATATTGCAATCACTAATGCTACGGAGATCCTCACATTGGCAATGCGACAAAGATGTGTGATGTCACTTGTGAACAACTCTCCCCATTACTTTAGTATATATTTCACTTAAACTGCCTCTTTTATCACATCTATCAGTAGATCATGTGTTCTTTCTATAGGAGGGCATGTAATACAGATTTTTAAAGAATACATCATGAATAAAGACTTTGTATCATCATGAGAAAAAGCAAAAAGAGACATTTTGGGAGTATTTTATAGTCCATCAAAGGGAAAGTTGTTCACATGTGACATCACACATCCTTGTGGCATTGCCAATTGGAGGATCTCCATAGCATTAGTGTTTGCTATATTCAAATGCTCATAACTTTCTCAATATTTGTCTGATTTTTCTCAAACTTTCGTTGATCTGTTTCTTTGATTTTTCTGTTTTCACACAAGCTATCTTGTTCAAAAGGTTTCATTCCCCTTTAACTCTTTGCCTGCCACGTACACTATCCCCCTGCGCCACATTAATTTTGGGGTGCCACATTCAGAGGGGGTTTGCGTGCACTGTCTTGTTCAACTCGCAATAACTTTTTACTGGTTTGTCGTAATGAAACAAATTGTGTAGCAAAGTTTTAGAGAAATGAATACTCTTGCCAATGGTATCATTTTTGCTATGTATAAAATAATAGATTTTGAGAATTTTAACTTTACATTCTGTTTCCAATTTTTCGTTTAGGAGGGTATTTTATACCTCTTATATTCAATACTTTCTAATGAAGGTTAAATTTCTAAGTTAGTCCATTGAAAAGATGTGTTCTTTAGCTTTCATTACATACCAAATCCATGTCTTTATGGTCATTATGAGCTAAGCAGTTTAGGATTGAAATGGGGCATTCAAAAAGAGTAAACTGACAATGAACTAAACTCTTCTATTGAAATTGACCATGGCTACTTCTCAATAGACTTCCCATCCTGGGAGACTTCCCGTCTATTGATACTTTGATCCCCTTATTGTTATAGGGAAGTGGCAATTTGTATCATTCTTTTATTACAAGGAAAGCAGTGCAAGCTATTGAAAGCTCATCGAAATATATCCTAAAGCAGTTAAAAAAACTCAATTTTACGCGAAAAATCTCTATGTAAACAACGTCGGCGAAAGCTATAACACAAAAGCTAGATTTGTAAACAATGCAATACACGCGTCGCTATTGTATGTGTGTGCACACAATTACAATTAAATGCGTTCCGTATGCATTGTCTGCGAACTGTGACTTGAGTCGTCGTTGGCAGTCCGCTGTATGTGCCACGAGTCGTCCGTGGCGGGCAAAGAGTTAAGAAAAACTGTAATGAGATATTGGTGATATTTATTACCTTCATGCTGCTGAAACACATTACACATAATATTTTTCAATCAACATAGCACCTAAAAGCCTAATTGAAGCGTATATTGGAGATAAGCTTTTAGTGTTAATATTCATAACAATTTTTTTAATTTCTTTATCATATCTTCTAAATTCTTTCTAATACACGAACAATCTCAGAAGAAGCCATAAACTGTTCCATGCTCCAAGGTTAATTGGCCCTAAACTGTTCTGAGAAGTCTTGTTCTTGTAATTCGGCCTCTAAATTATACATGCCAATACAGAGTTTACTGTTTCAGTTCTCCACATTAGTGTAGGCAGTATAGGCTATCTATGTTCAAACCTTCAACATGACAAAACATATCTTAGCTTACAGTAATTATGCTGAGAAAAGTCAAAGCAACTTACCAAGTTCACAAACACTGCCAGTGTATCCGGGAGCACATTCGCAGTCAAATGACCCTGGTATGTTATTACATACCGCACCATTTCTACATGGACTTTCAATCTCGCATTCATCAACATCTAGTGTCAAACACAAGATAACATTTGGAAGAAAGATTGAGGCATCATATTTTTCTTAATTTTAGATTACAGACTCAATTCTTAGCAGTGTGTCAATCACATGCATTAGGCCCTAAATATGTAATGCCTTTTTGATCAGGCTCTACAGTTTGCGCAAATTATATTCCATCAAGAAATGTTTTCACTAACATAAGAAAAATAACAAAGAAAACAGAAATGAGGTCTAATTATATAACTGACCAAAAATCTATAGTAGGCCTACTGGCAATTATTTAAAATAATGTACCGTAGTTTCGATTTCTCAAAGAAGAAGTCTTGATTCATTATTGATGGCCAGTCCAAATGTAAACTGATTGTTTTATTTCAGAACATAAACTATCCACAGTTACAGAATGTTCCCTCATCTAGAAATAGGCTTTAACCATAAATGCACGGGCGGCAGAACGTATTTTCGTTTGGGGGGGCAAAGCCCAAAACGTGCATTTTGGTGCAATAGATATTTTCACCATGAAATTATCATCTGTGTGAAGAAGTTGCGTGTTATGTAGTAATTAAGTTGAGCAAAAAAATTGTTTTTGGAAGTGATTTCAGACTGATAAGATATATATTTAGGCTTTACTTTTTGGCAAGCGAGCGTAGCGAGCAAGTGGTTTGGAAAAAATTTCAAATCTGAAGTTGTAAAACTCGCTTTTTGGTCAATTATGGACCTAATGCGTGTTAAAAGGGCATCCTTGCAAGATGTTGCGAGTGCAAATCACGAGCTCAAACTTTTGGAAATTTCACTTAATAAGACATTAAAAGTCAACATTCCAAGCAGTTTTTGTAATCATGAAAAAAGGATGAGAATCTAATTAAAGAATTAACGCGAGCGCGAAGCGCGTGCTGAAATTTTTAATACACTGACCAGAAAAGGAACCTTTTAAAGACTGCATTTAGTGACTCATGAATAGGATACGGGCTACATATCTCACCAATGGAATGATGCGAGCGCGAAGTGTGAGATGAAAATTTGTGATATTCTAACCACAAAACTGGACATTCTAGGCATTTTATTTAATCAGGAACAGAATGACTACCTCAATAAACAATAATTGGTATGAGCGCAAAACACGAGCCAAAAATATGTGATATTCCAACCTGAAAACTGGCCATTCTATTAAAGCATTTTTGTATGAACAGGATGAGTATCTTATCTTACTAAACAATTATTGATGGAGAAAATTGTGATTTTCTCAACCTGAAAACTGGATATTCTAAGCACTTCTTCTAACCAGGAAAAGGGTACCTTAATAAAAATAATTTACGCGAGCACGAAACACGAGCTGGAAATGAATGATATTCCCACCTGAAAAATGGACATTCCATGCATTTTTGTAACCATGAATAGGATGAATACAATACAAAACAATAATTGATGCGAGCAAGAAGCGCCCCTGCATACAAGATATAATTATTCTTACCATTATCGCAGTCTGTTCCCTGCCACCCTGATATACATTCACAGGAATACGATCCAATCGTATTATCACAGACTCCCCGATTGCTACAAGCTCCAACAATTGCACATTCATCAATGTCTGTTTAAAAAAATATATCCAAAGATTATCATAATGTATATTCAAAGGAATATACTCACTGCAGATTAATTTCATAGCAATATTGAACTTCGGTAGGGTAGAATAAAGTGTATAAAGTATATGTATTTAGTAAGAGGACATTGCAAACAATCCCTTTATACATACATGTAGTAGCCTAGTACTTATGATATCACTGGCACACTATGAGTGAAGGGTGCATTATTTATTATTGCCTGTTTAAGGACGTTCCACAGTTAAAGTGAAATCCATGTCATTTTCACCAAACTTTGCACATAGATACTTTAGAACCTTAATATTCGAAATATGCAAAAATTAACATAGGTCCATGTGCTTGATTTTTTGCTATAGAGCTTCAAAGTTCACCCAAATTGATGTTTTTAAGAATTGCGCATTCAAAAGAATTTGGCATTTTTAGACCGCCCAAGATTACTACAATGAGTTTAAACCTCTATTACTATTTCGCAAGAGAGTTAATAATTGTATCGTTAGAATGGAGAATATATTTATAGTGCTATTTGTTTGCAATTTTAAGTTTAACAGCACTGTCAGTTCTTAAAAATGGCGTAAAAGATAACAAAATCCCAATCTAAAAAATGTAAAATTTCAGTAACAAACTACAAACGTACAATAAATGCTGCACTTTATTCAAAATCCATGTCATTTTCACAAAAATTTGCAGAGTTGTAGAGGAAGGTATACCTAAGAGGTACAAACATTAAAAAATAGGGGTTCATGTGCTTGTTTTTAAACTATCACCATTTTTATTAGAGCAAATGTGCTTTTTAAAACACCAAAAATGCGCCGAATGCTTAGTATCTATGTGAAGAAAAAATCAAAACCACTCTACCATTTATTCAAACTCGGGCTAATATTCGTGATTCTTGGCAGCACTGCAGAGTAAAGTATTTTGAAATTGTAGAGAATATTTTTTTGACTGGTCCATGGGATAATTCCATTTTCTTATATTCATGAAATAACGCATCGGATCTGCAGTTAAAGTGCAGAAGATGAGAAAAATCAGCTCATACCCGCAGCTAATTAATCACCTGTTCATCCATTGTGACGTCAGCGCGCAGAGTGTAAATTATGCGCAGATCATAATGTGCACAAACATAACTGTGGAACGTCCTTAAAAGAAAAAAATTAT
Source organism: Lytechinus pictus (assembly GCF_037042905.1). Taxonomy (NCBI): domain Eukaryota; kingdom Metazoa; phylum Echinodermata; class Echinoidea; order Temnopleuroida; family Toxopneustidae; genus Lytechinus; species Lytechinus pictus. The sequence goes on along the minus strand of NC_087254.1, from coordinate 13,753,803 downwards.
TATGCAAACCATGGTTGGTATGCAGATGAGGGAACCAAAGTCTGTCACCTAATCCCTTTTCTTCTCTATATGAAATACTGTAATTTTTTCTGAATTTTAACATAAATGAAAGTTTGATTCCTCCAGGACAAAGGCAAGTCCAAGAATTCGCGCGTGTTACATATGAGACATTTCAGAGGCTTTAATGATCTGAAAAATAGCGTTGAATGACTTTGATTAGATTGAATACCCTCATGATGGTAGACATCTAGGAGAAGAATAATCATCCAAATAACGGCAACACATGGCCTTGACCTAGAGAGAAAAGATGTGTCGTTACGTATGGGATGCAGAAAAAAGACAATTTTTAAAACATTTTTTTCAAGTTGAAAATTCTCTGAAAGTATTTCATTTGACAACTTGTAATTTAGTGTGATAGAAGTCACAACAATCTAAGGCAAGTTTCATGTAAAAAGACAAAACCCTCAAATTACATACTCTAAACAAATTAATGACAAGTTACATATGGGACATTTTGTCCCCATAGAGAATGTACACAATTTTCCCCATAATTTCAAAAATTGAAATAATTTGAAATATGGAAATAACAAAAGAGTTTTTTTTTCTTTCAAAATGGTCTATTGAGACATATTTGATATGACTGAAAAGGAAATTAGCCATTTCAACAATTTTTTTCTTGTTTTTCATGGTTTCAAAAATTTCTTATGTATTTCTATTGTTTTTATTTTTTTCATATTTTCTCATTTTCACAATTTTTGTGCTTCAATTGTTTTCATTATTAACAAAGAGAAAAGGTAAATAACCACTTTTTAGAGCATTCCTGAAATTTGTTTTTCTCCATTCACTTTGTACACAAATCTCCCCTTGACATTGTGTGTAAATGTCCCATACGTAACATATGTTGTCCCATACGTAACAATTTTTTAAATTAACTTTTAATTAAAAAGTAAGATATATTTTTTAAACTTTTTGTGGTATAACATTTTCATACTTAATAAATTAGAACATCCCAGAGATGCAATAATACAAATATTGTATCATGAGAAATAACTTTTTAAAAAAATCCTCAAAATGTTACGTATGGGACATTCTATCCTTGGACAAGACCTAATTTGCATATTTAATTAGATGACACCACTTTTTTCCTCCAAAAGCAATAAGATGTTAGGGGTCCATGTCCCACCTATGACTAAATCTCACAAGTTTTGTTTTTATTTTCTGAGTTTTTATAATTGTCCCATACGTAACCCCCATTTTACCAATTATGCAAATTAGGTGCGCCAAATTAGCATAAATATGCATAAATATTATCAAATTTATCTTAATGAAATTTTAAAATTCAACACTTGGGCTTTCATACCCCACCAAAGATAACTTCTTAAATTAAAGATGAAATTTTGCCTTCTAGGGTGACCTTTTCTTGGACTTGTATACAACCAATAGCCAACTAGCAATTAACCTATAATTGCAATTTAATGAAGTCTTTCATTCCTGACTTCTTGTCATATTGGCACAAATTTAAATATTCTCGAATTCTAATTAATTTAACAAAAATACTAACAAGCATGTGTTTGTAATATGGTTTTCTTTTTCTCCTTATTCATATTAAATTTTCATTGGAGTGGTCTTCCACTTTCAAACCATAGGCCTACTATATATACTATATCCAAGTACTTTGGAAGCGCATAGAGACGTTATTCATAATGTGTTATGCGCTATACAAGAACTGACTATTATTATTATCATTATTATATTGGCAGTGTTTCAGACTAATTATTAATAGATCTAGTGGAATTCACTCTTACTCTACTGGACAACATCAAGGGCCTTACTTCACAACAGGTTTGGACTCAATTACAAAGAAATAGATCAATCACGTAATGAATGTTTTTTCCAGGAATTGTAATTGTAATTTGTAAATGAAATATTTGGAGGGAAAGTAATTGTAATTGTAATTGAAAAATTGTAATTGACTTCAATTACTGTCAATTACTTTCAGTTACATTACTTTATTATTTGAAGGAAACCAAAACCCAAGAAGGGAAGCAATCTTATTGGAAAGAGTAAAATGAAAGGAACAATTTAAAAAAAGTTTCATCAAAATCGGTTATGAAATAAGCAAGTTATGGATGTTTAAAAAGTTTTGTTGTACTTTCTATGGGGATCCTCAAATTGGCAAACGTGCTTCAAAATTGCTGATTTTGTGGACAACTCTCCATTTGTTTTGTACACAAATTTTCAGATTTTCCCCTTTATTTTACATATTTCACATTATCCTCCTGACCTTGACATATGTGGTGTGAATTATATTTTCACATGACATATGTTATGCTCAGGAGGCAAGATGGAAATTGGAAGATGAGGAAAATCTGAAAATTTGTGTACAAAACAAATAGACAGTTGTCCACAAAATCAGCCATTTGAAGCACATTTGCCAATTTGAGGATCCCCATAGAAAGTACAAGACGGAGCATGGAATCAAAATTTTGTATGAATTAGAGAGAAGAACATCTCGTTTAGATTTTTATTCTCTTGACAAAAAAAGGGAACGAAGCTATATCTTTCTTCCCTTTTCTCCTTTCGCCTTTTCTCCTTTTTACTCTATTAGGGAGTGTTTTTTTTGGGGGGGCGTCCATCCTAACCGCCACCCCCCCCCCCCCTGTCTACGCACCTGCCTTCATTTTGTCAGTTTCTCTCTAACTTAGAATTATGTTGAAATGGTGGCAATACATACAAAATATAAATTCATATCATTTATGACTTTATAGAAAGTAATTGAAATTGTAATTTTAACTGACAAAAGTAATTCTTCCACTGGGCAATTTGTTACCGATTACCAATTTTACCGGTTATTACCGGTAATATCACCCGGAAATTTGAGTAACACCAAATATTACCGTTATTACCATGTTATTACCGAAATTATAATTCCTGTTGATACCTGTTACTGTTATCACCCTGATGAAACCTACATTTACCTAGTTACAACAGGGTGATGAGGGGTAATAAGGGTAATGTTGAATGACTTTGATTGGTTATAACATTGCAAACTTTAGTAATAAGAGCAATCTTACAGCAATCCCAGCGAAATTTTCAAAGTCCAAAAAATTACTGTTATCACCCTGATGAAACCAACATTTTACCCAGTTACAAACAGGTTGATAAGGGGTAATGGGTAATGTTGAAACGCTTCCATTCCCAGACAGCAAAGTATCTGGATCACATACGGTTCTTATCTGGGATATCTGGGTCCCATATGGGCCCACATGGAACCCAGATGAAAACATATACTTGAACCCACATGGTGCCCAGATAGGACTCAGATGGAAACGAGACCTCCAACCCATGCGGAACCCATTAATATTGGGTAAATGGAGTAATATCAGATGGTAATATCAGGAAAATGCTGGAAATATTAGTTACTCATGAATATTCATTACTACAATAAATGGCCAAAATTTTAGCTAATATAGCTGTAATAATTAATGTGTTTATGTTTATGCAATTATTCCACCCAGAAAATTTTCAGAAAAATGTGTAGTTTATATATCATATTAGTCATAATCATGACATTAATTTTAGAAAAATGTTTTAGGGTTGAATAATTGTTAACCATAATTTGTCAAGTGTTGTAAACTCGCTCAATATATAGAAGTAAATGACAGGGTTTGGTGGATAGGTGTAGGATAGGATTAGGATTAGGATGTAGGATTTTAGGATAGGATAAGATGATATGGCTTCGAGTATGGAGTTGTAAAAATGTGCTTCAATGACCCTAATGACACTAATTGTTTTTTTAATGAGCCGACATTAATTGGGTAATATTGGGTAAACAGAGTAATATGAGGTGGTGATATCATTAAAATGCTGGAAATATCGGTTACATCATACTGGGTAATATTGGGTAAATGGGGTAATATCGGGTCCGGGTAATAACGGGGAAAGATTGGTCTACTATTTCCCCGTTACTACCCACTGGTGTTACCGCGTGGTAATAACTACGTTATTACCTGTTACAACCCGGGTAATATCGGGTAAAATGCCCAGTGGTAATTGTAACTGACAAAAGTAATTGTAATTGAAAAAAAAATAATTTAATTGAAAAGTAATTGTAATTGTACATTTCAATTACGTAATTGTAATTGAAGTAATTGAGCCCAACCCTGTTTCACAGCCAATTAATCAATGAGCCCTATAAATCAATTAATCAGCATACATGTATATCCAAATATGCCCCCCCCCCACCCTAGTGGCATTTTAAAAAAATGTTGAGGGTGACAACTGAAAACACAAGTCTTGGCAAATCGGATCTAAACACCAACTCTCTATAGATATCACAACCCTGCACGTTTAATGATTAAATTAGCCTACGTCGTCATAGGCTAATTTAATCATTAAACATGCAGGGTAGGATTTGGTCATGTCGAAAACACTTGGTTGCAGTTTCCGTGAAACGTCAACAGAGAGATCACGACGGAGGCGGAGCTTCCACCGCCAAACTCTGATGAGTCGCCCCGAAGCTTCGCGGCGGAGCTCGAGCTCACCTGAGTAACTGCACCAGCAACTGCGACATGAGTATCACAAACCTGATAAGCAGGAGCTCCCCATGTAGCCAGCTGCACACGTGCACGTGTATTCCACTGAGTTAGATCCCACCGCTGTACACTCTCCGCCGTTTGCACAAGGTTCAGTCTCACATCCAGCTGTATTAAAGTCATAAATGAATAAATAATACTGTATACATAGGCTAGATTAATAAAGTCCGAGGTTCCATGGTATACTATAGGCCTAACTGTTTTTATATTCTGCTAAGGACGAATCTCGCTTCGCGATTGGTCAAAAGTTTCTCACGTAGTCAAGGGTAATGTCTCCAATAGCGTGGCAGTGTCGCAGTGATGGAATTTCTGTGTTTCGCTGCCCCGAATTCTTATAGCGCCCCGTTAGGCGTTACGTTGAGTACGCGCGAACAAGACAGTGGTAGGCCTACACTGGTTATCATGGTACTGGTAGTATAGTATTGGTGGTGGAGGAGGTGGTCGTAAAAGGAGTGGTGGTGGTGGTGTATAGTCTTGAGGTTGCAGGCATAGTAGAAGTAGAAGTAATAATAGAAGTAGTCGTATAGTAGTAGTAGTAGAAGTATCAATAGTAGCAGTAGTAGTAGTAGTAGTAGTAGTAGTAGTAGTAGTAGTTTGAAGTAGTGATGGTGAAGTGTAGTGCTTGTAGTAATATAGTATTTGTTGTTGTGTATTAAAGTTGCGTGGGATCATTAATTATCAATATTTACCATCGTTACAATATTATTATCATTATTATTACTTTTATTATTGTTATTGTTATTATTATTATTATCACTATCATCATCTTCGTCATTATTATTATTATTATTGTTATTATTTAGTGATCGTATATCAAACTGGCGAGCGTTTCATCAATATTTTTATTTGACGAGTTGTCGGATCTGACAACTTTCCTTTATTTTAATTGGCTGAGAAGCGCTGTTACTATGGGAACTGTCGAATAAAGCAGGACTTGTTGGACATTTCATCCGACGTGTCCTTTCATGAAACGCTCCCTATATAGGTTTCTTACATGTGATGACTTCCACGGATGTATCATTTGAGATCGAATTAGCTGCTTCAATCATATTGTTCTGAAGCTCAGACAATATAACTGTTATGAGTTGAACACGTTCTTCTTCTTCCATCGGCACTTGAAACAGCACAATGACGACCACTTGAATGCTGCCAGGGCTAAAGAGCAAAACATATAGAACGGAGAGTATGAATTATTGCACATTATCATGATTACAAAAATGGAATATTCGACACCTCGTTGCGTATGGGGGATGTCGTTTCGTACGTTAGTTCCCACCCTTAAAACTCACGGGGTGAAGACCCATCGAAAAAGAAAAATGATGACAGAAAAGTAAGTACTGAATCATAATTCATGTTTATGTTCTTTCTGTAAAATCGGAGAAGAAACATAAATTGATTTGTTCTCTGAACGTCCTATAATTTTAATATTTTGGAACAAAGTTATACAATGGTTAAGAGAACTTTCAAATATTAGTTTACAATTTGATCGAGAATAGTGTTTATTTGAAATTCAATCATTTAATTTCTGTTCTTTAGATACCATCCTTTTAATCTCTTGCGTCCAAAGAAATAAAATGAAAACGAATGATAAACGACCAAATTTTGATCTCCTTAAAGGTGAACTTCATAGATATTTTGTTCATGAAACGTAGTCTGAAAAACAACCAACGGGAGAACTTTCACCAGAAATGGGGGTTGTTTTTGTTCATAAATTATTTCATGAAGTAGGCATCATTGGTACTCTTTCATTCATCATGTCAATAAAGAGACGTTTTGCAGAAAATATGTAGAAAGGATTATGTAAAATAATTTGATTCGTTATTATTTTTGTTTATATGAAATTAAGTTTTCTTTTGTTCTCTGGAATACAAAAATATGTAAGTACTCAATCAGCACTATATTGCTCTTTAGATCACTATTAATTGGTCATTCTTATTCACCTCGGAAATGGGCGTCCTCTGTTGCTTTTTTTTTGGGGGGGGGCCTTGCACTTTAAAAAAAATATTGGGTAAAATCTTAACCAGCACAAGGGTAATTATGTGTCCAACCAATTTGGGACAGTATTTTACCCAATGCGGCAGGGATATTTTCCAGTAAGTTTAAAAAGTATGCAGCAATTACTTTAGAATTGGCAAAATTTCCATCACCCGATAAATAAAAATGCCCAAAAGAAATACCCAATGTTGGTTGGACACATAATTACCCTCATATTCCCCCAATATTTATTAGAGTGTATGACATTTACTCTGTACTGTAAAACATCAATTAATTGCAATAATTTCATACGCTTTACGAAAATCATGATGATTTAATAAAGCAATAAGACAGAGGTGAGCAAAACGAAATTAAAGCCTTTTCACATTGACATTATCTCTCTTTTAGATCTTAACATGTCCTGGTTGCAGAGGCCTGGAATTATTTGCCAATGTTGCTGTTAGTAGCAATGAACTTGCAGAAGGAAATTCATCAAACGTTTAATAACAATTTACCTTATGCGTAATATCGATGTTCCAACGTAAGATGTATCGTTGACATACTGCTTATCAACCTGCAAAATTGGCAAATACAAAAAGAATAACAGACTAATTTGTAATTTTGAGCGAATGAAAAGTCGACTTTTGTAACATTTTTTACTGACTAGGGTAGATATGCAAAACAGCACCTGATATTTCTTAATACTGGGTAACTATCGGGAAAAATATAAAATCTGAATATCTACATCTGTAATTATGTTAGTTCGAATGCGAATTCGAATTGTACCACCCATTATGTTCATGCAAGGGCCAGCTGAAATTACAGCTGAAGAAGCTAACCTGGGTAAATAATTATATTAATGATAATAATAATATCAATAATAATAATAACAACAATAATGATAATAATGATGATAATAATAACTTTAATAATGATAATAATAGTAATAACAATAATGATACTACTAATAATAATAATTATAATAATAATAATAATAATAATGATAGTAATAATAATTGTATTATTATTATTAATAAATCATCATCATCAAACATCAGAAAGCCCTATACATTCTCGATACTTACAGCGTTGATAACATTATTTGATATTTCCACGTAGGCCATAGATGTATTATCGTTGAGATCTGAGGTGAAGTTACGATCGTTTAGTGAGATCATTATTTCAATTTCCGTTGTATTAAACCCTGGAGGTATGCCTGTATTATCAGAGACATAATTAGCTATTAAGATTAGTAAATATCTTATATATATATATATAATAGCAGAAGGTTTTCATTCATTAATAATGCAATGTCATTTAACGTCCAATGTATACATGGTATACACTTGGTTTGTATGAACATACACTTGGTTTGTATGAACATATATATTATATATGTTCATACAAACCAAGTGTATACCATGTATACATTGGACATATGTTCATACAAACCAAGTGTATACCATGTATACATTGGACGTTAAATGACATTGCATTATTTTTAACCGATGTCAAAAATAATTATACAGAGGAAGTGCTTCATATTTTTAAAGTTATATTTTAGTACCTTTATGTCTATAAAAATATAACGTTTTTATAATGTGTACTGGTATTTATTGCCCCCAAATCGAATTCTTTCAATTTCCATTGTGCTCTGCGACTCTATCCTCTGTAGGCCTTGTTGCATTGTCTAAAACAAACATATTTTTAATAAGTTCCTAAATGATCTATGTCAAATGGAGATAATTTCAATTAGCATTAATGTAATGGATCATTGAATGGTATACTGACCCTTTGGAGTAGTCAGATAGGTTCCGGATGTTGTTCCCAGCATGGCACCTGTTGTACTCTCGATGGGGTTGGACGACTGGTCTATAATATTTATTAAAGGTCAAGTCCACCCCAGAAAAAAATTGATTTGAATAAATAGAGAAAAATCAAACAAGCATTATGCTGAAAATTTCATCGAAATCGGATGTAAAGTAAGAAAGTTATGACATTTAAAAGTTTAGCTTATTTTTCACAAAATAGTGATATGCACAACTCAGTGACATGCAAATGAGACAGTCGATGATGTCCCTCACTCACTATTTTTTTTATTGTTTGAATTATACAATATTTCATTTTTACAGATTTGACAATAAGGACCAACTTGATTGAACCATATAGTATTTAAAAATGCTAATTACACATGTTCAGGGAGGAATTAATCGTTGTTCCACAAGACAACAGGGAGAAAATTTGAATATTTCACATAATAAAATACAAAAGAAATAGTGAGTGAGTGACGTCATCAGTCTCCTCATTTGCATACCGACAAGGATGTGAATATAACTGTTTTGTGAAATTAAGCGAAACTTTAAAATGTCATAACTTTCTTATTTTACATCCGATTTTGATGAAACTTTCAGTGTTATGCTTGTTGGATTTTTCTCTTTTTATTCGACTCAACTTTTTGTTGGGGTGGACTTGTCCTTTGAAGAAGAGAAAGATCAAGTATACAAAATGGTTAACGATCAAACATAAGGAAACAATTTCAACGAGAAGGAATTAAAGGAAAGACAACATCATTAAGAGAAGTCCCGAATGCAAGACAGAAAGGGGTTGTAAATGCACAAAATAAGAAGAGAAATAACGACTCATAAAAATATGGAGACATGTGACAAGGAGAGAAGAAAATAAGGGAGGATCGGAGGGAATTATGGGAGGAACCGAGACAAGAAATGGAATATCCATGAGATCATCAACACCAAGCCACATATGGTTTATTGTTTTAATAATCAGTGATCGAAATCATCTGATAAAATGAAATAAAGTGCCGATTGATTATATTTCACCCAGGATGTATTTTTTTATCATTCTATCAAAGCTTGGGATTCTGAATTTAATTTTGCTTACTACAACCATGAAAATATCCTGTACAAAGCTTGATATTAGAAGTAAAGAATGGGGTATAATATTGGATAGTTAAACCCTTCCATCAATTTGATTGCTTTTGGGGAGTTTCAATATTCTTACCCAAAATATGTGATATGCGTTAGTTTTTACATCCTCTCCGTATTTGTGAAGACAGGCCTACCAAAAGATCTTTGGAATCACTTTTTACAGTGCACGACTTTTAAAATTTACCTCTTATGGTGAAGTAAAGTGCGAGGCCAAGAGCGATCACGGCACACACCATCAGTGCCAAACCAGCAAGCAGGATACGCAGTATGTCCCGTTGTTTCTTGGCTCGTTTCTCACGCTTCTTAGTTTGCAGATGACCCCACTGTATGCCAAGGTTTAACTTCTCTTCAACGTTTGGGTCGAGGGAGCCATCGGCCGCGTATCGGGACTCCCGCATCGGCATCGCACCATCCATTACGTAACGGGACGTACTTGAACTCTGGGACGAAGGTCCACTGATATACCTCCCGATGTCATCTCTAGGTCGGAAGTCGGGATCGAGGTGACGATGATGGCGGCGGTCGTCGTCGTCACCATAGCCATGGTTAACATGGCTAGTTGCACGACCCTGCAAATGACAATGTATTAGGGTGTTTCGCACAGCGACGCAGAACGCTTTGAAGAACATAGAAAAGGCATTGGAGAGCAACCAATTCAAGAAGTCTTTAACGAAAATCAGTGGTGAATAAAAACAGCAGTTTCGTCCAGGACTGTGGACAAACGACATGTTTGTATATATTCGTCATTTTCGAAATTTAGGATGAATTTAACTGCTCTTCCTGATCACCAATTTTCGACAAAGATCTCCTAGCTGTCGTTGGCGTTTGGTGGTCATTATTCAATATATCTACTGTGTTCTTGAATTGGTTCTGCGTTGCAGAATCGAAAACTCCATATCATTATACCTTGACAAAAGATTCAATGAATTAAAAATGACACTTTAGTGGGAATCTTACCCTTCCTTTACACCTTTTCAGTCATTACAATTTCATATTTTTGGAACAGGGTTGCTTAAGCCGCAAAAAATTCCACCTATTTTGCTCCGGTATAGTTTGCAGATTTCTGAAAATATCAAGCTTCCGTGGGTCAAAAGCCAAAAAGAGCACGGGATAAACTATAACTTGTATTCTGTCAGGGGGCATGGGAACACTTGATCCCCCCCCAAAAAAAAAAAATCACCATCAAGAAAAAAAAAGAGAAAAGGAACGAAAGGGAAAGAGAGAAGCGTGAAATATAATATAATTTTCTGAATATCATTTCTAAATCTATCTCAAAATTTGATTTTTGTAATAAAAATGTTTAAATGTTTGCTTGCTCGCTTCATTCGCTCACATTTTTTTTTAAAGATAAATTTTGCCTGATATAAGCCATATCTGCCCCCCTCAATTTTTTTAAGCTCATTGTAGCAACTGTATTGGCCCCCTCAATTTTGTTTAAGCTCATTGTAGCCACTGTATTCTGTATACCTTATAGGACGTTTTTCAATAAAGTATTTCAACATTTTCAGGGTATTCACAACGATAAATGGCGGCACACTCCTTCAATGTCGAACAAGAAATAATTCACTGTAGTAGCATAGTAATAGTAGACAATTGATATATCGCATTTTCCTTTTGGTTACAAGGCGCTGCACACACACACACCACTTCATGTTTGGACCACTAAAACAATAATTCAACACCTCGGGATAATCAGCAAGTCAAATCATCTCTTACAGCTGTATTTATTTTTCTGATTTTCTTTTAATTTACCTAATATTGGCATCATATGTATGTTTCAGAACTTAAACAGTTCCAACCAAACATATGGTGCTTTTGTTTCTGTTCTACTGTGCTATTTCTCTACGATCGTGAAGCCAAAAATGAAATTAAGTAAAGCATCTTATTTCTTTCTACACTGTATTTTCTTTGAAAAAAGTGTGATTGCACCTACATACCTCCATTTATCAAAAAAAGAAATCCTGGTCCTATGACGGGGTAATCTTTCGCCATGAGCATGAAAATAAACCAAAGATGAACTTAGTTTGAAAATACTGTTAATAGACTTTCCTGAAATCTCTCAAAGGCAGATAGATCACTTGGAAATGACTGCGGGTGTGTGTTTTGTATGTGTGTGTTTGTGTGTGCGTGTGTGCGTGCGCGCCTCTGCAATGAGTGCCTGACTTGTGTACATTGTCGCAATATTCCCGGTCTGAACATGATTTTGTTTGATGTTTGCTCAGAAAGAAAGTAAATATTAACCCTTTCTTTCATTTTCAATTGTTGTTATGATGAGTGATATGTGAATGTCAAAGATATAAGAATCAATACTTGAAACGAAAGTGGGTAAGAGGTAAACGTACTTCAGATATCGAGAAAAAAAAATCCGGTTTAGAATGGTCAAGATTAAACTGATTAACACATTGGAGACTGCGCTAAACTAAAATTTTATTCAGTGAAACCTTTACAAACAACAAAAAGAAGGATGCAATCTTGCCCCCCCCCCCCCCCCGTCTTTGGAACAAACTCCATCCATGTATTCAAAACCTCTCTTCTCTTGACCTCTTCAAAAAACATCTCAAAACACACTTATATAACCATAAACTTTAACTTGTCTTATGCCATCAACAGCGCTTTGTTTCCTCTGGAAAAAGCGCTATATAAATCCAATTATTATTATTATTATCAATATCACATATAATCAGGAAGATGATACGATTTAAAAACTAGGTTCAATTATATGAGGCATTATTTCTGGGATTTGATCTTTAATAATATTTTCTTGTTACCAAATATATATGTATACACTCCCTTTGAATGACTATCCGTCGACATTACAATTTATACATTTACTCCTATTTCATTATGATCTGTTATTCTAAACAGTTTCATTTACATTTTACCACATACACTGTTAAAAAACCGTGATTTTACAGAAAAAAGAAGATTTTGCAGAAAGCAATTACATAATCATTCTGTAAATTCATAAAACAGGAATTTTTCTGCAATTTAACAGAACAGGTCTGTTTAAAAAGGGGAAAAGGGTGTTTTATTTAAGGAAATTTGAAAGATTCCATACACCAAATACCCATTTCCTGTAAGATTAGGCAATCTGGTAGGATTGCAGGTGTTCTCGAGACTCTGCTGCAGGAACTTCTTTTATTTTAAGGATAGATTTTCTAACAGTGTACCATTGTAATCTTGCTACATTCTTGAAACTTATATCGTATCTGATTGCATAAATACCAATGACTCTGTGCAAAATTTTCAGGCAGAGGGTAGGGTTTGATAGCCTTGAAACATATTTCTTTTGTCAAAATGTTAAGCTATATTCATATTGTTTCGTTGTGTTATTACATTGTCGTTCATTTGGTGATAATATGTTTTTTTTTACAGATTTTACAATTTATGCCGATCTATTGCCATATTCATCTCAGAGGGACGAGATCGTGGTAATATAGAGAATTGGATTGAATGTATCTTTTATTCAAAATAAAAGAATCAGTACTCAATAATATAATTTTGAATAATAAAAATAATTCAAAATACTAAGCAATGATAAATAGGCCTACTTTCTGGGTTCAATATCAAGATATAATTTAGTATTCCGTGGTATAATGGCCAGGTCTCTGACCGATTACTTTTTAAATCATTATAAATACACTTGTAAAGTATAAAGACCCTACAAGCATCATGTCTAAAAATAAACTGGTTTCGCCAAATAATCGTTTTTACCTCCTCTAAAGATTGTTGGAATTTCAATATTTAGAGTCAACATGGCAGGAGGGCCTACGGGCCAAAGTCTCAATCGTGCATCCGATACCTTTTACATGTTGCTATAAATTCAATTTTGTCCGACACGTCCAAGTGTCAACAAATAAATTTTAGTAAAAAAAATATGAAGTGAAAATTGAAGGAAAGAAAAAAGAACAAATCATCAAAAAATACTATAAATTCAACATGATTAATAAGAAAAGGAAATAATTTAAAAGATGACAAGATGGCAAACACAAGCGGGAAATGAAGAAAGAATGGAATGGCCGAAGAGCTAAATTGAAAAGGAAGAAAAGGGACAAGAAAAAAAGGGGAAGAACTTAACTTTTTTATGACAACTGTTTCAATGTTATTTTCTTTGAATAAAGATTTCTACATTGCACCATTGATACTTATGATTGCTATACATGTATATATGTTATCGGAGAACTATTGCAATTTATAAACTTCTCTAACATGTATGTAGAGGAGAAAAACTAATTATTACAGTTGCTAAATTTAATTGTACGAATGTGCAAAATCGCAACATCAGCGCACAATGGGTTAATAACACGACCGGGCTGCCAAGGATTGAATAACGGGAAGAAAGATGCATGGCATACTACATTATAAAGTCATATCATTAGCTCGCTAAATTTCATTTTGTACAGTGGAGGGGGTGTTCCACAGCCAAGGGGAAGTAAAAGAAAATAAGAGAGGCAACGAAATTAATGGAAAACAATTAAATATGACTTATTTGCTGAATATAATGTAAAAATCAATCACGTAAGCAGAATTTCATTACAAAAGTCCAATTTTTTCTTGCTTGTTTCACTCGCCGGCGACTGCTAACAAATTTCCCCACATTTGGTAGATTGTGTCCCCTCGAAATATTTGCTTTATAACGCAACAGTACTGCGTTGAATTAATGTATACCTGCGTTTTGATTAAAACTAGCGGCCATCTGTAAGGTTTAAATGGCTTTAACATCAAGAGGTTCCGGGGGCTTCGCCCCCAGACCCCACCCGCATAGCACTGACGCCAATGGAATGGTTTGCACCAAGAACAAACCAGAATAGAGGAAAGAAAGAAAAGCCAAGGAAAGGTGTGAGATTCTCATGAGAACGTGATTTTTTCTCGCTCGCTCGGGACTTATATTAAGCTTTTGCCACACGCACCATACTGTGTCCCTCATTATTTTTCTTTTTTTTACTCTTCACGCTACTGCCGCATAGAGCCGCATAATGCTTGCGCACAATCGTACAACCCCCCCCCCCAAAAAAAAAAAGAGAGAAAAGAAAAAGGAGAAAGGGGAAATGTGATAATATAATCTGAATATCATGTCAAAATCTATCACAAAATTTGACATTTGTAATAAAATTGTCGAAATTTTTTGCTCGCTCGTTTCGCTTGCTCGCAACTTAAAAAATAAATTTTGACCGAAATGTCATTTCTGGTCCCTCAAAATTTGTGCCTCATTACGCCACTGCCAGTTCATACCATGATATGACCGGAAAAAAATTGGCTCTTGCCCCCCCCCCCCCCGGTCACCAACCCCTGTACGCCCCTGATGTCATCAACATTCGCAGTACATAGCGGTACCAATCAGAATGTTACAACTGATAATAATGAAAATAAATGATGATAATAATGATAATAAAAATAATAATTATAGTAATAACAATAATATTAATATAGTGATGATAATGAGTCCGAATAAAAGGCTCTTACTAATGGCCCCCACGGAATGGAAAACTTTCAAAGATCGAAGAAAGTCCGATAATTGGCAACGTCCAAAACAAAATAAGGTTCGTCATTCCGAAGGTTCGTTAATCCGAAAACGATATAAGGTTTGTTATTCCGAAGGTTCGTTAGTCCGAGAAAGAAATAAGGTTCGTCATTCAGAAGGTTCGTTAGTTCTAAAACTAACTTTTTGGTCAATTTATTATGGGGCTTATCAGGCCATACTGTTAAAAGGGCATCCCGCGTGAGATGTTGCGAGCGCTAATCGCAAGCTCAAACTTTTGGACATTTAAATGAGAAATGAAAATTAAACAAGATGTTTATTTAAGCAAAGAATTATCGGGAGCACGAAGCGCGAGCTGAAAATTCATGATATTCCAAACAGAAAAATTGACATTCTAAGCATTTATATAGCCAGAATAAGGGTGAGTTCCTTTTTACATAATACTTTAGGCGAGCGCAAGCGCGAGCAAAAAAAAGTGATTTTCTATCCCGAAATGTATTTATTTTGTTGTACTTCAAAAAGAGTATTTATTTCCGAAAATGCGCACATTTCATTTTGGAAAAAAGGCATGTTCCCTTCTGAAAATTGAAAAAAGGGCATTTTTTACTAACGGGGATTAAAAAAAAAACATAACCAGCAGAAGCTGTTTAAAAGACACCTCCCCTAAAAAATCCCCATATCGTGGTTATTAATCACATTTGACAAGCAACACACAGTACCCAACATTCTTAATCCATTCGCTCGATCAGGCAGCAATCGCTAAGAGAAAATCAAAATTAAAAAAAATGTTTGATCCAAGTATCAATTCTTGATGCAATACATGCTTTGACCACAACATAAACACATGTACAATCCTCCGTTGAAACCATTACTGCATAATAACCGTTTTTGTTACAAAAATGAATTAATTTCGTTTTCGGACTAACGGACCTTCGGATTAACGAACCTTATTTCGTTTTCGGATTAACGAACTTTCGGAATTTTCGAACCTTCAGAATGACGAACCTTCGGAATAACGAATGTCACCAATTCCACAGAGTGCAAGACTCGTGTAAGACCATGCACTGAATGACTAACTTCGTGAATCTTTTGCTGTTCTTTCAATGAACTTTCAATGATCTCCAACATAATTTGAATCAATAGAGTAAAGTCAAACATCAACATAACGCTTAATATTTCATCAAAAATCGGTTGTACAATAAGAAAGTTATATGATGTATCTAAATATACCCCAAAATGTGCACAATTCAGTGATATGGGAATAAAAAAGTCGATAATTCAATCACTATATATTCTATCTTTAAATAGATATATTGTATGAATTATATAATATTTCTTTTTTACACATTTGACTACAAAAACCCTTTTCATTGAACGAATAAAGGTTTAAGTAAATGTGGCAATAGCACATGCCACATGTTCAGGGGGGAATAAGCTTTGTCTCACATAACAATGAAGAGAAAATTAAACTATTTCAAATTTCATATAATAATTAAAAAAAAGATTGGGTGCTGTCATCGGTTCTATTATTATACTGACAAAGGTGTGCATGTCATGAAATTGAGCAAAACTTTGAAATGTCTTTTCTTATTTAACATTCGATTTTGATGAAATGTTAGCGTTAAGCTTGGTTGATTTTTGTTGAGGTGGACTTCAGCTTTAAATGTATACTTTATAACATTCCAATATCCAGTAACATTCGCCCAAAATAGGCATGATTGTGCTCATAGTCATGATAAAATAAATATGCCTAACACAATGAAAATAAACATACAATAATTCGATAGGAAAGGTCAACTTATTTTATATCACATTGAGCAACCTACATATTTGAGAGGGGAGTGTAACGTAAATGGGACGTTTGAATAAAAATAAGACGATATATCCTAAATTATTATAGAAGAATATGGAAGAGAAAGAGAAAAGACAGACTAAATAAAGAACGGATGTGAAAAATGAAATAAAACACTGCAGGGAGTCTTGAAGACGAATAATAAGTCGTATTCATCGCCTACAACATTGGACTGAACAAAATTGGGGGCGTTGCCTCTGAACAACGAACGGATCATAGATCTATTGATTTGTTCCAACAAAAAGTTTGCTTTGTTCTTGTGTATCCAGCGAAAATATGCATACGCATATTGGCACAGTTCCAATAATAATTTACGTATAGAAAGAATATTACTTTTTTACATTTGAGAGATGATAAAGTCAAGAGAATTTCATATCAATGAGATAATCAAATTAATATAATTTTGCCGAAATTCAATTTTTTATTTTTATTTTTTGTTTTGTTTAGAAAGGTTTCATCCCGTTTTAAACGTTATGATGAAGTCATTTTCTAATAGTGGCGTTATACCGTATTCGATATGCAAATGAAAAAGATGAGCTTTCCAAGAGAGAGATAAGGGTGATTTCTACACACCCGAGAAACGCTTTTTCTCATGGAATTGACCCGTACCTTAATTGCTTATGATTATACGATAGCTGTAAACGAACACAATCGTAACTCTTTTCACTCGATCTTTCTCTACTTTCTTCTTTCTCTTTCATTCTTTCTCACTCTCTCTCTCACGAAACATATCATCCCTCACATACAACGCATTTTGGGAAAGAAACAGATTTCATGATAGACATTTTATTTATAAAACATCAAGGTTTCCCCTTACTCAACATTATTTGATCAAGATATTTGAAAATGCCCGAAAAAGGTTATATTGATCATGTCGTGATTTTTGAAAGTCATGTCTTTATTGCGAAATCAGTGTCAACAAAACCTCCTACATTTTATGTTGTTGGTGCCGTCTAGTCTTTGGTATTTATCCAATCACAAAGGTTTTGACTGAGAGAAGTGGGGAGAATCTCATAACCAGAAGCTTGCATTGTAGGTAGCCAGCAAGGTGATAGCAAGCGATGGCGAAAGAAAAGGTATGATTATTTCTTTATTATTATTATAATTATCGTAATTATTATACTTATTTTTTTAATGTTTGATCGTACATTCATCCTTGGGTCACTATTAAAGATTATTCAAGAAATTGTGAAATTCAAAGCATCCTGAATGTCATAAACTTGGGGGTATCAAGAAGTTTAATTCCATTGTGTTAACATAAATACTTTTGATACATAAAATAAAAAATAAATCGTAGTTTAACATGACAGTACTGCTCTCACACAATAAATTTATGAATGGTTATGGCACGGTGGTCATACCAGCTCATAGTGTCGTTTTTACTTTTGCATTTGCAGCTCTACCATTTTTCCTAGGTTACCACACCCACACCCTCAACACATACACACTTCACGTATCACCTGTAATTCTTATTGCTTACTTCAATGTCATTACTTTTGTTATTCTAATGTATTTTTTCTTTAACTATCATGGTAAATATCATGTATCACTTTTTAGTATTATTATATCAATATCACATTCTGTTATTGCTGTACTCATTACCATTAGTATTTATTTTAATATTTAATTATAATCATCATTTTTATCGTTATCATTTTTTTCATGATAATATTAAGTCTTAATGGAAGGGGAGGGAATAAACAAAATAATTCTTAACATGATTATTTGTAATAGTGTTATTTTTGCTAATGTTAGTTTAATTATTATCATCATCATTGTGATCGTCACTATCATAATCGTCTTCATCATTATCATCTTCATCGTAATTATCATTGAGAACACTTTTAGTGTCAAAATCGTATTAAATATTTATTTTTGCCTTTTATATAGGGCTTTAACGGTTATGACAACCATGGATACGATTATCAAACTGAAAAAGGGGTGGATCCCATATCGAAGACCCCGGGAAATGAAAGAAATACGAATCCCTTTCTCGAAGAGAACTCAGTCGGGACATCTTCGAGTCTGAGGACGAATAACCGTACTCCGTTCAAGATCCTGCTTGTTTCGCTGTTTTTCCTTGTGGCCGCTATAATCGCTCTTGGGATAACTCTTTTTATCGTCATTAATGGTAATTTATTATTTTAATTTTGAATGGCGGTTGAACATCATAACCAATTACTTCAGTTTGTGAATGCTTACTATATAGCCAGATTCACTATGTAATTTCTCTTGGGGGGGGGGGGTTGTGTTAGAAATGGAAAATTATTCATTTTTTGAAATATTATTGTATAAGGAATTAGAATTACAATGTTTCCATTTGCCCCGATACCTATATGGCTGTCATCGTGGATTTATACAAAATGGCCGCCAAAAACGGGGTTTTCGACTATATCTTGGCTTCTAAGTAACCTAGAATCATAATTTTTTCACCTAAACCACCATTTCTGAGGTCAAGAAATCCATTGGTGTAAAGTTTATCAACTTTATTCAACAAAGAAAATTCTTTTTCTAGGTATTTCCAGACTCGAACTCCCATTAAAGGTCAATTACATTAAGTGTTGCAAATTAAGTGGGTACCTCACAGTATAGGAAATGTTAAACCAGTGTGTCATACATGCCTTTTTCTAATCATTTAGCATGTGTATCAAGTTACGTGATCAAGTTCAAATGTCACATAGGGTCACTGAACTTTGCCCATGTTGGGGTATTAACT
This sequence comes from Lytechinus pictus, assembly GCF_037042905.1. Classification (NCBI taxonomy): domain Eukaryota; kingdom Metazoa; phylum Echinodermata; class Echinoidea; order Temnopleuroida; family Toxopneustidae; genus Lytechinus; species Lytechinus pictus. The sequence continues at coordinate 13,734,242 of NC_087254.1, read as the reverse complement.
TGAAATCTTAAACAAAATTTAAGTTTTGAAAGATCATCATAACATAGAGAGTATGGGTAATAAAGTATCAATAATAATAATAATAATAATAACTGAAGTAGCCACTTCAGTTCCGAAAAATGGTCTTCCAGCGGGCCCTGCTATTATCATTACCATCAATAATCATCTCGCATGAGTTTCAGGTCACATGATCAAGGTCAAAGGTCATTTAGGGTTAATGCAATTTGACCATTTTGCGATTTTGCAAAACATAAGTTAACCAAGGTTAAAATTTACCTTTCATACGATGGTCATCAAGTAGGCCTATCACAAAACCGATGAATGACTTTGGGGTTACTAGGTAAAGGTCGACGGTCAATCGTGTGTCAACTCAATTAAAATGATTTTAAAACGATTAGGATATCATTTTTTACACATAATCTTTAAATCAGTCAGAATAAAAATGCACATAACGGTTAAAAGATATCAGAAACTAAATGAGTATAATTTCAAGTTACTGGTATAAGGCCAAAGGTCATTCCCGATCAATTAAATTGGATAAGATTTATATTTTATTAATTGCCTGCAAAAATACTTAATAAATATATATGAAACTTGTACGAGATCGGTACTGAATATCACAAATGATATTAATTGAAAAGCATACTTTTAAGTCAAGGTCAAGGGTAGTCTCAAGTCAATAAACTTTATTATCAAATAAATGGAGGATTTTAAGATTAAAAAAAACTAAGTACAGTGGTTGTGTACTGCAGGCGATCTGTCAGAGTTCCACTTAGTATAACTTGACAACAATTTATTGACCCAAAATGACCATTAATCTTCATTAAGTGCCCTAAGTGACAAAAATTCCATTCGATTTGGCGATACTCCATAACTATTATTTGTAATATTAATCAAATATGTCCATATACCTTCAGGATGACATTTCAAAATATTATCCTAGGTTAAGATTGAAATGTTGATTACACAGCATGATATTGATAATGAAGTATCACTAATCATCTTCTATGAGTTTCAGGCTGTCACATGATCAAGGCCAAAGATCATTTAGGGTCACTGAACTTTGATTATGTTCGTGGTATCAACATTTAAAGTCTTAACAAAGGTGAGGTTTTGAAGTGTCATCGTATCTTTGGAAGTGGAAATACATATTTCATGAAAAAAAATATTAAGTAAATCGATGAATTACATTTCAGGTCACCAAATATTCAAAAGTTATTTTTGGGTCAACTGTTTTCAACTTAAACAAAAAGTGGAACACCTCTGGCAGCATTACTTGCAATTAATGATTCAATATAGCATCAGTGTTGAATTAAAAAAAAAGTAACTTCATGTAAGATGAATGATTCTTTTCAAAATGAGAAAAAATTACATTCATCTTAAATCCAAAGTTCAAAGACCCCAAATTACCTTTTACCTTGATTGAAAAAGTTCCTTTTCATTTCATAATATTTGTGATATCCCAAAACCATATTTTATACAAGTTTTATTAACTGCAATGAAATGTTTAAAGAAAATGAGCAAAATATACATTCCTATCCATATTAATAGATCTGAAATGGCCTTTGACAATGAACCAGTAATCTAAATTCCTGATACCTGTTATTCGTTATGTTTAACTTAATACTGATTGATTATTTAAATGCTTTTGAAATGTAAAATCTAACCTAATCTCTTTTTAATTGACCACTTACCTTCACATGAAGAACTGGAATCATTAATCCATTTTTCTGATACTTGATGACCATTATATGGAAGTTTTAAAGAATGCTCTCTTAAAAATTTCGGACAACATACTGTCCAAACAACAATTGTTAAAAACTTTATCCAATTCTGGGTAGCTTTAAATCAATAAAGTGTGCTTTGGGTAAAAAACTACACAGTATTGGCTGAAAACTACCCAGAGTTTGATAATTTCTTTGACCAATTGTCGTGTGGACAGTATGTTGCCCAACATTTTAAGAGTGTAGGGACTTGCTAAATTCGGCCTAGCTTGAAAAATCAAAATCTTAGCATTGGTTTAGTTTTGAGTACTGAAATCATAACATGGTCAAATAAAGTGCATTAACCCTAAATGAACGTTGACCTTGATCATGTGACTTGTAACTCATGCAAACCGATCTGTGATACTTTATTTCCTATACCATCTCTAAGTTATGATGATCTTTCAAAACTTAACCTTGCATGTTTAAGATTTCAAGTTCATACCCCCAACATGGTCAAAGTTCAGTGACCCTATGTGACCTTTGACCTTGATCACGTAACTTGAAACACATGATAAATGATTAGAAAGAACACGTATGACACACTGATTTAACATTTTCCTCACTGTAAGGTATGTTCAGGTCACTTAATTTGCACCACTTAATTTGGCCTTTAATGTGAGTTCGAGTATGGAAATATTTATCATGAAAATGATTTTTCTTGTTATATAAAGTTGATTATTTTGATACCAATAGATTGCTTGACCTCAGAAATGGTGGCTTATGTGTTAAACATCATGATTCTAGGTTACTTAGAAGCCGAGATATTGTCAAAAACCCCGTTTTAGGCGGCCATTTTTAAATCCAAGATGGTGGCAATGTAGGTCACGGTCTCGGTGCAAATGGAAACATTGTTATTCTAATTCCTCATACAATAAAATTTCAAGAAATGTATAATTTTCATTTTCTCCAAAAACAATCAGGCGAAAGCTCAAATATGAACATATAGTGAATATGACTTATATTGGGATCGTTACAACTGATATCCATGTTTAAACCTGTCTATGTTTTTATACCGATAGACGACTCTGCAGCTGCATTTGAAGCGATCAAGGTTACAACGGAATCGCCAGTGGAGACAACTACAAAACCACCTACGACTGGACCTACGATAGCCAAGACTTCCAGAACTATGTCAAGAGGTTAGTTTAATAACTCTTTATTTTATGATTCATAGACCCCGAGTAAGAATTGAGAAAAAACGAGAGAAACAATGAATGAAAATCAAAGCTGCTCGAGTTTCCTGCATATTAATTTACAATCAAACATGTTTCGTGAAATTTTATATCTTTGATCCCTTGTCCAAGGATAGCATTCATGATTAATATAAAAATGCTGCAGCTCTTGATGTTACTCTGTCAAACAAATATTCAATATTAATCCGATTTTGTTGCCCATCTTTCACTGCATTCATGGATCAACGCCCTATTACAATCTTCCTTTTGTCAATTATTACATATCAACCAGGTCTCTACGCTCTTCTATATCTCGTTCGCTGAGTCTTTTTTGATCGAATGGAGTAATGAGAATAATGATACGGCCAAATGTTTCTAGGAAAAAGAAATATGTCAACAATATATGTCCAATACATTGCTCAAAATCTTTTAAAATTATATATGACTCTGTATCTGTCTTTGAAGTGTCTGAAACCACCACGAAATTGTCTTGGGAAACCACAACGCAATCCCCTACGACAACATCAACAGGTCAGTAATCAAATCCTTAAATAATTCATGATTACTATTGGACAGTCATACGTGAAATAAGTAAATTAAAAAAACGGAAAGTGGTATATACTGATAGCCATGGTCAGGGGCGGATCTAGCTTTACCTAGGATGGGGTTTTACCAAAACATTTGACACCCTCCCCCCCCCCAAAAAAAAAGGGGGGGGGGGGTGGCTTCACTACAAGTTAAAAAAAATACCCAAAAAAAATACAAACTAAAATCACTACCAAATGAAGGTCATTTTGTTACCGAGAATTTTGTTTTACAAGCCCCAAAAAAGGGTTCACTATAAAATGATGTTAATTTGGGGTTGACTCCAAAATATAGGCCACTACTTTTTTTTTGTCTTGGCAGCCAAGGAGGGGGAGGGGTGGTGGGTTTAAACCCCTCCCCCAGTAGATCCGCCAGTAGATGGTTTCGTTAAACCTGGGTTAACTGGAGTGCCAGTTGTCAAACTTATCACAAATTAAACATTATTTTATCCTGCTGCAAAAAGTTAGCAAATAATGACATTGGCAGTCATAAGAAGAAAAAAAAACAGTATCATAATTTTTGTCTCGCATGCGTAGCAGAGCGATTATACGGCGCAAACGCGACGGCGGCGAAAAAATATTAAGTTTATGAAATGACATCGTGACTTAAAAAGTACATAGGCCTAGTTCATGAAACTTGGACATAAGATTTACTGAACATCCTGTATGAGTTTCAGGTCTTTTGAATATCCTGCCCGAGATTTAGGTCACATGACCATAGGCAAAGGTCATTTAGGGTCAATGAACTTTGGCCAAGTTGGGGGTATTTGTTGAATTACCATCATAACTTTGAAAGTTTATGGGTCTAGTTCATAAAAGATGAAGAGTAATCAGGTATCACTGAACATCCCGTGCGAGTTTCAGGTCGCATGACAAAGGTCATTTAAGGTCAACGAACTGTGGCCATATTTGTGTTTTTGTTGAATTGCCATCATAACTTTGAAAGTTTATGGATATATTCATGAAATGTGGACATAGGAGTAAGTATCACTGATCATCTTGCACAAGTCTTAGCTCACATGATCAAGGGAAAATGTCATTTAGGGTCAATGAACATAGTATTTTATTATCATAAAGTGTGTTTTGGTAAATAATTATTTTATAGTAGTTTTCTAATGCAGGTGAGACTGCCAGAGGCGCCCCACTTCTTATTGAATTAATTGGTACGTTATAATTAACATGGATGAAATATTATGTAGCCAACATTCCATAGAAGTGTGGTTTTAAAATCTAGTTTAGACTAGGGTTTAATTAACAGAATACCATCTAGAGAGTTTAAGATCACCTTTTATAGCTACTTTACCGATTTCAAAGTACAATCTTCACTTATAATCAATGGTAGTTTCCACGGATTTTCGTGTTTTTTCTGATTACTGTTATTTCTGATTGTTCATGTGACATTTTATTATAGATTTTAATGTTTATGTTTATTATCATGGCCATTTTTGTATCATTTCTAAACGTAAACTTTGTACAAACCAGACAGTGGCTGCAAGATACAAATTTAAATAAACCACGGATAATGATAAAACAATCCCCGTTCTCATATATTTCGAAATCGATAAAGTTTAAGCATTGAGTTTTTTCCTTGTTTGTAAATCTATGGATAAAGGCAATTTAAATGTGAATTTCAAACATCACCACGGTCATTCTGTCAATTCAAATAAACGTCATTCATATCGGTATCACTATTCCAGAAGAAACGAGCGTTGTTGAAATTGGGGTAAATGTAACCCTCGTTGATCGAACATACACTGAAGATCTTGGAGATAAATCGACTCCCGATTACGTGACTTTCGCTACTGAAATCATTTCCTCGGTGAGTATAAACCAATAAAAGTTATTACTAATGCAAGAAGGGTTGTAGATTATTTTTTACTTGGACACCAGCTTTATGTGGCTTACAAGCTGTCGGTTACGGTCATTTACGTATTATGAATATCTTAAGAAAAACACGGTATATCGTCGACCTTTACATGATTTTCATTAGGGAACGAATGATAATAATAATAATAATAAAGATATACTTTCTAAACAAACAAAAACCAATGGATAAAAGTTAATGTAGGTCTGCAGGTTCCCCCAGTGTTTGCAAGCGGCAGGTAATATGGTCGTATTCGATCGACCTACTTGATGACAAACCTTTAGGATATCCGCTAATAACGTCTGAATTCTGAAAATAAGATACTATAATTCTAAAGGATATCATTTGATTTTTTTTCGGTTTGTTGTAGAGGCATTGTAAATAATTTTTTTTTTCTTGTAGATCGATGCGACATATCAAAACGACATTTATTACAGAGAAGCCATCATTTTATCAGTGAGGTAAATATACAATTATTCGATGTGGAAAAAAATAAACGAAGAAATTTTGAGGCAAATGATTGACCTTTCCAATACAAAAAATGTATTTGTGGTAGATTGGAGATAATATGAAAGTAATTTATATCAATATTTGCCTTTTCTATTCTTTCCTTTTCTCTTTTTATTGGTCGTATTGTTCTGTTTTGTTTGGGGGCATGGCCTCTTGAAAGCCTCCTCACACACACACACACACTTTTTTTCTCAACACACATACACATATATATGTATATATATCTATATATATATTCATATATATATATATATATATATATATATATATATATATATATATATATATATACATATATATACATACATACTAGAGGAAAAAATGCAGGATTACACTCAAATCATGCCTTCGTCAGGCATGCTGCATGGAAAATAAAGGGGTGATGATAATAATGAAATGGATGATAATTATTTGATACTTATGCATTTTACTCATCAATAATGTGCATCAAAACTTTAAAGAATTCAGATTCTTCATTCCGTATGATATGTCACTACAAATTACACAGTATTTGCAATATTGCATTCATCCCATTTAATTACAGTAAAATAATTGCATGTCATTGTGACAATACAGCATTAAAAAAGACGACTTTTTTCTATTGGTTATTGACGGGACTTCACGTAGTTGGGATGGTAACTATAAAGGAGTTCCAGAAATTGTAATGCAAGGGTGGTAAAAAAAAGAACTTTCTCTGTAGTATTTGCTATTAACATGCATCAACGAAATGTGCCTAATACTAATCGACTGAAAGCGTTCCTCATTTGCGTCTTAAATGGGGTGGAGTCAAATTCTAGTAGATAACAGATCTCTCATGCTTTTTCAACAATCACTTTTCAACTTTGAATTCAATCACCTCTAAATAGCCCAGGGAGTATAAAGTTGGATCTAATGATAACGTACAACATACCTGTGACTGAAACCGAACGGAGCAATGCACTCGAGTTCATGCTTGATAACCTGACACCAAATATGCAGAATGCAATGGGTAGAACTGCCAACATCAACATTTTAACACGTACGTAATTTATTCATTTAGTTGTGCAGTCTTTTCGCCGTTAAATGGGCATAAAGTTGGACTAAACGATGTAAGGAATGACTTTCATTCTGTTTTTTTAAAATAATTTGTTTTGTTTTGTTTGTTTTAAATTTGAGACGCAAGTACTGCGGTCACAATATTTTTTTTTCTGGTAGTACCTCGTCTCTAATTTTTGTGAGATTTACAAACTGGTATGCGTTTCTAAATTTATATATTACAAATAATAGTTAAGGTAATGGTGATGGCATTAACACTTACATCTATAATCTTACACTTGTGTATGGTTCACTTACCCGTGGAAGATACGAAAACTCTGAGTGATCGATAATAATGCTGCATTAATGCGTAAAATATTGGACCTCTTTTTTACATCAATACTGATTGCTAATAGAGGCCCAGGGGAAATTATGATCTCATCGGAACTCTTCTTGCAGTCATAAAAAAAAACAATATTCAAACAAGATTGTCCAAGTAAAATTTACCGTTTCATTTTCATTCAAATATAATTGACATAATACCGTTTACTTTAATTTGTATATAACAGCTGCGTGTGACATCGATCCGTGCAGCAATGGAGGGTTATGTAATGACATCCCTAACACATCGGATTACACGTGTACATGCGAGGAAGGATATACCGGAAAATCATGTCAATATGGTAAATAATATTTAATTTCATCCGTTTTTCTGCGTCTAAGAACTCCTACCCCCAATACAAATGGTACAAGTTACAAAAGGTCAAGTAAAAATTTATTATAATTTTATTGTATGGCAGAGGCGTCGATCCATTTCTCAGATTGGGGAGGGGGGGGGGCAAAATCATGAGTCATAAATCAGCATTACAAAGGCGCTCGATCGCACAAAACAAACTCACATACACGCACACCCTCACACTCATCCACACACACATGTATATGTATATATATATATATACACAACAAAAAAAGTAAGTCCCCCCTAAATCAATTTGCTTTAACTTTTGAACGGAATAATTTTGAGATATGATATTTCGTAGGTGATTTTTTACACTCATTAAGCAACTCCTGGAGGAAAATGAGATTGATCAGTTGAGTCATGCATGAGTAATCAAAGATTGAATTAAAAATGACCATTTTTGAAAGTCACAAGAGTCGTTTTTCAGATTGTGTAAATACAAAGTTGGGCAAATGTTTTTTTTAGGTGAATTTCATGGTGTTATTGTTGTTTAACTATCCATCATTTAGCCACTCCATACACCATTTTGATATCGTATGTTTATGGTTGAGTGAGCACAGTGTATTGTGACGTATCATCATAGGGGTTTATGGTAGTATTCTCTACAACTTGTTAAAACATGTTAAAATTGGAAAATGTTGGTGGCTCCCCCAATTACTCTGCCCCTCCCCCATTTTAAAATTCTGGATCCACCACTGATTTGTCCATAAATTCAACTGATCCTGAGAAATTGCTCGGAAAATAATACATTTATGCAGTATAACGAGTATTCATTCCCACGTTTTCAAATGTGCTCGCTCAACCATGATAATGTTGAAAGTTCGGAAAGTGTGTGGTGATAGAAATGATGGATGATAAAAATAACAGCAATTAAGTCACATTTGAAACCGAATGTGCCCCCATTATTCACTTTATTACCCTTCAAAAAGAGTCTGTGACATTAAAAATGCCCATATTCCCAGTTTGATGCGTGCTCACTCATCCTTAAAGGACAAGTCCACCCTAACAAAAAGCTGATTTGAATAGAAAGAGAAAAATCAAACAAGCATAACACTGAAAATTTCATCAAAATCGGATGTAAAATAAGAAAGTTACAACATTTTAAAGTTTCGCTTAATTTCTCAAAACAGTAATATGCATATCATGTTCGGCATGCAAATGAGGGGACCGATGACATCACCCACTCACTATTTCTTTTGTATTTTATTATATGAAATATGAAATATTTTGATTTTCCCGTCATTGTCATGTTAAACAGTTTCATTCCTCCCTGAACACGTGGAGTTCCATTATTTCAACATTTTGTGGTTCAAGCAAGGGGGTCCTAATTGTCGAATTCGTAAAAATGGAAATATTGTATATAATTCAAACAATAAAAAACAAAAGAAAAAGTGAGTGAGTGACATCATCAACTCTCTCATTTACATATCACTGAATTGAGCATAGAACTGTTTTTGAAAAATAATCGAAACTTTAAAATGTCATAACTTTCTTATTTTACATCCGATTTTGGTGAAGTTTTCAGCGTTATTCATGTTTGATTTTTCTCTATTTATTTAAATCAACTTTTTTCTGGGGTGAACTTGACCTTTAAATAAACAAATCGATTTAATTTTTGCACAGAATTCTGCCCATATGTTGATACACATTACTGCCAAATGACATTGCTAAAGACAGCCTTGAAAAAAAGTTCCACCGTATTGAATAAGGGGTTACTTATTCTTAAACATATGCACCCGTAGTGTACACAATGTCTATGAGAGAGGAAGTCAAAATTTTAACAAAAGTGAAATGAGGGTTTATTCGATACGGCACTGAGTGGGGCCAAGGTCCTGAACTTTTTTCTCATTGCATAATTTTCGAATATTGTGTGCTCACTGATGCATTAGACATCGGGATTTTCAAGAAAATCAAATCAAATGAACTATGCAAGGAGGCTTGTGACAGATATCAATAGTTAGCAATTGCGTTTTTTCCAATAACGTAAAAAAGAGCTAATCACATTCCACATGTTCATTCAAGCGTGAATATTTAATTAAACGCCTTTGAATCATTACTATGAAAGCATGTTAATTGGTCATGAACACAACACACACAGTTGAGAAAAGATCACTTCAGTTACCAAAATGAAGCAATACTTCCCTATGATATTTGAAAATCGTATTTTTGGTCTTCATAAAACGTTCATTGAACCGTGAAACGACGAATATTGTTGAAGATACTCTTCCCAAAAATAACTGTCATCATATTCGATCATTTTTATCGATAGAAATGTGTACAAAACGCAATTATAGCAAATTTGGACTTGTGTTTATTCGCCCGTGAAATTTAGCCAAAAAAGCTGTATCGTGTTTTAGAAAGTACCTTTTACAAGCCTTCTGACTATTTTTCATGATGAGAATGTGGAATTCGTTCCAATAAAGTGGAATCAAAGTAATGATATTTGGCTTGTGACTTTTGAAAAGTGACAATTTGCCTTCTGTCGGTGCTCACTGAAGCATGAAATAAAATACGTCCATAACATTTACTCAGAGGGTAGCTTATAATATTACCTACACGCTCATGTAAAAATATATTAAAAACTCGCATTGGTTCGGAAATTATGGATGTTTGTTTAAGGAGGGACTTACTTTTTTTGTTGTGTATATATATATATATATATATATATATATATATATATACAGTATATATATATATATATATATATATATATATATATATATATATATATATATCTAATAATAAATACAAGTTCACAAGGTTGACTGGATGTTCATCAAATTTAACTGCAACTCTGAATTTCACGCAACCTACTTGAGGTGCGATCTTCAGGCCTGAAGATCGCATGATCTCATGATTATATATATATATATATATAAATGTGTGAAGTTATACATGTACAACAATACCGCATACAGTATATGAATTTTCCTCACCTCTGGTCTACCAATGGTACTGTAGCGAACCCGTTCGCTACGGTTTTTGGTTATAATGCAGTAAACGTAGATGGCGCTATAGCTTTTGGTGCGTTAGAACTCAATGATCGACTTACGCAACGCAGTGCGTAAGGCAGCTCTCGGAGACTATAAATAGCGGAGTATCGCAGTGAGTACGTCACTTCGACGCTGGCAAAGGTCGGAGTCGGACGAAGAACTCCCTGCGCTCCTCTCCAACTGGACTGAATCAAGAAAAGGTTTGGAAATTAACATTGCTCGCTTAATTTCTACTACTGCAAATACAATTCTGGATAATTGGTGACGGTGTTAATGGTGATAACATGTAAGAGATGCTGAATGTATAATTAAATTATGACCGTTGTCATAAACCAAATGTAATCATCGTCTCCAACCTGTGTGATCTATGGAATCCGATTGACTTCTACAGTATAAGCCTTCCCATAGAGATTATACAGCTCCAATAGAAATCCCCTGTAATTCTATATTTCACCTGTTCACACTACCTCTCAACACTCCACCCCCATATATTTTGGGAAAACGGAACACGCCCGGGTCTCTACATAACGCCATACGGAAACCGCTCGAATTAAGGATGGCTAGCAATTCATCAACAAATGAAGGTGATAGAGGCAAGGGACAGGCCGGCCCCCCAGCATCCAAAACCCGTTCCAAGAAGGAGGGCCGCCACACAAATGGTGTCAGAAGTGGGATGGAGAACGTGAGGACATCTGGAACAAATGGCAGCAATTCTTCAGGGGATGAATCAGTTTCTACACATTCTGGAATCAAGTTATCTACTAGTAGGAGGAGGAGGCAGAAGACCGAGGCTCTAATGCAGATCGTCGAGATGATGAAACATCAAGCCAAAGCCCAGGAGGAAATGATGAAATACCAATCGAAGGCTCAGGAAGAGATGATAAAACATCAAGCCACGGCTCAGGAGAAAATGATGAAGCATCAAGCCAATGCTAATGACGAAATGAAACAGCAAGCCAAGGCACATGTTATGATGATGCAACAGGCTAAATCTATGCAAGCACAGATGGAGAAGCTGCTTTTATCATCCTCTAATGAGCAGAGTAAACCTACAAGGCGAAGACGAAGAAAACTGAGCACTCGGGGGAGCACAGATAGGTCTACACAAACAGCATCATCAACTGAGGAGGAGGAAGTCCAATCCAACACTACGTGGCGGAATAGCAGAGGCAATCCTATTAATTCGCCAGTACAAAATGCTGCCAGGAAGACGACATCACCAGCGGTGCAACCAACTGCTGTGCGAGACCCTCCAATTGATGACAATAGGCTCCAGGCCATAATCCAGCAAGCATTGGAAGATACACTCCAACATGGGCAAACGTTAAAACCAAGGTCATCACAGGATGCCCAACAGAAGCCTAGGGGTACCCACTTTATCAAGCCAGACAAATATGATGGATGTTCATCATGGATTGATTACAGCCAACATTTCGACTCATGCCGAGCAGTAAATGGCTGGGATGATGAAGAAGCAGGGAGGATCCTGGCATCATGCTTACGAGGTCAGGCACTAAGGCTGCTACGGGAACAAAGACATATGGTAGGCTTCAATGATCTGAAGAGAATGCTGGCCAATCGGTTCTCAGACAATAAACAGGCTGAGAATCATCTACTAGAGCTGAAGCAAAGACAGAGACAGGAGGGCGAGACACTCAAGGAGCTTGCACAAAGCATCAGAGAGCTCACTGCATTGGCCTACCCAGAGCTGGATTTTGATGTCCGTGACAGATTGGCGAAGGGACACTTCATGGATGCCCTTGTGAAACCTAAGCTCAGAGAGGCAGTGTTCAACAACCAGTGTAATACATTGGATGATATGGTACATGCTGCAGTGGTAGCTGAGGCCTTCCATCATTCTGAAGACCAGCGGAGCAGCAGGAAACCTAAGTACAGCAGGGCAATGACAAAGGAGAATGAGGAAGATGAATCAACCTCCGAACCAATTTCAGAAGTGAAAGCTATGGTAGCTACCTTGAAGGAAGAACTCTCCAAGCGTAATGCTGAGATGACCTCATTGAAGGAAGAATTGGTAGAGGCCATCAGGACTGCACTACAGCTACAACCTCAGACTGTGGTACCTAGTGACAAGCAACAGCAGAAGCAGGGAAATTCAGACAAATTTGATGGTAGCTGCTACTATTGTGGAAAGAAAGGCCACATGAAGAGGAAGTGCAAAAAGAGGATGAGAGACGAGGCTCAGATTCATCAAGCCGAGCAACAATATCAGAGCTCAACAAACGAAGTAAGGTCGCCCCAGGGGGGCATGGCGCGGCCGTGGAACCTGGAAGCACCAGCCCCTCAATACCAAATGCCACACAGCCAATAGTTACAACCAGGTACAATGGAGAAATCAACAAGGGAATTCTGAAGGGCATGTATGTGCCAGTCACTATCGGTGGGACACAGCTGAGTTTTCTGGTAGACACAGGAGCAACAGATACATACATCTCCAAGTCAGGCTATAGGAAACTACAAGAGAAGCCTACAATTCAAACTACTACAGAGAAGGTTATGCTTGCAGATGGCTCACAACTAGAGGTGGATGGAAAGATCCACACAGAAGTGATAATAGGCCAGGGGAAGGCAAGGATCACCCTGATTGTCGCTGATATCTGTAGCGATGGAGTCTTGGGCATGGATAATCTTCTGCAGTTAGGAGCAAGGCTTAACTTGGAGACTGCTACAATGGAAACTAAGTGGGGTTCAGTTCAGTGTCGCCATGAAGACAACACTAGAACTTCCTTCCGCATCATAGCTACTGAGATGTACACTATACCGGCAGGCCAAGAAGGCATCATTATAGGAAAAGTACTGGATGGGGTTTCAGATGACGTTACAGGCATGGTCGAAGCATCAAATGATAGACGTCAACTTACACAGAAAGGCATCATCTTGGCCAGGACCCTCGTCAGAACTAGTAATGGAGCAGTCCCAGTTAGAGTATACAACCCTACAGGATCACAACGTGTGATAAAGAAGGGGACAGAGCTAGGATATTTGTTGGCAGTATCAGAACCAGATATCCAAGCATCTCAGCTTTCCAGTGAGGAAATTGATCTACCAGAGTACTTGACTGATTTGTACGAGCGGAGTATACTAGAGGTGCCAGAGCAGTACCATGCACCTATTGCTAAGCTTCTGACTACATACCAGGATGTCTTTTCCAAAGGAGACTATGACTTGGGGAAAACCAACCTGGTGAAACATACAGTTGACACCGGACAGACCAGGCCAATCAAACAGAGGCCACGGAAACATCCGTTTGGACAGAGAGATGTTATCAGGAAGCATGTCAATGATCTTCTGGACAGGGAACTCATCGAGCCTTCAGACAGTCCATGGGCAGCCAACATCGTCTTAGTTAAGAAGAAAGACGGCTCCCAGCGCTTCTGTGTTGATTACAGGCAACTGAATAGTGTTACCATCAAGGATGCATATCCTCTTCCTCGGATCGACGAGACCCTTGACGCACTCTCTGGAGCCAAATGGTTTTCAACGTTGGACCTTGCTAGTGGGTACTGGCAGGTAGAGCTTGACACGGATGCTAAGAAGAAGTCAGCTTTCCTAGCAGGTGGGGGACTGTATGCCTGGAAGGTCATGCCTTTTGGCATGTGCAACGCCCCAGCAACGTTTGAAAGACTCATGGACCAGGTATTGAGAGGACTGCACTGGGAGACGCTATTGGTCTACTTGGATGATGTGATCGTGTTCGGGAAATCCATTGATGAGGAGATGGCGAGGCTGCAGCAGGTGTTTGAACGTCTAAGACAGACAGGGCTGAAGCTGAAGCCAAAGAAGTGCAACTTGTTCAAGACTTCTGTTTCATACCTCGGGCACGTCGTCTCTGCAGAAGGCATTTCGACTGAGAAGGACAAAACAGAAACAATCAGGACATGGCCCAGACCCGAGTCAGTGAGGGAGGTCCGTGGATTCTTAGGCCTTGCATCTTATTACCGTCGCTTCGTTGAAGGCTTTGCCAGAATTGCTAGACCTCTGCACCAACTGACAGAAAAAGGACGGAAGTTTGAGTGGAACCAGGACTGCCAAGAAGCCTTCGAGAAACTGAAGCATAGACTAGTCACGGCTCCAATACTGGTATACCCTACCGAGGAGGGAAGGTTCATTCTGGACACAGACGCCAGCAATGATGGTATCGGTGGTGTACTCTCCCAGATACAGAATGGCCAGGAACTGGTCATTGCCTATGGAAGCCGAGTCCTAAGCAAACCGGAAAGGAACTACTGTGTAACCCGTAAGGAACTACTTACTGTGGTAGTGTATCACAAACACTACAAGCAGTATCTGTATGGTCGCCACGTCCAGGTGAGGACTGATCACGGAGCTCTGAGATGGCTGATGAATTTCCGGCAACCTGAAGGTCAGCTGGCAAGATGGCTGGAAGTCATATCAAGCTACGACATTAAGATTATACATAGAGCTGGAAGGATTCACAGCAACGCTGACGCTCTATCACGAAGACCATGCAGGCAGTGTAAGCGAGAAGGAGGCTGCATCTACGGAGGAGACACTAGGAATATCAACGTCATCACGTTGAGGAATGACAACCTAGCTGACATCCAAGAGGCCCAACAGGAAGATCCTAACATAAATCCAGTCAGGAATGCACTGGTGGAAGGGAGGAAGCCATCCCGGGAAGAGGCGACGGCATATCATTTTAAGGTCAAGGTTCTCCTGGATCACTGGGACCAGCTAGATGTCAAAGATGGTGTTCTCTGCAGGAGGTGGGAATCAGGAGATGGACGTGATGTCAGGTGGCGTTATGTACTACCTAAAGCTCTGATACCGGAGGTGCTACAGGACCTACACTCTTCTCCCATGGCAGGACATCTTGGTATGACAAAGACTCTTCACAAGGTACAGGAACGCTTCTACTGGGTAGGAATGAAGGAAGATGTCAGATCCTTCATTAGGCAATGTCCAGACTGCGCTCGCCGACAGAAGGCAGGACCAGGGAAAAGAGCTCCGCTACAGCAGAGGCAGAGTGGGTATCCAATGGAGAGGATCGCCCTGGACATTATGGGACCATTGCCAGTTACTGATGACGGGAACAAGTACATTCTTGTGGTAGCTGACTATTATACCAAGTATGTCGAGGCATATGCAATACCAGATGAAAGAGCTGAAACAGTGGCACGGAAGCTAGTGGACGAATTCATCTGCCGCTATGGAGTTCCTAATGAGATACATAGTGACCAGGGCAGGAACTTCGAGTCCAACATCTTCCAAGAAGTTTGTCAATTACTGGGTGTCAGAAAGACAAGGACGACACCGTACAACCCAAAGAGTGATGGGATGGTTGAAAGGTTCAACCGGACACTGATCAACATTCTTGCTACCCTACTGGATCCAGAGAAGCACCAGCGGGACTGGGACAGGTACATACCCTACGCCACAGCTGCATGCAGAAGCTCCACGCACAACACAATCAATGAGACTCCAAACATGATGATGTTTGGCCGAGAGGTTTCAATGCCTATCGATTTGCAGTTCTCCAAACAGGATGGAAGTGAGTGGACTGACTATGCTCAGCAGCTGAGGGAAAGAATGGAAGAGACATACCAGAGGGCCCAGCAACGTAAGGGTGTTGAACTGCGACGCCAGAAGAGGAACTATGATCGGAAATCAGATGGGAAACTCTATGAAGCTGGACAGTTCGTATGGCTCCGCAACAATGCCAGGAAGAAGGGAGTCAGCCCTAAATTAGCACCTAAATGGGAAGGTCCCTACCAAGTGGTGTCTAGACTTTTCGACGTGACCTATCGTATCCAGAGATCCCCCAGGAGCAAACTGAGAGTGGTTCACTTTGACCGTCTGAAACTCTACAACGGATCTGATGTACCAGATGCCTGGAGGACTCAGCCAGCAGACAGAACAGACGAGGTGACTACCGATCGTGAACCAGATGTTGTGGATGATGGACAACCTACTCAGGCTTCTACTGAGACTACCGTAGAACTAGGAATTCCATTACCAGATGATTCTAGTGACTCAGACGTCAACCCTTCACGCTATCCAAGAAGGCGGAGAAGACCTCCAGACTATTTCTATTGAACATTCATAACTTTCCATTTGCAGATAGATGTGAAACTGTACTGTAGCTGTTTCTATGACTGACAAACTATTGATATAAATTGGTCTATGGATCTACTGCGTGGCATAACAGAAGACGCAAGGATTCTAATTGTTGAAGAATGAACTAATCAGATAGAAGCACTATATCCACACGAACTGCTGAACCAATGTGGAAAACAACTTAATTTCCACTGGACTTGTATATAAATGTTTCGCCATATTTATGTCGTAGTGTAAGTAATTTATTTGTTTTGTGAAACACCGCACCATTATCTTTTCGGATAATATTGTTCAAGGAGGTGTCCTAGTTGTACAAATACTTATGAAAATGATTTAATATAGGAAGCACTCGCTGTAATGTTTATATTCAGAGTTAATGTCCATAGAGAGAACACGTTTCATACAGCTAATGAGAATGATGATAATGTTGCTATCAATGAGAGCTTACAGAAATAAGTTATGGAAGATGTAGAGAGATTGATTGTACATAGTATCCATATAAGGAGTGTATACAAGAGGACATAACTCTCAGTATGATTAATACAGCGATGCATATAATTCAATACATTTTGGTTCCTTTGTCAAATTGTTTGGAATCCCTCTGCTAATGTGAGGATAAAACAAATGTGAGGACACATTCCTTGAAGAGGGGGGCTGTGTAGCGAACCCGTTCGCTACGGTTTTTGGTTATAATGCAGTAAACGTAGATGGCGCTATAGCTTTTGGTGCGTTAGAACTCAATGATCGACTTACGCAACGCAGTGCGTAAGGCAGCTCTCGGAGACTATAAATAGCGGAGTATCGCAGTGAGTTCGTCACTTCGACGCTGGCAAAGGTCGGAGTCGGACGAAGAACTCCCTGCGCTCCTCTCCAACTGGACTGAATCAAGAAAAGGTTTGGAAATTAACATTGCTCGCTTAATTTCTACTACTGCAAATACAATTCTGGATAATTGGTGACGGTGTTAATGGTGATAACATGTAAGAGATGCTGAATGTATAATTAAATTATGACCGTTGTCATAAACCAAATGTAATCATCGTCTCCAACCTGTGTGATCTATGGAATCCGATTGACTTCTACAGTATAAGCCTTCCCATAGAGATTATACAGCTCCAATAGAAATCCCCTGTAATTCTATATTTCACCTGTTCACACTACCTCTCAACACTCCACCCCCATATATTTTGGGAAAACGGAACACGCCCGGGTCTCTACATAACGCCATACGGAAACCGCTCGAATTAAGGATGGCTAGCAATTCATCAACAAATGAAGGTGATAGAGGCAAGGGACAGGCCGGCCCCCCAGCATCCAAAACCCGTTCCAAGAAGGAGGGCCGCCACAGTACGTTTCGCGCCTCGATCACGGGCGGATCATCAGGACACGAAGCTAGTTGGATTTGGTGGAGGCCCTCGGTTGGGGCAATGGATGCATTTCATGGTCCGGTGGTTCTTTGTTCTTTTTTCTTTTATGGCGGCAAGTACTAATTAGCTCAGACCTTCGGTTGAGCGAGTTTTCCTTATTTGTTGGGATGATAAGCATCTGAGCAAATGTTGCAAATCCCACCTCTTCGCATTGTCAAGTTAGATTTCTTGCCTTATTTATTCATCTAATAAGCCTAAAGAGAGCGCGAAATTTGTTGATACTAAGGCCAGAAAACTGGACATTTTAAACACTTTTATGACTATGAATAGGATGCATGGGTAAAAATATTTTAAACAATCGATGCGAGCGCAAACCTCGAGCAAAAATTTTTGATCAACTGTCATGGAAAGGGTGGTGTTAAGTAGTTTGTTAGAATTAATTTAGAGATATACATAACCCACCTGGATCCGCCTATGGAAAAAGGGTTTTGCCATTTTCTTGTTCATGCATTGGCAGAATAATGCCCTATATTCCTGCGTAAATGTAGGGCCTACCTTAACAAAAGTTGCAGATATAAGATGGAATCATTTTCCGCGCGGAGCGCTCGGAGAAATCATGATTTTGTACTGTAATATACATGTAGATGTAAAAACTATAAAGTTTGCATTGTGTTTGGTTAATATGCTGATTTCTGTGTAACATTACAATTTTTCTATTTTGCACTTATGGAATTATTGGGGGGCAAAACGATATGCTTGCCACCCAAATATTTTCATTGGTTAGTGACTATTAGTGTGAATGAGATTTCCACTCAGTGCCAGTACAGTGTAATCAAAGTGAGATGGCCTATTTTGCATATATTTCAATTATTTAAGCATAACACGTCAAATCCATATTCTGAGGAACTAATTTTTTTTTCATAGATAAAATAGTAGGGCCTAAGAAGTATAAATCACAATAGCATGCACCTCTGCATGACTTTAGAGCTGTTTTGTAAAGTCTACTACTATATTGGAGGTTCAGCTAGGTGCTTTCATGCTTTAATTAATTAATTAATTAACCAATTTTGTTAGAAGTTTGGAAATGATGTAATAAAGAAACAAATCATTCCGATTGCACTTTGGGACCTTTATATATCACGGGCCGCGGAACTACGGGTTTTGAAAGTGGAGGGAGAGGGCTGAGCCGCGAATTTTTGGGGGGCTGACCATGTGCTTGCAAAAAAATCATTATCAGATGGTAATTTTTACGTTTTTGTACACGATTTTGGAAAAAAAATGCGGAGGCTGAATAAAAAAAGTTAAAGTTTTATCATGACAAAATATGCATATACCAGTGAGCTGTTGATTGATATACAGGTGCATTTTCAGCTCCCCCTTGATGCGTTCCTGCCCCGTTCCTGCATCACCGGAAAACTGACGAAGTTATCCCCGCATTCACCTCCGGTCATACTCCTGCGACCCGACTAGAGCCTCACTATACGCGGCTGTCTTTGCCGTCATCCACGTACGTGGTGTTACTGCTAGCAAGTACCACATCACCGGACTGTGTCAAACAAAGGTGTAAATAATTTTTCAGAGATTTCGAAAACTATTATATTGACTGAGTTGCCATGTCGGGGAATTACGAGAGCAAATACTTTTCTGCGCAGGGTTTTGCCCTACGAAATCAACATAAGTATTGGGCCAGCGCGGCGGTTGGCTGCGGGGAAATCAAGGTGGAACACCTCAGGGAAAATACTCTCGCCATTAACGACTCCTGAACAACTCCTTGGTTGGTAGTGGTAGGCTATGGCCCCGGGGACCATGGGAACATCGCCACTTCGTGTTCGGTATACGGCAGTAACTAGTTGTTGGGCACTGCCCACTCACACTAACACGTTTTAACTATATCTGAGTTCCCAAAGTGAAATCTCTTCTAATATTTCATTTATTATGATTAACTTTGATTTAAGATTTTGATTCATCGAACAAATTCAAAAACGTTTTTGACAATTTGTTAATGTTATCTATGTTATGTAGCCTGAACGAAGTTGGTCTGTTCTGTTTGTCCGTTGGTCTGCTAGTCTGTTCCAAAATGTTAAAAATTTTCAATTAACTTAAATTGCTCTCATTTCTTTATTTCTGATTCATTTTTATCACACTTGGTCCTAAGGATCCGTAGGTAATTGTTGAGGATGATGGGTTAAACTTAAAGGTCATCTAGGGTTCAAGAGGTCAAATGATATTAGGTCATGTCCCCGTTTGTTGAAGTT
This sequence comes from Lytechinus pictus, assembly GCF_037042905.1. Classification (NCBI taxonomy): domain Eukaryota; kingdom Metazoa; phylum Echinodermata; class Echinoidea; order Temnopleuroida; family Toxopneustidae; genus Lytechinus; species Lytechinus pictus. The sequence goes on along the minus strand of NC_087254.1, from coordinate 13,713,882 downwards.
TTTGTGCAACTTGTTCTCATTTCTATATTTCTGCATTTCTGCATCAATTTTGATCACACATGTTTCAAATGATCATGGGTTATGTGTTTTGTTGATGATGGGGTCAAAGGTCACTCGAGGGCCAAACTGTCAATTTTTTGTTCAAATTGCTCTCATCTTTTTATTTCTGCATCATTTATGTCCATACTTGGTATAAATGATCCTTGGGTAATTGTTGAGGATGATGGGGTCAAAGGTCATCAAGGGATCAAAAGATCATATTCCATATTTTATTGATTGTGAAATCAGGCGAGACTCTTGGTTAGTGAACCACATTGTTTATCTCACATTATCACCCTTTCAGACATTGATGAATGTATGAATAACCCCTGTGAAAATGGAGGACAATGTGACATTACTGAGGGGTCCTATACCTGCATCTGTACCGATGGATTCACAGGAATGCATTGTGAACAAAGTAAGAACATCATCTTTGGGTTTCAAGCTGAGATGTGAATCTTTTAGCCACTTCCATTAAATATATCTTGTAAACCCATCCCCTTCCTCTATGGGCTTGTTATCTTTGATATTGTTGTTTTGTAATAAATTGTATGTTGTATTTTTTATATGTTTGTAGATATTGTAAACTGATCATAATGCAGACTTTATTGCTGTTTATTTAGTAGTTTTGAACAAACCATTCAATAAATAATTTTTTTTAGAAAAGTCCACATTAGCCTACATGTAGGCCAACATTAATTAGCTTGTGTTCAAATAAAAAAATGCTTAGTGATTGTGCTTACTAGTACATTTTAAAGCATGATCACACCAAAGCAGAACTTAAAATTAAGCTTTACCTGAATTTAGTCAGTTTTTAGGGTTCCTACACATATAGTGAATACATATGCTCCATATTTATTCTATAATTACATTAATTTCTTCTGTTGAATATAAAACAAATATCTGCTTTTCTTCCGAAAGCTACATTCGCTTACCTTGGAAATGATGATGAAGAGTTCGCACAGCAATGTAAGAAGGATTCTAGAACAGAGTCATGACAAAGAACAAAAATAGTTTGTCAAGAATGGCTGAATCAAAACAGAGTCCTTGACTTGATTCTTGACAAACAACACATGTGCAATTTTTCATCAGCTCTGAAAATATGACAAAACTGCTGTTCCGGCTCACTGATATTTGACATAGACTTCTTCATTGTTCTTTTTCTTAATATGGGCATTAATTTATTTACTCTGTTCATAAATACTTGCTCAGTATACCACGTTTCTACTCATGTATACTCAGGTATAGACAGATGTGTGAATGACCCTTGTGAAAATGGAGCCCAATGTGAAAACGCCGGTGGCACTTATAGATGCATATGTACTGAGGGATATATGGGGATGAATTGTGAACAAGGTAAGACAATATTATAGATTATATCCCTTATTTAAGATTGTTGTATTGAGAGTGTACACAAGGATAAAAAGAATAGTTTTACTACGAAAAACGTTTGCCGTGAAATAGTTCATTTTCCTTGCTGACGTCACGCATAGTCCATTTTTTCCCTAGGGAAAAAGTGAACTATACGTTTTTTTGACCCCCCCTACCTCGCGATTCGCGAGCTGTGCCGCGCGATGCGAGCAGAGCGCTGCTCAGCCAACGGCACTCTCCACTGCATGCCACGGGAAACCTGGTTAGTGCAGCTCGCCGAACAGATGATCCATACGGCCCAGGCATACAGCAAGACTTATTATTTTCTCAACTTCTCAACGATTGTTCTATATGGACTTATTAAAAATCGAAAATGGTATGAGTGGAAGGGATATAAAACAAATATACAATGACCCATTCTCGGAACAGGCTAAAACTATTCGCACTCAGGAACATCACATGGTACTATGTGATGTTCCTTCGATGCGAATAGTTTTAGCCAGATCCTCGAGTGTCATTGTATATTTGTATACTATTTAGAGCTATAGATGTAGGTTAAAATTGATATAGCTTTCCAAAGGAATGCTGATTGTATTCATGGACTTGATGTAAACTATGGGCCACCTACAATATATCCAAAATTGATAATGCAGTATATTGTAATGTAGCATTTATTGTATAGTGAAAATACACAGCTGTATGCAGTGGCTTCATTTCTGCACTTTTGATACGATATATGTTCTTTCAGATCTGAGATGAAATCTGACTAATTTTCTTTAATGAGTAGGGCTTATGGTTCTCATATTTATACTTCGAAATCAGAGTATGCACCCGTTTCCATGTAATGTACCATATTATCCTGTTCATAGATATTGATGAATGTGTTAACAGCCCTTGTCAACATGGGGGTCTGTGTGAGAACACCTTCGGCTCCTACACATGTTTCTGTACCAGTGGATATATGGGACATGATTGTCAACAAGGTAAGGATGTTTCCCCGGGGGGGGGGGGGGGGGGGGGCAGTCAAATGTATTTGCATGCATGACCAAATTATTTTCAAACACCCCCTAAACAAGTTTTTCTCTGTGCAAGTTTTTTCGCGGGCTTCATTTACACATTTTGGCCCCTAGACAAGTTGTCGCCAGAATATGACCCCTAAAAAAAGCTTTTGGGAAAAAAAAACATACCCTAAATACGTTTGACCCTGCGATTTACCATTGACCAGTCCTTCCAAACCACCCTTTTCTTTTTAAATCCGTGCACTCGCAGCCCGCGTTCAAAACTGAAAAAACACGTTTTTGGGTCACGCATGTGTACAAAAATATATTTGACTGCCCCCCCCCCCCCCCCGGGCTGTTTCAAATTACTGTCATAAACAATTGAGAGATGATTTATCTTAATCGTGGTTTTAAAAGGCAATTGGTAGTGATTTTTTTACCTGATTGCTCAGAAAGCATGAATGCAAGCAACCAGAGGACCGACAGCTTAAGGTCTTCTCCGAGGGACCCGTTGTATTGAGGATTTAAATGCCTTACCAATGGGCATTAGCCCACCAATTGGGAATCAAACCCGGAATACAAAACCCCCGCTCTACCGACTATGGAATTAACATGAAAAGGAAATGCTTACAGTATTTTTAATGTTGAGCAATTTGAAAAAAAAATCATAGTGAACTAATTTGTTATAAAATAAGATAGGACTTCAAAAAGTAGACAAAATAGTGACTTGTGAATTTCTTTCATTTAAATCTATATATACAATAAAATATTATTGCGGGTAGGAGTAGATAAATTACAGAATTATTTTTTTTTTGTTCTGATGCTCACCAAATTCAGCTCCAGAGATGGCATTACTGGTTGGGGGGGGGGCATGTCCCCCCCCCCCCCCATTTGTTTGAGGGACGGGGTTGTGTTCCCACCTGATAGAAAGCTTTAACATTTTTTCTATTCGCTTAACATGCTGTATAGAATTTGTATTTGCCCATTTGTCCAAAGATAAATGTGATGAAAATAAGCAAAATTGTTAATTTATTCAAGTCCTCTTTAATGAGGCATTCATTTACAGCACATGATACAAGGGCTTGAATTAATTGGCAGCCATGTTAGGTTGCGCTGCATACCTGTCATTTTTAGAAAAATTGGCATTAGTGCCCTTTTGACCAGAATTAGCTGCCCGTTAAAAGTGGCCTTAATGCCGTTTAGTATGGCCTTGATGCCGCTTGAAATTTTGGGCTATCAAAGGCAACTTTTCCCCAGCTGAACTAGTACCTTTTTAAAAGTGGCCTTGCCACTTTGAATTTTTAAATCGAGCCCTGGTATACCCATCAATTACTGCCCTAAAATCTTTTGTACAATGAGTTACATTAAGTGGTTGATTTTGATGTGTTTGGAAGGGATTCACAAGTCTGATAATTTTTTGCCCCTCCCTACTCTTTACATGAAATCACTACCACTGATCAGCACCCAAGATTTCTGACTAATGTATTAATTTTCTGAATGTTTATAGATATTGATGAATGTTCAAGTGGCCCTTGTGAAAATGGAGGACAGTGTGACAACACTGAGGGCTCCTATAACTGTATATGTGTCGATGGATTCACAGGGATAAATTGTGACCAAGGTAATTCATTTTAATGACTCTAAAAGGCTATGTAGGTTTGCATTTTTATTAAGAATTGATTTAGCTTTCCAAAGGAACGCTGATTGTCTTCATGGACTTGTTATTTTCATGTAAACTATGAAGCTGTACAATTTATCCAATATAAAAAGCAGTTATTGTATGCAACATTCATTGTATTATGAAAATACACAGCTGTATCCAATGGCTTCAACTCTGTACTATGTATGTTATGTTCTTTCAGGTCTTAGATGAAATTTGACTATTTTATTGTATTAAAGGAATGGTCCGGGCTGAAAATATTTATGTCTTAATACATAGAGTAAAATTCACTGAGCAAAATGTCGAAAATTTAATCAAAATCGGATAACAAATTATGAAGTTTAAAGTTTAGCAATATTATGAAAACAGTCGTCATGAATATTCATTAGGTTGGCTGATGATGTCTCAACCCCACTTTCCGTTTTCTTAATATGTTATTACATAAAATCATATTTTTTTCATTATTTCATACTTGTGTGAATGATATGTCTCCCTCACAATGAAATAAGTTGCAGTAATAAATATCTAATGCACTAAATCAGTTGTCTATCCAATTTTTCTAGTTCTTGGAGGAAAAAATTTGAATAAACCTAATTTCATATAATAAAATACAAAATAACAAGTGGGGATGTGACATCAGCCCACCTAATGAATATTCATGACGACTGTTTTTACAAAATATTGCTAAACTTTAAAATTCAATAACTTTGTTATCCGATTTTAATGAAATTTTTGGCATTTTGCTCAGTGAATTCTACTCTATTTATTAAGCTATAAATACTTTCAGCCTGGACCATCCATTTAATGAGTAGGGCTTTTAATACAGTTCTGCCATTTACACTTTGTAATTGGAGTATGCACCAATTTCCATGTCATGTCCCGTTGACAGATATCGATGAATGTGTGAACAGCCCTTGTCAACATGGGGGTCTGTGTGAGAACATCTTTGGCTCCTACACATGTATTTGTACCAGTGGATATATGGGACATGATTGTCAAGAAGGTAAGGCTGTTTCAAAGTACTGTTATAAACAATAGCTTCATCGCGGTTTTAAAAGGCTTTTTAATCTTGAGCAATTTAAAAAAAAACTTGCAAACTTATCACAATATTGTTATAAAATAAGTTTGACTTTAAAAAGTAGACGTAACAGAAAATAGTGACTTGTGAATTTGCATCATTTAAATCTATATACAATAAAGTATTATTGCACATGGCAGTAGATTAATTACAGAACTATTTTTTGCCTGTTCTGATGCTCACCAAAGTCAGACCAGAGATGGCAATAGTGGTTGGGGAGGGGCATGTCCCCCTTTGATCACCTTTTTCAAGGGGGAAGGGGTTGTGTCCCCGCCCCCTAAATTTTAAAGTTAAACATTTTTTCTATTCTTTGAACATTCTGTATATATTTTGTATTTGCCCACTGGTCCAAGATAAATGTGATAAAAAGAAACTAGTAAAATAGTAGAGGCATTTGTTTATGATGCACACACATCAATCGCTTCCCTGATATCAAGAAGTTATGTATCATACTGTAATACTTGATTAAATAAGACACACTCAAAATGAATTTACAAGTCTGATAATATTTGCCCCCTCCACCCATTACATGAAATCACCGCCACTGGGCAGCACCCGAAGTCTCTGACTAATATATATCTTTTCTGAATGTTTATAGATATTGATGAATGTTCAAGTGGCCCTTGTGAAAATGGAGGACAGTGTAACAATACTGATGGCTCCTATTTATGTTTTTGTACCAATGGATTCACGGGGATGAATTGTGAATACGGTAAGACCAGTCAGAACACACTTCAAAGGTTTATATGTCAGGATTATGGGGCCTCATTCACATGCCCCTTGTAAATTTGAGAATTAATAGTGATCGAAACATATCAAAATTCTGTTTTGAATATTAACTTCATGCTATATTTTATTATTCTGTAGACAATCATGGTAGCATCATTGCATTGGTTATTTCTTTCTTTAATCTCTATTTAATCTGAATAACTACATTTTAGTACACGAACGCTGTCGCTTTCCACGCCATCTTGTCAGGTTAACAATTTAGATTCCAATGTACTGTACACTGTAAAAAATGAAATGCTAATTAAGCACTTACAGGGCTTGTATAGTGACTGCACTACAAGTGCTAACTTTCTAGTTTAAATTTGAACTAGAAAATCAGCACTCGTAGTGCAGTCACTATACAAGCACTGTAAGTGCTAAATTACACATAGCACTTCATTTTTTACAGTGTACATGCACCAGTATTCAACCCAATAGTATACAGTATTTAACCTGTTTGGAGAACATCCTCAAATATATACCCAGTTGTGTGTCCGGACGATCAATTTTAGAAAGTCATTCAGAAAAAATTACAAGCGAATTTTCATCAATTTTTAGTGCAAAATGTTAGGAAATATTATAGAGAACGAAATAGTAGATGATTACAACTATTAAATTCACATTTTTAGTGTAATCCAAAGACAAAAAAGAAGGCTTCAAAAATATAAAGTGTCCGGACACCCAACCCCCATCCTACATGTATAGAAATAGGGAATTATCTTATTTCAGACTCTTCTCATTTCCAAGGGAAAATTCAGTCTGTTGTCAGTATTTTCTTTATCAATCTGCCTACTGTTTGGGGGATGGAATTATACAGCTATAGCTTTTTGCCCTAGCATTCAACCTAGTAATGATAGATGGCGAATTTCAAGTGGTGTAGATCGCTCACCTATATCACTCTGGGCCTTGCAGATTGTGAGATAACACCATCTATCATCGCTAGGTTGAAGTCTTGGTAGGTTGAATACTAATGCATATATTGTATGTTATCTGATTTTTATTTTATAAACATTTTACCGACTGCATATCGCAGGGACATTTTGTCATCCGTAAAACTTATCTCATTTTTTTCCTTTCCTTATTGACCATCTTTTCTCCATCCCACTTCATTAACGTATGATCCGTAAACCTATCCATTCTTCCATTCACTTATGGTTTGGCCTTTACAGCAATATCTACAGATTGTGGAAACCGACCGGCCCTTTCATCTTCCAGTCCTCGCATCATCGGTGGTTCGCTGACTCAGCTCGGGGATTGGCCCTGGATGGTATCTCTCCGAGACCGTTCAAATGTTCATCGTTGTGCCGCTGTACTCATCGACAGTACCAGAGCTGTCACGGCTGCCCATTGTGTGTAAGAATTTCTGTTGAGTTCCATTACAGCATCCATAAACATGTAGCTTATACTGCTTTGGTGCATCACACTTATTGTGAAATTGTCAGTTTCACTCGGTGAAGTATCTATTTATAGCTGTCTGATTAGTATCTTCATTCCCATAACCTCTAGGAGACTGAACCTGCATAGAGGCGGGCTTAGGTCTATAAAGAATTTGTTCAGTGTCCAATACATGTACGTCAACTGCTTAAGTGTATTGTTTGTTTTCTTCCTAACTTTTCACTTTGGACCTTGCTGCTCATAATATTCTTTATGATACGCATCACGCTCGGTGTCCGTTCGTTAACTTTTCCTTGTAAACACGATAACTTCCGTTTAACTTAACCTAGGCTCATATAATTTGGTGTGTATGACACTAGCATAGATCCCAGGAGGCCTATTGATTTTGAGGTCAAAAAGTCAAAGGTCAAGGTCACACTGACATGTTTTCATCGTACTCTTCTGAAGTCTTTGTAAATGCGATAACTTCAGTTTAACTTAACCTAGGCTCATATAACTTGGTGTGTATGACACTAGCATAGATCCCAGGAGGCCTATTGATTTTAAGGTAAAAAAGTCAAAGGTCAAGGTCACATGTACTCTAGGCTCATATAATTTGGTGTGTATGATACTAGCATAGATCTCAGCAATTCTATTGATTTAGAGCTCAGAAGGTCAAAGGTGAAGTCGCCACCTTCCACTTTTCTTGCTTGACAAATAACTCCATTTTCCATTAAAGGCGGGCGTATTATGTGCTCGCCTTCGCGACACTCTTGTTGAATGTAGGCCTCTTGGAAAATTTCTGTTGAAAAATAACTCACAATCACAACATTCAATGCAAATTTTAGACATTATTGGTTAAAATGAAGATGAATTTTCTCTCCTCTCTCTACAGTCAGCCCTTAGTCTAATTGGTGGCTTTGAGAAGGTCTCAATGTAAACAAGAGTACAAATGTGACGTCTTCATGAATAAGAAATTGCCTCGGTCCAGCAAAAAGTCACATGAAAGCTCTAAAAGATCAATATGTTACAAATATATACCTATAGATAAATGCATGTAACATAACATGTATTGACTTTTCATTGAAATATAAATAGCCAAAGCTTGTTTCTGCCCCCAAAGAAAAATGTAACATGTATAGATCTGTCATTTACACGTGATGATTAAATGATATAATTTTTCTTTCAGGAAAAAGTTCGATACGGCAGTCCTGGGCGATCTCAAACTCTCCATGATGTCTCCGCATCACGTCCAAATGGAGGTTCAAGCTGCTATACATCCAGACTATGATATCAATACTATCACTAATGACATTGCTGTGATCACGTTCAGTGGTATTCTTGAGTTCAATGACTACATCCAACCTATCTGTGTCCATAATCACGATGCGTCTACAATGTTTAAATCATGTTACATAACAGGATGGGGACACACATCTGAAGGTACATTTTTTCCTCTAAATTTTCATTTTTGTCTCGCCTGCGTAGCGGATCGAGACATAGGTATCACTATTTCCGGCGTCGGCGTCTTCGTCGTCAACAATTGTGTTGTACACCCAATAACTTTCTATAGCTTCGAGGTGGGATCACCAAATTCATACCAGAGGTCCATCTCCTGAAGGCACAGGTCAAGTTCGAATATGAGTCGAATTTGAATAAGGTCAAAGGTCAAAAGTCAATGAACTTTCCATGACTGGCACTGTGCTGTGTTGTACACATAATAACTTTCTATATCTTCGAGGTGGGATCACCAAATTCATACCAGAGGTCCATCTCCTGAAGGCAGAGGTCAAGTTCGAATATGAGTCGAATTTGAATAAGGTCAAAGGTCAATGAACTTTCCATGACTGGCACTGTGCTGTGTTGTACACATAATAACTTTCTATATCTTCGAGGTGGGATTACCAAATTCATACCAGAGGTCCATCTCCTGAAGGCACACGTCAAGTTCGAATATGAGTCGAATTTGAATAAGGTCAAAGGTCAATGAACTTTCCATGACTGGCACTGTGCTGTGTTGTACACACAATAACTTTCTATAGCTTCGAGGTGAGATCGCCAAATTTATAATAGACGTCCATCTCCTGAAGGCACAGGTCAAGTTCGAATATGAGTCGAATTTGAATAAGGTCAAAGGTCAATGAACTTTCCATGACTGGCACTGTGCTGTGTTGTACACACAATAACTTTCTATAGCTTCGAGGTGAGATCGCCAAATTCATAATAGACGTCCATCTCTTGAAGGTGCAGGTCAAGTTCAAATGTGAGTTGAATTTGATTAAGGTCAAAGGTCAATGAACTTTCCATGACTGGCACTGTGCTGTGTTGTACACATAATAACTTTTTATATCTTCGAGGTAGGATTGCCAAATTTATACAAGAGGTCCATCTCTTGAAGGTGCAGGTCAAGTTCGAATGTGAGTTGAATTTGATTAAGGTCAAAGGTCAATGAACTTTCCATGACTGGCACTGTGCTGTGTTGTACACACAATAACTTTCTATAGCTTCGAGGTGGGATCGCCAAACTCGTAACAGAGGTCCATCTAAGTCATATAGCATACATGTAGTTTTGACATGCAGTCTCTTCATGACTGCAATATGCAGGCGAGACAACGCTTGGCGTTTGCCTTGTTTATTAAAGCTCCCAACCCAAACTATAGCATTACAATAGGCCCATTATACTAATGAAAAGCAGTATTTGCCCTACCTCTTTTTCTCACTGTGTCTGCGTGTAGTCTTTTGTGTTCTTTTTTTTTTTTTTTAGGGGGATGGCCTTAGCCATATTATTAGTACGATACTCTAAAGCTCCATTAACCCTAAAATGGCCGGGGGGTTGAATCAACCCCCCCTCAACATTTTCTGTGATCATTCCGCCGCGCGAAATTTTTTACCGTGCCACTCATCGAGTTTATACTTTTAAGTCTCGCGCATCTTTTGAGACCTAATTTACGACACCTGGGTACGCGGTTCTGAAATTACGCAACATTTTGTAAGTGCATGTAAGACCAAAAATTGTTCGAAAACATGATTTTGTGTACAAAGTCAATGCAAATTGAGTTTTCTCATCTTATTCATAAAGATATGATTATTTTTACTTTAAACAGCTGAAATCAATTGATTTTAGCATGATTATGCTTCAAAAAGGTTGTGCAATAAATCTGGTGAAAAAAACAAAGGAAAACAAAAGGTTGAAAAACAAAGAAATACATAAGAAATTAATAAAACAATAAAATACATAAGAAATTGATTTCCAAAACGAAGTTTTTTTCAATTGCGATTGTTAAGAATGCTACAAAGAATATTTTTACCAAAAATTAGCATTCTAGGAGCTTTATTTAGTGAATTAGAGCAAAAAGTATGATTTATGCATAAATTAGCATAATTAATTCATATAAAATAAAATCTCATTATTTTGGAAAATTTTACCATACAGCCTTGTAAATTACATCCCACACTACCAGCGTGCAAATGTTTGCGGCGCTCGCGCGATCGGCGGCCGAGATCTCAGGGGGGGGTTGAATCAACCCCCCCCCCCCCCCCGGCCACAGAACAGCCAAAAAAGCCCGGCCTAGTTAGGGTTAATCTATAGCCAAAACATGAGCCCACGTAACATTTGATGTTCTCCAATAGGTGGCCAGGTATCTGATGCACTTCTAGAAGCAACAGTAGAGTTGTTTGATCAGGCTCGATGTCAGTCATTTTATCCCAATCATACCATTACATCGACTATGCTGTGTGCAGGGCATCTGAGTGGATCAACGGACACATGCCAGGTCAGCATCACTCCATTTTCTTTCATTTTCAATCATGGCTGCCTTTCTCAAAGAACATGACATTCGCTAGAGGGTATTCATTTGTCTCGCAATCTACTATGGTCCACAAGGAAATTCATGATCACTCTCACAAAAAGTGTTCACTAGCTTTCTAGGAAATTTGTGATCACTCTCGCAAAAAAGTGTTCACTAGCTTACAAGTTCACAAGCTTTCGAGTGTCGCTGCAACTCTTTATCAAGTGACGAAAATTATCTGATAACGTAGTCTATTTATACCAATCCCCAGGACCGTACACACAAACGCGGGAACAATAGGTGGGCACTGATCCGTTGTGTGAACTTGTAAGCTAGTGAACACTTTTTTGCGAGAGTGATAACAAATTTCCTAGAAAGCTAGTGAACACTTTTTGCGAGAGTGATCACGAATTTCCTTGTTGACCATAGTAGATTGCGAGACAAATGAATACCCTCTAGTGATTATTTCAGTCCGCAATAATGAACCTATTTAGTAACCTGACATTCGTTAGCAATGATTCCCTATTAATTAGGTAGGTGTATGGATAAGCTGATATATATTGCGCATTTTAAGAATCTTGCTATAGGATTGGTCAGAAGTGGGTCACATGATAAATGTTAGTTTCCCATATCAATCATCACTCGCAGTGACGGACCTTTTTTGTTTTGCTGATCTTTTTTCAGCCGATAAGGACGTAACGCATTATGAATTAGTTTGAGTACGCGCGATGGGTCATTGCCACTCAATTCTTTGGTCCATTTTTCTCCATCACTTGCATTGAAGATCATGCAAGATCTAGATCGGCTCGCGCAGTGCAAATACGTGCCTACAGTAAACTTTGCACAAAATAGAAGTGCTTTGCCACTTGATTGTTTTGTTGTGAAGTAAAATTCCTTTGTGAGGTCACAAAAATCTTGCTGGATCAAGATCTTGGATGCTTTTGCACATTTCACGCTCTAGCATTAAAAACAAGCTTAATCGTCTCGATTGATTTTTTTCCCAGTGGAAACCTTGATTTAAAAAAAATCTAAATTCTTCTTATAGAGACGCATTGATATCAGGAATTATAAGGAATTATAATTTGCCTGAAGCGCGCAGCGCTGAAGGAAAATATTCTCCCAAGGGAAAATATAGCTTTGGAGGGGAGCTGAAATGTTATTTATTAAAAAGATAGACCAGGCAATATCTGTTATGTTATATAGTCTTTGTGGATTAACCATCAGAGATTGCATTCATCATCTGGCTCTCTGATTAACCCGAAATTCTTGCTGCAGCTCTGATCCATCTATGTCATAATAATTTTTTGGGGGAAAATACATCATGCGCGTCCTTCATGCAATCGACGCATTAAACACTATCGCGTTTATCAAATAAACTAAAACTGATTACGCAACTTGTAAGCAGTGAGTGATGTCACCTTAGTGAATTTAACGCCGCAATTGACAATACAGCGCAGTTATATTCACTGAGGTGACGTCAAAACCTAAAATATAACAAATGCGATCCTTGCAGCTATGGTCACATGATGGCGTATTGACCTATCACTGATTCGAATCTACATAACATATGTAATATAGGGCATATAACGGCCTCTTGATTTCAGGTGACGAGGCAAACCACACTTCCTCGGCAAGCTGAATGTACTAGCTATCTAGCTGCATCCAGCTTGCCACGTTAGTGATAGATTGCCCATCACCTTCACCAACAGTGATTATTTGCTTAATGTTTGATTGCAAATTAGAAATAAAGCCAACTGTATTGTCCCCCTTAGAAAATGTTTTTCCATAATCGGGTAGCCTACTCTCTGAGAGCATATGCTTTTCATCAAGCTTGTGTTCTATTCTATTTTCAACAGGGAGACACAGGCGGTCCTCTCCAATGTGAAGATCAAGATGGTCGCTTCCATCTGATAGGCATTACTAGCTTTGGCATCGGATGTGGGAGAGAAAACTATCCTGGCGTTTACACCAAGGTCTCTGAATACTATGACTTTATTACTTCAGATGACCCACAACCTGAACCTGAACCAGGTGAGCTTTGAACTACCCCCCCCCCCAAAAAAAAAAGAGTAAACAATACCAAACTTATGGTACAGTTTGTGTATGGTTATGTCGACGGTTTCATGGAAGCATTTACAGGAGTTTTAAAATGTTTTTGATAGATGGATCAAGGTATACAAAGCTAATTGTTCATCTGTATTTCAGAGCATCTTTAATCATTTATGACATACCATGTATCAGTAAGGTGATTCATTTGATATCTTTTAAACTTGACAAGGTTTACAATCTGGTGGGTGTTTCATTAAGCTGTTCCTAACTTACGAGCAACTTTACAATTGACTGGCAACTCTTTCCTAGGAACCAAATGAGCATCAAAATAAATCCGCCTGGTTTGTATCATTTACCACAAGAAAGGATTACCAGTCATTCATAAAGTCGTTTGTATAGTCGCTTGTAACATATGAACATGTTTATGATACACCCACCAGGCCTGTTGCAAGTTTGGATCAGTCCAAGTTTGGATCAGCAATTATCAATGGATTTTATTCAATTACATGATCAAGATTAGTCCAGTTTACCACTCTGTAACTTTTTTTATGAAAAGAAATCAAATCGAGCCATCTTTTTGCCCCTTATGTTTCTGATTCTATTAAAAGTAGTGGCAGTTGACCTGTTTCCGGGCAGGTTATTTGAGGTGACGCACCTACGTGTGGCATACCTAGAATACCAGTGGCTCCTCAATGCCGTTGAAGGGAATGCCATCGATCTCTACATCTTCACCCTAGACATCGTGCAACTTCTTGATACCGTACTCATTGGTTATGGAAGCGATCCTACAAACCTTGACACAATCCTTGTCAACTCTAGGAATGGACCTGTTCCCCATGTCTATAGAATCTTTAATGAATATGTGTGGATTAGGCTCGTTACTCCCCCTGAACCGATGGCCCTTCTCCCAGGAGTCAATGCACTGGCTGAAGGCATTCTTGTTCATACAAGAGGTATGTATTCTGGGGAACTTTTCATCAACATTTTCTTCTACATGTTGTCAGATATGACAACTTTCCCTGATTTTGGTTGGCTGAGAAGCATTGTTACTATGAGAACTGTCATGAAATTCCATGAAACATCTGACAACAAGTCCTCTCAAGAAATGTTTTCCTTGTGGTTTATGTACTTTTATCCAACATTTTTTTTGGGGGATGGAAAATTGTTTTATCTGTTAACTGTAATTTTCTTCCTTTTAGTGGGAGACAACTCAAATCTTTCAGTGATAGATAATCACATTTAAAAAGGATCATATAAGGACTTCAATAGTAGTAAAGGTTATGGTGTTTATTGAAGCCTCATAATTCTATTCTGTAATTCCTCAATTTTCTTACTCATAGTATCTAAAAACAACAATCTAAGAATGAAAGGTTGATCGATCAGTCTACATATTTATTATAATGCAAATTTGTGTTTATTTTTCATCATTCCTGTGAAAAATGAAGACAATTTTAGTTACTGTGCAGACCAACCGTGCGGGGAAGGGAACATCTGTATGGCAAATGCAGTCGGGTATTCTTGTGTCTGTCAGAGAATTTCGAGTGGATCAACATGCAAAGGTAATTTTGATTTAACAAGACCTGGGCCCCGTCTTACAAAGAGTTGCGATTGATCTGATCAATCACACCTATGGAAAGCCATCAACATCTATTATGCATGTTTGTTCAAAATATTTTCTAACTATGATGTTTATTCATGCATTCATTGTTTTCTTGAAAATTTGCTGTGCTTCTCTGTGTTTACCTAAGACATTGTGCAAATTTGTTGTAGAAAAAATTATGACATTGATGGATTTCCATAGAGTTACAATTGATTGGGTCAATCGTAACTCTTTGTAAGACGGGGCCCAGAACAATATGTCAAATCGACGAGAAGGCAACCCTGACAGCTGCTCATCTACTCATTGCTGCTAGGGCTTCTCAATTAATCTACCATACTCTTCTGCTCCAAGTCATCACTTCTTACCTGGTTTACAGTCTTTTGAGGACTACTCCAATCTCACAGGAGATACTTTTTACTCTCATCTTTCTCTTTCAATCTCTTCCATTCCACCATTTAATAGTCCTATATTAGAACTTTCCACATGTTATTAGTGAATGTAAAATGTAATTCTATCATTTGTATCTATTTACAAATTCCTTCCTTGTTATCATAATTCCCAGTTTATCATAATTATACGCATTGAATTATGTTTAAAAAAACATAATCTGTATCTCGTGCTGCAATGATTAGATGTTCTTAGGAAATATGAATATTATCAATTTTCTTGAACAGTAAAAATTACATTTTTAAAATTTATGATTTTTAAAATCTAAAAATTAAAAATTTTGTTGTCCTTTATTAGATTGTTTCAATCTTTGATTGATAAGGCTCATTGATGTATATGCTGTGATTAGAATTAACTGAAAGTTTTGATGAACCTTCCATGTAATTCCTTGATACTTAATTTTTTCAATATTTTAAGTATGAATTAAATCCTTATGACATTTATCCCATGCTCAACACACAGATCTCTACCATAATTTCAGCGGAGACGCTATTTCATACATAGACCGTCAGGTTTCCACGTCTAGTGACATTGAATGTACTTTTGATACGGATTGGTGCGGGTGGACTCAGGTTCAGTTTGTAGAAAACCTTGACTGGAATATGACCCATGGAGATGAGCTGTGGAATTTTGTTGGTCCGTTCGCGGATCACACAGAGCCGGGAGTGGGTAAGTAGTTTTTGTCTCGCCTGCATAGCAGAGCGAGACTATAGGCGCCGCTTTTCCGACGGCGACGGCGGCGGCAGCGTAAACATCAAATCTTAACCTAAGGTTAAGTTTTTGAAATGACATCATAACTTAGAAAGTATATGGACCTAGTTCATGAAACTTAGACATAAGGTCAATCAAGTATTACTAAATATCCTGCTTGAGTGTCAGGTCACATGACTAAGGTCAAAGGTCATTTAGGGTCAATGAACTTAGACCATGTTGGGAGAATTATTTTCAAAATCTTAACCGAAGGTTAAGTTTTTGAAATGACATCATAACTTAGAAAGTATATAGACCTAGTTCATGAAACTTGGGCATAAGGTTAATCAAGTATTAGTGAACATCCTGCTCGAGTTTCAGGTCACATGACCAAGGTCAAAGGTCATTTAGGGTCAATGAACTTTGGTCAAGTTGGGGGTATTTGTTGAATTACTATCATAACTTTGAAAATTTATGGATCTAGTTCATGAAACTTGGACATAAGGTCAATCAAGTATTAGTGAACATCCTTCCTGAGTTTCAGGTCACATGGCCAAGGTCAAAGGTCATTTAGGGTCAATGAACTTTGGCCAAGTTGGGGGTATTTGTTGAATTACCTTCATAACTTTGAAAATTTATGGATCTAGTTCATGAAACTTAGAAATTAGGTTAATCAAGTACCACTGCATATCCTGTGCGAGTTTCAGGTCACATGACCATGGTCAGTGGTCATTTAAGGTCAATGAACTTTGGCCGTGTTGGGGGTCTTTGTTAAATTACCATCCTAACTCTGAAGGTTTATGGATCTAGTTCATAAAACTTGGACATAAGAGTAATCGAGTATCACTGAACATCCTGTACGAGTTTCAGGTCACATGACCATGGTCAAAGGTCATTTAAGGTCAATGAACTTTGGCCGTGTTGGGGGTATTTGTTGAATTACCATCCTAACTCTGAAGTTTATGGATCTATTTCATAAAACTTGAGATATAAGAGTAATCAAGTATCACTAAACATCCCCTGTGAGTTTCAGGTCACAAAACCAAGGTCAAAGGTCAGTTAAGGTCAATAAACTTAGGCCATGTTGGGGTAATTGTTGAATTGCCATCATAACTTTGAAAGTTTATGGATAGAGTGAATGAAATGTGGACATGGGTGTATTTGACAAGTCTTAAGTCACCGTTCAAATGTCATCTTTGGTCAATGAACGTGGTATTATGTCATTATATGAATGGTGTGTTTGTGAATGATTATTTTATAGTAGTTTTCAAAGTTAGCACTGCTGCTATATTAAATTGCGTAATGCAGGCGAGACTGCCAGAGGCGTTCCACTTGTTGCAATTATATATTGTTTGATGGGGGTGGGGTGTCAGATTCTTTTTAGCTTTTGATTACACAAAAAATATGAATTCAATAGTTGTAATCTTTTTCTAGATAGCCCTATTTTGCTTCTTGCTACATCCTTATATCCCATTCATTAAATGTATTTTTGTTATTTTGTCAAAATTTTTTAAATTTTCATTATTTACTCTATTGTTATGGAATCATTTTGATTGAGTATTTTCTATGATATTGCTTAACAGTTTATACTAAAAATTGATGGAACTTTTCCAAATGGCTGTTTAAAACGGATTGTCCGGACACATACTGTCTGGGCACATAACTGGGTATACCAAGAAAATGCATCACTTGGGGCAGTTGCTGAAATTGCTCCTCCCCCTCCCTCTCCCCCTCCCTCCCCATACTCACGTTCTAATGCAAACTACTTTCTCTTGGATCATTGAAACATGGGTTAATATTTTAAGTTACAGGTGAATTATAAATCTTCTCTTGTCTGGTTAAACAAATAAATTTAATTAGAAGTTTGATTGATTGAAGCATGGAATAGTTAGAGCCATAAGCCTATTTGAATTGGTACGGTATACATGTATTTGTTAAAAATTTGAAATTACCAATATCACATGTGAGAAATGCATCTTCCTTGAGCACCTTGCTCTTGCCATAATTTCTGCTGAAAATAAATTGCTTGTTGAAAATATCTCTGATGCACCCAAAATGCATGAGCAAAGGTGGATTGAATCGGATGACTAGAAGGAAACCAAGCTTTCAAATTTTATGCGTTTGCAGAGATCCACTGAGTTCCTAAATGTGAATAAACATTTGGAGACTAAGCCCGCTTATATCCGTGCTGGAGTCTATATAAAAAATGTGTTATAGCAAAATCATTCAGTCCCCAACAGGTTGATTGATGTAGACCCATTTTGTTGGCAGAATAAACACTATCATTTTATGATATTGATCTTCTCCCGATAGGTGGTCATTACATCTATGCTGAGGCATTGGAGGAGGATACCCAATACACTGCAGCACTCGCAAGTAGCAAGTTCTGGGGGACTAGGACTGACCACCGGCAGTGCTTCACCTTCTATTATTTCATATCCAGTGGTGATAACGTTGACCTTACCGTGTACTTTTTGTCGGAGAACTCGACCACCCCCGAGCCAGTGTGGACATTACCGGGAAAGATACTTAACAGATGGCTCATTGGTGAATTTGAACTGGGTGCTGCAGGATGGTTCATCATCCAGGCCATGCTGGATGGACATCCCCTAGGATTCATCAGCGTCGATGACATCCAGTTTACCGATTGTCTCTTGAACGGTTAGTGTGTATGCTTTAGTTTGTAGCAACCCCAAAAATTTACATTACAATAAAATTCATATCACGTCAGGGTCACCACCGAAGAAACCTATGATAGGCTCCTCAATTAGCTACACAATAAGACACAAAGTCATCAGATGTAGTTGTGGTATGCTGTTCGTTTATTGTAGGAGAGAAAAAACAACTTATATTACAATAAAATGTGCTTTTGGTTGCTATAAGGGTTCCACTGATTTATGCTAGGTACATGTAAGTCATGACTGAATGTCCATTTGTATTACCAGTGACATTGTACAGGGAAAATGGTGACAGATTTCATTGTATTTTGAACATGGAAATGTATAGTCAATGTGTGTATTTTTGTATATTTATCGACATTTGCCACTCTCCACCCTGGTGTACATGATTATAGGTACCTGTAGAAAGGTATTCCTTCAGTGTTCAAGCACCTGATAAGAGTAGCGGTATTTAAGTCGGGCTAATAGTATGCAGCGCTTAAAAACATTTTATTAAGAGCTGTATTAATGTTGCATATTATTATTATTATTTATTTATCATTATCATCATTATAAAAACACAGGTTGGTTTGAGAAGGGAGAATCATTTCTGCAATGTTTTTATCTGCACATGAATGACTCCTGATCTATACTAAATGTCATTACAGGTAATATTCATGAAAACATTACCCTTGTACCTGGTAACGTGGTGTACATGTCGTCACCAAACTTCCCAAACGCTTACCCTAATGATGTATCTCAGCTGTGGACCATCACAGCACCAGAGGGGTATGGAGCACGCTTTGATATTGATGTCATCAACATTGAAGACCCGTTTGAGAGACTTGCTATAGGCACTGGACATGATCCAACCGATGAAAGCAGCATCTTGGGAAGCTGGACTGGACATCATCTGCTCCAGAATGTTACCAGGATATCTCTTCAGTACCAGTACTGGGTGTCTTTTAAAAGTGATCTAACCGTCAGAGAACAGGGCTTCATCATAGCGATTTACCCAGTGGAGTTTGAAGGTTTGCTCCTTGAAGATATGACTCTAACAATCCTCATATGTTTATAGCAACCTCATTTAGAACATCAAATACATTAAAACGATATCAATATACACTTTATCAAGTCTGATACATGTTTTATGTTTTATGAGATGAACATATTCTTCAGCACATTAATATGAAGATAATGAAGCCCTTGAAACTGGCTCACTGGTATTTTAGATGGCCCTCAGAGAAACAAATGAATTTGAGAAAAACTGAATAAATAGAAAGTTACGAGAATTTGAATGTTGAGATCACTAATATTATGGACTTTGACCAGGATATGTGATGTCACATTTGTACAACTCCATTATTACTTTTGTACATATATTACTTAAGTTGTAATTTTCATCAAGTCTATCCAAAGATCAGGGGCCTGTTTCATAAAGGACTTGTAACTGTTGTAACTTTGCCATTATGGCAACTACCATGGTAACAGGGCTTAGCAGCCAATCAGAATCAAGGTTGCCATGGTAGTTGCCATAATGGCAAAGTTACAACAGTTGTAACTCTTTATGAAATGGGCCCCAGGTGTTATTTCCATGTGAGGATGTGTAATGGAGGTTTTGATATATACATGTATATCATTAAATAAGAGATTTACTTCCATTAGAATGAGCAATAAAGTATTGTATATTTTCATTGTGTGTGACATCACATGTTGGTTGCATTGCAAATAGAAGGATCTCCATAATAATCTTGACATTCAAATGCTCATCTTGTTGTGTGTCAGATTGTTTTCAAACTTTATATGAACCTTATTCTCTGATTTTTTTTTTCTGTTGTCACACAAGCTAATTTGTCCGAAGGGTATTGTTCTCCCTTAACTCTTTGCCCACTTTGTACAACTAGAGTAACATACAGTGGACTGCCAAATTCGATTTTGTCAAAGTTCGTTCACATGACACACTGAGTGTAGCTATTGCATGCTATTGATTAGCAAATCACACTATGCAATGTCAGTGTAGATCTACAAACAAAGCTTTTCTTTATACCAATCGAAAGTCATTGTGGGTTACATTAGTATGGTCTAGGCAAAACCCCTCTAAAGGTTGCAGCCTTAAATTACTGGGTCACAAGAGGGGTTATGTCTGTGGTGGGGAGAGTTAATTCTGATATTTTGCATATGCTCTGGATGTTATGTTAACAGTTATTTTAAATATTTCGATTTTGTGCAGAATATTCCATAACAATGGAATGTGGGGACCTCCTGAACTTTACCTCACCCAACTACCCAATGACTTATCCTAACAGTCAAATTCTTCTATGGCTTATCACCGCACCTCCCCAACATGGACTCTACTTCCGTTTTGCAAGATTTGATACCGAATCTCATCGGGACATGGTGATTGTAGGAACCGGGGAATCCCCAGATGCGGGTGTCCGACTTACAGGACTCTCTGGATTTATTACTCCCAGTGATATTGTCTCAGATGATAATAAAGCCTGGATAATGTTTAGACCTGATATTGAATCAACTGAGGCATCTGGGTTCTTCGTAGAAGTTAGAACTCTTGAAAGGCCAGGTAAGGGGTTTCTTTGGAGTGCTCATTCCTTTTTTTTTAATTCAAACAAACAGATCTATCTCTAAATATTTTCTATTCTTGATAAGCACTTTAGCAGATATATTTTGATATTTGCAAATAAGATTTTTTTTACTTCATATCCTTTCACAATCTTTTGCATTTTACATACCAATGTCACAAACATTAAATCCCTGCATTTCATACTTGAGTTTGCAAAGTTATATCAAACAAGGATGAAGAAGGATACACAAGGAGTCTATTTGTCATGTTCAAAATATCCCACTAATAACATGTGGCTTCATGTTTTGATGAATGAAAGTGACATACATGTACACAACCATTGTTTTCCTAGTGTTTTTGCTTTGAACGCTCAGAAAACTTTAGAAGGACAGTTGTCAGGGGAGTGACACCAGAGTATAAAAGATCAACGGTCGAAGATCAGAAAAAAAAAATCTCCCCCTCGCCTTCCGTCCCTGGTCTGTTACGATGTTATTTTGGCTATATCTGATAAACTTTAAGAATTGCAATGTGTCTAACACTTTTGATATCATTTAACTCCACTTATTTTCCTGCATAGATTGTACTGCAAGTAATGCTTTCCAGTGTCCTAATGGACGATGTATCTCGACAGCAGCTCTGTGTGATAATTACAATGACTGTCAGGATTTTATTGATGAGGAATATTGTCGTGAGTATTACATATCGTGACTGACCACCAAGTGATTTACAGGTGTTCAACCACACCCTTTTTTCGATACCCAAACCCCAACCCCCCCTAAAATTGTGTTGAAGACCTTAAACCATTTTTGTCTCAACTGCATCACAGAGTGAGACTAGGCGCCGTTTTTTCGACGGCGGCGGCGTCAACACCAAATCTTAAACTAAGGTTAAGTATTTGAAATGACAACATAACTTAGAAAGTATATTGCCCTAGTTCATGAAACTTGGCCATAAGGTTAATCAAGTATTACTAAACATTCCGTTTGAGTTTCAGGTCACATGACCAAGGTCAAAGGTCATTTAGGGTCAATGAACTTAGACCATGTTGTGGGAATCAACATCAAAATCTTAACCGAAGGTTAAGTTTTTGAAATGTCATAATAACTTAGATAATATATGGACCTAGTTTATGAAACTTGCACATAAGGTTAATTAAGTATTACTGAACATCCTGTGCAAGTTTCAGGTCACATGATTAAGGTCAAAGGTCATTTAGGGTCAATGAACTTTGGCTAAATTGGAGGTATTTGTTGAATTACCATCATAACTTTGAAAGTTTATTGGTCTAGTTCCTAAAACATGGACAAAGAGTAATCAGGTATCACTGAACATCCTGTGCGCATTTCAGGTCACATGACCAACATCAAAGGTCAATGAACTTTGGCCATGTGGGGGGGGGGGGGTATCTGTTGAATTACCATCATAACTTTGAAAGTTTATGGATCTGATTTATGAAACTTGGCAATAAGAGTAATCAAGTATCTTTGAACATCCCATCCAAGTTTCAGGTCACATGACCAAGGTCAAAGGTCATTTAAGGTCAATGAACTTTGGCCATGTTGGGGGTATTTGTTGAATAACCATCATAACTCTGTAAGTATATTGGTCTAGTTCATAAAACTTGGACATAAGAATTATCAAGTATCACTAAACATCTCATGCGAGTGTCAGGTCACATGACCAAAGTCAAAGGTCATTTAAGGTCATTGAACTTTGACCATTTTAGAGGTTATTATTATATTGCTGTCATACATGTGACTTTCAAAGTTTATAGATATAGTGTATAAAATGTGGATATAGGGGTAATCAAGTATCACTGACAAGTTTTAGGTCACATGATCAAATGTCAATGAACGTAGTATTGTATCATTATATGAATATTGTTTGTTGTGAATAATTATTTTATAGTAGTTTTCAAAGTCAGCACTGCTGCTATATTGAATCGTGTGATGCAGGTGAGACAGCCAGAGGCATTCCACTAGTTTTTTGGCTTGTCAATTTTTTTTGGGATACAAAACAACGTAAAATTAGTGGTGAAGACCTTTTTTTTTTGTTGTCAGCATTTCATTCAGCTTGAAAACCTTCCCCCTCCCTTTCAAAATCCTGTGTACGCTACTGAGTGAATGATATCCTTTAAAAATAC
The DNA here is from genome assembly GCF_037042905.1 of Lytechinus pictus. NCBI lineage: Eukaryota > Metazoa > Echinodermata > Echinoidea > Temnopleuroida > Toxopneustidae > Lytechinus > Lytechinus pictus. The sequence goes on along the minus strand of NC_087254.1, from coordinate 13,690,642 downwards.
CGGTAGCGGGTATTGGGGCTATTCTGGTCCCATCCTGACTATGTTGGGCCCTTGCGCATTAGTAATGTGCAAGGGGCATTATTGACTACCACTTTATCAATCTTATTGTCTCTGTGGTATGCTCTTGCTTAATGGATGCATGGGTTTGTATCGCAGCTACATGTAGTTGGCTTAGAGCTATAAGTGGGGAATTTAATCTTCATAGCTATGAAAAGATAGAATAGTATTTAATGCAGGGCCCTTGAAAGGACTACCCTGATTAGATCATTGTTTACATCGTGTATATTGATCATTATCATTATAATTACCTTAGTTATGATTTGCATCATTATCCCTTTTATTATTAGTAGTAGAAGTATTGTCGTAATGGTATTGGGATGTATATCACAATAGAATCACTCGTCATGTTTTTAATCATGTTTTCCCACTTTTGGCAGTCCTCAGATACATAGCCATTCATTATGTATGAAAATAATTAATATGATCTTATAGTCTGTTTGCATACTTGTGTGGTTGCCACACTTTCAAGCTATGCTTATAGTGGCAACCCCTGCAACCTTTGAAATTGTTATGTTATAGAAAATACAATCTTGTTCATATTTTTATTGTTCAACATTATGTTATGTATTTGTATTTGAAAAAGTTGCAGAGACAGTAAATGAAATGAAATTAAAAAAATGAAAACTTATATTGATAGAATAGTATTTACCCAACATCATGTAAATTTTGAAAGTGACAACTGCCAATTTGTTTGTATGATCACAAAGGTGCCCTTAAATATATACATTTAAACTGTGTAAAAGATTTTTAGGTCATAAAGTTGTCAAAAGTTTACTGAAATTGACACTGAAAATTTATATACATGTAACTCTGTGAAAGTTATTTATTTGGTTTGCCAGTTGAAGACGTGTTTCAGAAAAGGTCATGAGTCCCTTTGCGTCAACCTTAATGAAACATTTCTGATTTGGCTTAGCCTTAAGTATAGCTTGTGATGTCTAGTTTAAAATTTGTTTTTAATTTCATGAAAAGCCATTTGTGTGGATGTTCCTGCAAGCTGTAGTCAGCTTTTGCCGTATAATATGACCTATTTCCCTAACCAGCATGCGACCAGTGCTGCAGATGCTGACAGCATATTGGGAAAGGTGAGTACTTTCGAAAGAGATGTTTTCCTATTTTGATATTTACTCTATGGGTTTTGATTTCTATTTGATTTATGCATTTTCGATAAAAGCATGAATTCGATTTTTGTTTATTTACACTTGAATATCATTTTAAACAATGACACAAGAGAATCTGTGAGCCTTTTTCTGCTTGTCAATGCAATTTGTTATACATTAAGATGGAATTACAATTTCCATAAGTAATGTATTTGATTTCACACCTTGAGTGTTCACATTTTAGGCTTAAAGGGTTACTTTTCTGGTATTAAAGTGTAGCAAAGGAGCTTATGCAATCCTGAGGGTGGTTCATAATGATTTAAGTATGACTTAACCCTATTCTATTAATAATGGGATTTGAGGATTGATTTGAAAGTGTATCTCATACGCTTAAAGTTAGTATGCTTCATTCTGACGCACCTTTGATGTTTAATGTGCACCATCATTGATTCATACCATAGAAGCGCGCATCCTCGTAGCATGTTCTTTATCAATGTGTCGATGTACTTATACACAACTGGGAATCTACAGTGGGACTTAAAGTCACATTTAAATCTTTGTGAAACACCCCCTTGGGTCAATCAAAGTATCTCATGGTGCCGGTTTGTCTTAGTGTCTTGACTAATACCAGGATTATGATTTGTTGGGCTGTGCTACCAGGGGCAGGATTTGACCGTCCAACCTGCCCTGTGATTTTTAAAGCAGGCCGACATGTAGTTAAGAAAAAGTAAATATGACCCTACAAGAAAGAAAAATACCATGCCTTAGAACTTGATATCAAATGCCCTCAGTTTCTGAATGGTGAAACATGCATTTTGATTTAAGTTGTCCTGCTCCCTATCGAAATATATACTCTCACTACCCCTCATCGTTTACACCACCATTTAATATCCAATCATAGGTGACAAGCAGTTGCCCACAGGAAAGCAGCCATCTCCAACTAGCGTGCAACATGTTGTTTCCTGAGTGTCCCCACCATGGACCTACTCGCCAGCCTTGTAAGTCATCCTGTATGGCCGAGTTGGATCTATGTGCAGCAGTCTATGAGGACCAGCATGGAGAGGAATGGCCGCTTATATGTGATTCGTTGCCCGAAACTGAAGAAGATCTTTTGGGGCGATGCACTGGACCAAGCGCAGGTGGGAATGTATTAGACATAAGTGATTATTTGAACTCCAGAGTAAATTGTACCATGTTCTTTCAATTTAAATGTCAGCCTAACAAAAAGTTTTATAAATGTATAAATAACTCAATGGAAATAGAAATCAAGGCCTTAGATTGATCACAAAATGATATTTTATTCTAACCAATGGAGTATTAATCTTCTTGGCTCTAATATTATGACTTATTACATGAGGTTTTATAATATAATCATGACACACAAGCCGATGTTAGATGAATTTTCTTCTTTTCAAATTTTAAATGTGTTTACTTTATCTTGTTGTTTGTAAAGTGCTTGGTGGTATTTCATTTCTTGAAAAATGAGTGCTATGAAGATGCCTATAAGCAATTTATTTAGCAAATCATTATAAATCAGTAGAATCAAGTTTAATTACAAATGGGATCATATGGTGCATAGAGATGTCTAAATATTACAAATAGATGAAAATATATTTGGTCCATAAAGGAGGATTCAGTTTAGCTTTTTCTAAGTCCCTTTGTAATGTTCTGACTATAGTTTAAGACAAAAAATGCTGCTCTCAGCGAGATATAATCTCGTACCTTGATAATAAGAGCAATGCTATTTGTAAGACATGGTACTTACCAGCTCCTAATTATTATCACATTAGATATTCTGCATACTTCAATTTGTGGAACAAGACCTGCATATAACCCTTACCAGCCTCGGATTGTGGGCGGAGTCAATGCACAGGAGGGGGAATTCCCTTGGATGGCTTATCTCTACAGTGAAGATTATGGTCAATACTGTGGGGCAACTCTCATCTCATCAGAATGGATTGTAACTGCTGCCCACTGTCTCTGGTATGTGTTGCGCCCATATGAATCTAGTTAGCATGATGGTGATATTGGTATGACCTGTTGCTTTAAGCATGCAGACCTATCAAAATGGCCATTACGTGGATGAGGTTTCCCTTTGATTACTGATTTAATCTTTTATACAAGTTCCATCAGGCATGTTTAACATCAGAATCAGAAAGTTCAAAGAAAATCAGAGAAACACATAGTTTTGAATGTCTTGACATTACAAAAATGCATTTTTCAAAGTTCAGTTCAATACATAAAATACAAAACTATTGGGGTAAACAAACTTGTTTATTGTGATGCGTTCAAAGGAGAGAACAGCAAATTTTGTGTAATTAAATAGAGTTCCTAGACAAATGGGAGGATACAAATTCCACATCATTCATCAAAAGCTACTCGCTTAAATGCCCATTTGAGACCCACTTTCTGAGTAATGTCATTTAAAAACAACCAAAACCAACTTTGTTTATTACTTGTTTGATTTCTGCCAACAGTTCTTTTTTTTCTTTCTTTACCATCAAGTATTGGATTGTTCAAGGATTATGAAGAATTGTGTATATACCATAAAAGTGATATCTTTAAAGCACTTTAAACCTACCATTTATCTTTAATGCTTGGAGGCTAGGGCCCATATGCTGAACTCTGGTTTAAATTAAACCCTGGGTTAAATTTGTGGTTTATCTATGGAGAGCCAATTGGGGTACAAATTCCTAACAGTACACATCCAATTTATTAACTCATATGACGCCAAAGTTGCCTGGGAATGATAACTGAAAGCAAAAGGAAACAGAATAGTAAATATAAGAAATATACAATATAAGCAGAATTTTTTATTTTTGGGCTACCCATAATTTTAGACCAGACTTAGACCATGGTTTAAGTTACACCTGACTTCAGAATACGGGCCTAGGACTACAACATGCTTGTGCTGTGGTATTCATAATTGTGTTTATTTCTAATTCATTAAACGCTTTTGCTATATTCAATGTGTTTGTAATTGAATATGGCACTCACGATGGCAAATCTTTTGCAGTTTAGAAAAACAAAAACTGCCACCCGTAATCATAGCAATCCATATTACATTCAGTATTAATCTTTAATAGAATGGGATGTCAGATTAGAATAACTTATTGACATTGAAAATTATTGTTAATTCATTCAGAACTTTAATGCAAGCAGTTTGAATTTTCGTGGACTGACATGATTACCAAGCCTTTATGTCTGTGATCCAAATACTCTTTACAAATACCTTAAAATTGGTATTGCTGGTTTGTTTTTCACAATTTACTTTTGTAAAATGTTCTTTTTTTGTTCCAATGGTTGGGATCTTTTTCTTTTTTTTCTTTTATCATGTATAATTTATATTTGTGTGTATTTTTGTTTCTTTCAACTTATATGTATGCCCATCATTATACCAGCAGCATCATGATTGATGCTGCTGAGGAGGGCCATCCTCCCGTTTTCAGTTTGTTTATTTCACCTGTATTATTTTATCTTTTTATTTTGTCAGCTGTTTTTAACTGAAATAAATTCAAATTAAAATAAAAATTAAGCTTTTTGATAGTGGCATAATAAATCAAAAATTTTACTCACAGGGGTATAACTGACCTACTAGACGCGGTAGTCATGGGAGACCTTCATCTATCAATTAATTCGGAGCATCATCTTGCAATTGCTCCAGATGACATCTTCATTCATCCTGAATACAATGATACCTTATTGAATGCAGACATTGCTTTGATTAAGCTTTCCGAGCATGTATCCTTCTCCGAGAACGTTCGACCAGCATGTCTATCGCAAACGCTTCATGAAGAGACAGATTACACAACATGCATCATCGCCGGTTGGGGTAACACTGAACATGGTAAGCTAAACAAAGATAGCAAGAGACCCCCTTTTTTATCCTGCTCTTTCAACCTTTGGCATTTCTAGAGAAGGAGCATGATTTCCCCAAATTCGAATGAATCTGTTTTTGTATGCATGCAACTGTGTGCATATATTTGTTTAGGGTAGAACTGGATAAATGTTTCTCTTTTAAAAATTCGTCATTTCTCATCTTTTTCACATTTTTGCTTTGTAAGTAATGAATGATGATATTTTAGTGATGATTGAATGCACTCAAAAGTTTAAATCATTGACAAGGAAAAGGATAATGAATAGAGTGATAACGATAATAATGGAATCAGACAACTAGATGTAGATATACTTTACACATGTGTATAGTAAAACAGATCAATATTATGTTGACATTTCATTTATTCTCAGATGGTCTACATGTTTATATTTGCACTATTTTTTGTTTGATACTACGATTCTTATATGATAGCTATGATTACAGTTTTTTTCTGTTTTAAGGACGTTCCACAGTTATGTTTGTGCGCATCATGATATGTGCATATTTTACACTCTGCGCGCTGACATCACAATGGATGAACTGGTGATTAATCAGCTGTAGTTAATGTGAGCTGATTTTTCTCCCTATCTGCACCAACTGCAGATCCGATGTGTTATTTTATGAAGCTAATAAACTGGCATTATTCCATGGACCATTTTTTTTATTCCTCTACAATTTCAAAATACTTTTCTCTGTAGTGCTGCAAAGTATGATGAATATGACCCTGAGTTTGAATAAATAGTAGAGTGGTTCGGAATTTTTCCTCACATAGATACAAAGCTTTTGGCGCGTTTTCGGGTGTTTTAAGAAGCAAATTTGCTCTAATGAGAATGCTGATAGTTTGAAAACAAGCACATGAACCCATAGTTTTTAATGTTTGCACCTCTTAGGTTACCTTCCTCTACAACTTTGCAAAGTTTGGTGAAAATTACATGGGTTTTGAATAAAGTGCAGAATTCCTTTACTTGTCAAGTTTGTTATTGAAATTTGAAATGTTTGAGGTTGAGTATCTTTCCCGCAATTTCTAAGAACTGAGAGTGTTGTTAGACTTAATTGAGCAAACAATTGACAGCAACATAAATAGATTATCCATCTTACAGATACAATTATTAATCATATTGCAAAATTTGATAAAATTTTCATGGATTTTGAATGAGTAATAGAGCTTTAAACTCATTGTTGTGATCTTGTGAGGTCTAAAAATATTTCAATATTTTTAAGCCAATTCGCAAGTTTGGACACTGGTAGTTTAAAAACAAGCACATGGACCCCATATTTTTAATATTAAAATGTCTTTAGAATATATTCCTCTAGAAATCTAGAGAGTGTGATGAAAATGACATGGATTTTGAATGTTTGGGAGCGAAATATGGAACCTTTTGCATTTTAAAGGGTATTAAGAGACTTTTGCATGTTTTTGGTGCTTTTTAAGGCGATTTTTCAAGCCAACTTGCAACACTTGGGACACCAATAGTTTAAAAACGAGCACATGGACCCCATATTTTTAATATTTTAATGTCTTCAGAATATATTCTTCTACAAATCTGGAGAGTATGATGAAAATGACATGGATTTTGAATGTTTCTGGGCAAAACTACGAAACCATTCGCATTTTAGACGGTATTATTAGACTTTTGCACGTTTTGGGCGCATTTTCGCCGATTTTCATGCCAACTCGCATCACTTTGGACACTCATAGTTAAAAAACTAGCACATGGACCCATATTTTTAACTTCCCGACACCTTCGATATGCATTCCTCTACAATTTAGCCGAATTTGATGAATATGACATTGATTTTGAAAAAGTGCAGCTTACAAAATACTTTTTTTATTTTTGAGTAGATTCACGTCTTTGAAGATTTGTTTTTTCCGAGTTTTTGCACCATTCTTGCCAAATGAGGGCGCTGCTGACTCCAAATAGATATAGTTTTACCAATTAAAAGTCTTTCAGTGCTGCAAAGTATGATGAATATGACCCTGAGTTTGAATAAATAGTAGAGTGGTTCGGAATTTTTCCTCACATAGATACAAAGCTTTTGGCGCGTTTTCGGGTGTTTTAAGAAGCAAATTTGCTCTAATGAGAGTGCTGATAGTTTGAAAACAAGCACATGAACCCCGGGGGGCCACTTACATTGACGAGTGGATACCATGCGCGACCAAAAAAACACGTAAAAAGGATGTCTTTTTCACGATAGGGCACGTTACGTACGTAACGTGATAAGGGTGTCAAAAACACAAAAATAATGAAAAAAGGGTATCTATTTCGCTAGGACAATTACGTGTTTAGGGTCGAATTTGCGGGGATGATAAAACAAAATTAAAATGTTTTATAAAGGATGTCCTTTTTGCCCCAACACTTCGTGTTTAGAGTCCAATTTGCGCGAGGTGTAGAAGATGGGGTCGTACTAAACCAAATTAGGTAAAGCCGACGACCGAAGGACCCGTAACAATAAAACATTCCTGTACTTGTTTAGGGGTTCATTTCAGGGAATATTTGCCAAGAGTATCGTTTTGTTTCCAATACTTGTTAAGGGTAGGGTTTCACACGCCAATACTTGTTAAGGGGTGCATTTTCAGAATATGGAAATTACGTGTTTAGGGTGCTTTTCGAGACCCCATGGTCGCGCATGGTATCCACTCGTGAATGGAACTGGCCCCCCCGGGACATGAACCCCTAGTTTTTAATGTTTGCACCTCTTAGGTTACCTTCCTCTACAACTTTGCAAAGTTTGGTGAAAATTACATGGGTTTTGAATAAAGTGCAGAATTCCTTTACTTGTCAAGTTTGTTATTGAAATTTGAAATTTTTGAGGTTGAGTATCTTTCCCGCAATTTCTAAGAACTGAGAGTGTTGTTAGACTTAATTGAGCAAACAATTGACAGCAATATAAATAGATTATCCATCTTACAGATACAATTATTAATCATATTGCAAAATTTGATAAAATTTTCATGGATTTTGAATGAGTAATAGAGCTTTAAACTCATTGTTGTGATCTTGTGAGGTCTAAAAATATTTCAATATTTTTAAGCCAATTCGCAAGTTTGGACACTGATAGTTTAAAAACAAGCACATGGACCCCATATTTTTAATATTAAAATGTCTTTAGAATATATTTCTCTACAAATCTAGAGAGTGTGATGAAAATGACATGGATTTTGAATGTTTGGGAGCGAAATATGGAACCTTTTGCATTTTAGACGGTATTATTAGACTTTTGCACGTTTTGGGCGCATTTTCGCCGATTTTCATGCCAACTCGCATCACTTTGGACACTCATAGTTAAAAAACTAGCACATGGACCCATATTTTTAACTTCCCGACACCTTCGATATGCATTCCTCTACAATTTAGCCGAATTTGATGAATATGACATTGATTTTGAAAAAGTGCAGCTTACAAAATACTTTTTTTATTTTTGAGTAGATTCACGTCTTTGAAGATTTGTTTTTTCCGAGTTTTTGCACCATTCTTGCCAAATGAGGGCGCTGCTGACTCCAAATAGATATAGTTTTACCAATTAAAAGTCTTTCAGTGCTGCAAAGTATGATGAATATGACCCTGAGTTTGAATAAATAGTAGAGTGGTTCGGAATTTTTCCTCACATAGATACAAAGCTTTTGGCGCGTTTTCGGGTGTTTTAAGAAGCAAATTTGCTCTAATGAGAGTGCTGATAGTTTGAAAACAAGCACATGAACCCATAGTTTTTAATGTTTGCACCTCTTAGGTTACCTTCCTCTACAACTTTGCAAAGTTTGGTGAAAATTACATGGGTTTTGAATAAAGTGCAGAATTCCTTTACTTGTCAAGTTTGTTATTGAAATTTGAAATTTTTGAGGTTGAGTATCTTTCCCGCAATTTCTAAGAACTGAGAGTGTTGTTAGACTTAATTGAGCAAACAATTGACAGCAATATAAATAGATTATCCATCTTACAGATACAATTATTAATCATATTGCAAAATTTGATAAAATTTTCATGGATTTTGAATGAGTAATAGAGCTTTAAACTCATTGTTGTGATCTTGTGAGGTCTAAAAATATTTCAATATTTTTAAGCCAATTCGCAAGTTTGGACACTGATAGTTTAAAAACAAGCACATGGACCCCATATTTTTAATATTAAAATGTCTTTAGAATATATTTCTCTACAAATCTAGAGAGTGTGATGAAAATGACATGGATTTTGAATGTTTGGGAGCGAAATATGGAACCTTTTGCATTTTAGACGGTATTATTAGACTTTTGCACGTTTTGGGCGCATTTTCGCCGATTTTCATGCCAACTCGCATCACTTTGGACACTCATAGTTAAAAAACTAGCACATGGACCCATATTTTTAACTTCCCTACACCTTCGATATGCATTCCTCTACAATTTAGCCGAATTTGATGAATATGACATTGATTTTGAAAAAGTGCAGCTTACAAAATACTTTTTTTATTTTTGAGTAGATTCACGTCTTTGAAGATTTGTTTTTTCCGAGTTTTTGCACCATTCTTGCCAAATGAGGGCGCTGCTGACTCCAAATAGATATAGTTTTACCAATTAAAAGTCTTTCTCTTACTTTAGTATACACTTTGTTATATAACTTGAAAAAATAAGCACATGAACCTATATTATTTTTTGAATTTTCATAATGCATAGATACCAAAGTAACTCTCTGCAAAATTTGGTGAAAATGACATGGACTTCATTCTAACTGTACATGTGGAGCGTCCTTAATCCATTACTATCTATATTGTGATTAATTATCATTGTCATCATCATCATTAACATCATTATCTTCATCCTCAACCTCATCATAATCAATCAGTAAATATAGAACATTTCCCAAAAAAATTGTTGCATAGTTTTAGGGGATTTAATAAGTCTGATGCTGATGAACGGTTGATGTTTAAATAAGATCTATCTGTACTATGTTGGGAAAATATTCTGACAGATAAATGCAAAATGTGGCATTTACTTTCAGATGAGGCAGATAATCTTCAGAAAGCTACTGTGAGGTTGATCGAGGTTGAGCGTTGCAAAGAACTCTACGAGGTGCCTGATGATTATGATACCGGATATCTTGTATGTGCTGGTTTTGAAAGAGGTGGAATAGATACTTGTCAGGTATATTTTATGTCTAAACATCATTTGATTTACACCCCCCCCCCCACTCGATTCCCCGCCCTCAAGTATTTGTGTATCAGAGTCGGATCACTCACTGGGTTACGAAGGTCATAAAAATCACCTGCTGCAGTGTGAATGTTATATAAGTTATATACAACTAAATGTTGCTTGGGATCAAAACAATGACTACCCCTATTTCATTGTGGAAAAGGGCCTCTCATTATCGTAAGTGATCCGTATTGCATTCTGCTAATAATAAGGATGTTTCCCTATGTAACTTGTCCTGATCAGACATTTCTTCTCAATGTAACATTTCTTAATCTTTTCAGGGTGATAGTGGTGGTCCTTTGGTGTGTGAAGGTGCTGATGGGAGATGGCACCTGACAGGTGTAACAAGCTTTGGTAATGGGTGTGCTGATCCAGGCTTTCCAGGAATCTATGCAAGGGTTTCAACTTTACTCCCTTTCCTGGAATCCATCTTACTTAAAAGTAAGTGAGAATATTTGTTTTTGTAGTTTGCCACCACTAATTCTTCAATTTAAAGATAAATGCTTCTTTTTCCCCTGCGTACTATTTGAACGTAACTTTTGTTTTGTTATTTCATTACTGTTAATTATATGATAATGTGGCAATAAAGGGAGTCAGCTTTGACAGGTTAATGGCCTGCATCCTCTACAATTTCTTTTCATTTCTTTTACATTTCTGCTATTTTCTTGTTTACATTGTAATTCAAGTTCTTTTACTTTTATTTGACGTATCGTTTTATCCTTGTATATGTGATTGTATTTTTAAAGGATGTTGAATAAATGATTTAAATTAAATTGAATTGAATTGTTTCTCTGTGTAATATGAGGAATGGAATAATCATAGCACTGTCTTTCCTAAGCGTTAAATTTTCATGTTTTACTGGTAACATTCCTAAAACCTAACAAATATGTATGACATGATGATAGGACTGCTTTGTCACTGTTTTGTCTTGCCTGCATCATCTTCATACCGTTGTGAATAAAATTATATTACAGCACCTGAAAATGATGAGTACCCATCAGGCACCTATTCAATGGAACAAAGTGAATGCAAGAATAGACAAGTTTCCATTCATCCTCTCACTACTTATCTCTAAAATACCCATATGAGATTGATTTAGTAGTTGGGACTGTTTCCGAGTCACTTATTTAGTGAATGATAATGGCTTCTCTTTTGAATAGTATTGACAAAAGTAGGATTTTAAATTCTGATTGTCTCTTTACGTTTATATGTTCTACAAACATTCTGAATTGATCAGCTGTAGGATAACTGTCTACTCTAATATACTGCAAAATACTGCTTATTATAATCCTAAACCTATTACATTGCGCAGACCTGATGGATACTATCTCGTTAGAAGACCAAGATGATGAAGTACAAATAACAAGCCCAGGCTATCCTGAGTCGTACGATGCTAACATCGATAAGACGTGGTACATTAGTGCTCCTCGCGGGTACAGCATTTCAGTTGAATTTCTCGTCTTCAGTCTGGAGGCGGGCTTTGACGTCCTCACTGTTTATGAAGGAGTGACCAGTGATGTAGAGGAGAGAGAAGTATCCCACAGGCTAACAGGATACCTTCCACCACCAAGTTTTACATCATTTGGCTCTCACGTCTGGTTACAGTTCACCACTGATGACATAATCCAAGATCAAGGCTTCCTTCTTGTAGTCAGCCTTGTTAAAGGAATAGGTACATGTAGCTCTGTTAAATTCACTAAGAAAATCAGGTCAGGCTCCCATTACATAAAAGTTACAATTATGGTAACTCGGTCATTCAATAGTAACTACCATGGCAACAATGCTCAATGGCCAATCAAATTCAAGAATTCTACGGAAGATACCATCGAATGACAAAGTTACTATTATAGTATCTTTTATGCAACGGGGTCCAGAAGCAACCAAACAGTTTGTAGAATTTCAGTTTCAGTACAAAAAAAAAATTCTGCCAGATTTCAAACATAATTAAATTCCAAGGACATTGAAGTTATAAGAAACAATCTTGTCTTTCAGTTTATAGAACAGAGAAAGCTTTCTAAGTACATTGTGTTTTTTTACAATAATGATTATTTCTTGCTGATGCAAATTTGTATTTTCACACCAATTACTCCGTTTTTACTCCATTTGGCTGATCGGAAATTGAATAGGCGTTAGAATTTTTGCCCTTCTAAGATCAAACTAGAGTGCTAGCAAATGATCTCAACCTTTCCCTTGTTGCATGTGTCCTCCTTGGTTTTTAGAAACTTCATTGGTTTGTAATAATAGATACCCGGCAATTGAATTTTAAAAATTCAATCGCTTATATTCTGTGAAAATTGATCTTCACTGCCAAATGCTTTATATTGCATAAAATCACAAATTGTTTGTATTCTTCTTTCAGACTGCAGTGATGCCGACATGTTCAATTGTTCAAACGGACGATGTATCCATATAAATTCAACTTGTGATGGATTTAACGATTGCGTGGATTTTTCTGATGAAGATTTTTGTCGTAAGTTAATTTTTTTGTAGAACATAACTTAAAAAATTGTAAAATTGTAGGGCATATTCATCAAAATATGTTGTGCAATTACATATTTACCTAACCTTCTTTTCAAAGGTTTTTATATTTCTTTCTTAATGAAACAGTTTATGACAGGTATACAAACTCATTATGCATCTTGAATTATTTGTCATCATGCTTATGATGTAAATATCTCAAAATAACATTGTAGCGCACATCGCCATTGTGTAATTTTTTTATGCTTTTTATTATATTGTTTTTTTTCTTCATATTTTGTGTTCTTCACTCAACCTTTTAGAAAAGTAAATGATTTTCAAAATGTAACCATCAGAAATATTGTATATTCTATAATCATATTTCATCCCAGGATAGCTTTGGAGTTGCTTAAAGGGATTATTCTTCAAGATCCAATGTTCTATCATTATAAGTGTTATCTTCTGACCATTTGCAGCAGTTTAACCTGAGGACTACATATTTTCTACCTTTGAACATCATTATTTAAAATATACACTATCTGAATGCTAGGGAAAATTTAAGAACAGATTATGTGGAGAGGATGGAAACATCCCCTTTCAAAAAAAAAAAATTCCAGTAAATAAACAAGTGTAAAAAGTAAAACCAATAAATAACCAAATACAAGCGAAAGGGGGCCAAAGCCCACAGCCCCTCCTTATCCTCACCCATATAATATATCACTATCTGTATGTTCATTGTTTATTAGCCCCATGTGTTCCCCCCCCCCCCCCTTCATAAAATAATACCAATGAATAAGTTCATAAAGTCAAACCAGGGAAAAAAAAATACAAGCAAAAGGGGCCATGGACCACAGCCCCTCCTGATCCATACGTATATCATACATCGCTATCTGTTCATTGTTTATTAGCCCCATGTGTTTCCCCCCTTTAGAAAATAATACCAATGAATAAATTAGTTAATAAAATAAAACCAGTAAAAAAAAATACAAGCAAAATGGGCCAAGGTCCACAGCCCCTCCTGATCCATACCTATATAATATATCGCTATCTGTTCATTGTTTATTAGCCCCATGTGTTGAGATTCCAGAGCCTTGTCGAAGCCTTGTTCAGTATAGCCGTACTTACTTTCCAAACGCATATTCGACGAGTGAGCAAGACTCACAGGCAGCACTTCAGCTTTTAACCAATCAGGCAAGTTATTTTAAGAACAAATCTGCCTTATAAGTAATGCTGATAAGAACATGTTGATTATAATGATAATCATAATCACAATGATACAAAAAATATATATTGGAGTAATATCAATTCAACTACTAATTATAATAACAATGATATACCCATCGGCTGTTTTATACTGAAGCTCAAATGAGTTTAGAGGTCTGGTTCAATACTTACCCTGATAAACTCAGTGGTTTGCCTGCAAAGTTCAAATTCTCTCTTCGCCCTTTTGAGAAAATTCTTCTGATACCCATTTAATTTGAGCAAATTTGCACCTTTCATGGCTACGACTTCGCATCCCTGACCGGTTTTTTTTTTCTTTCTCTTTCATGAACCATCGAGATGATATGAATTAGTTTGCAACCTTTTATTCTTGTTTTAAATATTTCTATAATGTGGTTATGGTACCTTTTAGTTGTAGGTAAAATATGCATGCATCATAGAGAGATACAGAGTTGCAACTGTAAAGGGGTACTCCAGACTAAAAATAATTCTATTTCAATAAATAGAGTAAAATTCAACAAGCAATACACTGAAAATTTTGTGAAAATCTAATAACAAAGTTATTGAATTTGTAAATTTAGCAATATTTTGTGAAAGCAGTTATATGCACACTGTCATATTTTCACCCTGGTGTACCCCTATAAGGTGCTCTAGTTTTGACATTGGTTTGCACCTGAGGAGGTGCAAAGTTGAACCTGTTTTTCTTAGTGTTTATCAATCACAGAGTCATTTTCTCCACTGGTATCTCAATGCACAGTCCGGAATCAACCAGTGCCATGACGGAATGATGGAGCTAGTATGTAGCGCTTACTTCCCTGAATGTATCCACAATGGACCAACCAGAAGACCTTGTTTGTCAGAATGTCTTGATGTTACTAATGCTTGTGAACCCCTCTATGAAGAAATGGTAGGACAACCATGGCCGATCAACTGTACTCACTTTACGGATTCACAACCGGACAATGAGGGCTCTTGCTTAGGAGGTCGAGGGGGTATGTGTTGCAAAAAGCCGAGTGTGGGGGTGTGTTGCAGGTGTGAACATGAGTGAGGTATTTGTGTGTGTAATTGGTCCTGCTTTATTTTATATATGTGAGTAATGAGGGTTTTTATAAACAATGGTCGTCAAGTAATCTTTTGAATACTGTACTAGAGTTGAGCTTTATTCCAATACAAGCCACAATTAGGGTTCAGAAGCCAGCTGGAGACTGACGTACGTTTAGACAATTTTCAAAAGATTCATGAATGTGTGCATTGCAGATGTGAGTGTGTGTGTGTGTAGCGTGTGGTGGGGATGCATGCATCTGTTAATGTGTTGGGGTGCATGTGTGTGTGTGTGAGAGAGTGGGTGGGTGGGTGGATGTGATGAGTTATATAGGTTGATAGTATCTCTATTTTCTGTTTCATATTTGCATATTCAATATACTTTTTTTTTTAATTCGAGAGTTCCTAAAATAATTGTATGAAAACTCACAGAATAATTTCTCTTTCTTGTAATCATATCATCATTTAGCTGATACTCTCCTAGCTGCAATTGATGTCCGATATCACAAGTGTTGTATTACTAAGTTTTCCAAGTAAATGTTTTATTGATGAGAGTCCAATTTGTGTTTCTTTCCAACGAAGATTATTTTAATACAACAGTATGTGGCACTCGTCCAGCGTATACCCAAGACCAGTCTCGAGTAGTGGGTGGAGCCAATGCTAAGGAAGGGGAATTCCCCTGGATGGTCTATCTCTATGATTATGATCGTGGCCAAGTCTGTGGTGGTACATTGATTGCTCCTGAATGGATTGTCACGGCTGCACATTGCGTGTAAGTATCTCTTGTAAAACAAAATATATTCTTTGATACTTAGCAAAATGTTACTTTACACTGCCTTTCTTTATCTAAATTGCCTATTTCGTTGGCGGTCATCTGAACCGTCGTAGCATACATACGATGTTGAAAACCCATTTCAGAGAAAATCGATTTCAAAGTTTACTATCATTTTCATACTTAGTTCCCCAGCCTTACAACATATTCATTGCTAGAAAAATACACGTTTGGAAAGATCAAGACAATTGCTTGACATTGGTGTCTTTATTTTTACACAAAACTAAGGATCGGAGAAAAAAACGCAAAAGAGCTACATGCTTGTTATTTTGGTTTGAGCAGCTTATATTTTCCCTGTACAAAAATGCCATAGGGAAAGAGTGATACAACTTTTAACTGACTGCGATTCTAATGTGCGATCAGTCAAAACGTTGTATCGCTTTTCATGTGCAAAGTCAATGCAATGCCAGTGCCGATACAACGGTTTGGCGCCGCATCGCTCTATTACAGTACGCGTTTCCAATGGGAAATAAATGGCTGAATAGAAATTTAGTTATGAATATAATAGGACTTGTACTTTCATTTTCTGCAAAAATCTCAAAATCAATTTTTTTTTAAAACCAAAATTGACTGATACGACAACGATCTGTCTACACCTGTTTTCTTTACTTTCTGTACCAAAGAGTCTAATGCTAGTTTGTCTTTTACCAGTTTGTCTACTAACCAATTGGTTTAATTGTCTTTTCTTACCAGTACAGCCACACCCATTTTGTCTAATATTCACCTAGTCTAAAAACCGTTTAGTCTCTATGATTTACTCCTTATAAACCCAACGTTTATTTCATCGTAAGTAAATGAGATAGAAATAAGACCAACTTGGTTACACTAAGCAGGTATTAAACCAAGTGTAGTGAAAACAAAATTGGCAGTCAGGCCCTCGACAAAATTGATAGAAGACCAAATTTTGGCACATGTGGTATAAGATTATCTGAAAAGTAGCCATATATATATAGACATTTTTTTATCAGCTAACTGAATTTAACATTAAGAAGTACGAGTTTATGCAATGAATGGTCATAACGCACATGCATAAAAACTTTCTTTCAGTGTGGACATTCCTTACACGGTAGATCACATCATATTGGGGGACCTGCTTCTCTCCTCTCCATCGAACCACCATCTGAACCTTTCCCTTGCCGAAATCATCGTCTATCCCGAATACAATACGGTAACATACGATGGCGATGTTGCCC
Source organism: Lytechinus pictus (assembly GCF_037042905.1). Classification (NCBI taxonomy): domain Eukaryota; kingdom Metazoa; phylum Echinodermata; class Echinoidea; order Temnopleuroida; family Toxopneustidae; genus Lytechinus; species Lytechinus pictus. Next base: position 13,673,700 of record NC_087254.1, on the reverse strand, counting down.
TCATCAGATTATCTCATCCAGTCAGCTTCACAGATTACCTGAGACCTGCGTGTTTGGCGGAGTCAGCTGAAGAGGTTCAGGACTATAAGAGGTGCACTGTTAGTGGATGGGGTGACACCGAATCAGGTTAGGTATCCCACTTTCTATTGGAAATAGAAAGCGGGAAATAACAGAGTGTCACATAGTGTGATCACAGTGTGATCACAGTGTGTTCACATAATGGTCTATGTGAAAATAATATTCACACTGTTGAAATGCTCAAATTCAACTTAGTGAAGATATTTTCACACTGTGGACACCTGGACATTGTGACTGTTCACAGCGTGTTCACATGGTCGACTATGTGAAAATGTGATTCATGCTGTTGAAATGCTCAAATATAACACTGTGAAAGTGATTTCACATTATGTGCCACACTGTGAGCATACTGTGGCACACACTGTTGGAGACTGTGTAGGAATTTACTGTGCATTAAATCATTTATTTAAGATCTGGCTTGGTGGTTCAGTGGTAGAGCCCCGCCTTGTGAATGGGAGGTTGTGGGTTCAATCCCCGGTCGAGACTGGGGGTTAATCTACAAAAATGGAACTAGCTTTTGCCTTCTTGCTAGGCATTCAGCATTTAGATTGAAGAAGGGTAATAGTAATATGTTATGCAGGGGGTGCTGGTTCAGCAGTGTCATAAATGAAGTTGCCATCCTGGGTAAAAGAAATATAATTATTGTTCTTGCAATTGTGATTAACATTATTGTTATTATTATTATTATTATTTCCATTGTCCACAACTTGATGTTCTGTTGGTATATTAAACAGCAACCGGACTTCTTCCAGAAATCTAGGGTTATTGTTCTATATTCTATCAAATGGGTCCTCTTCTCATTGTTCACTTCTCTTTCTAATTCAAGACCTTCCGTAGGATATGAGCTGTTCCAAGCAAGCTTGCCTTCTGTATCGTTTCAAAGGACACCTCGACTCCTAGAACAGCCCGAAAGCTTCTGTGTCTTGTTGTCACTGTTCCTAGGGCTCCGATGACTATTGGTACCACCTTCGTCTTCACCTTCCATATCCTTCTCAGCTCCCATGCCAGAACGTTATACTTCTGCAGCCTTTCCTCCTCTTTACGCCAAGCTCTACAGTCTCCCGGAATCGCAATATCTATGATGAGACATTCCTTATCCTTCTTCTTTAAAAGAACGATGTCAGGTCGTCTAGCTTCAATGACCTTGTCTGTCTGGATATTAAAATCCCATAAGAGTTTTACATCTTCGTTCTCTACTACAGGCTCTGCCAGATGTTCGTACCATTTTTCTGCATGGGGTAAACGGTACTTCTTGGCCAGACCCCAATGAACTGCAGCTGCTACTCTGTCGTGCCTTACTTTGTACTCTGTGCCATTTTGCTGCATTCACTCACCAGATGAGACACCGTTTCGTCTTTGTCATGACACATTCTACATGAGGGCGATGTATGCTCCTTTTCAATTTTGGCGCTTCGGTAATTTGTTCTAATTGCTTGGTCCTGAGCAGCAACTAGCATACTTTCCGTCTCCTTTAAACTTTCTCGTTTCAGCCACTGCCAACTCTCTGGTCCAGCAAACTCCTCTGTCTTAAATGCTGTCCGTGCATCACCTTCTCTTTCCATCCTTCCAGTCTCATTTTCCTTTGATCAGCTGTTTTGCTGTCATATCCTTTCCATTCCTCATCGACTCTTTGACTGCTGTCATGATAGTATCCATCTAGCCTTCAATATAGCAGTATAGGCTTTGTTCCTCATATCTTACAGTCTCCTCTATTCCAGCCAGACCACGTCCTCCCTTCTCTCTTGACACATAAAGTCTATCTACATCATACTTTGGGTAAAACATCCCATGCATAGTTAGCAACTTCCTTGTCTTCCTGTCCAAGTGTTCGAGTTCAAGCTTGTTCCATTCAACTATGCCAGCAGCATATCTCACTAGGGCTACTGCCCAAGTGTTAACAGCCTTCACCATGTTTCCAGCATTTAGTTTGGATTTAAGCACCTTCCGAATTCTCCTGATATACTCTGCCAGTCTGCCTCAATCTTCTTCTTCATTTCTTGATGTTTCAACTTATCTGCCTCTAGTATTCCGAGATATTTATAGCTACCACCGTCTTCGATTGATCTGATCTCTTCTCCGTTTGGCATTTGGAAGCTGTTGTCATTGGCTGGCTTACCTCTCTTGAGAGTAATCATTGCACATTTATCCAACCCAAACTGCATACCGATGTCTTCGCTGAAGATCTGCACAGTGTTGATGAGAGACTCCAAGTCACTTTGTGTCTTACCAAATAGCTTCAAATCGTCCATGTATAATAGATGGTTGATTTTTGCCTTGCTCTTGAACTCGTATCCTAGCCTGGATCTTCTGAGCACCTTAGTTAATGGTGTCATTGCCATCACAAACAATGGAGATAGACTATCTCCCTGAAAGATTCCTCTCTTGATACCAACCTCTCCAAGCACTTCACCATTACTTTCCAACTTAGTTCTCCATCTCGCCATACTTGTAATGAGGAACCTTCTGATATTGTCTGCTACCCCTAACATTTCCATAGACTCGATGATCCAAGAGTGCGGAACCATGTCGTATGCTTTCTTGTAGTCAATCCATGCCATTGCGAGGTTCGTTTTTCTTTTCTTGCTGTCTTTCATAATTCCTTTGTCGATGCATAGTTGTTCTTTTGTTCCTCTTCCTTTTCTACATCCTTTCTGTTCCCATGGTAGTATGTCTTGATCGTCCAGGTGTTGATATATTTCTTCTGATATTATGCCAGTCAGTAACTTCCAGAGAATCGGCAAGCAGGTAATTGGACGGTAGTTTGACGGAATGTTGCCTTTGGTAGGATCCTTTGGGATGAGAACCGTTCTTCCTTTTGTCATCCAATCAGGGGGGTTACCATTCACGACAATCTCGTTCATTTGCATGCTCAGCCTTTCATGAAGATTTGTGAACCTTTTAACCCAGAAAGCTTGCACACCGTCTGGACCGGCAACTTTCTATGGCGCCATTTTCCGAATGATCTTTTCTAGCTTGCTTTTGTTGATGGTCAGATCATCCTGTGCAACTATAGTTGCACATTCCTCTTTCGTCGTTTTCAACCACATAGCTTCTCGGTTGTGATTGTGTGGTTGGCTCCAAATGTTGCTCCAGAAGGCAATTGCTGCAGCTGGATCTGGTAGTGGAACTTCGTCTATCATCTTTCCATTAATTTCTTGGTAGAACCTCTTCTGGTTGTTCTCAAACAAGGAATTTTGTCTATACTGTGACACTCGATCGGTGTACCTCATTACTTTTGCTGTAGTGCTTGTTATTCTTTGTTTTAGTTCCTCCGCGACGGTCTTCCTTCCTTTCCTTCTTATACTGTACTTCTCCTCAAGGTACTTAAAATCATTGATATCTGCGTTGCCAAGGTTTATCTCTGTCAGTCTTGATAGGTCTGTCCTCCATCCCTTTATCCGATTATCACGCCTCCTTTTCCATGGTGGTAGGCAGTGCTTCCTTGTGTTCTCCTGTTTTCCTACACCTAACCTCTCTGTTACCAGAACTGCTCCAGCATATATGAGATCATTAGTATCCTCAATACTGTCTGAGCTGATAAACTTCATAACATTGTTGACTTTCTGAGTTTCTATCAGTAGTTTCTCTCTTGGTATTCTCTTCAGATTAGGAGGGATGGGGCGCTCTCCTTGTGTTAACCCCTCTTTTATCTCCAATAATATTATCTTTATCTCTTCCTGCTCTTCATCCAATCTGTTAGTGGTTGGATCCAATTCTCTTTGAAATTGAGCTGTTGCTTCTGTCTGCTCTTCTTCTCTTCCCGGTCTGAGTACTTCCTCCTGCTCATCTCTCACAGGTTCATACACATTTCTTCTGATCCCTTCCCTCTCAACTTCAGTCAGTAACTCATTCCTTAGGATCACACGTACCTGATCTGCAAGTCTTTGCTCTGATGTTGGGAAAAGACCCTTCTCTTGCCAGATCTTGTACATTCTCTTGATGTAGCCTCTTTCCTTGTCAGGTCTGCTCTCATAATAACATTCCATGACATTCATATTGTCTCTTCTGCTCCATTCTCTTCTTGTTGAAGTTTTTAGTCCAGTAGTAGATTGACGACTGGATCCTGCCTGAGCCTCCACAGAATCCATACCGGGCGCGAGCGAACTATGCAGGCTAGTTCTCTCGTTTTCGCCGTTAACGTTTGTATTCAAATCTGTATTCATCATTTGCATGAGTGATATGTGCCGTATCCCTGGCTTGGGGAAAAGAGTTGGCGTTACCTTGGAACTTTACAATTAAAGTGTAAAAAGATTTGTTCAGCTAGGCCATTTATCTCCCAAAGTATCTCAGTTCTCAACCATCATGATCATCTCCTTTCATCGTTCTACGTCACTCAAAGTAGCGCGTAACAATGGTTGCCATAAAGCCAGCGTAGTATCATCTACTTGTTATCATGCGCTTCTCGAATAACAACTTTCTCTGAAATTTTGATAAAAAACATCATGACTCACTGATATATGTCCTAATTATTCTCCAAATGCTAATCACGGTACTCCATTGGGTTCCTGGTGTTGTATTGCATCTGCTGATATAAATTTCCTTCCACAAATCGTGAGATAAACAGTAAAATGACGGCAAAATACGGGAACACGTCCGTTCAGTAAGGATTTGCGCCCTCTATTCATTATTATTATTATTATTATTATTAGTAGTATTTTTATTATTGCTTTTATTATTATGATAATAATTACATCATCATCATCATTATTATTATTACTTATTTTGTCTTGACATTGAGGCTTAAAGCTTGTACCTTGGCCGAGGCTTTAAAACATGTATAAGTAGTTCAGGCCTTGACTACAACACTGATACACATACCGGCAGCAATAACAGAAAACAAGCACACATTTATGGATTGTTATATCATTTGGACAAACCACTCATAGATATACCTGTATATATAAGAAATTCATACTAAGATCCTCTTGATCTCGATTCACAGACTTTATTGCAGACGTCTTACAGAAAGCTGTTGTAGGGCTAATACCTCAGGAGACATGCGCAAGACTATATCCTAATGAAACCACCGATCTTATGATGTGTGCAGGATATGAACGTGGTGGAATCGATACATGTCAGGTGAGAATAGATGAGGTTCCCGTCTTACAAAGAGTTGCGATTGATCCGATTAGCAACAACTGTGGAAAGCCAGCAACGTCTACATCTACTTGTTGGTTCAAAATGTTTTCTGATAATTGGGATGAATATTCATACATTCATCATTGTCAATTCAGTGTATTCCTCTTTTTCTACAAAAAGACATTCTGTAGGAAAAATTGTGACAATGATGGATTTCCATATAGTTGAAGTTGGTCGGATTAATCGTAATTCTTTGTAAGACGAGTCCCTGGTGGGTGTTTCATAAAGCTGAATGGTGGTCTATCTGGATTAATGCGGGAAATGGTAAGCACCAAATGTTCATTGGTGAGGATTAAGCATGCAAGAAAGGATCACCAGTCATTCTAAAAGTACATCTTGATTACAGGCTCTTGAAAACACCCACCTTTAAATTTGCATACATGTATGGAAACCTGTTCATGTATTTGAATCAAGAGTGATGACACAGCATGGGCCTTGTCTGGGTTACCATTGCTCACATTTCTGTTTTAGCTCAAGGTGCATATGATACAACTTTTTGTTGAATTATTATTTACTTTTTGATGTGTAACTCTTTATTTTGCTTGTCAATTAAACACACTTGTGTTCTCACATTGAATTAAAAGAAAACTGTTGGCGATATACAGTGTGATTGATTTTCAGATAAGATTTCATAATTTCATAAAGTCCAGTTTATGTAACTTTACCAGATGTATATCCACAATAATGTAGTTGGTTTTACAGACTTTCTCATGAAATGAATGTTTACTGCAACTACTTTCATTCATCAATCCCTACAGGGAGATAGTGGAGGTCCATTGGTTTGTGAAGGAGAAGATGGCCGATGGCATCTCGTAGGAGTGACCTCCTGGGGTAACGGGTGTGCCGATCCAGGATATCCTGGAATATATGCCAGGGTCTCTCGCTTCATTTCATTCATTACTGAGACTGTGAACCCACGTAAGTAGTTTTCGGGAACATTTGATTTAATACATCAGAGAGCTTTGTGTGTAATATATTGATATTAACGTATTTTAAGTTTGTTCAATGCTTATATGTTAATGAATGACAGAATATTTAGTCTGCTATTTGTGTTTGCCTTGAGTACAATGAGAGGATATCCATGTTCGCTTTCAATGTCATTTCACGTTCAAAATCCCAATACCTTAAATGTTAACTAACAATGCGATCAAATAATCTTTTGTAGTAATTGCACAATGCTATAGCAAAATTGATAATTTAATATAGTCAGGTTAACACTTAAATGTTACGCAGTTTTTTGCAGCAGTGTCATGAAGACGGCAAAATTAACAACTATATTTTGATAAAAAGACAAGTTTTAAATCTATGCAGGGGAGTTGCTAGATTGCCGAAGTATCAGATTTATTCTTGAAGAAACATTAGATGAGAGTAAGATGCAGAAATCATTTTGAGCTTTAAGATTTGTGCATGTTTATAAGGTGGAAATCATGAAAAAATACATAAGATGTCTCTTCGAAAACCATGCACTAAGAAAGCAGCCTAACTAACAGCCGAAACTGACAGGTCAACAATTTGGGAGTAGTCCTATTCATGTAGCGCTTACATGTATACCCCTTGGAATAACTGTGTCAATTTGTCTATAATTTTGGTGAATCAAATATTACAGCATATAATAGTTTCTTAGTCATTTATGAAAAGTCTTTCACCATCACCATGAAAGAATTTCTTGAGTTTTTTTTCTTAAAATATTTACATTCGCATCTGAAATTTATCTCTAAATACCTTAACACCTCATTATATATGTCACAAAGAGATCTTGTTTATCCCTTTTCATTTAGATTCATCAGATGCGATCATTTTGGCGGTGGACGACGTAAAGCAAATCTCTAGTCCAAATTGGCCTTTGTACTATGAAAGCAATACTGATCTGACATGGCATGTCATTGCTCCTCCTGACCACAGTATTGTGATCACATTCATTAGTTTTGATTTAGAGTCAACTTATGACAACCTCGTCATCCATCAGGGGGTAGCAGGAAACTTCGACCAGAGTTATCAATCCCATTTTTTGACAGGAAACCAGCTACCAGATCCCATCACGACATTTACCTCTTATGCATGGTTGCAATTCACCAGTGATGGCAGCGTAAATAGGGAAGGATTCTTCCTCACTCTGTCCATTATAGAAATGAGAGGTTGGCTTAGGCATTTTTCACAAAGAGTTAAGTATGACTTAGAGTCATGCTTTAATGTCAACGCGCACATGGTTTGCAGTGCACAATTTTATTGATTAATACGCAGTAGTGCGCATCCTCATAGTATGATTTGACAATGCAGTAATGCCTTTTATACTTCACGCAAATGGAAATTTAAGTGTGAATCTAAGTTACACTTAACCTCTTTGTGAAACCCCCCCCCCTTAGTCATTATTTTAATAATAAATTGGCATCTAACCTTTTATAAACCCTACTTATCCATTGTACAACTACAAGGTTGTGATATAACCTTGTCCACAGTTAGTAACCCCTGTTTGGTGAAATAACATGAATAAGATATGTCAATGTTTGGCTTATTTTCTCTTGATCTAGACTAGATCTAAATGCTTGATTTTTTGGCACATTCAGTTTTTACTTGATTAAGTTGATCCTAAAACACATGCCTTGGCCCAAAACTAAATTGAATTCTTGAAATTATATATTTTTTTAAATTAAAACAAGAGCCTGTGGTTATGAAGATCTGCATCAATTTTACTTTCCACCAATAGAGGGCCTTCTGTTCATGTTGTAGTGGTGTTTTTTTTATGTCATACTTTCGGTCATACATGAAAATTTTATATTTTTGGGGGTTGCGCTATTCCCTAGCGATGCCGCCAGGACGACAGTGGACCGACGGGTATTACCGTATCCCTTTTCTTCTTCGGTTAATGGATTGTCCTGTCGGCAGGACTAGGGTACAAGTTGCTTGTAAATTATTCTGAGTACACAATTTATGTAGGATATGTTGTATGTACTTATACAATGTTCTGTTTGATTGAAGTGCAACGATATGTTTTGTATACTTGTTTTTGTGACGAATAAAAACTGCAAAGATAAAAAAAAATAGAGGGCCTCACAAAAATATGCTAAAAAAATAACTTTTTGATCAATCTGGTGAATAAAAAAATTGATTCCTAAGTCTATAATGAAAACAAATCATAACTGAATGGAAACCGAGTGCTTTTTGTCACAAAAGTGAGATTTTAAAGAATTTTTAGTGTGTATTGTATGTTGCATTATAGACACACCAAAGACTGGGTGGTTGCAGAGAGCAAATGATACACCCCTCAATTTTTTTTCTATTTTGATTAATAATTGTAAGGTGAACCCGATTTCATTTTGTGTTTTTGAATTATTTATCTATTGTCCATTTCTATATTAAAAAAAAGAAGTTTAAATTGTTCAACACTTTTTTAACTGAAGGATTATTCTTTATCTTTCTAGACCTTACCTAAATTAAAATTTTCTCTGTAATTTAAAAGAACAAAACAAAGCAAATTAGATTCAGTCTAGGTACTACTACACTTGGTGCTCCCCTGTGCCACAAGATGGCAATGCAAAACAGAGGCAAAGAGTATAGCTCCTCCAGCTTCCGAGGAGTGCCAAAAAAGCAACATATCTTGCACATTCATCAAAATCATAACATTGTAAGTTTTTAAGGAAACATTGATGAGAATATAGTCTTTAGTGTTAATTAGAACCCACAATCATGTTCTCAATATCTTCAAACCCAGTAGCTTCAGGGGTGCTGCTATCAGGAGTCCCGGCTGGGGCACTGACCTTGGTCTCCCAAAAGGGTCAGCCGAATGTTTCTATTTCAATTTTCCAAATGGCTTGAAGTTGAAAGGAATTCTGGAGGGCCATTAGAGGCTTAAAATGACCTCGCAAGTGTGTACTATGTATGTAGAGAGTGTAATTCTGGTATCATTCAATGCCTCTAATGGCCCTCCAGAATGTTTTTTTTCCTTTCAGCTCAAAGGGGGATCTGCCTCCTTGAAAACCCCTATCAGAGACACCTCTACCCCTGAACCCTTTAACCCGAACCCCTGGCCAAGGGTGTTCCTATTTCAAATGTTGGCAGGTAAGCACTTCTTTTAGAAGGAATCCCGCTACAAGGATGCTATGCACCTTTTTCATTGCAGGGCTCTCCTGCAGTTCGCATTATTTTGTCTATCGTGACTGATGATTAGGAATTAAAAGCTGCTTGCAGGATTCCTCCAGGGACGGCACTGACCTGACTTTTGACAAGATGCCTTAATGCCACTGCACACCTTACGACTGTTCGCGATCCGATTTTGGAACAAATCGCATTTTGCTCATTTTCTGAAAATGTGAATGGATCATATTTTGTTTGAGGTTAAAATTAATTGAAAGAAAACTAATATAACCATTTTGAAAGATTGCAAGCCTTTATTTTGGAGTAAAGGCCAAATTAGTTTCAAATCGTAGCCAATCGTACGACTGCTATTACGTCATTACGACTAGATATTGAATTCGTTTTTATTCTAAGAAGGATGATAGCATAGTCACAGATTTGAACATAGGTATTCGTACAATGATTTAGAACATTACACAGTAGGATATTCCAAGTCTCAATATTAGCATCAAACTCTACTACATTTTATTCTAAAATCGGGTCGCAGACCAATCGTAAGGTGTGCGGTCGCCTTAAGTATTATAGTAAAGACTGACTTTCATTTTAAAAAAAAATTATTTTACCTAAGGGTGTCCTGATGGCATGTTCAACTGTTCAAGTGGTTTATGCGTCTCCATTGATGCTGTGTGTGATGGATTCAATGATTGCTTTGATTTTTCAGACGAGAAAAATTGCCGTAAGTAACTCAATATTTTCACGAGTCATGATTTCATCTTTGATATTCCTTCGCTATGTGCTAGGTGGAAATGGATTTTGAGTTATAAGCAGATGTAGGAAATCTGATAGTCACCCTATATGGGGGGGGGGGACACTCAGAGACCCACTATAACACCCCTAGAATTGTTAATTCTTTATGAATGGGGGCTCCCCTGTCTGGGCACCTAACAATTTAAATTAAGATTAACCATGAATATTTTTTTATTTCACAAAAAAATCATTTGATTATGTTCCTTATTTTCTTCTGAGTACGTGTGCCAAAATTTTCACAAAAATTTGAGAGAAATATAAGATTTTCTTAGAAAAAACCTTGGGAAGTCATTTTCAGATTGAATAAAAAAAAATGGTACCTCATGTCTGGGTACCCATTCGCTTTACACGCGATTATGGGATTTTGATGAGAAAGTCTGCATTTTGAGGCCGTACACATGGTATACCTGAAACTCAATAATTTTCATTCATTCTGAGTCTGCTTTTAAAAATAAAAATCTGACTCTGTATTTCAGGTGTAAAATTTGTGTCATTTGGTTCCATGGTATTGGTAAATGCTTTATATTGCATAAATCCCCGATTGTTTGTGTTCTTTCAGACTGCAGTGCTGACATGTTCAATTGTTCAAACGGACGATGTATCGATTTAAATTCAACCTGCGATGGATTTAACGATTGCTTGGATTTTTCCGATGAAGATTTTTGTTGTAAGTTAATTTTGTTCTAGTACATAATATGAAATTGAATGACGATAAGAGTGAATTCATGATTTTGGCCTCTACAAGCCTGGGTGCTAAAGTTCATAGTAAGTCAATACGTATAGATGTGTTGAAGTACAATCCCAGTTATAGGAATCTCGGAGTTCATTTTGACTCTTGAGTTGACAATGTCATCACATACTGTATATACTGCTACATGCCGATCGGTATATTTACAATTGCGTAATATTCATAGCATTAGGAAGTCTCTGTCATCTAAAGTTGCAGCATCTGTGATTCACTCGTATGTATTTTCTCATATTGATTATGACAATGCTTTATTGTATACTACATCATATCAACTTGCCAAGCAGCAACGTGCTCAAAATTCTGCTGCTCGGGTCCTCAGTGGAACATCTCGTTTCACCCATATCATTCCAATTCTTAAAAGTCTTTACTGGTTACCGATTAACCCTAGGAGAAAAGGCCTTTGCCTCTTCAGCTCCATCTCTCTGGAATGTTCTTCCACTGAGGATCAGATCAACTGAATCGCTTGAAGCATTTAAAAAGTTTTCAAAATCCTATCTGTTTTCTTCTTATTTTTGTTGAATATGTAATTAAAGGTAATATGATCTGACCATACACTCATACAAGCAAACATTTTTTCTGTAATCCCCTCCCATCCCTCTGCGCCTCAGAATAGCTTACTGGATAGATGGTGCATAATAAATGATGTGTTTATTATTATTATTATAATAATAAAAAAATGGTAAAATTGTAGGGCATATTCATCAAAACATGTTGTGCAATTACATATTTGCCTAACCTTCTTTTCAAAGGTTTTATTTTCCTTTCTTAATTGAACAGTTTATATGTCAGGTATACAAACTCATTATGCCTCTTGAATTCTTTCTCATCATGATTATGATGGAAATATCTCAAAATAACATTGTAGCACCCATCAAAATTCTTTAATTTTTTTAATGATTTTCGATCATATTGTTTTTGTCTCACCTGCATAGCAGAGTGAAACTATAGGCGCCGCTTTTCCGACGGCGACGGCGGCGGCGGCGTCAACACCAAATCTTAACCTGAGGTTAAGTTTTTGAAATGACAGCATAACTTAGAAAGTATATGGACCTAGTTCATGAAACTTGGCCATAAGGTTAATCAAGTATTACTGAACATCCTGCCTGAGTTTCATGTCACATGACCAAGGTCAAAGGTCATTTAGGGTCAATGAACTTAGACCATGTTGGGGGAATCAACATCAAAATCTTAACCTAAGGTTAAGTTTTTGAAATGTCATCATAACTTAGAAAATATATGGACCTAGTTCATGAAACTTATACATAAGGTTATTCAAGTATCACTGAACATCCTGCATGAGTTTCACATCACATGACCAAGGTCAAAGGTCATTTAGGGTCAATGAACTTTGGCCGAATTGGGGGTATCTGTTGAATTACCATCATAACTTTGAAAGTTTATGGATCTGATTCATGAAACTTGGACATAATAGTAATCAAGTATTACTGAACATCCTGTGCAAGTTTCAGGTCATATGATCAAGGTCAAAGGTCATTTAGGGTCAATGAACTTTGGCCAAATTGGGGTATTTGTTGAATTACAGCCATAAATTTGAAAGTGTGTTGGTCTAGTTCATAAAACTTGGACATAATAGTAATCAAGTATCACTGAACATCCTGTGCGAGTTTCAGGTCACATGATCAAGGTCAAAGGTCATGTAAGGTCAAAGAACTTTGGCCACGTTGGGGGTATTTGTTGAATTGCCATCATATCTCTATAAGTGTATTGGTCTAGTTCATAAAACGTGGAAATAAGAGTAACCAAGTATCACTGAACATCTTGTGCGAGTTATAGTAGTTTTCAAAATCAGCACTGCTGCTATATTGAATCGCGTGATGCAGGTGAGACGGCCAGAGGCATTCCACTTGTTTATTTTATATTTCCTGTTCTTCACTCAACCTTGTAGAAAAGTAAATGATTTTCTAAATTTAACCATCAGAAATATTGTATATTCTATAATTATAGGTCATCCCTGGATAGCTTTCGAGCTGCTTAAAGGAAATGTTTTTCAAGATTCAATGTTCTATTACTATAAGTGTCATCCTCTGACCATTTGCTGCAGTTTAACCTAAGGACTACATATTTTCTAACTAAGAGCATCATTATATATCATTATCTGGATGCTAGGGTAAATTCAAGAACAGATTATGTGGGGAGGATGGACACATTAAAAAAAAATAGATACCAGTAAATAAACAAGTGCATGAAGTAAAACCAATAAATAACCAAATACAAGTGAAAGGGGGCCAAAGCCCACAGCCCCTCCTCACCTATATGATATATCACTATCTGTTCATTGTTTATTACCCCATGTGTTTCTCCCTTCAGAAAATAATACCAATGAATAAATTAGTTAAAGGACAAGTCCACCCCAACAAAAAATTGATTTGAATAAAAAGAGAAAAATCAAACTAGCATAACGCTGAAAATTTCATCAAAATCGGATGTAAAATAAGAAAGTTATGACATTTTAAAGTTTCACTTATTTTTCACCAAACAGTGATTATGCACAACTCAGTGACATGCAAATGAGACTGTCAATGATGTCCGTCACTCACTATTTCTTTTGTTTTTTATTGTTTGATTTATACAATATTTCATTTTTTACGGATTTGACAATAGGGACCAACTTGACTGAATCATATAGTTTTAAGCAATGCTAGTTCCAGATGTTCATGGAGGAATCAATCGTTGTTTCACTTGACAATGAGGAGAAAATTAGAATATTTCATGTAGTAGAATACAAAAGAAATAGTGAGTGGATGACGTCATTAGTCTCTTCATTTGCATACTGACCAAGATGTGCGTTTAATTGTTTTGTGAAATTAAGCAAAGCTTTAAAATGTCATAACTTTCTTATTTTACATCCGATTTTGATGAAGTTTTCAGTGTTTTGCTTGTTGGATTTTTCTCCTTTATTCAAAGCAACTTTTTGTTGGGGTGGACTTGTCCTTAAAGATTTGTGCACGCTTTTCAGGTGGAAATCATGAAAAAAAAAAGGATCTCTTTTCAAAAACCATGCACAAAGAAAAAACCTGAACTAACAGCCAAAACTTACAGGTCAACAATTTGGGAGTATAGTCCCATCCATGTAGCACATATGCCCCTTGGAATAACTGTGTCAATGTGTTTATAATTTTGGTAGATCCAATATTACAGCAAATTTTCTTAGTTTCTTAGTTTCTTATGAAAAGCCTTTCACCTTCACCATGAAAGAATTTCTTGGTTTTTTTTTTCAAAATTTTAACATTCGCATCTAAAATATATACCTTTACACCTCATTATTTATTTCACAAAGAGATCTTGTTTATCCCTTTTCATTTAGATTCATCAGATGCGATCATTTTGGCGGTGGACGGCCTAAAGCAAATCTTTAGTCCAAATTGGCCTTCGGACTATGAAAGCAATACTGATCTGATATGGCATGTTATTGCTCCTCCTGACCACAGTATTGTGATCACATTCATCAGTTTTGATTTAGAGTCAACTTATGACAACCTCGTCATCTATCAGGGGGTAACAGGGAACTTCGACCAGAGTTATCAATCCCATGTATTGACAGGAAACCAGCTACCAGATCCCATCACGACATTTACCTCTTATGCATGGTTGCAATTCACCAGCAATGTCGATGTGACCAGGGAGGGATTCTTCCTCATTCTATCCGTTACAGAATTGAGAGGTTGGTCTTGGGCATGTTTCACAAAGAGTTAAGGGGATGGTCCTGGCTGTAAATATGATTATATCTAAATAAATAGAGTAAAATTCACAGAGCAAAATGCTGACAATTTCATCAAAATTGGATGATGAATAACGAAGTAATTGAATTTTAAAGTTTATCAATATGTTGTGAAAACAGTTACATGCACATCGTCATGAATATTCTTTAGATGGGCTGATGATGTCCACATCCCCACTTTCCTTTTTTCTTATGTTTTTACATGAAAAAATAAATTTTTCATTTTTTTCATACATGTGTAAATTATGTGTCTCCTATATGATGAAATATTAAAGTTGTGGCAATAATTAAGTAATGTACTTAATCAGTTGTCAATCAAATTGTTTTAGTTCTTCAAGTTGATAGAAAATTTTTCAATAAACCTAATTTCATATAATAAAATACAAAGAACAAGTGGGGATATGACATCATCAGCCTACCCATGCCTAGAAATGTTTCACCGGAATAATGCAAATCTTTAAAATTCAATAACTTCGTTATTTGTTATTTGATTTTGATCAAATTTTCAGCATTTTGTTTTGTGAATTTTACTCTATTTATTGGAAGGTAAATATCTCCAGCATGGACCATCCCTTTAAGTATGTCTTAGAGTCATGCTTTAATGTCGACACGCGCATGGTTTGTAATGCACAATTTTGTTGATTAATACGCAGTAGTGCGCATCCTCATAGTATGATTTGACCCATGCAGTAATGCCTTTTACAACTCACGCAAATGGAAATTTAAGTGTGAATCTAAGTTACACTGAACCTCTTTGTGAACCCCCCCCCCCCCCGATGTGTCAACTTCAATGTTTGAGTATCTTTCAGTATCGTACTATTTCTCACAAATCATGACTCATCTGAACATTGTGAATAGTTTAGGCAACTTGTCAAAATTCTTGTTCTAGAAGGAATCCTGCTACAAGGTTGCCATGCACCTTTTTCATTGCAGCTCTCCTGCAGTTCCCATTATTTTGTCTATCGTGACTGATGATTGGGAATTGACTTTTGACAAGATGCCTTAATGCCACCGCACACCTTACGACTGTTCACGATCCGATTTTGGAACAAATCGCATTTTGCTCATTTTCTGAAAATGTGAATGGAGCATATTTTGTTTGAGGTTAAAATTAATTAAAATAATACTAATATAACCATTTTGAAAGATTGCAAGCCTTTATTTTGGAGTAAAAGCCAAATTAGTTTCAAATCGTAGCCAATCGTACGACTGCTATGACGTCATTACGACTAGATATTAAATTCATTTTTATTCTAAGAAGGATGATAGCATAGTCACAGATTTGAACATAGGTATTCGTACAATGATTTAGAACATAGTACGCAGTAGGATATTCCAAGTCTCAATATTAGCATCAAATTATACTACATTTTATTCTGAAATTGGGTCGCAGGCCAATCGTAAGGTGTGCGGTCGCCTTAAGTATTATAATAAAGACTGACTTTCATCTCTTTTTATTTGTCATTTTACCAAAGGGTGTTCTGATGGCATGTTCAACTGTTCAAGTGGTCTATGCATCTCCATTAATGCTACATGTGACGGATTCAATGATTGTTTTGATTTTTCAGACGAGGAATATTGCCGTAAGTAACTCGATATTTTCATGAATCGTGATTTCTGCTTTGATATTCCTTTGCTATGTGTTAGATGGGAATGGATTTTGAGTTACAAGCAGATGTACATGTAGGAAATATGATGGTTAGGCCTACCCTATAGGAGGGGGGCACTCTTGGAATACTTTTGGTCTGGCGTACATAAATACAGCTATAAGATGGTTTAACTAATTGTAACCAGTTCATTAGCCACAAGGAATTATCAATTTAGACCAATAATGTAAATTTGTGTTCATTTTGCAATTGATTTTTTTCCAGAGTTTGCTAACATTAAATAGTGACAAAACACACAAATGTATTAAAAATGTTGATAAAGTAACACTAGACTGTTAATATTGATTACTGTTGTGCGTATAATGTTTTCCATCACAGCTGCATGTGAGGAAGTACCCCATGTGTGCAGAGACCTTGTTCCATACAGCTCAACTTATTTCCCAAACCCATTTGCTGAGACGAGAGAAGATGCTTTAGAGAAAGCCTTAGATCTTGTAAGTTTCTCTCTTTTATCTTATTTAATGAAAGTAGATCTGAATACAGTGCATCCGAAAAAGTTCTTTTGTATTTTCGCGAATTGCTCGACAAAGGGTTTCTTTCCCGTAATCTCTTTTCATAATGATACTCACTCAGGCATTTACATGTAGTAAAATATCACAGGTCGTAAAACAGCAGTACAATTAAGAATTTTCTATGTCAGTTTTATGCTTGTTTATACACTATGATTATTCAGGATGCACTCCTTATCGATTGCCATGAGGACATAATGGAGCTAGTATGCAGATCGTATTTTCCTGAATGCATCCATCATGGGCCGACCAGAAGACCCTGCTTATCGCACTGTCTTGAGGTTTCTAATGCTTGTGAACAGCTCTATGAAGAAATGATAGGACAACCATGGCCAATCGACTGTACTCACTTCTCAGATTCACAACCAGACAATGAAGGTTCTTGCCTTGGAGGAGAAGGAGGTAATAAACCTTGGATTATTTAGAAATTAGCAATATCGAGATGCAGAAGTGTTGTGGCTCAGTCGTTAAGTCCACAAACATTAGACCACAAGGTCCAGGGTTCAAATCCCACCTTTGGCAAGGCATTTATGTTTATTTGCCACTCTCCACCCAGTAGATAAGTCTGGATCATTGCGTTAAACCCTCGTTACAGGACGACCGCTTCTCAGATTTTGAACACATTAGAGGATCTAAGATATTTCATTTCAAGCGCTATCAACCCGGGTAACCCGTCTTATGTAACTTTTCATCTTAGCAGGCAAGCCTGAGAGTTGAGCCAGGGTTAAACGATTACAGCAGCTGTGATATTACATACGAGCAGCTCTACCTGTAGCCGGCCCTTTAGAATGAAATTGTATTTGATGTTCAATCAAGTTTTCAAAGGCACATTATATTTAGAAATCCAATGTTACTTTGTTTTCAATTTCGAATAAAGAAAACTGTTTTCACAAAATACTAAAAACTTTCAAACTCAACAACTTTGTTATTTGTTATCAGATTTTGATGAAAATGTTTAGCATGTTGCTCTGTGAATTTTACTCTATTTATTTAGATATTAATATTTCCAGCTCAGAGTCCCCCTCTAATGTTCACATACTATTTTAGATTTCCTTAATACAACGATCTGCGGTACCCGACCAGCATACACTCAAGATCAGTCGAGGGTCTTAGGCGGGTTCGATGCTGAAGAAGGGGAATTCCCATGGACAGTATACCTCAGCAACACGAATGGAAGCCAGTTCTGTGCTGGTGCTCTTATAGGCTCTGAATGGGTTGCTACTTCTGCCCATTGTGTGTAAGTGTATCACAGTTAATGTTCTACATTTATATCGCTAGAAAATTCCCTCAGTGACGGTTTATGAAATGATGCAAACACCTATCAATGTTTTTAAAAAGAGGACTAGCTGTATAAATAATGAATAATTTCAAACTGAGAAAAGAAGCTAGGGGGCTTAGCCAGTTGTGTCTGATATGTGAAGTTATGCATATTAAAAACATACTTATACTTTACTCAGTTTAAATTGATAATGATCTACGATTACATACTTTATCATTGCATCAAGCAGACTGCTTAATCATGTTAGAATTGTTTGTTAGTGCTTGATGCCCCCATTTCACTAAGAATTGAGTGTTGTTTTTTTTTAATTAGTGTAAGTTAGAATAATTTATTATTGGATATTACATCAAAGTGAATCCTTTCTTTCATGCCAATCATGCAGTGGGGGGCACCGAATCACCCTCCAGCATTCTAGGTGTCCAGTAAGTGACCCTGACATTCATTGATCTGCCGGTCTTACATGAGAAGTTGTTGGGAAAGGTCTTTTTTTAAATGATATATCTCCTACATTTTTTCTGTGATAGGATAGTCTATGTTCTTTTTAAATACCACAAGTAATGGATAATTTTGTTTTATTTTCAACCACCGGTCTTCTTTCCAGCGATGGGGATTTATTCTCTGTGGATAGCATCGTACTAGGTGATCGGCTTCTCTCCTCCCAATCCAGCCATCATCTAAGCATTCGTCCTGCCGAGATCATCAGCCATCCTAAATATAATAAGTCGCCATCATTCTCATTTGATGGGGACTTTGCTCTAATCAGACTATCCCAGCCAGTGACCTTCACAGATTACATCAGTCCTGTTTGTCTGGCGGAGGCATCGTCTGAAGAGATGAAGGACTACAAGAGATGTACTGTCAGTGGATGGGGAAACTATGTATTAGGTTTGATTAACATATCACCTGAATTTACATTTGATAATATCAGTGCATGACATTCATGCAATGTGTCCTAACAATGATAATCAGGATTAAGTTTCAAATTCTTAGTTCTTATATGATTGCAAAGATGCATACTCCAATCAACCAAAAATTATATATAGGTATTTCAAGAAATGAAGCAGTTATGTTTATATAAAGCCATATGGATTGGATTGTTTGTATGTATTTATATGTTTAATTATGTTGAATAAATAATAATAATGATAATCCAGGAATAAACAATAGTTCTCAGCTAATAATTATCCCTTTGAAGTCCTCATATAGAAATTAAATACAGAACCTCATGATTTGTGAAAGGTTCCCGTGAATGTTTCATCTCCGTTACAGCTATTGATTTGCTATGGGAACGTGTGGGGAAGGGGGTACCAAGAACGTACCATAATTGACTCTTTAAAAAAAATTGAAAAGAACTTGAAATTGAAAGTGGAGGAGCCGTGGTGTAGTGGTTCTGACTCTCGCCTTGTAAACAAAGGGTCGTGTGTTCGAATCCCACCGCGGTCTGGTGTCCTTTGGCAAGGCGTTAATCCACACTTTGCCACTCTCGACCCAGGTGCTAAATGGGTACCCGGTAGGATGTGAAAGTCATTGTAGCTTGTCCAGTACTGTGTGCGCCTCACCGGCGACTGACTGGAATACTCCCCAGGGAGTGGAGGATGTGCACACATTGTGTGCGGGAATGACTGATTGAATCCGATGACCGGGGTAATAATATATCTGTAAAGCGCTTAGACACGTCGTTCCGATGTATTAAGCGCTATATAAAAAACGGATTATTATTATTATAACTTATTCTTTTGTCATATCTCACAGGACTCAATATAGACGTTCTTCAGAAGGGCGTTGTGCATCTGGTATCAAATGAGAGGTGTGCAGAACTGTATACAAACAGGACATCAGACTTGATGATATGCGCTGAACTTGTACAAGGGGATAAGTTTGCATGCCGGGTGAGAAATACAGAGATGTGTTGGCTAAAAGATTTCAACCTAAAGATGTGTAATAATAGTCTAGGAAAAGAGGACTTTCTTTAACAATTATTTTCAGATTCAGATTCATTTATTGGTCCATGCATATAAAAAATACAGAAATTTTTCCTCCACTGGCAGTATACATAAAATACATCTAAATTTGAAAATGTTTGAACATTTAAGGAATACAAATAAACATGTATTGCAATGCAGCATGAATAGAATTGACAAATAATTAGTCATACAGGCAAAGAACAGAAACGGTGGAGAGAGATACAGCTGAAAGTTAACTGAAGAGAAATGATGGAGGAGACTACTTAGTATGTGAAAGCGTAAGAAAAAATGGACTGGATAGAGAATGAGAGACGGAAAGTGGGTGAAATAAAGAAAAAGAAGTGAGGAAAAGGAGAAGGGGAAAGAGAGAGAATGAGAGAGAGAGAAGGAGCTAAAGGGAGTGAAAATATGTGTTACGACATGGGGAGAAGATACACAGCTGCATGATAAAAAAGTATACATTAAAAACTGGCTTTGTGATGCATTTAAGGCAGAGGCAAGAATTGGCATGAGGTCAGACAACAAGTGTTACGAAATTTGAACTGACCTATAATTGACATAAGTAACAATATAGACCATGTAAAGTGGCAAGACATTGAAAAGGATTGAATGCTACATTAATGATAAGTCATGACCTAAAGAGTCTGGGAGTAGAATCATTACACGTTTTAAATTTTAATCAATGTTCTAGATTTTTGTAGACATTGGCAATAGCCCAGCAAATGTATTGTTGCCTCTGAAACTCTAGGTATAAATAATTATTTGTAATAAACTTAACTGAACTAGTAGAAAGGAAAGCCTATTCGTCTGGTTTGCATGCATTTCATTGCTTCTAGTGTGCATAGAAATGATTTGAGATTAACTAAGTTCTTGGGAAATTACTATATAAGAGTCCATGCATTGACATGAATTCAAATTAAAGAAAAGCATGATTGATGTTGTGTATTTCAGTAAAATCACCTTCAGTAATATCATTTTGATATGATCATAACTTTTTTGCCAAAATTCACAAAGGATCTTTTGAAAACCCATGGTTGAGTCCATGGTTTATGCAGATTTCCTGTATAAATTACACTTATTTTACCGGGTATATTAAAAATGTCCAATGCTGATGCGCGCTTTTGTCACAGTGTGCCAAATTGATGCATGTTGCAGTGCCATGCTATTTTATTCATAAGTCCACTGTTTTGAATTAATGAGTCCAATCTTCAAGCAGTGGATTCATGAATAAAATAGCGTATCTAACCATGGTAACAGGCGTCAATTTGGCTCACTGTGTCAAAATGTCCAATGCATCAGTATTGGACATTTTTTATACACACGCCCGATACGTGCTAAATTAAGCTTAATTTATACAGGAAATCTGCATAAACAATGGATTCAACTATGGGATTTCAAAACCACCTTTGTGAATTCGGACCTTAATGACCTTGCTTTCCTCTATTTTTTTTTCCTCTTGAATATCGCAGGGGGATGGTGGAGGTCCGTTGGTTTGTGAAGGATCAGATGGTCGATGGCATCTTGTAGGAGTGACCTCCTGGGGCGAGGGGTGTATGTATATAGGAAAACCAGACATCTACGCTAGAGTCTCACGATTCGTGCCATTTGTTGAAGAAGTCTTGGCAAGAAGTAAGTTGTATAACACTATCCAAGAAATTAAACGGGGGGAGGGGGAGGGTTCGCAAAGTTAAGAGTGCCTTAAAGCCTTACTTATGTGCAGACATGCACATGAAATTTAACTTTCAATCTCATTGTTAAAGACTCAATATTATGCATCCCATGGCATGATATCACCAATATAGTGATGCATCTTATAGGTTACAGAACTAGGAATTGTAGTGTTTCTTGTTGAAACACACCCAGGGAGGATGCCCTGGGGGACGATACTCAAGTTTGTTTGTCATACCTGTATGAAAGAAGTGAGACAACGTTGTAATTTTCTATGGCGTTGGCAGCGTCAACAGTATAAAATCTTAGGCAATGTTTAGTTTTGGAAACATCATTGTTATAACTGGTATTAAAACATACTTCATAAATATTATTTCATCCACTCGATCCTGTGTACTTTCTCAAGCCAAGTGATCAGTCACACACGATGCTGCCTGAGGTCTGTGAATCTGTGTCTCTTGATCTCTGGACCACAGATTCGTGACAATAGATATTGCGTCTCTTTAGGGGATGATCTGATTCGAAGTTCATATAATAATCAGTATGAGTTGACTTGAGAAAATCCACAGGAGTGGATGGAAAACTTGCCATAAATATTGTTAAGGGTGGTAGAAGTTTAACAACATTTTATTTGATCATCCTGAACTGATGAAAGTTTTCTGTATCACCTAATAATTTGATTTTTGTATTCATATTATACTGCACCAATTCTTTCGCCAACATTTTTCCCTATCTTCACAGATGACGTCGTAGTACCTACATGTGAGTATTATGTCTTTGTAACTACTGTGGTTTATTTGAATGGTAGTAGACCATCAAATTTGGTAAATGTCCATCTCACATTGGTGTTATCATACTTCCATGACGATTTCTATCGTAGCAAACCAGGTTGACTGGACTGTGCTTTATCTGTGTACTAGGCTGTTGTTTTGCATCAGTTACATCGGCTTGTGCCATCGCATCAGGTTATTGCATCTTTTCTGAAAACTGCGTAACCGGACCATTCAAGAAAAGAGCCCCCTAAATTCCTGTAACATTTGGTCCAGTTTACCCGACCATTCGAGAAAAGAGCCCCCTAAATTCCTGAAAGGTCTGGCCAATTTACCCGATGTTCTGTGAAAAGTATAGCCAATTATCCAATGGTCGGGTAAACTGGACTCTACATTCTTGGAATACAGGTAACCCTTATCTCAAATGGTCGGGTTTCACGATGGCCCAACCCGACGCAATAACCCGCGATGTGATGTCACATGATCATTATTGTCTCGCCCACCAGAGGTGAAGGCGAGACTTAGGGATCCAAATGTCATCCGTCCGTTGTCTGTCGTCCGTCCGTCACAAATCTAATGACACATAACTCCACAATCGTAAGTCGCTTTTCAACCAAACTTGGATGGTAGATGGACTTGGGGGACATGCTTGTTATGCTGCAGTCGGAGGTCACATGGTAAGGTCAAAGGCCATTATCAGGTCAACGATAAAGTTTACATGCAGGTCAACGTTAAAGTTTACATGCAAGACTCTCTTATGACACCTAACTCCGCAACCGAAAGTCGCTTTTCAACCAAACTTGGATGGTAGATGGATTTGGGGGACCTGCATGTTATCCTGCAGTCGGAGGTCACATGGTAAGCTCAAAGGTCATTTTCAGGTCAATGTTAAAGTTTACATGCAAGACTCTTATGACACCTAACTTCGCAACCGTAAGTCACTTTTCAACAAATCTTGGATGGTAGATGTACTCAGGCGACCTGCATGTTATGCTGCAGTCAGAGGTCAGATGGTAAGGTCAAAGGTCATTTTCAGATCAACATTAAAGTTTACGTGCAAGGCTCTTATGACAAGTGTTATTCCATCCCAGTCATTTAATGAAGTTTTGATACAATTCTGTTGCGTGCCCTCGCAAATCACAATATTTCTGGTTATTTTCATAAGTGGGCGAGACACAAAATCGCTTTTGCCTTGTATCTTGTAATGCAAACATATTTGTTCAAAAACTACTTAGCAGTAAATAATGCAGTGAATTTGTACCGGGTATTATGCCTATTGTCCTCATAAAATTTATTTTATGGAGGGTTGGTTGTCGTTTAAAGAGGTACTCCAGGCTGAAAATGATATGATGTGAACCTTTAAGCCGTTGGAGACTGAGTAATTTTGCTTTAATATTTGTGTTCCATAGAATCCAGCCCTCACGTGCATTACACATATATACTTTATACCCCATTTGGAATTACAGCTGAACCAGACTTCATCCAGATAAACCTCGGCATTGGAGAACCATACGAGATATCCTCACCAAACTATCCCGAGTTGTACCCAAATAATCTACACCAAATATGGGAGATTGTGCCACCCTTGGACTCGGCCATACTCATCCATTTCATTGATTTTGAGTTAGAAGATCGTTATGACTTCTTAAATATATACAATGGAGAAACATATTCCAATGAAACACTGATTGCAAGGATAACAGATGTCAATCGACCAAGAGATTTGGCTGAGGTGACTTCCAAAATGTGGATACGGTTTCAGAGTGACTCCGCTGTCGGTCGACACGGGTTCCGACTCACGCTTACTGCCATACGTAAGAATTTTTTTAATGACTGCTATTTAATCTCTCTTGTTGTTGGTTTAAATATTGTACCATACAAATAATGGACTATGATATTTTGACGTAATATTAGATGGAAAGCTGATTCCTCCTCCCAAAGCCAACCCAATCCCTACCCCCACCCCACTCCTCAACACATCCATTGACCCCTCCACTTCTAAAAAAAACATTATGTTGCCCCTGAAAAACAATTTTTTTGTAAAGCACTGTAAAACAATGTTTTTTTGTAAGAGCACTCTATAAAATAACACATTATTATGATTGTAATGTATTGATGTTATCGTTTGTATTAATCATACCCGGTTATTAATGTTATTATGATTTTTTTTCTTTACCATCAATATTTAAATTATAACTCAAGGAGTTCCTTACAATGGATCGTGTGGACTAAGCTGCTGTACCAATCAATTAGAAAGCTGTAATCGTGGTGACTGCTACTGTGATGTGCAATGCTCTTCATTTGGTGATTGCTGCTGGGATTTCCAAGAAAACTGTCATGTCCAGGCCACCCCAACTCCATATTTCTTTTATAGTACAATAAGTCCAGGTATAATCGCTGATGTGGTTTACGGTACACAATGTGGAGTGTTATAGAAACAGTGGATAGAAGAAGAGAAGAAATGGATAGGCGAGAGAGTGGAGATTTGAGAGTAGAGTATTCTTTCTTGAAAGTAGTCCTGAAAAGGACTGTAAACCAGGAAAGTTTGATGAGTTGAGAACAGCTTGAGTG
The DNA here is from genome assembly GCF_037042905.1 of Lytechinus pictus. Lineage (NCBI taxonomy): Eukaryota > Metazoa > Echinodermata > Echinoidea > Temnopleuroida > Toxopneustidae > Lytechinus > Lytechinus pictus. Next base: position 13,648,690 of record NC_087254.1, on the reverse strand, counting down.
GTAGAGCTGATGAGGAGATGCTGGCTTGAGTCGGCGAGTAGAGATGATGAGTAGTAGAGAGACTCGACGTTTCGGACAGGTTGACTGTCCGTCTTCAGGTATGCTTGCCGGTGACATGACATTGCTGCTCCGGGCTTAATTTCGTCTAAGATGTAGGGCTTTTTTAATAGGGTTTTATGTTAGGTTTAGGGTAGGGTATAGTGTGAACCCTAAATAGCTGGGCTATTTTGATGCCTAAGAAGACTGGAAGGCTGGTTCAGCCCCCTCCCCTTATCTCAGTCGTTGACTGCGCTATTGTGACGAAAATTGGCACGCGCGTTACCCATGGCATAATCTACAAAACTATGAGATCAAATTCTGCAAAAAATCTCATTGCTAATTCATTATGCTAATTCATGCATAAAATCAAAAGGTTGCTCTTATTAACAATCATACCCCTAAAATGCTAATTTTTGGTTCCCAGGCTCTTTTCACCATCAACATCTATTTAATTTCTCATTTATTTCTATGTTTTACGAATTTTCGTTTTTTTTTTCAATAGAAACTGTCAGGGACTTTATTTTAACCACAAACCACATGATGAAATTAATTGATTTTAATCAGTAAAAGGAAAAATAAGGATACATTTGTGAATTTTGGCTAAGCACTATTTGCATTGGATTTGTACATGAATTCACGTTTTTGAGCAACTTTGGGTCTGCATGCACTTACAAAATGCTGCGTAATTTCGGAACTGCGTACCTGGGGGTTGCAAGTTTGGTCTCAAAAGTTGCGCGAAAGTAAAACGTCAGCGAGCGACGTGGTAAAAAAAATTTGCGCAGCGGACTTATCACGAAAACTGTCATATTATAGGGTTAACCCTTAAAGGCCCGGGGGAGCACTTTTGAGACCAAATTTGCAATGACCGGGTACGCGGTTACGAAATTACGCAACATTATGTTAGTGTATGCCAGACCCAAAACTGCTCAAAAATGTGAATTCATGTACAGATCCAATGCAAATTGTGTATTGAACCAAAATTCATAAATGTATCATTCTTTTTAGTTTTAGTGATTAAACTTAATTAATTTTGTCTGCATTCAGTCTGCAACAATTTCCATAGAAAAAAAAGTCGAAAAGAAAGAAATACATAAAATTTAAAAAATAAAAAATGAAAATAAATACATTAGAAAAAAAATTGCGATAACAATTTTTTTTTGAAGTACATTCGATCGGGATCCTACAAAGAGTCTGTGAATAAGAAATTAGCAGTTTGAGGCAGTATGATAGTTGATTGGAGCAAATGTTTTATTTTCATGAATAAATTAGCATAATTAATTCATTAAATGAAAAATCTTAATATTTCAAAAAATTAACCATACAGCCTTGTAGATTATATCGCACACTACCACTGTGCAAATTTTCGAAGGCCGTGAGATGGGTCCAAATAACCCGGCTCTTTTAAAGTTCGAAGTTGGTCATTCCATTAGTGTGGGGAATTTAGAGCGGAGCGATTGTCAAGTAACCATAGAGGCCGTTCTCATGACGCTTTCTAAAACTAGTTTACTGGAAACCGATTCAGGAAACCACTTTGGAAGATCGCTTTGCTAGCATTCCCACTTGATCACACGAAAGTGGTTTTCAAAATCACTTCACGTAAAGCGCTCTTGTTGCTATGGAAACGCTCTCAGTGGGGTGATTCGTTTCGCGCGAAATTCGAAACCGCAGCATAGGCATTCTACACCTGTCGTGTGGAGTAGCGCGCTCAAAATGTGCGAAGATCGCTTCCCGAAGAACGGTTGTGTCCTCACTTACGCTAAAACCAGTTTCACGAGGCAAAGCGATCTTGAAAACAACATCGCGAGGTGGTTTTCACCGCTTCGACCGTTCTCACTACGCGTTAAACTAGTTTCCAGTAAACTAGTTTTAGGAACGTAATGAGAACAGCCTCATACTAGCCAAGTATATCAACGCCGTCAAGTCATAAACCCTCAAACCTCAAATTCTCGAAAACCCTTTTTGATTAATTCAGTTCATGTACCTTCTTAGCATGAAAATGATTTAGAAGAGGAATTGGTTACTTCGGAGGAAGTTTGTATTTTTAGGCCAAAACATAAAATAACAGAATATGATGATAGGAATTATGCTTCCTCTTAGTGACATCCTGCCTTCATTATAGCTACAATAAGTGAAAATAAGTAGTAATGACAAAACAGCTGTGGCCCTTCTGATTCTCCTTGTGCCATTTCTTCTACTGTACTATTACTACTAATATTAATTGTTCATTATTCATATACTCGACCTTCATTTGTTTTGCATTAGTCAATGTGCAATATGCACAAATATTTCCTCTAGACACTGTACATATAGTCGAACTTTTCTTTTTATCTCAACTTATGAAATACATGTTTCTTTTGATTTCAATACCCAACAGGAATAGGGGACAGGATTGACCTTGAGTTAGGAGAGACTGCGGTAATAACATCACCAAACTACCCTCAAGATTACCCAAACAACGCAGACATTTCGTGGAATATCCACGTTCCCTCCAGCCACAGGGTCTTGCTCCAATTCATTGCGTTTGATACAGAGGCGAGATACGACTTCCTGTACGTGTATGCAGGTCGTGACCCTGAAACCATTCTCACAGGGGATGGGAATTTCGACGACATCGTGTCATCGGGTTCTTTCATGCAGCTGAGGTTTGAAAGTGATGGTAGTTTTGCGCGATCTGGGTTCAGACTTCAGCTAAGTGTGGTTGACGAAACGGGTGAGTTTTGCTTGCTTTCCATTTAAAGGGATCGTTTAACTTTGTGAGCAGCTGATTTAAAAATTTCTCAAACTGAGTTGAAATGTGCGTATGAGTGCCTGTATTTGTCCTCAAAAACCCTGAAACAGACCACAATATAGGATGAAAAACTCTAATTTAGATACAAGTAGCAATTTATTAGCCTGATTTTGAGAACCGTCTAGTAGACGGGTTCAGCTTATGACCAGTTTTCTCCAATTCAAAAAGTCCGTTGGCTATTTTGACTGCCTTCTGTTGTGTGTATCTCCTATATTAGCTATTAGCTGCACTGTACATTCAGTGTATACCTTGTACACACTAGGTCATGCTGTGTTCATCTAGAATTAATGTGTTGTGGTGCACAGATTCCCTGTATACACATAGTCATTGAAACCAACTCCCAATTATTTTCAAACTTTGGTTTACATCTCCAAGGTTTTAAAATTGATCCTGTAAATATAATACTTTGAAACTTTTGGGATGGTATTTTTACACTATAAGCCTAATGTTTAGCCCATTTTCAGGAACCAAAATGAGAATTTTTTAAATCAGAACAAAGTGAAACGATCACTTTAATAGCTTCCCAATATAAGAAGTTAAGACAGAAATAACATGAAAATGATGATAATACTATTATTATTTTATAAATAATTGAGAACTCATACAAATGCAAAACACCAGATGTGGCTGAACGCCATCCCTCCTCAATTCACCCACATTTGTTTTACATAATCAATTTCTTTTGAAATGATAGTTTGAAGGAGCTGACAGAAAAGACCAGTGACATGTAAATTTGTTGGTGTTTCATGTGTGTCTTATAGACACTACTGTTCTATTGCCCCACAGTCGATTGGGCATACACCAAAAGTTCTTATGTGGGCATGCAGCTACATACACCCATGTGCAATCTTCTAAAGAATTCTAGCAATGAAGCTAGCCTGGCTTGAAATATATCCATGAGGCGAAATCGTCGTAGAAAACAAACCGCGATTACGAACCATGGAAAATCTCAATCACCCCGGGCCAGTTATTTAAGTATCTAAACATGTGTTTCTTGACCTCGATTGGTCCGGAAAAACTAAACCGCAATTACATATGCAGCACGCTGATTCAAGCAAACTCGCTCGCCATTACATGCAGTTATTTTATTTCTCTTTAATAGTTTCCTTATATCGGGGCTGATTTTCTTTGTTCGAAACAGAATAACATTGGCTTTAAAAATACAATGTATCAAATATCAAATAAAATAATTTAATTCCGAAAGGCCTACTTCAGGCAGAGCTGCTCTTATGTAATATCAGCTTTTGTTTACGGTCTACCCTCCGCTAACCTGATAAGAGGGATTATCGGCGATACAGGGTTGATAGCACTTTGCATACGCAGCATGACGATTCAATCAAACTTCTTCGTTCGAAATTAAAAACAAATTAACATTGGATTTCAAAATACAATATCCCTTTAAAAACTTGATTAAATATGAAATACAATAATTCAATTCCGAAAGGCCTACTACAGGCAGAGCTGCTTTTTCGTAATATCACAGCTGTTGTTTATATGGTCTAACCCTCAGGCTTGCACCTGCGGAGGAGAAATGTTACATAAGAGGGATTATCGGGCGATTCAGGGTTGATAGCGCTTGGGAATGAAATATCTTGGTTCCTCCAACGAGGATTTTTTTATGAGGGTATAGGACCGTAGCAAAACCATTAGCTGCGGCGGCGAATTCTGCAACGAGGGTTTGACAAAATACTTTGAAATACCTTGAATGCTGATTGTTCTCTAGATAACAAGGAATGATTGACTCAGCTGACAAAGACAGAAACTCATCCCTACAAGCCAATATAAAGATGCTATAATGGAATAAATTTCCTTAACTAGTATACATATAAGTGATTGTTCTGTAAGATGACTACTGTATAAGCTGTTATTTTCGCGTACAGAATATTTCGCGAATCGCGGGGGTCCCGACATTTTTGCGGGTTGTTGAATTCGCAATCAGAAGATGTATCATACCCTTTCACAGCATTTCAAAAGCAGAAGTAGTGCAAAACATGTGCAAAAATATGCTCCTCAAAACCCCCATGCTGACATGTTTTTTGTACATAAATATGTCCCTGTAAAAAACAGTTGCAAAGTGTGAAAAAAGTGGCTTGAATTTCACTTTTTTTGTACCTTTAGATCTGAAAATTCATCATGTCACAGTTTGATCTGTAAGAGAAATCTTTGGAAGTGGTGTTTTGTTAGATTCATTTTATATAACGTTGGTTTTAGTGCAAAAATATTGAATTTTGTGAACAAAATCTTACGCCTTCAAAACCATGTGAGTTATGAATATTAATGAGTATGCAAATAGCTGCCAATACGTGTGTGAGGAGTCAACCAGATGACAATAAAATCAATGTATTTGTTGGAAAATACATTGTAATATTGCAGCGAGTGAACAAATATGGATAAACATACATGTATGTCAGGAAATAATTTAGGCTCTGCAAAAATAACAGCTTATACAGTATTAGAAACATACACTATGATGAATTGAGTTATTATCAATTTTAGCATTTTCCATTGTATATATTTCTTTCTATGATTATTTTAGAGCTGGCAAGTTGTAGCAATGGGGAACTAATATCTATTTCATATATTTGTGATGGCATGCTGAATTGTCCAGATGGAGGGGACGAGTACAACTGCCGTAAGCCCACTTTCATTTTTTTCCTTTTCACCAAAGTGATTGCTTAATTTCCAATCGTGAAATATTGTATATATTTTGATAATAATAAGCGTCATTATATGGCTATGATTTAATCAGACACTTCTACATGTAGTATCATAAAAATCATGTTTCATATAATAGTATACAAAATAATGGGTATGTGATGCCACAAACTAAATGCATGTTTTGACTTGACCTTAAATCATTTAAGTATCAATGGCTGAAATGTCTATAATTTTATACATTTGTATCCTGCAATTTCTCTTGTGTCATAGTGATTTGTGTGTAATGCGGTCTCCCCCTGTTCCTTTTGAATCAGAAATTCACATTGTAAATATATTATAAGACAATATGAGACTGCACATCTTGTGTTTATAGCTCCCGTCATACTAGCCGACGGAGAAAGCGCAACTTTTGCGATGCCTTCCAACCCCCACTCCGTCCAAGAGTCATCCCTTGAACGGTCATTCCTATCCAACGACTCAAGCCTTGCTTTGGTCGTCATGGTGGAATTCATCCATCTGTCGCCTGGCGATGTCATCGTAATCAGTACCGTCGATGCAGATATCGATGACGATTTTGTGTGGACCATGGAAGGACCACTTTCACAGGATTACAGTCAGGCTGCTGATAAGGTTTTCACACACGGGCATATCGTTGTCCAGGCAACCACCGTAAATGGAACCAGGGATGTTGCGTTACAGGTCACAGCTGCTCAACTACAAGGTATGTATAAACATTATCAATTATTATGATGATACGGGTGTGATTCCCTGGCATTTGCTTAGGTGACAATTGCTCTGATGGAAAAATCAGCACGTTGTAAATCATGAAAGCTAACATCAAAACTGAATTAACCCTAATCCTTATCTTGCCAATTTTCGAAACCAAAAACTCTTACTATCCTAACTTGTACTCGATGCCCTATGAGATATTAAGACCGGAGCAAATGTCACAGGAGCTTAAGTCGTGTCACCAATGGTTTATTTAAGGTGAAAACTACTGAACATTTTTCTTCTCAGATACTTCTCATTGAGCTGTTTTGAAAGATAACAAAAGAATATGTAGAGTGTGTATCACTAATCATTCTTACTTGAAAATAGAAACTGTCACAATTGTGTTACACTTCTTTTGTATTTGTATCCGATTCTCAGAATGTATGCAGGATGAATTTTAACAATTGTACTTAATGTATTAACATGTGTTCTGTTAGTGTTTTATTCTGTAGGTGGGGTTTTAGCTTAGAATATACATGTGTATTTTGTTTCTGTATACCGTTAAAGGTCAAGTCCATCCCATAAAAATGTTTATTTGAATAAATAGAGATAAATCAAACCAGCATAACACTGAAAATTTCATCAAAATCAGATGTAAATAAGAAAGTTATGGAATTTTTAAGTTTCGCTTATTTTACACAAAACAGTGATATGCACAACTCAGTGTCATGTGAATGAGTCATTCGATGATGTCCATCACTCACTATTTCTTTTGTTTTTTATTGTTTGTATTATACAATATTACATTTTTTACAAATTTGACAATAAGGACCAAGTTGACTGAACCATATAGTATTAAACAATGCTAATTCCACATGTTCAGGTAGGAATTAATCGTTGTTTGACAATTTGACAATGAGGAGAAAATTAGAATATTTCATATAATAAATTACAAAAGAAATAGTGAGTGGATGACGTCATCAGTCTCATCATTTGCATACCAAACAGGATGTGCATATAACTGTTTTGTAAAATTAAGCGAAACTTTAAAATGTCATAACTTTCTTATTTTACATCCGATTTGATGTTATGCTTTTTGGATTTTTCTCTTTTTATTCAAATCAACTTTTTGTTGGGGTGGACTTGTCCTTTAATAATGATAATATTAACTAGTTTTTGTCTCACCTGCATAGCAGAGTGAGACTATAGGCGCCGCTTTTCCGACGGCGGCGGCGGCGGCGTCAACACCAAATCTTAACCTGAGGTTAAGTTTTTGAAATGACAGCATAACTTAGAAAGTATATGGACCTTGTTCATGAAACTTAGCCATAAGGTTAATCAAGTATTACTGAACATCCTGCCTGAGTTTCATGTCACATGACTAAGGTCAAAGGTCATTTAGGGTCAATGAACTTAGACCATGTTGGGGGAATCAACATCAAAATCTTAACCTAAGGTTAAGTTTTTGAAATGTCATCATAACTTAGAAAATATATGGACCTAGTTCATGAAACTTATACATAAGGTTAATCAAGTATCACTGAACATCCTGCATGAGTTTCACGTCACATGACCAAGGTCAAAGGTCATTTAGGGTCAATGAACTTTGGCCAAATGGGGGTATCTGTAGAATTACCATCATAACTTTAAAAGTTTATGGATCTGATTCATGAAACTTGGACATAATAGTAATCAAGTAAAACTGAACATCCTGTGCAAGTTTCAGGTCACATGATCAAGGTCAAAGGTCATTTAGGGTCAATGAACTTTGGTCAAATTGGGGTATTTGTTGAATTACCGCCATAACTTTGAAAGTGTGTTGGTCTAGTTCATAAAACTTGGACATAAGAGTACTGGTAATCAAGTATCACTAAACATCCTTTGCGCATTTTAGGTCACATGACCAAGGTCAAAGGTCAATGAACTTTGTTCAACTCTGTTGAATTACCATCATAACTTAGAAAATATATGGACCTAGTTCATGAAACTTATACATAAGGTTAATCAAGTATCACTGAACATCCTGCATGAGTTTCACGTCACATGACCAAGGTCAAAGGTCATTTAGGGTCAATGAACTTTGGCCGAATTGGGGGTATCTGTAGAATTACCATCATAACTCTAAAAGTTTATGGATCTAGTTCATAAAACGTGGAAATAAGAGTAACCAAGTATCACTGAACATCTTGTGCGAGTTATAGTAGTTTTCAAAATCAGCACTGCTGCTATATTGAATCGCGTGATGCAGGTGAGACGGCCAGAGGCATTCCACTTGTTTAACTAGATAGCGCTTTTCCCAGAACAGCACAAAGCACTGTGCACCACACTATTACCCCGTTAACATCCTCTCAAATCATTTACTTTACTTTACTTTGAAATTCTAATTTTAAGGCATCACTAGCTGTGAAGGTAGTGACAGACTGATTGTTCCGCTGAAGGTATGCGATGGTATCGTTGACTGCCCTGACTTTACTGATGAACAGGACTGTGGTAATATCTTGAATTCAGATTTTTTTTTTTGAAATTATAGAACATTGAATTACTTATTATAGTTGGAATAGAAGTTGCAATAATATTTCAGCATATCAAATTACTAACATTCTATCGTTATATGATAACAATTTAATCCCTCCAAAATTTGGTATTATGGTTAAAAGAGAAGTCACAATGATATTGCAGCATATCATATCAATAGCATTCTGAATTTGTAAGATTAAAATTTAACCCTCTTTCGTGTTCAAGGAATGAGCAAGAAATTACCCTCCAACATGATAAAATTTTATTACACTGTTATTTGATGCTTGTGCCTTATTTCTTTTTATTCCTCAATCCCTTTCCATCTCTACTTTCTTTTCAACTCAAACTAGCCTCAATCATTGAGTCACTTGAAAATTGCACTTTACACATATTTATTTTAAATGATTTAGTTTTGGCATTATTATATTGCTTTTATCATTATAAGTGTTGTTATTAACATTCATTATGAATAATGTTACCATCGTGATTTTTAATATTTGTATTGTTAAATCAAATTTTGGATACAGATTTTCGAAATTATTTTTTATCTGCTTATGTCTTATACTAGTTATCAGTTTATCATGCAACAATTTTAGCCATAGGGTTCCATTGTTTCATGTTAATATTATTTATATATATTTATATTTTTTATCTGCTTATGTTATTTATACTAGTTATCAGTTTATCATGCAATAATTTTAGCCATAGTTTTCCATTGTTTCATGTCAATATTAACTACTTAACAGTGCAGGGGGGATTCTGGGGCAGTGGCATCCTAATGATAGTGATATTTTTCCAAAATCTTTTGAATACACTGTCATTAAATATTTTTTATGGCTGAATATTATAACCTGAACCAAGCAGTTGCATATATTAATACATGGCTAGGAATTCTCTACTGTCTTTAATCAGGTCCTTTGGAAACTATTTCGCTTAACCTCGGAGAGAAAGCTACTATTCAAAGCCCTGGATATCCACGCTTTGTTACGACATCTTTGCCTCTCCGAATGGTATGGACAATACAAGTTGCGCTCCCTTGGCAGATCGTAGTAGATGTATTGAGTTTGGTGACTGAAGCATCACACATGCTCATGATTGGCACCGGTCTAGATGACAGTGATGAGAGCAGTGTTCTGTTCAAGGTTTGTACCAATTATTAAAGCCAGTACGCACCAGCAGCCTTGGATTAACACCATCTCAAGTCCCTATCTACTCAAATCTGACCTGGTTTTTAACCCATAATGCAACATTCTGAGAAGTGTAATCTAATGATATACATTCCTGTCTAAGTGATAACTCACAATTTCACTACTCAAAGCATTCATATACTGAAACAACTACTTTCCTCCTAGAAATTATGTTAGTTTCCCTATAAGTATTCAATTGCAGGATAATTCACTATCGGTATTATCAACAGTTATCTCAAAAGGTACAAGTATGTTTTGAGACTAGTTATTTATAACACACAGTCAATGAGAGACCACACATAGTATTGGTCAGTTTGCTCCCCCTTTAATAGGAAAATGTTAACGTAGGTGTTAGTGTGTGAGACGGAACGAGTGCCACGAAATGCACGTGTGACATTGTGATGAGTATGTTGATTCCCATTTGAAGGCCCCTTTTTTATATTGATCTGTTGGTGGGTAAGTTTGTATATGTGAATCTGAATTCAATCACTTTTTGATACAAATCCCTTTCCTGAGATTTTGCTTAATTATACTGATTTACCGAACTACTTTTACTTATTCTTGTCCAGTAATTTTCTTGAACTATGGTGAAATGATGGAAGTTTGCCGTTAAAATAGTATGGTAACTAGATTTTAATTCGTCATGCGGACGAATTAGGTGGTCTGTCGTAGAAAGATAAATACTAGTAGATAAACATACATAATTATTTAAACAAATGAGTAGATATCAGATTGACAGATAAATGGACAGTCAGATAGACATACATATTCAAACAGATACACATAGGAAAGATAGATAAATAGATAGATGGAGAGATAAATGATAAGTGGATAGATTAATAGAAGAAAGGTAGATAAATTATATCTTGATATATAGATAGACAGATAGATCAATAGATAGATATAGAGATATATATATAAACATATAAATACATATTAGATAGGTAGACAGATAGACATTAGATAGATATATAGATAGATAAATAAATAGATAGATAGATAAATAGATAGATAGATAGATAATGATTGATGACAAAAATTACGATGAGGATGATGATAATAATGATTGATGACAAATAAGATGATGATAATGGTGATTGTGATATTATATATACACAGATGGACAGACAGAAAATATATCGATATATTTATTGATAGATAAACAGATAGAATAACATATTAAACAGATTTAATAGATTGATAGATATTAGATAGACAGACAAATAAACAGACATAATTATTTAAACAGATCAATAGACATTAGATTGAAAGATAAAAAGATAGACATACAGATAGACATACATATTTAAACAGATAGATGGATAGTCGGATAGATAGATAGATGGATTGGATGATATATGAAATATAGGTGGATAGATTGATAGAAGATAGATAGATAAACATACATAATAATTGAGAGACAGATAGATTGATATACTGTAGAAAGGTAGATGTATTCAAACTGATAGATATATATTAGAGAAATAGATAGATAGATAGATAGCCAGGCAGACATATAGATAGATAGATACTTTAGATAGAGACAGGCAGATAGATGGATAGATAGACATATTTAAACAGATAGATATATATATTAGACAGAGAGAGAGAGATCGATAGATAGACAGATAGATAGATATACATTGTACATGTAGGTAGATAGATAGACAGAAAGATAGATAGATTTATAACATAGATAGCGGATAGATAGACGGATATGATTTGATAGATATAATATGAAAAAAGTAAATATAATCTGTTTTATTTTGCAATATTTTGCAATATTTTAACTATTATTTATGAGAATTCTTATAATTGATCGTGCGCAAGATAGTAAAAAAAAAATAGATTTTAATTTGTCATGAGGACGGATTAGGTGGTCTGTCATGATTTTCCATTCAGTGTCGGCTCATGTTGTATAAAATGATTCATTTACATATGATCTATTTGATCATCTTGATCAAAGACATCATGGGAATAGATTTTGACCATGACTAAAGTGATTATTAATGTGGTAATGACAATCAATGATGGTGATAATGCAAGATGGTAAATACGAAATAAAGTTTGAGGCACGTGAAACGCCATGAAAACTTCTTAAAAATTTAAGACGATTTTACCGAAATTTGCTTTCCAAAATTGCTCAATGAAAGGCGCCTTAATTTTCACAGCAGCTAATTTTTACTGGACAGTTGTTCATTATTGATGTTTTTTATGCCAAAATTTGTTGTACTGTCCGCAATTTTTTTTCTAGATTTCAATTAAGTTTCAAGCGAGAATTTTCACAATGTCAATGGGTATTAATTTCACTGAATTTGACTTGAAAATTCATAGGTAATACTTTTTGAAAAAAAATATCTTAAATATTTTTATTCAAAATTTATGCTAAATTTCAATAATTTTTAATGAAAAGTTTCAAAATGCTACAATACCACAGCATTCACTTTAAAACTCATTGGTGATGTTTTTTATTAAAAATTATGCAGAAAGTTTTTTTTGTAAAAGTTTGCAAAATTATCGCAAATTTATAAATATTTACATAAAATTTTCCGTCAAGAATTTTCATGATCCATTAATTGTGTATGACTTTCACATTTACTTGTAATTTTTTTTGGATGATTTTAAATGAAAAAAGTCATGTAAAAGATTCAAATACAGGCAATTTTCCTGTAAAATTTCTGAAAAAAATGCGTAATTAACTAATTTGCACAATGTTTAAAAATGACCGAATAAAAAAATCTGGGAAAATCCGCAAAATGTCTGAAATAAAATTTTGCAACCCAAGAGCGTTTCAATATTGCAGCGTTTACTAAAGAATACATAAATGATATTTTACAATGTTAAAATGACCCCTAAAAAAGTTCCGGGAAAATTCCAAAAAATGTCCTATATAAAAAAACTGCAAAGCAAGTGGGCTTGAAATTTTCAGCAAGACAGTACAATTGATTAAAAAAAAAATTTCCTTAAAAGATTTCTCAAAAATTAGGCCAAGAGAAAATTTGAAAAAAATTAAACAAGTCATAACACATTGATGCTGTGGTCGAAAATGAAAATTATTCCACGTTATTTGTAGATAATTGTCTTCACTACATCATATCAAAATTTGGAAGAAAACTGAACACTAATAACGAAGATACGGTCAAATATGCATAAATATGTGATGTAATTGCGAAAATGTGTAATTTTCACTTCTAACATAATTTTGACGTAATTACAAAATCTTCAGATGAGATATTGACTATATCCAAGAGTGAGGAAAAATTGGGGGTCAACGGACACCCTGAAGAGCTACAGTGAATTTTATATAGGCATATTTTTGCCCACTTATGACTTATTTTGCGAGTTTGCACGCGCGAGTAATGCAAATTTGAATGGACGCGCATTCCCGTATTATTGGTCGTACATGTAAGAGGCTGAGTGAGGTATCAAATTAATCAGAAGATAATGGACAATGGACAGACATAAAATAAATGATGACTCGAAGATGCATACCGATGGTAGGTGCAAGAACGCGCACGCATACCTGTGCGCGCGCAAATTCTTGACATGCTCAAAATGACCTGAAACGTACCCAAACTTGACCACGGTCAATTTGGGTATTTGAAAATTTGGACGCGCGCATACGTGCGCTTTATGACCTTTGCATGACCTCTGATGACATGTCCTGATGACCTGTCACCTGAACTTGATATGCAAATATGGATGAATTTTGATGATTTGTTGCGATGATACCATCAATCATTTAATTTTACAAAATGGCGCCTAGATGACGTCATCATGATTTGATAACCTTGAAAAGCTTTGTTACACATGTCCATAATGATGTCCATACATGACATGAAAATCAAGAAAATTGACATGCCCGATTTAGAGATAAAGTGGGAACAAAATTTGGCAATAGAAATAAATAAAGTAAAATCTGACGAATATAAAAGGTGATCATTCATATTCATGACAGACCACCTAATAATAGGCATTTATCTCAACCCAGACAAAATACACGAGAGGCGAGTAAGTGCAGTTTCCGTGGAGTTTAATAAAATTTGTTTCCGAAGAGCATCTTCCAAATGATGTATACCGAAATGATATGTTGTCAAATAAAGCCAAAATAATATTATTCAACAATCAAAACATAATGATTATAGATGTATAAACCTGAGATATGTCATATGCGAAAAAACAAACCAATCTCCTCAATTGTCAATTAAAACAGTCCATCCACATCCATGACAAAGGCACCAGTTTGTCATGTTGGCCAATATGTGGGAAACGTAAAATTCCGTTTGCAACACGAGCTTGTGCAGGTAAACAAAGCCCTGTTCACATTATAACCTGAGGAGTGGAATATCAAACTACGAAATTGGTCTAAATGAATGAAAATTATTATCTCAGGAAGCCCAAAATAAGTTAAGAATTATAATGTGGTGTGGCAATAAATGGAATGCCGCCAAACGGGATGACTCATCGTCAGCCCGCCGCCACAACACAATATGATGTGCAAGAGTTCAAACCATGTTGTATTTACAAAATCCATGCAAAGCTAGAAGCGGGGAAAGGGGGGTGCATTAAGCAAACAAGGACGCGCCTCCCAAAACAGGTGAATTGAGATGAAAGATGCTTTCCAATCAACTCCACGAAGAAGAATGCTAACTTATTAGAATTTGGATTTCGCCCCCTCCAGAAATAACCACATCGGCTAATGCGACGTAGCATTTTTTAGCCACGCCTCCTTGTGATGTCTGAACAAATACCATATTTGGCATCACAACATATCTCCGCCACGGTAAAGGAATTCGCCTGACCAGGCCCCCTTCTTGTAAAACACCCGTTAACGTACTGCTGGCGGGATATGTTGTTATCCAGCTAGCCTGACCTGAGATAACCGCTCATCAACTCGCTTCGCGCGTTAAGAGGTATTATATAGCACCATCTATCTAGAAATCATCTATTTCTAGAAATAATCTAATCTAAAAAATATTTGTATGCCAGTCAAATTCTATGTGTGAATACAATCCTTAACCCAATAGTGTCAGTGATTTTATAATTTCCTTTCATGACGAAAAACTTCCATTTGAGAACACTATACCCCAGTTTCCCTTCTCATCAATTCTCTTCTCCAAGTACGACAAACCCTAACTGCCCCAAGCAAGCAATTTAAGTATCATAACACCTGTTTCTTGACGTCGGTCCAAAGATAACACAACAGCCCGGCATATACAGTCACAGCAGGGGGCCACACACGATGGGATGCATGCGCAGTGCTGAGCGCGGCCCTTTCCTTATTTCGTGGTCGATTTTCTTCGTTCGAAATTGAAAATGAACTAACATTGGATTACTGAATACAATATGCCTTTTAAAAATGTGATTAAATATCGAATACAATAATTCCATTCCGAAGGTCCTACTACAGGCAGAGAAGTCTTACGTAATAGCACAGATGTTATTTATCTTTTCGTCCTTTGCTCAACGCTCATATACTGGCCTGTGGAGGTGAAATTGATTACCAGGGATTACCCCTGGATTACCTGGCCAAGCGCAGTTGATAAGGGCTTGGAAATGATTTTTGGGAGATCCAAATGGAAAATGGGGTATAACACCGCAGTTTGCAATCTGAACTGCGGTCTTTCTCCAAACGGGGGTTTGACGTAATGAAACTATGTTCAAAGGAAAATGGTTGGTTCACTTACAATGAACATGTTGCTACATCTGCCAATCCTGATCATGTTGTTCCAGGTAACGCAGTTTCAGAAAGAATCATTTAGGGATTGGTAAGAATGTCAAAATAGCATTTTTTAATATATCAATATATATATATATATGTATATATATATAGATATACATATAAAAGAGGCAGAGAGGTAATGCATTGTCATAGTTCCAACAAAGTTTATTTCCAAGTCCAAATTTTTTACGTTAAATATTTATATATATATTTACTATTTTTTTGCGTTATGACTTTCAGATTTCCGGCATCCCATTTTATGATGAGCATGGTGCCACCTTTGGTAAAATAAGTCCTCCAGGAAACTCAATGTGGATCAGTATAGAGAAGCCTTATACAGATTCCCCCTCAGAGCTAGTTCTGGCTGCACACGTCGAAGCAGTGACTGGGGAATCATGTAAGTGAACTAAATTAGGATTACATAATGCTGGGTTTTTTAAAGTAAAAGTAGTCCTCTGTAATCAATAATGAAAGATCTATATTATAAGTCATTTGACTGTAAGAATATTACTGTTCCTTACTCAAGAAGCCAAAATTCTTTTATTTCCTTTCTCTTTTATAATGGTGTGTCTTTTGCTTTGCCATTGCGTTATGTTTCTTTGTAATAATCAAATCTCTCAATTAAGATTTCATTATTACTTCTATAAACTATGATTCCAGATTATAATGTCGTTCTAAAATGCTTTTTAAAAGTTGACGAAATTTGATGTGAAATGTGAAAAAATTGGTCATTGAGTGGAATTAGATTGTATGCAATGTATCAGAGAGCAAACACATGCAAACTTTCTTGAATTACGACATGGGTGTTCCCATTTTACAACCATTTTTTGGCTTCCTTTTATCAAACTGCATCGTATTCATCATGATTGCAAGGAAAGTTATCACATTGAAAACACATCGTGTAGAAGAACATGAAGATATGATATTTGAAAGGTGAATGGTTTGAAGGGTTTTGAAAGTTTACATGGTGGTGGGACGAGATGACAAAAGTTATCAGTGTCACCATGTAAGGTAGTCTCGAAAAGAACTGTTGGGTATTTTTGGACAAAAGTTCTTAGAAACTGATGGTCTTGACGTTTCGAGCATGTGAACTCTCCTCTCTTCCTCAGGAGTGTCAAAGAGCAACAAATAGTAGAGTTCGCTTGCTCGAAATGTTGAGAAAACCGGTTCTTCTAAGGATATAATCCAATAGAATACCCAACAACAGTCCTTTCGAGGACTTTCTCTTACGTGTCTTTATTTTTCTTTAAGTGCAATGTCCACCAGGTGAACTATACTGTGGGGGTATTTTCCATGGCTGTTACAATGAGACAAGCAGCTGTGATGGATATAATAATTGCTTTGATGGGTCAGACGAAGATTGTGGTAAGTGTTTCATTGACATCCTTCCAGCACAATGCAATTAATAGTAACGATGTAGTGGTGGTATTA
This sequence comes from Lytechinus pictus, assembly GCF_037042905.1. Taxonomy (NCBI): domain Eukaryota; kingdom Metazoa; phylum Echinodermata; class Echinoidea; order Temnopleuroida; family Toxopneustidae; genus Lytechinus; species Lytechinus pictus. Next base: position 13,631,637 of record NC_087254.1, on the reverse strand, counting down.
TGGATTTGAAGAAACAATAAGTCATAAAGATATACATGTACATGTTTTTACTTTGTAAATATGATAATGTGAGTCTTCACACTTTTGGTCATGTATTTATCTCTCACACTTTTGAAACCAGAATTGAATTGAATGGAATAATGCTAGTAATGATGATGCTCACAAAATAATGCTTAGCAGTCCTTGAGGATTGTAATGAACATGTTATCAATACTGATGATAATGTAAAAGCTAATTGTAAAAATTATACTTCTAATACTGACAATAAGTAGACCATTAATAATGATCACAATAGCTTTTCAATAAACTGGCATAATACCTACTATTATTATAGCTATATACTTTTCCTGACGCATAGAGAATTTTATCAAACATTTTTTGTCTAGGATTAATTCCTAGAATGCATCTTGGTGAAAGCATTTTTCTGGGGTGGACTTGACCTTTAAGCAAAAATAATGATAATTATGTAATATGAGCACATTATATGGAATATTATTTACCCATGGCTATTCTGATCGAATGCTTGGGCAATCAAGGAATACCTTCCTACCCCATACCCATTTACTTCACCTGGATGGAGAGTGGCAAATGTAGATAGACGCCTTGTTGCGGTGGGATTTGAACCCCAGACTTTGTAGTTTAAAGAGCTGACAACACCTGTGCATGCGAGCAAGATAGGTATAATAATTTTCAGCGCTGCTTTTTTTTTTGCACTCCTAGCTTGCCCTGGTATTCTGGAAGTAAGATCTGGTCCTTCCAACACCTGCCTGCATCGTAGGAGCTTCTGTAATGACGTAGTGGATAGTGGAGATGATGAAAGCGATTGCAGTAAGTACATTGTTCCTTCACGTTTTAATGTACATGATACTGTCAAGACATAATGCTTTTAAATTGCCTTTAACTATGTTAACCAATTACCGTGGCTGAGGCAACAGGAGTGATGTTAAACCAGCAAGGGTCATTTGAAATATTAAACGATATGAAACATAAAATTGATTTTGGCTAATGGTAGATAGCCAAGTTGTCGTCTAAGGTACTTGACTACACCATGAACGTCCGCGGTTCAATTCCCGGCACATCTTTGAACAAGGTATTTTATCTATGTTCTTTATCTTGCATCAAAGAAATGGAAATTCTATATTATTAGAGAGTTTTCGCATTCTACAACGCACCTATTCCTTTGAAAATGCAATTTTATTTAAATCACAATGGAGAGCTGAGATGCTTTTGTCAAAAGTTGGTGATCTGGAAGCGATCGGAACAGCAGCGTTGTCTCGCGACTCTGGATAACGACATATTTGAAATTGTTCGTCTGGTGCAAATCTTCGGATCATCTGCTGTCCGGGTCCACCAACTTTCAACAAAAGCCTCTCAGCTCTCCATTGTGATTTGACTTGCGTTGTAGAGAGCGGCCTTGTCGTGATTGCGAAAATTCTCTATTGATACCAACATGTGCATGAGTTTTTTTTATAAAAGATAGTCATATTTTTATGTTTGTTCGATCTGACTGGGTAGCTACGGGCTTCGATCGATTCTTGTTATGGCCAGGTGTTTCCCATAACTTGTTTTCTTGAAGAAAGTCTACAATGATGTTGGTAAAAACAATTAACCTCCACCAAAGTGTCCTGAAAGTGATATGTCCGTAACCTATAGGAATATATCATGTACTTGTTTATTTCATTATTCAATAGAGTGAAAATATCAAAAGCTTTTCCCATGCCTTAAAGAAATGTGGTCCTTTCCCATTGTTGTACCAATTATTAAAGCCAGTATGAACCAGCAACATTGTAATAGCACCATCTCAAGTCCCTAACTACTCAAATCCAACCAGGTTCTTTACCCATAATGCAACATTCTGACCAGCTTAGTAACTCACTTATTCCCTAATTCGACTCTCAATCGTGAATAAATTATTTTCAGTCACGCCTCACTATCCTTAAGCACAACCAGTGCAACAACATCAACACCTGAAATAGAAAACATTTATATACTTTACAAAAAACATACCTGTTTCGAGGGGAGCACCAAGCTTCGACGGCAAGACAGCACGAACGGTACTTACTGACGAATGTACTGAGGCCTCCCTCTGAGTTCAGATCTCGAAGAACTCATCAATGTACTGTACATGCTGTAAGGCCTATTCATCCATCAGAATTCTCTTTGCTCTATCTTCTTGCATCCAGTCAATCGTCCACATATCCATCCCGAATAAGACGTCCGTACTGTGCTGTGTCGAACTCGGTCAGTGAATTCCGAATCGTTTAGGAATTCAGACACTCCTCACGCAAGCATTGTTATGCTAATCGGATACTTCTGCTAAGAAAAGAAAATGTATTTATTCCCTAATTCGACTCTCAATCGTGAATAAATTATTTTCAGTCACGCCTCACTATCCTTAAGCACAACCAGTGCAACAACATCAACACCTGAAATAGAAAACATTTATATACTTTACAAAAAACATACCTGTTTCGAGGGGAGCACCAAGCTTCGACGGCAAAACAAGCTAAACTTATAGCTCCCCCTCTCAGTCAATCAAAGAACGGGTAAACAAGAAAATGAGTTACACGACGCAATCATTTCAATTTAACCAACTTTAAATGTATAATGATAATAATACATGTCTCATTCAACAATCTCATCGAACGCCTACAATCCATCTTTAACAAAGTTATACGTATAATCATACTAGGCTGAGGCTAATTTACCCGGTATAAAAATAATTCTAAAGCCCCAAATTCATAGAAATTGAAAGACAATCCTTCATATTGTCTTTAATATATCCATCCTTAGCAGTCTCCGACCTCCACCTACCATGTTTCTTAAACAACCTGTCTGGAACACCAAAGTTCGCTGCTGCTGTGGCTCCGCCACTTCGGAGGCTATGCATGCCAAAACTCTTTGGATTCAACCCTACTTTCGCCAACGCCTCTCTCAATAATTCTAAACATCTAGTATAAGACAACTGTCCACGTCTTAACTTGTAACTATTACTGGATTTACAGTAATTTAGAGGCCTAAAAAGAAATACTTCATCAGAGGCATCGTTAAGCCCCGCTGCAATCAAATATTTCCTCAAAGCTAATACGGGGCAGGTGGGGAATTTGTAGCACCTATAAGAACCCATGCTCCTTGCCTGTAAATATCGGTTTTACTTTTCATGATGAAAGTATTCACATGAGACAAATACAAGTCTAAATCACATTTACGAATATGTATCATTTCATCAAATCGTAGAATGCCTGCGTAGGAAATCAAAATCATAGCACATAATCGAATATCTAATAGACTCGTTGAAGATCCATACTTCTCAACAACTGCTTTCAAAATGTCTGGGGTTATAACTTCTTTCTTAACGATCGGTTTGTTTAGTAATTTCTTTAAACATTGTAAAACAATATGTATGAACTTGCGATCACAGGGATTAACATTCATCCTTGGCTTGCAGTCAAAATGCCACTTAATGGCGTAAAAAGCCGATTCTATCCTCGAATAAGGAGCTTCTCTTTGATACAAATGAATAAGATAGCGACTAATATCTTCTGGTTCTGCTGTGTCAGAATTTACTTTATTTTGCTTACACTAATCTCTCCAGATATTCAACGCTCTGTTGTATTTACTCATAGTGTTATCAGCTCTCGAAGCTGTCAAGACCTTGTTCAAAGTTATATCATATCCTTCATGAAGAGAATTTCTGGATTTAAGAAAAATTAAACAAAACTTATAAGCTGGTATATATTTATCTCAACACAATATATTCAAATTGTGATAAATTCTCAAGTTCAGTCATTCTTATCAAATTCTCAAAATTTAATCACTTCTAATACGTTTTACAGCCATGACAGCAAAATTAAACATTAACTATGCAGCTATCCTCAAACCAGGTGGTTTTATATTTTCACTAAAATTTCAGTATGAAATTCATTAGATCACAATTCCATATCATAATTCGTTTCAATCGTCTTGAAGGCTTAGCAAAACAATAGCTTTGGGATTCATTTCCTTTGCGAAAATATTTATTTTTGCCTTAAAACACTTGCAAAAACTTTCTGAAACATTTTATTCTCAAGAATTCTGTAATTTTGAGACTTTGAATGTTTTCAATCATCACCAATTTCTTCATTCTGAGCTCCGCCGCCAGTAAATTATAACTAATTTGAGAATGAAATCTCATATCAATTCCTTATCAACCTGTACGATGGTTATCCTTTTACATAATCATAACATTCTCCAATTTCCATCACCACTTCTTTGCTCTGCAGCATAAGTGGATCCTAGCTATGCAGCTATCTGCCATGCGGCCGTGTAAAAATTACATGTTGCATTCCAACAGTATAATTTTGAATTAACCTCCATCAATGGATTTATTACATACCAGCATTCATGTCAGCCATCTCTCACAAACCGTTTTTTTTTTTTTTTTTTTTTTTTTTTTTTTTTTTGTATTCATTATTATTTCTGCCTTGAACGAAAATTCCTTGAGGATTATCAATTTTGAAGTATTCAGAGAATAAGGAACGAAAATCACTTTGTTCAGAGAAAAGAATCGGCCAGAAGGGTGCAGACGGCCAGAAGGGAACAACCAAAGTCCCCCTAGCAGAACAAAACCTTCAGATGCTTAAGTACTTGCCCTATACATGCTATACATTCGATAGGTGGAACCAACCAATTATTCTCGCCCGACCAATCACATGAGAAGGGATCAACATGATCTATTAGGGGACACCAATATTTAGAATTGAACTTCTTAATTTTGAAATTAAAATCTTCCGCAAGTCTGTCCACAGTGTGAGGGCCCCAGATTTTGTCCAAAAATCCGACAAATTCATCTGACACACCCCAATCATCAAAATCTATCATGCGACTTAATGCATCTGCAAAACGGTTCTCCTCTCTGGGAGCCCAATGAACGTGAAGACTAATGTTGTTTCTTTTACACAACTCAAAGATGTGTAAACTCATCTCATGCAATTCTGCAATCATACTTCCTTTATTTACAATCGATCCTACTCCTTTATTATCACAGAGGACCTTGACAGTTTTATGTCTCATGTGAGATACAACTGTTTGCAGTGTCATACTTACTGACTTGAGTTCTCTCCAAGTGGAGTTTTTAACCATTTCAAACTCAAACCAATCTCATCCCATTTCATGCCTGCGCACTCAGAAACCCAGGCCCCGCAGCCTGATGGACTTGCATCAGAATAGATGAAAGTCTGTGGAACTGAATAAGCAGAAATAATGTTTACGTTAAGAATATGCAAATTCTTCTCCAGAAGAAGAACACGAATATTAATTCATCACTATTGATCACATTATGTCCTATCCCAATGTACCCTCCGGATGATTTCGTGATGCATAAATCTGGTTTTAATTTGAGTAACTGTGCCAAACACTGGATACAATGTATCTTTCCAACTATAACTACGATCTTTCGTTCTGAAACCTCAGGCAATTCTGCTTGAAATGAATCTGAACATAACTCAAGATCCTTCATCCTTCTTTCAGTAATCTTTATATAAGCTACTCTGCTTTCCCGTGGTATTCCTAACCAATCCAAACACTGGACAGGAGTCCATTGAGATATTTCTCAACATTTGGTATCAAACCTGCTTCAAGTAAGTCATTTTTCACCGTCTTGACCATAGTATCATACGAATCAAAGGAAGCAGCACGACCCAATCATCTATATACAAAAAAAAAATGAAAATACCATTTCTATACGCCAATGATTAACGATAGGCTTAAATCGTGTAATGAAAACAAAGGTAGCTGTTGCCAACCCAATGACAACACCTAAAAGGAGAAAAACCTTGTACCACTACCAAAATCCCAACTAAAGCCTACAATTTTTCATGCACTTGAAAAATGTAATAATGATGATAACCTTGCTTAAGTTCAAAGGAAAGCATAAAATCTCCCTGTTTTAAATAAGACATGACTACATTCCAGTCTTCAAGTATAATAGTGTTCTTCCACAAGTGTTAGTTGACATAACGTTAACCAAGAATCAGTCTCTTTTTATATCTGAACTCTGAATTGAATCTGAAAGGGGGTAACATCATGGGGTGCAGTGGTGGATTCAACAACCAAACCCTTTTTAATAATAATTCGTTAATGGCTTCAGAAACGAAATCGGGATCGATGTCAATGCTGACTTATCATCTTATTGTAAGGTAATTTGTAACCATGTTCATTGACATCTACAACAAATTGAGATGCATCAGTTGATTTCCAAATTGTAAGGAAGCATTCAATCTACCTTTAACCAAAGGTTCTGAATTTCATTGATCATACTCATAATTTCTCAAATAAAATTCTTCCTCCTACCCTGCACATCTTGTCGAATCAACACTAACGTTACTCGATGTTTCCCAACCGAAACAAATTCAACAATGCTCTGTTTCTGTATTTCTTAATTTAGAAGGGCCCGCTGACGGACCAGGAGTAGTCAATATATTCCAGATTGTTTGATCTGTGTGATATCTATGTCTAGGTTCATTAGTTAAAGGTGGAATTCAACCAAAATAACACATCTTTTCTTAACATATAATTATGGACTAGGTAGAATCAAGAATAGATTCCTTTGCTACGCCCTTCTGATCATTCTACTCTTCAGTTCTCAAATACCACACTTCGTCAAATACAGAACAAAACTGACATTTACCTTGCTCAGTTTGACCATGATCAATGGATCATTTAACTCTGTTGAGCATTGTTATCTCTGAAGGATGAATCTTGCTGGGATCTTGCTTCCTGATACCTGGGCAACTTCTCCAGTGCCCATGTCTACCACAGGCAAAACGTTCGTCGGTGGTCTGAGGCAACTTGCATACCCGCGCCAACTATTTTGTACATATAAGTTGGCGACACTGCCAAGCGAATATCGATTTCTTGACCCAAAGGGTATACGAAATAAGTTGTCGGAAGTAGTAGAAGAACCTTGAAAATTTCCAAAATTCTTGCCCAATATAACCTTTGTTTGTTGAACGAAATAACTTACGCTTTCTATTTACACAAGCCTGAGCTTGCCTCATTCTTTTCTCCCTCATCAGTATTCATCCAATGCGGACCAACCTAAAATATAAAAATGATCTCTATATATTTATTTGATTAATCTCCCATAATTAAGTCATAAAGTAATTCCGCTGAAAAACGAACAGCTTCCATTAACAACATAAGGCCATATCTATTATGTACAACCGTTCATAAATTTCAAAAGCAATAGCCTAGTTTGGAATTTTCATTCATCTTTATCTCACTAACCTGCTTCAGATTCATCTGCTTTTCTGATATGTTTCTTCCTTTTAATTATATCTGCAATACCTTACTTCAGCAAAGCAAGGGCTGCGCCCGCTGCTTACCTTACTCTAATAAGGCAAATTTCTTATCCAACTCGTCCTGGCGTCTAGAATTATATTCATATTGAACCTTATTACCTTTCGAAAGACATCTCCGACGCCCTTTTTTAGTTGTAGAAGCTCCGCTGACCCGGGCAATGTATCGAGAATCAACATAATCAAACAGCCAGCCCAATCTTTAAACGAGCCAATGCTTCCTTTGTAGCATTGCTTACAAGAAGGCGAAGAGACTCCAGATTATTGAGTAAAATTTTCTGAAACTGCCTTTAATTTGTGGCATAACCCGAGGTTAATTTCTTGATTCGCCATTATTTTATATTTAACATCGAATCCAAACGTAGATCTATTACGATAAGGCCTATAGAGTTTAACACGTGGAAGAAGCGTTGAAAATAAGACGTCCGTACTGTGCTGTGTCGAACTCGGTCAGTGAATTCCGAATCGTTTAGGAATTCAGACACTCCTCACGCAAGCATTGTTATGCTAATCGGATACTTCTGCTAAGAAAAGAAAATGTATAATTTCACTACTCAACAGTCAGTTGGCAGGCCCTCAGAAAGTAGATTCATTTATCCCAGCTTTATTCATGCTTGCGTGACATTACATTAATAGTGATTTGGAAAAATCCATGGAATGAATTGAGACTAACTTCTGTGTATACAAAGATTCCAAGTTCAAGCACACTCTGATGGAGTCTAAAATTTGAGAGGACAAGACCTCTTTAATTTTGCTTCTGAAATATGCCAGCTCTATTCCTGCCTTGAATTTTCATTGTTGCAACATTGTCCTTCAATTGTATAATTCATTAAAAAATAATGACAAATAAATAGTGAGTGTATGACATCATCAGTTCTCTTATTAGCATACTGCCAAGGATGTGGATACTGAAAGTAAAGCAAAATTTTAAATGTCATATTATTGTAATTTAAATATGCTTTTGATGACATTTTCATCAATATGCTTGTTCTTAATCAATTATTTTGCTTGGGGGACTCCCCCTTTAAAAACTTTTGATTTCTTTGTTAATTAACAGGTAAATAGATTTAGTCACAGCTACTGATAATCCCTATTTATCTATTGATTCTGTTTAGCCTTTGTGTGTGATAATGGTCGCATTGTCAGTGAACGATTTGCATGTGATGGATACAATGACTGTGGAGATTTTACAGATGAACCTCCGGAATGCGGTGAGTATTCTTCTGCTAGGCTAACCACCCTCACCCCCTCCCCTCGCATTATGCACAATAAATGACCATTGTTTAAAGGAGATACGAACCAATAGCGCCATCTCGAGTCCTCAATTACTCATACGACTGGGCGTTGTGGCGTGCGCCTGTAATCCAAGCTATGTGGGGAAGTTACAAATTGATGTAGAGGTTCGAGGTTTGAGCCCTGGTCACGTCTTTCGGATGGTGACGTTAAAGGTCTGTCCCAGACGTAAATAATCATATCTGATTGATACACGTCTGACAAAACTCAAAACCACACACACACACGCCAGTTTCCTGGCCCATAATACTAGTGTAGTCTAGTACTGTATACCCACTTGAATGATAACATGCTAATTAACTACTTAATACATTTATACCACAATAATTATGTTACCAACTAGCAAAACAATTACTTTTCCTCTCAAAACATTTTGTTTTCTCTATACAAATACAATTATAGGTCAATTTATTCTCTGTAGTATTAGTAGATATCTGAAAACGTATATTCTAAGACTATGTACTTATAACACACAGTCAATGAGAGATCACACACAGTTCACTCTCCCATTAAATGTTCTGGTTTTAGTCTGGATTAAATTCCATCTTCTTCTATAAAAAAAAATTACTGTAGAATGTTAGAATCATTGATCTATTAACTTGACCATTAAGAATTTTAAAGCTTGACTTGATAGTAATTTTATAAATGGGAACCTTTCTTTAATGCTAATGCAAATGCATTTACAATCTGGTAGTAATGAAGAATGCGGTTCTTCTTTTTTTTTTTAACAGCAAGAATGTTAATTTTAGATTGAATATGATTTTATTCTATTATCTAAATTTTCCTTTTTTTTAAACAGTATGTGCTGCAAATCAGTTTGATTGTGGAGAAAGATGCATTTCTATAAACGATGTATGTAATGAAAATGTTGACTGTGCAAATGGTGCTGATGAAGCAAACTGCAGTAAGTATATTTGTGTTTTTGCTTGTTTAACACATAGTCCTTTTCAATTTTACAAATTCATAATATTACTTGGTAAAAAAGATTCTGCAATTGTGTCTATTGAAAGTTTAATTAATGACTTGCCGAGCATTCCAGCAAGCATGATGGAGGAATGCTTGTAGCAGTAATTTTTCATGGTGTGACTAAGTCATATATATATATACATACATATATATACATTTATTAAGATGCAAGTTACTATCGAAAGCAATTATGGAAATCAAAATGTATATCTGCTATAATAAGATAACCCTTCAAATTCATAAATAATGAGACTAGTATCTTCTTTTTTCTTATGCTTGTTAATGATCCTGTAAAGACATATCGGGTACAAAGCTTATTTGGCTGATTGACAATCAAAACTGTTATCTAACATGATGCTGTGGATAGACATTTGCGTTACTATTACACTAAACAGCCATGACAGTGAATCAAATAAAATATAATTAGCGGATATCTTTTTCAAAATTTCTATATTAGACTCGTGAATATTCTGTATATTGTTAATTGCTGTTTTTTCAGTATGCAAGAGCTATGAGTTCCAGTGTAATGACGGCCAATGCAAACCATACTGGGAACGTTTAGACGGCAAATATGACTGTGATGACGGATCAGATGAAAACCAAGAAAACTTCAGGGGTATTTATTTTTTGCAAACTTATTGTGTGCATTCTGGGAAATAGTTCTATGTGTTGCCCTTCTAGCATGTATCAAGAGAGTGACATTAGGACCGTCTGCACCATCCCGAGTTTTCAAATTAGCGCGCTATTTCTGATCTGGCAAATTATCCCGATCTGAACAATTTGCAATGGAGACGCAATTATCGCGCTAGTTCGTAGGATTAATATCGAGATTGCAATCCCAAGTCAACTTGGGATTATCAACTTGGGATTATTTGCAAAATAGCGCGCTATTTTACAAATTATCGCGCTAATTTGTAGGTGCAGACGCACTCAAGATTATTTATTCACGGCGTCAGACCATAATGCATCGATGCCTTGGTCGAGCAGGAATCACTCTTCTTGCGATGGTGGAGACGGGGTTTCTTGAATCTCGAGATTAATCGCGAAGAGGGCAGATCGGGCTAAAATCTCGAGATTGAGCAAACTCGGGATGGTGCAGCACCGCCTATTGTGATCATACAATGACTGGAGGGTTAGGACCATTGTTAAAACACAGAGCCCCATACTCTGAACTTGGGTCCAAAATAAACTTTGGTCTGAAGTTGTGGTTTAACTATGGATAGCCAATTGTGACACAAAAACAGTGGCCCCTCTAACCTGTGTACGATTACAATGTTCTTGTGTCACTTTAGCCCCAAGAATGACTAGAATGTAGAAAGGGCCGTGGTGTAGCAGTTCTGACTTGCCTTGTAATCAGGGGGTCATGTGTGCGAAGCCTGCCATGGCCTAGCGTCCTTTGCCAATGCGTCAATCCACACTTTGCCACTCTCCACCCAGGTGGTAATTGGGTACCAGTTATCATTGTGGTTGGTATAGCAAGTGTGTGCATAACAGGCTGCTTATAAAAGCCACTTTTTTATCATTATTAGTAGTAGTAGTACATGTAGTTAAGGATCCTATGTTAAAAATGTGTGCAACCTCTTGTAAACATGGTAAAAATACTGCACCTTTGTTGCAGCCATTTCCTCAAAGTTACAACTACACATAGCTTAGGATACTTGTCATTTAACCCTAAATCTCACGGGGTATTTTTATTCTTGTCATTCCGGGGGGCCCGGGCCCCCCCCCCCCCCTTAAGATCTCAGCCGCGGATTGCACGATCACAACGAAAATTTGCATGCTGGTAAAGAATGATATAATCTACGCAGTTGCATTGGTAAATTTTACTAAATTATGCTAATTTATTCATAAAATAATACTTTTTGCTCTGATCCACTAAATAAAGATCCTAGAATGCTATTTTTTTGGTGAAAATATTCTTTATAGCATTCCTAACAATTGTGAATGAAAAAAATTCTGGTACCAAGACCGATTTCTTATGTATTTTATTTTTTTTTTTTTCTTATGTATTTCTTTGTTTTTTACTTTTTCTTTTTTTTTCGATGGAAATCATTCCAGACTTAATTCTGATCAGAAACAAGGCAAAATTAATTAAGTTTAATCAGTAAAAGTAGATATAATGATAAATTTATGAATTTTGGCTAAATACACAATTTGCATTGGATTTGTACATGAAATCACGTTTATGAGCAATTTTGGGTCTGACATGCACTTACATAATGTTGCGTAATGTCGTAACCGCGTACCCGGCCGTCACAAATTTGGTCTCAAAATTTGCGCGAGACTTGAAAGTAAAAAGTCAGTGAGCGGCGAGGTCAAAAACTTTTGCGTAGCAGATATATCGCGAAAATTGTCGAGGGGGGGCCATTATGGCCCCCTTCCAGGAGAATTAGGGTTAAGAGCTTAAAATCATTGGACGATTATTAACCATTTTGGCTTAGTGTGAATCTTATATTCTGTTGGCTCCTTCCATTTATATATAAATAGAAATAAAAATTCACATGCTATAATCTACAAAACGCAGTAGGCTTCATGGTAATGGCAAAGAAAACTAATTCATTTATTATTCCCCAGAAAGTTTTAAATGGTGTGAGAGACAGACTGAGCTAAAAAATCAAACCTGTACGCCATTTGTGTCACAATCTACAAAACGCAGATTGGAAATGGCAGGGGCCTCCTTCTCATCATACTGTGGTATAATGATTGAAACCACTCAAGGAACGATTGAATGCAACAGAGTATTCTTTACCAATGAATCACAGATACACTGTAAAGCTAAAGGAAGGTGGCAATTTAGTTTACCATAAAGACTGTACAATGTTTTGATAAGTTCTTCATAACTTTCCTCCACTTATTCATCCTCATATTAAACATGGTTTCTTCTGTTATCTTTCAAGTTTCTTCTTGCATACACAATACACTTTCTTGCTCACATGCTAATGGGTTTGAATATCCTTCATTGAGTGATTTACAAACATAGTTCAAAACTATTCTTCCCTCCAGAATGCCCTGGAAATTATTTTCAGTGCCGAGACTTCTCCTACTGCCTACCAGCGAACTCTGTGTGCACTGGCTACAGAGAATGCAAGGATGGCAGTGACGAGTGGAATTGTATATGGTCTCAAAATACCACAATACCACCTTTTATTGAACCGACCGAATCACCAATCCCAACGGGACAGTCTTCACCGCTCTCATGTGAGTAAAAATGCTTCCTGTCAGTGATGGTTAAAAGGGGTCATATTTTCAGATCATCATAGCATTAAGACTGTTTTTAGTTTTGATATATCTCCCCGAGAGTATATATGTTTACTAGATTATATGAATGTGTATGACCTCAAATTATTTTTATGTGGAGGATATAAAAGAAGAATATGTTTTATCGGACAGACTTGGCGATTTTGCATAAAAATTTATTTTGGTCGGGTGTCCAATGAAAATAAAACATCTTGGATTTGGAATGGGTTTCTTTTTGCTATAAAGCCATTTATCATGCATAGAATGGGCTGACAATATCACGTTTGCTCTTTTGCTGGAGCCTTTTGATATTTAATTGCTCAATTTGTTGAAAGACATTTGCTGAAATATTCTTTTCAAAGGAAAAATAAGACATTGAGATAGCTAGGGCACTGGATACTGCTAAAATACTATTTCAAATTTTCACAAAGAATTTGAAAGGCCACTATACTCTAGAGGATGCTTGAATATAATTATATAATATTGACTGGCTTTGGCGCGAACATCATATATATTGCCCACAACAGAATCAGTTTGGCCCGAGTCTTTAGACAAGGGCAATATGATTCTTTTATTAAGGGCAATATTTTTCATGTTCCGCAAAAGAAGAGCCAGTCAATATTTTATTATTATCCAAATCTAGAGCAAAAATTGAGATATTTCTTTTAAGAATAGAGTTCTATTGTGTCATGTTTATATCAGGGTCTAGGCTCTGCACCTTACCATTATGACATACGTGTAAGCACCCGGATCCAGCGTTGTCTTTATCATGATATATATTGTTGCTGCTCGGATCATTATGAAGCATATGTCTTTCTACGCATGTGAGACCAGGGAGAATACAGAGGTATATTTAGGATCGTCTCTGCAAGCAAAGTGAATACGCACATAGAGACCAAGCAAAATACAAATAAGAATCTCTTCCCGATATTCAGAAAAACTAGAGCAATGCAGCTTTTTAAATGACCAGCTCAGATGTCTGATACCCGTAATAATTCATATTTATTACCCTTTACCAAATCTTACATGGGCTGTATTCATCCATGGATTTTATCTCTTCATTTAGTTTTCATTTTAAGACTTCTAAAAACATTCTACATACAGTTGTCTTATTGAAATAAATATGATAAATATTCGGAAGTAAAACAATCCTGATTTATACATACGAAACTGACAGAAATATTCATACATCATACTTGATCAGTAATAATCTGAATGTATTAATTTTCAGTTATTCCATTTGAGGATTGTGGATTGCGGCCAGCTCTTGAGATCCATCGGGTCACCCATGGTGAGGATGTGACTGGGCTTGGGGAATGGCCTTGGCAGATTGCACTCTACGCACCAACCGGTCAGTTTTCCTGTGGAGGAAGCATTATCACTCCAGAATGGATCCTCACTGCTGCTCACTGTGTGTAAGTTCAGTTTTATTCACACGATAGTCAAAATCAATTTGCTCTCACTGCAGTTCAGTAATGATCTTACCTAGCGCAGATCTTTTATCTCGATCGAAGCCCACACCCTGGCCAGTCCCTTTGCCCTGCCTTAGATCTACATGGTAGTCCTAAAACTTTTAAAACTAAGTATCTGTTCATAATACATTTCTTTGTGTGCCATTTCTATTTACATGAATTAGCAAATAAGCCCCATTGTGCATCCCTAGAACTATACCACTTCAAAGAAATTTATAATACTGCATGATTTATGATTTTGAGCTCTGGATTATTCTTTCTTACTTACAAAGATTGGCAGCTCTGACATTATGATATCAGCAATGTCCGTATGTGCTTCCAAAGGACTTGGATATTCTTACCCTTGCTTTAGCCCTGCAGCCTTATTACAGTGCCACTAGCATTTCAAGGAATAAATTTCTACCAGGTACCCATTAACCTAACCTGGGTTGAGTGCAGCACAATGTGGATGAATTCTTGCCAAAGGAAATTACGCCATGGCTGGGATTTGAAACCATGACCCTCTGTTTGTTTGTCAGAAGACTTATCCGCTGGGGAAATCATAAATTATCACCATCAAAGGACAGATTTTATTAAAGAGCACTGCCAACCTGGGAAGCATTTATTGCCTGTACTTCCACCTTGCTCCGCAGAGGAGAAGAGTGCGCAGTCATTTGTGGAAAAAGTGACTTGGAACGACTGCTGATTGAGCCTGAAATTACCGATGATTTCATGTTGGAAATTGATTGGCTTGCGAGAAGCATTTGTTGTAATACTGGAAGAGACACAGACTACTATGCAATATACCTCAGATTCCAGGCACTTGTTATGCTTTTCCTTTAATATCTACCATTAGTAGTTTGAGATGGTGGCATTTATTAGGTCAATCATAATGTTATACCTGTTGTTCTGTTTATTTACTATCAATAACTGGGATATACTCATTTGATTTGCTTGTTCATTACGATGAACCAAGCACGCCGAATATACAGTACACAATTTTCCTGCGCGCGCGCTGCATCTCCCTATGAACGCACTATCCCAAGATCATCGCGCAATTTGGCGTCCATTTCCTCTTTTACTTTCGCCAGCCGTCGAGTGCAGACGTAAAGCTAAGTACACTCTCAAAAAAACGCAAACTTGTTTTACATTTTGGTTTTATACGAGTGCATTTATCCCTTATTTCAATCTTATTTTTCCTTTTAAGGTTGTTTTAAGCATATCCCATCGCGCGGAGCTCTCCGTGATATTATTTTCACGTATTTTGTTCTTTCTTGTGAGTCTAAAACATAAGATGATGTTTTCTCGCAGGCGGGTTGCTTCGCATCCCCACCCCGCAGCTCCGCGCCTTCCTGCGTGTCGCGGGCGTTGAGTTTCATGCTCCTCTTCATTATAAATTCATTTTAATTCTCTGACTTCTCGCTTCTTCGCATCCGTCTTGAATTTCCTTGAATTTATTTCTCTTCCACAGATTCTGTCGGACGTTCAGGAGCGTCGTTTTTCTATTCTCGTTTCAACTACTATTGTTCTTGTCTCGAGTTAGTTGATTGTCTCCTTTGTTTCAATCAACTATTGTATCCTTTGTTCTTGTGATTCTATTAATTCTTGAATTAATTAATTAATTATTTAATTAATTAATTAATTATTTAATTAATTAATTATTTAATTTAAAAAAAAAAAAATAATTCTTTCCTTAGACTTTGTCTTGAAAGGTTTTTTTCCTTCACAAGAATTTTACTCTTTTAGGAAGCCGTTCTTGTTAGCTTTTCCACCTCGCTAATTTTGTTCTGGTCTTCCTTTTTTCAGGAAAGCAAACTTCAGTTTCTTCTTTCCTTTTTTCAGATCAGCTTCCGGTTCCGGATACTTAAATAATTTTTTTTCGACCTCTTGTCAAAAAAAAAAAAAAAAAAAAGAAACAAACTTTGTTTTTTTCTCTCAGCTGATCCCATCCTTCACCTTCAAAAAAAAAAAAAAAAACTTTGTGTTTTTCTTCTTTAGGTGCTTCTTCCCTTTTTCCTTAGGAACTTAGCAGAAGCAGTCTTCTTGTTGTGTTTTCTTATACGAACAATTATAATTATATATTTATAGGGAGGAGTTTCTCATAATAATTCTCTAATTATTACTGTTCCCTTTTACTGGGATAGTACTGCGTGTACTTACCCGTTTAAGATATTATATTACTGTAATTCTCACTGTTCGTTTTTTGAAGTCCCTTGACTTCTGGGGTTGGGGTTTTTTCAACCCCCCTACCCCCATCTTCTCTGTTTCCCTTTTTTTCTCTTTCTACTTGCTATTAGATTTTCATCTACATGAGCATGAGCTTCTCGGATTCCTCCCTAGAAGAGCTCGAAATGGCCGCTGAACAGGTGTCCAACACTGGGGTTTTATTCCCCATCAGCGGTAATGTAGAAAGTGGAAACGGAGAAAGTTCCCTCGTGGGTTCTAAGAAGGGTGGAACCGTGGATCCGAGTCCACTTGCCCATGGGGGTGGAGCCGTGGATGCGCGTCCACGTCCCCCAATTAAGAAGGGTGGAACCGTGGATCCGCGACCACGTGCCCGCAAAGTGATAGCCCAGGTCTCCGCGCTGGAGCCTGAACCATTTTCGGGGAGCGTCGTACTAGCTCAGAAAACGACGACTCCTCTAGGGCTACCGGACCCACCGGCTATCGGGTCACCTAAAGACCGGGGGGAGAGCAGCCTCTCCGCCCGGCACAAGAGACTAGGCTCGATGCCGTTTCAGACTCCCCAAGGGAGCATCGGCAAAGGGCTATCAGCCCCTAGTCGCAGGAGACAGCATAGCCCGACCCCGTCGGACTCTAGATTTAACCTGACTCCGTCAGATTCTGCGGATCGTTCTTCTCGGTCAATGAGCGCTCCCCGTGGGAGAGCTAAGACGAAGAGATCAAAATCCGCACAGCCTCCTGCCCCTTCTTCTGTGCCTCCACCGGAGCCACCGAAGAAGAAGAAAAAGAAGAAGAAGAAATCCGCGGCCGTAAGCCCCGTTCCATCGGGCGGCCCGGCTTCAAACTCTTCTACGGATGGCCAGGCCTCGCAACTTATGATGTTGCTCCAGAGCGCCTTTGTCCACTGTGGGTTGCTACCCCCGGGCTCGTCTGCTCCACAAGCGGACACCGGCCATCCGACACCTCGAGACACCTCTAGCGATTCTAACGAGTCACCGGCTCTCGAACCCACTCAGGCTACGCCCGTGAGTTCTCAGGCTCGGCCGACCTCGGGGTTTCTTCCCCGTGAGTCCGACCATGGCACACGCCGCCCGAGCTTTTCACGGGCGCCTGCTACCCTCGGGGCTCCGCCCGGCGAGGAGACTTGGGTCGGTTCCCCCCCTCTAGAGGCGGAACAAGCCCTATCAGAGGACGAGTTCAATCCCGATCCTCCAGGTAGCCCAGCCCCCCAACCGGCGGGCAGTAGGGCTCAGGACGCAACAGAGATCCTCCATAAATATCTCCCACATATCTACCCTCCAGACGAGCCGGTAGAGGGAGATTTGGACTCTCTCTTCTTCCCACAGCCTCGGAAAACCCCACAGGGTATTCCGCTCACTAATGACTTTAAGAAGAAGAAAAAGAAGAAGAAGAAATCCGCGGCCGTAAGCCCCGTTCCATCGGGCGGCCCGGCTTCAAACTCTTCTACGGATAGCCAGGCCTCGCAACTTATGATGTTGCTCCAGAGCGCCTTTGTCCACTGTGGGTTGCTACCCCCGGGCTCGTCTGCTCCACAAGCGGACACCGGCCATCCGACACCTCGAGACACCGCAAGCGATTCTAACGAGTCACCGGCTCTCGAACCCACTCAGGCTCGGCCGACCTCGGGGTTTCTTCCCCGTGAGTCCGACCATGGCACACGCCGCCCGAGCTTTTCACGGGCGCCTGCTACCCTCGGGGCTCCGCCCGGCGAGGAGACTTGGGTCGGTTCTCCCCCTCTAGAGGCGGAACAAGCCCTATCAGAGGACGAGTTCAATCCCGATCCTCCAGGTAGCCCAGCCCCCCAACCGGCGGGCAGTAGGGCTCAGGACGCCACAGAGATCCTCCATAAATATCTCCCACATATCTACCCTCCAGACGAGCCGGTAGAGGGAGATTTGGACTCTCTTTTCTTCCCACAGCCTCGGAAAACCCCACAGGGTATTCCGCTCACTAATGACTTTAAGGCTGCATACGAAAGGGCGGCCGCACAGGCTAGCGTGCCTGCCGCCCAGGGAAGGAAGCCGGTAGCCTTCGGAAAGGGTTTTGCCTTCTCCAAGGAGGATACCGAGGCGTTTTTCACTCCCAAAACGTTTTCTCCCCAGCTTAACCGCATCGGGGCACGTTTGGGGACACGCTTCTCTTCCAATCACTTTGCTACTGTGGAGAAAGCGGATGTTAGATATGAGGCCTTGACTCGTTCAGCCCTCAGACTCACAGCCTTCCTTGGGGCCTTGCTTGGCTTGCGAGCACAGTCCTCTGAACTGGAAGTGTCAGCCAACGACAGTGTCCTTCTTGATGAGGCACTTTTGTCCTTGGTAGGCGAGCTCTGGATGCAGCTAGCTACTACAGCCACTACTGCATCCAACTCGCGCAGAACTCGCGTCCTTAACAGACTGGGCATCGCGTCCAAGGACTTGCTTGAGTTCCTCCCAGGCGTTCCCCAATCGAACAAACATTTGTTCGGGGGCGAGGTGGCCTCTCTTCTAAAAGAAGAGATCGAAGGACGCAAACAGGCCTCGGAGCTTCTCAAAGAGCTCAAGGCCTCGCGCCCGACGGCTCCACCGACGAAGAAATCGACCTCCAAGGCTCGACCTTCTTCTCGCCCCGTGGTGACTCCACCCCAACCCCGTGCACACGCTCCGCCTAATCACAGAGCTCGCACTAGACCTCCGGTGAGTTCCTCACGTGGTGGTAGGGGTAGGGGTAGGGGTGGCCGGCCAGCCTCCAAGGCTCCGGCTAGGCCCAATCAGCCTCTTTGACGGGTTTCCCCGAGCGCTGGTTCCGGTCGGCGGTCGTCTCCGTTATTTCCTCCCTGCATGGGAGGGAATAACGGACGACGCTTTTATCTTATCCGTCGTGCGAGATGGCTTTCATATCGATATAGAGGCCCTCCCGCACGGCGTGATTCGATCCGCACCGCCGACCGTTTCCCTTCTTCATCAGCAGCATATCAAAGCAGAAATCGACGTGCTGCTGGAGAAGGAGGCGATAGAGAGAGTGCCGGACAGTCCACATCTCTGTCTCTCTCCTATCATTCCCAAGCGCTCAGGAAAATTACAGATGATTCTGAACATGAAAAGAATCAACGAATTCATCCAGCCAGACCATTTCAGAATGGAAACACTAGCATCCATTCTGCCGTCTCTGCAGGCATCGGATTGGGCCGCCTCCCTAGATCTCAGGGACGCCTACTTCCATATTCCAATTCATCCCGCATCACGGGACCTATTGGGTTTTCGCTTCAACGGAGCGACTTACAGGTACCGGGCAATGCCCTTCGGCTTACGCCCGGCACCCAGGGTCTTCACCCGGGTGGTCACAGCAGTGGCCGCCCACCTAAGAGAACGGGGGCTCAGACTCTTCGTTTATCTAGACGATTGGCTGTTGGTTGCAAGTTCAAAGGCCAGACTTCTGTCCCACTTGTCCCTCCTCCTGCGGATCACCCAGGAGTTGGGATTCGTAGTCAACTGGGAGAAATCGGACCTATCACCTTCCCGCGTACCCACATACTTGGGCGCGGTTCTAGACTTGCCAAACCAGCTCGCTCGGCCAAGCCCCGACAGAGTTCGGGCAATCGTCGCTCTGGCCCGCTCTCTCAGAGAGCGAAGCTTCGTGAAGGCTCGCACGTGGCTGAGATTACTCGGGTTCATGGCAAGCCTTGTCGACATTCTACAAGATTGTCGCCTGCTTATGAGACCCTTTCAGAGATACCTCCTGTACTATTACAGACCGAGCGTAGACTCTCTGCTTCTTCGGATCCCCTTATCACGGGAGATCCGTCTCAGCTTGGCCGCCTGGACACATACGTCCTTTGTAGCGAGGGGCAAACCCTTTCGCACTCCCCTCCCATCAGCCGCTCTGACCACAGATGCGTCGCTTACGGGATGGGGCGGCCATTGTGCGGGGGAGATGGTCTCGGGGGTCTGGTTACCTCAACGCACCTTACCTCATATCAATGTGTTGGAGATGAGGGCTGTCATCAATTCCCTTCAGCATTTCCGACACAGGTTAGTCGATCGAACGGTCTTGATTCGCACAGACAACAAGTCAGTTGCAGCGTACATCAATCGCCAAGGCGGCACCCGATCAAGCTCTCTCAACGCCCTAGCTGCGGAGCTCTGGGAGTGGTGCCACCGTGCGAAGATCGTTCCAGTTGCCTCGTATATACCAGGCAGCGACAACCTGATAGCTGATTTTCTGTCCCGGGGCCGGTGCCTACCATCCGAATGGTCGCTCCACCCGGAGATATTTCAGTCTATCCAAGTCCACTGGGGACCCCTGGAAATAGACTTGTTTGCCACGGCTCTCAACCGGAAGCTGCCGATGTTCTGCTCTCGTGTCAACGAAACAGAAGCAACTTCCCTGGATGCATTCTCCATTCATTGGGGGGATCGGAGGTGTTATGCGTTTCCTCCGTTCCACCTAATACCGCAGGTATTGAGGAAAGTGAAGGAAGATCAAGCTTGGCTTCTTCTAGTGGCCCCCAATTGGCCAAGGAGGCACTGGTTCCCGCAACTCCTCGAACTGTTGGAGGGGGACCCGCTCACACTTCCTCTGAGATCAGACATAGTATCTCAACCTCTGTCGGGGATCACGCATCCTCGGCCAGCGGTCCTCCACTTAACCGCATGGCTGTTATCGGGCAAGACGCGAAAGCTCTAGGCCTTTCTGATCGTGCCTCTCAATTGGTAATACAGAGTCGCAGAAACTCGACTCTTGACCTTTACAATTCTCGGCTGGGCCGATTTGCAGATTGGTGCACTGCGCGGTCTGTTGACCCTCGCAACGCCTCTCTTGCCGCGATCGCGGATTTCTTTGTTCACCTTTTCGACATCGGTCGTTCGCTTTCCACCATCAGTGGTTTCCGGTCGGCTATTGCTGCGTTTCATTCCGGATTCCCAGATGGCTCTAACGTCTCAAATTCCAGTCTACTCTCTAGACTGATGAGAGCGTTTTTCTTAAAGCGACTCCTTCCTGGAGTCTTCCGGCTGTGCTTAACGCTCTGGCTAAGCCTCCGTTTGAGCCTCTAGCAAAGAGCTCCTTGCATGATTTGTCTATCAAAACTGCCTTCTTAATTGCTGTAGCATCTGGTCAAAGACGCAGCTCTATTCACGCTTTGACTACTTCCCCCGGTCACATCCGGTGGGAACGGCGTGGAGTCCGCTTGATTCCCACACCGTCCTTTATTGCCAAGAACCAGACTGCCACCTCTGGTTCGATCGAGTTCTTCCTAGCTCCCCTATCAGATCTTTCCTCGGTTACTGAGGACAAAGTCTGGTGCCCGGTCAGGGCCTTGAAATGGTACCTGGATAGAACTAAGACACTTCGCAACTCTGACCAGTTGTTTGTCACGTCGCGCGAGCCGTTTGCGGCAGCGTCACGAGACACCATCTCCCGCTGGATCGTTGAAGCGATCAAATCGGCTGGTGATGATGCTCTACTTTCAGACACTAGGCCGAGAGCCCATGACACTCGTAGTATCGCTACTTCTTGGGCTCTCTTCAATGGCGTCGCCTTGGACGACATTCTAAGAGCCGCCTTTTGGCGCTCTTCCAATTCTTTTACATCCTTTTATCTAAAGGACATAATAAATAATAAAAATATAAAATAAAATACTTACGTTTATTTTCTTATTTACGAGATAACTGGATATACTCATTTGAACCCTCCCACCTACCCCTCACCTTGCGTGACAACATGTCTTGCGTGCAGGCTCATGAGAGGAAATGGACGCCAAATTGCGCGATGATCTTGGGATAGTGCGTTCATAGGGAGATGCAGCGCGCGCGCAGGAAACTTGTGTACTGTATATTCGGCGTGCTTGGTTCATCGTAATGAACAAGCAAATCAAATGAGTATATCCAGTTATCTCGTAAATAAGAAAATAAACGTAAGTATTTTCATAATTGTGATGGATCTGAAAGTGCACTCTTTTCTGTCTATTGTGAAGTCCTGAGTAGAAGAAATATGTGAGCTTGAACTAGGATGGCTGGGGGAAAGGGTTAGTCCAGCCTAAAAATAGACGATTTGTAGGGTCAGGAAAGTATGAAACCAAACAATGATCTCGGTAGAATTCATAATAACGTGAGTGAGGAAAAAAAGAGTAAAAGCAATTGTATTTGTGTGTATACAGTAAGTAAAGGAATTCAAAGATTTTTTGAAAAGGTCGCTAGGTAACATAAATATCATTATATTTCAATAGAAAATGTTAGCTTGGCCTGAAAATGTTATATAGTCTCTAAAATTTGCAAGTGAGCAAAGCAAGAGAGGAGAAAAATTTGTGTATTTTCTATCTTTCATTTAAATTTTTGAAGTAAGATGATAAGACTAAAATACTAATATCACTTGGACTTTGCTGTTGTTGCCGTCAGTTTAGGCAAGGAAAGCCACAAGTGACACTCTCTTTTCCCCCCGTTTTTGTTTCCCACAGAGAAGACCAAGCAGCCACTTACTATATCAAGGCTGGTAGCTTGACTTACCTCAGGTTTGAAGGAGGTGGACAACTCCGAGATGTTAGGCAGGTCATCAAACATCCTCTGTATGACCGGGGAACGCTGACAAATGATATCGCTCTCCTCAAGCTCGTTACCCCTCTCAACTTTACTAATGAGGTGCAGCCTGTATGTCTTCCTTCAGCAGATGAATCTGTACCAAAGCCTGAAGAATATGTCACATTCACAGGATGGGGCAGCTTCACTGAAAGATACAGTATGTGTTCAAACCTTGCTTTAGTAAATTTGATTTGATTTTGATTTGATTTATTCATATACATATATACATCATTTTCAACATTACATAATATTCATATTAGTATAATCATTCATATTATATATATATATATATACATGATTGGAGCATCATAAGCTCTATGAGCTTGAGAACGATGTTCCAAGAAAAAAATACATACACATGATACATAAATTATACATTTGCCAAGAGAATACATTCAATGATGCGAACATCAAATAAGAGGTAAAAGAAGAGCAAGAGAGATAGAGTAAGGGGTGAAAAACAGAGTGGGAAAGAGAGAACTGAATAGAAAGAGAGAAACATGAAGAGAGTACTAATAATATATAAAATACAAGACATCATATTTTGATAACAAAGACTCGTTGGTGAGGTATTTTGTTTGTATAATAATCATATATACATCCAAGTTTACGAAATCCACATTATTTGAAGGGGCAAGTTAAATAAATGCCAATTTGCATTACTTTCAGTTTTTATGTTATTGCGTAGTTTATTCAAACAGCAGAATGCTAAAACTTTTACTTCCATCATTTTGGAATTGTACAGAACAAAGGCAGCTTGCAGAAGAGTTAACTGATCACATGCTCATCTTTCCTTGATAACAGATTCCGCCATTTTTTATCTTGCTGAAAAATAGTCTCATTTTGTTTGTTCATACTATGAAACCTGTAGAAAATTTATGTTATATAAGGGCTTCACCCAAGAGCACATTGACCATGCAGTCTGTACGAGTTCATGGATTTGAAAAATTATTTTTCACTTTCATTCAAAATAGTCAGTGGGTGTGTGTGTGTGTGAGGGTGTGTGTGTGTGTGACGTCATGGGATGGCTTATTGGCATATAGATTGCATTACACATATTATGATAAAACATAAAGTTCCTAATTATGTAACCTTACTGCACAGGACAACTCCACAAACCTTGTATATCTAACTCCTTGTGTATATGACAAAATTCCTGAAATGATTTGTCCATATATTTTGTCCCTACTTTACATGAAATGTTAATTCATTATGAGGTTATTGAAGTGAAGTAAAAATGGAAGCAAATGGGGATTGACATACTGAACTGTTCATTATTCTATGAGCTTGTCCTCCAACTTGTCCTGCAATTTTCAGTGTCATGCTAGTTTGATTTTCCCCTTCAACTGCACTGCATATAAGATAGACTTTGGTGTTTTGATCTTTTAATTCCAATACAAATAAACTTTATTTCATTTGTACATCCCAAAGTCATATTAGGTGGTTTCAAACCGCCCCGATCACAAGAATCCCCGTTAAATTACGAGAACTTTTTTAGGCTGAAAAATACCCATTAATTATTCCTGCATTCACACCGCCCTGAAACATACCCTTCGGGATAAGTTCCTGAAGTTACGAGCATGCGCAGTATGGTCTGATAAGCAGCAAGGCGCGAAATTCAAAATCACTAGCCCAGCAGCAACCCATGCACGGCGCCGCACCCAACGACACGCTGGGCTAAAAGTTCCCGTAATTTGCTTTCAGACCGCCAAAATACCCACGACCTTGGAAAAATCCCCGCGAAAGTTCTCGTAATTTCGCCAAGTACCTACTATTTATCGGGTACTTTCTTTCGGGGATATTACGCGTAGTTTGCTTTCACACCGCCAAAATACCTGGTATTTTCTGATCGGGGTAAATTTCCCGATCAGAGAATACCTGGAACTGGCGAACTTCGAGGCGGTCTGAAACCACCTATTAATGTACAACCAGTTAATAATTCACACTTGTTCAAATTGTATAAGCCATTCTTTGCTTGGAATATGAACTTTCGGTCATTTAGGGGTAACAAACAAATGTTAAAAAGTAAATGACAAGTCCAGTCTCAGTTTAATCTCATATAAAAATACCAATAATAAATGAGAGTTGTTCTATTGATGAACCGGAAGTGTTTATGTTTTTTTCTACTTTTTAAATCTTTATTAGGTGCCTTGCCTGATTTGCTCCAGGAGGGGCGAATGCCTGTAGTACCAAACTACATCTGCGATTATTACATCTCTGTCCTTTCTGTTGAACCAACTATGTTCTGCACCATGTATCATAAAGGCCTACAGGGAGTATGCACTGTGAGTTATGTTTAACCTATTATAGAATTATTTCACAGTTATATCCTTCTATTTTTTTCATATTTTAATGAGCCTACTTATCACAGAGCACCAAAACTTACATACACTGAGTTACTGACTTCTGCTTTAGTGGCACAGTGTGTGTTCACAGTGTGGAACACAAGCTAAAATCACCTTCACACTGTTAAATTTGAGCATTTCAACAGTGTGAATCACATATTCACATAGTCTTGTAAACACACTGTGAACAGTCACACTGCCAATGTGTCCACAGTGTGAAAATATCGTCACACTGTTGAACCTGAGCATTTTAATAGTGTGAATAATACTTTTACATAGTCCACAATGTGAATACACTGTGATCATACTGTGTGACTCTATGTTCTTTCCAAACAACATTCCATGGAATCATTATTCATTCTTTTTATCTTCAGGTTTTTCTAACCAGACAGAATCTTAACTATGATGTTATAGCATAACCGGAGCTGAACATCAACTAATGGTTTTAAAATCAAAATTTGCTACAAACAAAATCTTAAAACTTGTGAACTGATGGGGTACAGAAATCCCCATATCTAAGTAATACCACTGTCACATTTGTTCTACGGCGGCCGTACGGCGAGTCGAAATCAGCCGTTTTATTCATTTTCACTAAAACCACCTACATGTAGCTGGTACAAACAAATGTTGAAACGGCTGTTTTCGACTCGCCGTACGGCCGCCGTAGAACAAATGTGACAATGGTAAAACTGTCAGGTGCTATGTTACATGGTAGAAGCATATTTGATCATTTTTTTTATTTTTATTTGGTTGCTGTTGTGTTGCAGGGTGACAGTGGTGGTCCTATCGTACAGGAGATCGGTGGCCGATGGACACTTGTTGGGATCTCGAGCTGGGTAGAGATTTGTGGGGCACCTTATATCCCCAATGGATTCACCCGTGTGTCAAGCTTTATTGACTTTGTACAATCCATGATGACCCAAAACTGAAATGCTACATGTATATGTAAGGAACTTCAGATTGGTAATATGTGAACATGCCAAAGCATACTTTTAAGATTAGATTAGAGCTACGTTTTTTGTAGGTGAGCAACCATTTCTAAAAGTCTTTCAAATCAATTTTAATTGTAACCATATCATCGTAGCTCTAGATTTTGTACTTAAAAATTAACCTAACTATGTGGTATCTTAAAATCTAAGCTTACAAATAAATGACCACACTAACAATTACTAGATGGGGCAGTGTACAGGAATAACTGACACCTCAGTGGCTGAAAAGTCATGCATATTTTATCAATTGCTCAGTAATAACATTTTTGCACGAGATTCATAGGTGACATATCATTTACTTATAATTTACTTATAATGTATGCGAACACTTGGATGGTCATAGGATTCAGTTAGAACTCATTTTGGCATTATTACTATAACTGGCATTTATTTTTTAATTTGTTAATTGTAACATTGGATTTTCTTCCTTCATCCAGTGATTTACGCTTCTGCATTTTAATAAATATGTGCTTATGATAAGGAAATAAATATCAATTTCTAGAATAGAATTGTGAGTTCAAATATATTGTTGGCATAAGATATCATATTTCAAGTTTTAATCTCAAGCTGCTGTATAAATGTGGGATTGGTTTTATCTTGATCAATGCAGGAATTGAGAAATAACTTATGCTACAGTCACAAATAACCTTACGAACACTGGATGAACGATGCTATACAGTCTATTGCTATGTTTTAAAATCGGGGATCGTAAGGGTATTTGTGACCGTAGCATTACATACGTCTTAAAAATGTAATTTAGACTCTTATAAGTGAAAATCTCAAAAATAATTTGCAAAGATACTTTAGATTGAAAAGTTTTGAAATCAACCTAATTCCTTCAATCAGTAATCGAGTCTTGACATATCAATTTACAAGAAAATTTGTTTTAGCCCTCATGGTCCTGGGGCCATTGTACCCCTACCCCCCAAAAAAAATCCCATAAAAGGTTCTTTTGAGCCAAACTAACAAGGTGTATCATTATTCTGCTTTTATTGATCAAATCAGTTTCATATTATTCATAATTGGAAAAATATCTTTAATTTGAAATATGATAATGTATCAAACAAAAAGATGACAATCAAAATGAGAAATATCAAAAACAAATATAATACATATATACATTTTAATACCAATTTTTGTATACATTTTTATTAGAACCCAAGAAAAAGTTCCTTAAAATGGGAACTAGTGGGTATTTTTTACTGTAATTATGGCAAACAACTCATGTTTCGTTAATTAATATAATTGCTTCATAGAAATTAAAATTTTGAAAATGGAATAAGTGAGATTTAGATATGTAACCTTGTTGATTTCATAGTTTTCTATGATAATGCAAATTTTAGACACTATAAATGGATGGGATCTTGGGGTATAATGCCGTCGCCCCACTTCACTGGTCTGACAAGAGAAAAAAACCTCCTGGGACTATAGGGGTTATACGTGTTTTTGTTAAAGTCTCTTTGTATTCATTTTTATTATGTCATTTTCCACGTTTGAGTTAAATCTGATGTGTCTCTTCACTCAAATTTCATGTACTTTCTCTAATTATCTCCCTCGCTTTTTTCTCCCTCTCTCTTTCTGTTTCTCCAACATTAATATATTTTATTCTCAATTTCTTAATCCTATACACACATTTCATTC
This sequence comes from Lytechinus pictus, assembly GCF_037042905.1. Lineage (NCBI taxonomy): Eukaryota > Metazoa > Echinodermata > Echinoidea > Temnopleuroida > Toxopneustidae > Lytechinus > Lytechinus pictus. Next base: position 13,603,622 of record NC_087254.1, on the reverse strand, counting down.
TCCTTGTATTGAATAAAATTATGATCAAAACATTAAAGTCACTTGTCATTTGTCAACTCTTAAACCCCCTTGTCTTTCAAGTCATCTCATAATTTTTGAAGTGACCGAGTTGGATTACTCTGCAAAATTTCTAAAGAAAGTTTAAACACCTTATCGGTGATATATGTGTATATAAAGCATAGTTTATCCCTAATTTAAGTGGGCTATTTCAGACCAGGATATACTGGGGGTCAATTAAACCCCTCCCCCCTTTAGGTCTTGGCCACTGATTGCGCGATCCCTGCAAAACTTGCTCAATATGTTCAAGATTAAAATAACGGTTGAGAAATTTCCTGACAGTTGACGTTATGTGTCTCTCAATACGAATACGGAAGTTGCTTTCAAGTGTTAAATTGTGACACGAAGACAGAGAATGAAATTTTCAATACATTGTCTGCATAAATCAACTGAGAGAGTGAAAGGAGACAAGGGTTGTGAAACAGTTTTGTGGCTAAACTCAAATCACATCTGGTACTTTGAGATAAATAGTTCCAATATACAGAAGACGTAAGGAAGAATAAATCAATAGGAACATAAAAGGAAGAGAGAATGAAAGAGTCAGTTTATGAAAGTTAATATGAGACATACATGTATATCATGTGAATTGAGCAGACCCGTTGAAAGAATGCTTTGCGGTGTTTATGTAGTTTGAAAAGCGGGTACGCGCCGGTGATTGACTTATATTTTGACATATGCATAATTGGGTTCTGGTGTGTTTACTGATGATGAAGCAACTTCAACATAGTTTGCAACATGAATGTAAATAAGACAAGATAACATTCACAACAATGTGAAAATAAGAATATTTTATTTGTTAGGCATATAATGGTAACAGTCTGTGTCAGTCTGGCGGACTTTTTAAATACATTCAGCCTCTAATAATGCCTTGTGATAAAACTTAGTGTAAGATAAATACCTCGGAAACAGAACTATACATGTGGGTATATATTTAATGTGATTGGGAAAATAAAACATTGACTTGGTCCTGCTAATTGTTATTATTTGAATATAGATGCACTGATATCTACAATAAAAGTAGCACGATATATTTATATTGTATCTGTCTGTCTAATAAATGGCATGTATTAAAAGCGACAAACTTAATATAAAAGAACAATGAACGCCTTTCAAGGCCTTTCCCGAAAGGGGGGGGGGGGGTACTGATGGAGGTCTTGGAAAACCGACAGATATTGGTACCGACGTCCAACGACCATGAGTCATGGTAGTCATATTTTTCTCAATTCTCCTCAGTCACATCGTCTTATGATTGTAATACCCAAGGGCATGTCCAGTTTTTCATCAGTTGGGGGGGGGGGTGGCGGAAAAATATTTTCATTCACATTTTCCCCAATCGATCGCCAAGCAAAATGTTATTTTCATTGTTGTTTTTTATTTAGGAGTTTAGTCCCAACCTATATTCCCGTTACACCAATGCCACGTTCATGCAGTTCTCGCGGCGTTAATCACACACACACACACCACCCTCGCACCCATCCCACACACGCGCCCACGGACAGTGGAAATGTACAGCTTCAGATATACTTTCGGTTATTTTTTTCCTTTTTTGTGTAGATATCATACAGATTTGACAGAATGATTTTTAATATTATGTTTTTTGTGCGGCTACTTCTCATTCAACAGCTTATTGTTAACTGGCTTGCAATCCAGTCACACCTTCAGGATATATCAGGAACAATAATGCTGGATTTATAGCACCATTTGAAAATATTTGTAATTTTACACAAACCCATTCTCTTTGTTCTTCTCAAAGATGTCTTTAATGTTTATTTTCAAAAGTGCCTCAGAATATAAATTTCTTCATTTTCAAGTAGAATGCTGCCATATAGTCTGATCAGATAGGGGGAGGGGAGAAAAAAAAGATGAACAGATAGAATTAGGAGTGGGCTATACAGAGGTAAAAAAAATAATCCTTTTTCGTCATTTTACATAGCATTTTTATCTGTCCTTTTTACCCTATTTCAACATAGTCAAATAATTTTGCCGGCCCGAAATCCAAGATGGCCGCCATTTTCACGTAAAATCAATTTTTTTTTTGCCATAACCTGGTAAATTTGTGAAATTTTGAAAAGTCTTTTGGTGTCTTAACGCATGTTGTAGGGATTAATGGATTCATGTATGCCTAATTTTTTCTTGCAGAAATTTTCATATTTGGCTTCCGGTGTAAAATTTAATGTATGGTGCTTCAAAACCAGGTGTGATATAACACATTTGTAGCGGCTTGATGTCTTGACCAAAATGACACCACATTAACGAAAAATTGGGTGAAAATTGTGATATTGCGAACCCCAAAACCGGATTTGAAGGAGGGGGTGTTCTGTGGTAAAAATGCTGAAAGTCATCAAAAACTTTTGGAAAAGGCTTATTTTTATTCAAATTGCTCTCGGGATGAATCATTGTATAATGTTGTTTAGCCTGATGAATCCCAAAATTAAAAGGAAAGTGATGGTGGCAAACGGCCGGTAACAGTATCCCATCTTGTAACAAATTCAAATACTATTTAGTGAGCACTGTGCCACATACATTACTTGACAATGAATCAATATTCCATGCATGAAAATGTATTAAATTGTCATTATACTAAGGTATATTCCTTCAGCCATTGTCAAAAATATTCAAGCCAATGGTCCTAAATTCACGTAATTGCTCAAATCGTAAAAGGAAATGACTGAAAACAGTGCAGTCAGTCCGCAAGCCACTGTGTTAATGAGCAAATGAGCAAGATTTATCCAAGTCCTCTCGTGGCTGAATTCATGTCCCTGCAAAATCTCGTGAATTGTGAGACTTTCTTTCTCAAAGAATTTAACCACTTTCTCCTTGAGTAATATTGATTATTTTTGTACCATGGGCAAGAGTAAATGTTACTCTTTTATATTGGTTATTTCTTTTGAATGAAATATTTTGATAAATAAGTGAATTTTTTACCTGAAAAGATGCATCAAACAGAATTTTCTTCCTCTGTTTTCACTTGCCAATTGTGCAACATTTTGTGATTTAGGCACCAACATTATTTATATCATCAGAAAGCTCAAACTCTCTACTTTCTTACAATGTCACTCTTGATGTGTGGCATCTTTTAGATGGGTCAGCAGCCAGCTTTTTCCATCAAGATGCAAGACGAGATTTCTGAAATTTCTGAGTAACATAAAATCCAGAGTTCTGATTGGCTGAATACTGTTTTCAAAACAAACAGGCGCGGGTAATTTGAAGAGATTACCACATGGTCAGTGTGACCTTGCAGAGGCCCAGTGTGGGGAACATTGGAATTTGCGTGGGTGTGTGGTCTCTATGTCCAATCAGAGCGCAGTATTCTTGTTTTTGAGCTGCAAAATGTACTTGGCCTATGAAAAGCTGGCTGCTGACCCATCTAAAATACATCTTCTTATAAAAATTACATCATATTAAAGCTTAGATCTTCAGCTTTATCATGATCTAAAAATCATTTGTGCCCAAACAGAAATTAAGTGTGAAAACAATAACTTTTGTTGCATGAAAAAAAATATTTTGCTTCATGTTTTAAGATCAAAAGTTTTTCCTATATTACAACATTCTTTTAAAAATCCAAACACATGACCTGAAAGAATGATTCTTCTTCTTTACAAAGATACCAAAAACATGAAATTTTGTCAATATTTAGAGCAGCAACGGCCGAATAAAAAGAGGTGTTTTGGTTCGCACCAAGCTCATTAACTATGCAAAAACCCTCTAGTCATGAATATCACTTGGATAAAAGAAGCTACTTTTTCAGGGCTTGCGGACTGACTGTGTGATTTTGTTTTAAAATGAAATAGAACTAGGATTGCATGGATTTCGGGTGAATATATGTGGCACCTACATGTACATACGCTTTTTAAAGATTTGTTCTTTATATATACCACGCTTGGTCTGAAACAACTGTTGCAATACCCTGAATATCTTACAAAATCATTGGTATTGGTATTTTGTCTATCCGCAATCCCTGTCTGGATATGCGGCTACACAATTATACTTGAAATGGGTCAGTATCCCAACAGTTATACAGTCATGTGATTACTTAAAAATTCAACATCACAATTCTCGAGCATTGTTAATCCCTTCGCCCATCACTGTCGTGAACTTACTAGGCCTAGAATCTGACATACAAGACTAGGCAATGTTAGTTGAAGAACTTAAGGTACAAAGTGTTTGCAGCAAATAAGTAATTGACCAAAATAAAACCTCTATAAGGACTGTCAAAAATGTCATTCCAATTTGATTATATGCACTGGATGGTGTTTGGATTCGCGACAGGAAAGGATACTGTCATCACCTTTACAGCAATTTCATCAAATTTTCGAAGTAGTGTGATACTACACTAGTTTCGATGGATTCATAATGGTTAAAAAAAAAGAACAACGTAGTACATGACTTTCTCCCTGGATTGGAATTAGTTTTAATACAACCAGAAAGTCAAAGGAACGTTATGGTGAAAATTTGGTCCCAAAAATTAATCGAATATAAAATATTAACGATTTGATATGGATTTTGATTGTGATGGCAGATTCAATAGATTGCAGTTTTTTTGCAATCTGTAAAGAATGGAATAAAAGCCTTCTTACTGCCATGGGCGTAATCGATGTAATTCAAATCTTATTAAATTATTTTCCTAGATTTTCGTTAAAAAATACTTTCTTTCTCGACTTTCATTTTATTTTCAGTTCATTTTATTTGTCTTCTAACTTTGAGTTTGAATACATGACAAACATATAAGTGTGTATGAAACAATGAGCAGAGTACATGATAAAACATACAGGTATATATAAAACAGAGTAGGCCTATGCAGAAAACATTGTTTTTAAATACATTATACAGCTTCAGACAGAAAAGAAATAATTTTAAAGGAAGACGATGAGACCTAAGTGAAGCAATGCTTGTAAATTAAGGTTCCTCATTACGATTTCAAAGAACATTGGATAAACAACAAAGAAATGGCAATATAATATAATATGATAACTAAAGAGAGAGAAGAGGGACACATTTATGTACAAAAGGGACAAAAAAAGGACATGAGGACAGAGACCAGCCAGGCCCGGGAAAGGGGGGATGTTAAGTATTGATAATTTAGCATTAACTGATAAATAACACACGAAAAATAGGCTTTACGAATCACTTCCATAGTTACTCAGTAAATAACATTTCAATTTTCGTTTAAACACTGTAGAACTGACAGCATGTGTAATGTCAGGGTCAAGTGCATTCCAAAACCTGGGTCCAGTGCAAACTAGAGTGCCCAAAGTGAACTTTGTTCTTGCACGAGATATATGGAGAGTGGAAGATTGTCTAGTATTGTAATTGTGTACTTGACTATTTTTCTTAAATATCAGTGCCAGGGCTGAAGGGAGACTTCCTGAATCAAAATCATACATAAGAGATCCTAGCTGCATAAAGTAAATATCTTCCACTTTCAATAAGTGATTGTCATGAAATAAAACATTTGTATGGGCACGATAACTGACATTACATATACTTCTAATAGCTCTCTTCTGAACAATGAATAATTTTTGCAATTGCGTTTTAAGTGAGTTGCCCCAGGCAAGCACACCGTAGTTTAAGTACGGAACAATTAATGAGGAATATAATATAAATAAAATTTCTTTAGGGAAAACTGATCTCAACTTGTATATAACACCGGTATTTCTTGACAACAGTTTGCAGAGATGATTTACATGAAGTTTCCAGTTCAATTTCTCATCAATAAATAACCCAAGAAATTTAGTTGAGGTTACTCTTTCAAGACAGACATTAAACATTACATTGCCAGGCAGCATTTTAAAGAAATTGCTAAAAAGCATATAATTTGTCTTTTGAAAATTAAGTGATAATTTATTGGCTTGAACCCACAAGATAACATTCTTCAATTCACAATTCACTGTTTCTATCAGGGTTAGAGGATTCCTATGTGAAAAAATACACTAGAATCATCAGCAAAAAAAATAAAGGATAATTTGTTTGATGAATTTTGAAAATCATTTATATACAGTATGAATAAGAGAGGTCCTAGAAGAGACCCCTGAGGTACACCACATGTAACAGTTTGCAAGCTGGAATTAATTCTATTCAAAGATACAAATTGTCTCCTGTCAGTGAGATAACTCCTAAACCACTCAAGGGCAACACCTCTCACTCCACAATGGAATAACTTATGTAGCAAAATTTTATGATCAACTGTATCAAAAGCCTTGGAAAAATCCAAGAATATACCAATTGTGCTCAAGTAATTATCCAAGGCAGTGGCAACCTTATCAACAAAGTGCAAAATGGCATGTGTAGTTGTATGCTTCTCGCGAAACCCAAATTGAAAATTCGAAAAGATATTTGACTTTTTAAAGAATTGTATGACCCTTGCATATATGAGTTTTTCGAGGATTTTTTGAAAAAGATGTCAACAAAGAAATTGGACGATAATTGGTCAACAATTCAGGGTTGTCTTTCTTTTTAGATTTTTGACCTCATATACATATTTGTGCCCCTAAAATTATTCGCTCATTGCACCATGCACTGCCCCCCACTAACTAAAAATGATGATAATATAAATAATGATTATAATAATAATGACATAAATAATGATAATAAAATAAATCTCCGGGGTTATCGGTTTTGCTGCTTCAAAACATGGGATAACTGCCCGGCTGAAAAATGATTTAAAAATTTGCTGTATTCATGTATGAAAACTCGTCAAATATTTCATTCCGTTTTATTAGACAAAGAAGAATACATAGACTGGAAATATCACGTTGTGGTATTGAAATGAATATCTCTGAACTGTATTATGAATGAAGAAAGAAAATACTAAACCGTTAGAAGAAAACGAGCTGTGGTCACCAGCATTCAAACCTCAAAAGAGAACGTGTTCGTGATTAATAATAACATGAATAATGGAGTAAACAAATAAAATCCCAACACCAACAAGAAGCTTTACAATTGTTCATAATTACTTATTATATGATACAGCTATTTGTACAGAAATTTTCGCACAGTGCACAGTGCAGTGGATTTATAGTTTTCTTTCTTGATATTTGTATTAAAAAAAAAAATCTTAAGCATGTTTGCCAAAACAAGTGTTAAAAAGGGTAGTAAGTGGAGAGAAAATTGATTAGTGAGTATATGTTTCAAGAAAGAAACATATAAGCCTACATGAAAAAAAGAGAGAAGGGGGAAGAGAGAGAGAATGTCGCGATGCTCTTAAGAAAGAACTTAAAATACACCCAACGTAGAAGTATTGACGCGATGCCTTTTTTTTTAAAGAGAACATGCAAAAGACAGAAGATGTACCCTTTTGTGATGAAGAGACATCACCTCCGGCACACACACCCAAGCACATCTTTATTTCAATCATCTTTAAAGGTCAAGCCCGCCACAGGAAAATGTTGATTTGAATAATAGAGAAAAATCAAATTAGCATAACGCTGAAAATTTCATCAAAATCGGATGTAAAATAAGAAAGTTATGGCATTTTAAAGTTTCGCTTATTAAAAAAAAAAGTGATATGCACGAATCAGTGACATGCAAATGAGACAGTTGATGTCCCTCATTCACTATTTCTTTTGGTTTTTATTGTTTGAATCATAAAATATTTCATTTTTTACGAATTTGACAATATGGACCAACTTGACTGAACCATACAGTATTAATAAATGCTAATTCCATATGTTCAGGGAGGAATTATTGTTGTTTGGCTTGACAATGAGGAGAACATTAGAATAATTCATATTTCATGTAATAAAATACAAAAGAAATAGGGAGTGGATCATATCATCAGACTCCTCATTTGCATACCGACCAAGATATGCATATAATTTTTTTTGTGAAATCAAGCGGAAATTTAAAATGTCATAACTTTCCTATTTCACATCTGATTTTGATGAAATTTTCAATGTTATGTTTGTTAGATTTTTCTCTTTTTATTCAAATTAACTTTTTGTTGGGGTGGACTTGTCCTTTAATAACTAACGTTGAATGCGGAATGGAAATGGAAATACAACGGAAAAGTATGAGCGGGTGTTATCCGGATTGAAAAGTTTTTCCCAGTGCACAGCTGGATTATCTCCCAGTAATTAGTCTATATTTTGAATAGACCTATTCTCCGAGTGCTTTTGTGTGTATCCTTATGTATGCGGGTGTGTGTGTGTGTTTGTGTGTATGATAATACGCAGAGGGTTTTTCATTCATTTAGTTCTTCATCATCTACTCTTGATGAGGTCCTTGAAATCAAGTGCATTATTAGGGATAGGGAGTTTTTCTCACAGCGGCGCAGAATGTTTTCAAGAACAGAGTCAACGAATTATCAAATGCCCTTCATGACTAAGGGTAACCAAGAGAGGTCTGTGTCGAAAACTGGTGAGACAAAACAGAAATCTCGTCCTGGACACTCACTGGACAAACGACACATTTGCCATTTATCGTCAGCTCCGAAACTTAGTGCAAAACTGCTTTTCTGTTCACCAATCTTCGGCAAAGACCTCCCAGCTTTTCATTAATTGTGATTTGACTTTCATCTTCAATACATTTACTATGGTCTTGAAATCGTTCAGCATCGCGGTGTGAAACTTCCTACTGTCACGTTTTACGTATACGGATTGTTACATCAGAGACGCTACGTTGCCTACGTCACAATTGTTAGCATGCGGTATCACTTGGGTTGATCACGTGACATACTTTTTTTAATTTGATTTATGAAGTTCATTTAAAAAGCGATCGTGGCGAGGCGGGTTCTCACAGTTTCATCGACATCATGAAGCTTTCGATGCTGTTGGGTGCTTGTTTCGTGGTCCTTGCTTTGTGTGGTGAGTAACAATGCTGACATTAATTGCGGTTTGATCTTGGGATTCGATGTTTGGTTAATACTTCTGGCCTTGATAAAGGTGCCCGGATAGGGATATCTCGTTAGTTCTTCTCATCTATAAGTTCTGATCACTGTCTAGTATATTGGTGATTGAAGAATGAATGCATATATCAAGTAATTTTGGGTTGGATAAGTGTTAAATTGCATCCATGACACAATCATATTTTTTAGAAAAAATCAACAGTTTAATTTGCAATTATTCTTTTTTTACATGTAATTAAATGAAGGCATGTGATTGTCAACATTTCAATAAAACCATCTAGCTATAGTGTTTATATACCAACTCGGGAGAAAAGAGGTAAGGATTCTAAGGAAAATGGCTCAATTCCTGATAATAACAGGCAAATTTGAGAGTTTACCAATCACTTGTCAAACTTTGCTGCTCATCATATTTACAATTTAAAAGTTACATTTCCTTGGGAGGGGGGTTCATTTTCGAGCACCAAAAACGTCCTTAGTCGTTTTCCCCCAAATTTTCTACGTTTTCTTATTTTTTAACACAAACAATGCCTACCGGAATATTAATAATATTCACGTGTGATTTCTCATGATTTATCTTCCTAAGTTACTCTCACACTTGCCAGTTATCTGATTCTACTTTTATGATTGCCAATACTCAATTTACTAACATACAGGTTAAAACAACCTTCGTTTTACTCAATTGTTTTTAAAACACATATGGCATCATTATGATGTTCCGCTCAACCTTCTCAGTCTGTCTTTCAAATCTTTAGTAACGTGCATCTTCTCATAGCTTTTCATGTATTATCTCACATTACCACTATAATATTAAGTATACCGTAATATTTTCGATTTATGTTGTAATTGATATTGTAAATTCTTTTGTCAAATTATTTATTTGTTAATTTCGTTTTTTTTTATTGTAAAACCCTCTGTCATTTCAGCTTTTAAGCCGCGATCACATGTTCTTAATGAATTTTGAATCTCTTGAATCAAACATCTACGACTGGTCCAGGTTTTAACTAAGCTTTCTGGATATTGTTTAATTTCATTTGATATCGTCACATTTTTATTGTCATTTTGTACATTATAAAATTGGAAAAGCAGAAGATGACAAAATTTGATCATTTTTCTAACAAAGGGGTGAAACTAAAAAGAAAAAATAAAAGGCCCCGAATATATATTTGTTTATTTATTTTGAGTTGATGGTTGTCAGAGAAGGAAATTCTGAAGCTTTTTCATTTTTTTCATAAAAGCTGTTTTCAGGTTTCGTTCATTTTCGTCCAAGAGACATGTTGGCCATGAGGTGCCAATAAAAGGGCGGAGCAAGATGGCAGGGTCTGATGAGAAAATTTCTTTGTCCCATTACTAAGGGATATTTTCACAAGAGATTGTGGTTATCACCCCCCCCCCCCCCCAAAAAAAAAAAAAAAAAAAAAAAAAAAAAAAAAACATATATATAATAAATTGGATAAAAAATCTTACTACTAACAGTAAAAATATAAAATAATCATCTCAGGACTCGTTGACCGACTATAATTGTGACACGCATATCGTGGAGAAAAGTTCTATGATTCTTTGAAATACAATGCAGAGCGAAATCCTCGTTGGAAACGGCATACTTAAATGTATCCTAATTTTTGGAGCTTCCTTCGGCTTGCTCCCTCGTTTTGACAGATTTTGGTCGTTATTTATTTTGAAAGGTATAAAACAACCTATTTTTCTGCATATAATTTTTTTTTTTTGGGGGGGGGGTAGTTAAATAACAGCTTCATAATTTCTTGCTCTCATGAACTTTACTTCCTAAAATTTTATTCTGGAACCATTTTGTATTTGGGTGTGGGTGTGTAATTGAGTTTTGTCAGCCGTGTATCAATCAGATATGATTATTTACGTCTGGACCGACCTTTGTCATTCCCCATGTTTCCTACGTAATTGGTTATTTACCAGCTCGGCGTTTACCAGCAAAATGCTGGTTCCTACAGGGTTACCATAAACAGATCACGGAAACATGTGACCGGGGCTCGAACGTCGAGCCTCTGCATCAATTTGTAACTTCCCCACTTAGCTTGGGTTATACTGGCAGGGACCTGGGAAGCGGGGGTGCTGGGGGTGCTGCGTGTATTATTCTCCATAGGCAGCACCCCCACGAAATCAGGTTCCCTTTGTATTTTTTTATATATGTTATAATGGACATAATTATCACATCCGACAATCGCAAATCATTTGCATAGTCTTTCACATATTCCTATAACGCGACTCAATCAAGCTCCGGCACACCGATACAGACGTGGTCGCGCGCGATACGTGATAACCATAGTTTACACCAATTACACACTACTCGATAGCAGGGAGGGACATAGGTGTGGTTGACTTGAAACTTCTAGGTTTTATATTATGTCGAATCAAGTGTGCGCGCGCCCGACCGCTCGTGTTTTGTATAAACAATTACAAGTCAGACAATAGAAATCAAATTTCACAGTCTTTTTCGCCCTGCCCCATGGCCCTGGGAAGCGGGGTTGCTGGGGGTGAAGCACCCCAAAAAATTTTGGGGTGCTGCATGTGTTATTTTCCATAGGCAGCACCTCCTGGAAATCTAGTGGTAAGTTGATAAATGACAGAAATGAAATGAAAATGAACGACGTTTTAATTGTAGAACCCCCCCCCCCCACTTCAGAATTTTCCGACACAGTACTTAAAATAGTGTTTAAATTCACCCTTTTGAAATCGGAATATCAAATATTTTCTGCTCGCGCTTCGCGCTGGCATTATTGATATTTATAATTAAAAAATATTTACAATGCCCAGATACTAGGTCTAACTCTAAACACGCGCACGCATGTTTATTCAGATACGCAGCTTGTTTTGGGGCTACTCCGGGCTGAAAATATTTATATCAAATACAATTTTATGAAAATCTGATAACAAATAGTTAAGTTATTTATTTTTTCTAAATTTAGCAATATTTTATGAAAATGGTGATATGCATGTCGTCATAAACATTTAATAGGTGGGTTGACATGTGCGGAAATCTGTCCCCAAAGGTAGGGGGACCAGGGCCTGGAAAATTTGACAAGCAAAAAAAAAGGAAAAAAAAGTTTTTCACCCAAAATGTAAGGTCATTTATAATCCAAAAGGTATTATTTCGATTGTGAAGTGATGTATTTTTCTCCATGAAAGACCAAAAATAGTAGGGGGGACATTTGATATTGTGTCCCCTTACTATTTTTGGTAGGGGGGAAACGTCCCCCTGTCCCCTCTGGGATTTCCGCCCATGTGGGTTAAAGATGTCACATCCCCACTATCCTGTTTCTTGTGTTATTACATGGAATCAAAATTGTTCAATTTTTTCATACTAGTGTGAATGATATGTCTCCCTTATAATGAAATAAGTTGCAGCAAAGAATATCGAATGGACTAAATCAGTTGTCAATTCAACTGTTTTTGGTTCTTGAAGGGAAAATATTAAATAAACCTAATTTTATATAATAAAATACAAAATAACAAGTGGGGAAATGACATCATGAGTTTGCTCATTGAATATTAATGAAGACATGCTTAAAACTGTTTCACCGGAATAATGCTAATCTTTAAAATGCAATAACTTTGATATTCCTTGTCGGATTTTGATCAAATCTTTATTCTTATGTTCGTCTGATTTTTCTTTATCTGTTCAAACCATATTAAATTCGGTGTGGAGTTTCAGATCAGAATATCAAAAAAATTCTGCTCGCGCTTCGCGCTCACATTATTAATGTAAGAATATATCCAATTACCCATCATTGCTTTGCGCTCGCATCAATTGTATAGTTATATACCTATCCTGTTCATGATTAGAAAAGTGCTTAAGATGTCCCGTTTTTAGGTATGAAATCTCATTTTTATTTCTGCTCGCGCTTCGCGCTCGCATCAATTGTATAGTTATATACCTATCCTCTTCATTATTAGAAAAGTGCTTAGAATGTCTCGTTTTGGGGGTCTGAAATCTCAATTTTGTTTCCGCTCGCGCTTCGCGCTCGCATCAATTGTATAGTTATATACCTATCCTGTTCATTAATGCAAAAAGTGCTTAGAGTGTCCAGTATTTAGGTTGGAATGTCAAATTTTTCAGCTCGCTCTTCGCACTCGCATTATTTGATTGTTGATATATGTATCGTCTTAATGTGTAACTGCAAACAGTCCTTTAACACTTCCCTTTTCGATCATACAAGCGCGTATATAAAAAATATCTGCTCGCACTGATCACGTTCGCAGTTATTATTTGTTTACATACGCATCTTGTTCAGGACGACAAACATTGCTCAAAATGTTCAATTTTCAGGACAAAAACATGAAATTTCCCCCCCCAAAAAAAATGGCTCGCGCTTCGCGCTCGAGTTATCTAAATATATATCTATGTTCTTTTATAAGAAGAAAGCTAAGAAGTGACTGTCATATGTATGTATATATACACTGTTGGTCATAAAGGTGGAATATTTTTTTTCACCAAATTTTCACTTCGTAATTATTACAACATGATTTGAATATGGCATTTATGGTGCATGATAACCACTTTACTTTATTAATCTGCCTTTTACACACGTTTGACAGTGATATTTTACAAGTTCATGTCCGAAGCGATGGATGTCGTGAGCATAGAACAACAATCACGACAATATACAGTAAAATAAAGGATCATGAGATATTTACAATATATATATATATATATTATATATATGTGTGTGGGGGGTGGTGGGTGTGTGTGTGGTGCCCTTAGAGGTGTGTGTGTAATTATGGAAAACTCAATTGTGTCCCCTCCTCCCCCCTCTCCTTTGAGGATAGATTTCAGCACCCCCACTGAAAAAAATCGTTCCCAGGTCCCTGTATACTGGCCCACGCCACAACGCCCAGTTGTAGCGTTTTTTCTTTTGTCTACCCCTTATAAAAAAAAAAAAAATATATATATATATATATATATATATATATATATATATATATATATATATATATATATATATAAACAGAATTACCGTGTAAGGGCTTCTGCTGCATCCAGAAACGAAAAAGAATCATTATTCATGTTCAGAGGATACAAATGGGATTAACATCATCATGAGGCGCTGATCAGGGGGGGGGGGGCGATGGTGCGGCTCGTACATTAAAAAATGTAATTGTGCCTGGCACCCTGTCGTTTATCGAGGCATTCATTCCACACACCGTGATATAAGCGATGACCATTTATTTTTTTGGGGGGGGGCTTCTGATTTTTCCCGACAATTTTGAGAAAGTCAGACTCTGGATCCGCGCCTGGTTATTATTTTTTTTTTTAATATATACGATGCACGGAATGGCCTTCAGCTGTATTTAAAAAAAGGAGTTACTGAAAACGGTATTAAAGTCCCAGACCAGACCCAAAAGTGAAATTGACAAATCATATACCAATCGAGAGTTTATAAAACTACTTAACACAGAAATGCAATTTTTTTGCATCTTTACTGCTTTCCAGCTGAGTGTTTTGAATAACTCCAATTATCGGGCTTCTGAAATAGGCTTTCTTGTACGTGCTTTCACGGGTCTCGGGATGTGACTTATGTTGTGTTAAAAGCGTTGCGATTCCATAGATTTGTGTAGGCCTACAGAAACAAGTGTTAATTATTTTGCTT